>NC_077227.1:626134060-626739600 GCF_027887165.1 Monodelphis domestica
CTTCCTAGTGTCACTTCCTTGATGGTGCCTTTTTTTATTTCTACCTTACCCCAACCCCCACTCCTAGACTCTAGACTCTCCCTTACATAAAGAAGCATCTTTTATTTATTTTGTATAAGCACACGTCTCCCTGGATTGAATGTAAACTCTTAAAAGAAAGCAACAGTTTCATTTTTTGTTTTATATGCCCAGGCCTAGACCAGTGCTTGAACCAAAGACAGTGACGAGTCATCTTGTCACTTCAGGAATGTAGCTGGTTGCCAAAGTGTGTATTACACTCTCAGTGAGCTACTGATTACCAGCATCAGCTACAGTTTCCCTGCTGCCTTTCCCCTACCCCCCACTTTCTCTTTTCATTGACTTTGCTCAGTTTCTTTTAAAGGTTCCATCCCTTGCCCATTATGTTTTCCCCACCATGTTTTCCCACCCTTGAAATTCACTGTGAATGTGTTAGGCAAAATTAACAAATCAAGTCTTGGCGGAAGCATCTGCCTTAACCTGCTTTGTAATTAAATAAAACAATTTGAGGGGAAGGGAAAGGGAGCAGAGGGCCATAATCAGCAGGGAGTACATGGAAAAAATTCTTTGTCTGGTTTCAGTAATTTTAGTTTATTTTTCTTTCTGTTTTTTTGGCTGCTGTTTCCATGTTTTAATGGTGAGGGATACATTCAAAATTCCTGACAAGAAAATGTGCTAAAAATAAGAGGAGACTCTCTAAAATCTTACTCATTTGCATTTTTAAAACTGTAAACTCCAACACTTCACATTTGATCTCTTTGGGTCTTTGTTTCCTTGTTTGTAAAATAAGTGGGGTTTGGCCATGTGATATCTAAATTTCCTAATAGGTCTAATCCCTAAGATCCCAAGTTTCACAATATTTTAGAATTTAGGCCACACTTAGGTCTTTCCCAGGACCTCACTTAAAAGAAATTAGATGGGTCTCAAGAGACCATGGAAATTCCATTAATAAAATAAAGGGTTGGAGAAAACTAGGCAAGCTAGTTAACCAAGTTGCAAAATTTAAAAAAAAAAAACTTGAGATATAAGAATTACCTATTCTCTTTAATAAAAACATAAAGTGTTTATTTAAGTTAACTTAAATCTGAGTACAGAATACTAAAGTTATTAGTGACACCAAGTGAACTAAGATAGATGATCTGACAAGAAAGAACTTGATCCAGTCCTTTATATGTAAAATGAATAACTTTAGCAAATTTCTTTTTTTGTTTTTCAGGAGAGAAGGGGAAAAAAAAAGAAAAGGCAGTCTAAAAGAGTCCTATATTGTGTGAGCTCCAGGAATGGGGAGGGAAAGAACATGAACCTTGTAACCACAGAAAAATATGCTAAATTAATTAAATAAAATCCCCCCAAATAAATAAATGAAATAAAGGAGTCCAATACTCCTGACCTACTGGATTCTGATGTGATTGTTTTCCTAAAACATGAAAAAACTGCTCATTTTAATGCATGCTACATGTGCTTGGTGTTAAACTGAAATACAGTAGCCTATCTACTTACTCAAACGAAATGAATGGTTGGATTCAATCCAAATCTCTTAGAACAGATTCCTGTAGCACTTAAACTACCATCAAATGGTCCTTTTTAGAATTCTTAATGAGTTATTGATATTAGAATATTCATGGAAACCAAGCTATCTTCTCATCTCAGAAGGTGAGGTCAGAGGGTATATTTTTCTCTTTTCCATTACTTATGTTGACCTTAAGGGTGTGGGTTGCCTAAGTCAACCAATTACCAGCACTACTACCCCTTAAAGGACCTGCCTTAACCAAGTGAGAACAACTGAATTTAAACAACTTATCAATGAACTTATCAACTGGGTGGGACAGAAGGATTGTTTAAGGAGACTCAAGTCAAATCCTATGGGGTTCACATAAAGGCTGTAAGTTAGTTCATATTTGGAGATGCCAATATCTACCTAGCAAATAGTAGAAGCAAGCCCTGGTCAGAGGTAGTTTCTGTACTGGGAGCCAAGAAAAAATGAGACATTGAGAAAAAAGTATTTTCAGTAACCCACAGGAAAGTACACCATATCTAAAGGGGAATATCTTATGGACTATAGCAAAAGGACTTCTAGGAACTTTGAGATAGTTCTGTTAGTCTGTATTCTAAATTAAACTCACTTCCCCCCTGGATTATATATATATATGTAGTAGATGGGTCACAGAATTTTGAGGTTGCTATTGTTGTTGGAAGAGATATTTTGTACCAACTGTTCTTAATATTGTAACCTTAGTAAAATACCATTTTCTAAATGATAAATAAGTGTAAGCTAGGTATGAAATGTAAAGATTGTTGGACCTGGAGTCAGGAAAAATTAGTTCAAATCCAGCCTCAGATGTTGTGTGACTCTGGACAAGTCACTTAACCCTGTTTGCCTCAAATTATTCCTCTGTAAAATGAGCTTGAGAGTGAAATGGCAAATGCTCCAGTATCTTTGTCAAGCAAACCTCAAAATGGGAATATGAAGGGTCAGACATGACTAAAATGACTAAACAACAACTAATTGATAGCAACTGATAATTAGGGAGAGTAATGCATCACTGATTGTTTGTAAAATACAGCATTAGAAAAACAACCTAATGCTTGATAGTTTTCCCTGGGACACCAAAGAAAGACATAGTAGTCACCCTCTGAGCACCTATCCTACTGTTCAGAGTATAGATAGGGAGGACAAGCCCAGTTCTTGTGCTAGGTTACTTTGAGATAGTAAATACTTCATAACAGAAGAAAAAAAGAAACCCTTAACATTAGCAAAACAGAAAATAAATGTGAGTATTCTAATGAAGCAAAAACAAAGTACATACATATATGATGTAATTTCTATTAAGTCCAGCTACTAGCAAGAGGCTAATTTTATCTAATACTGATGCTGTACCCTACAAGAGTTAAATTACTACTTAATTTAATTTAAGATCCTTATATAAGAGTATTATAGAAAATTGAGTATTGGACATGGAGTCAATAAAATCTGTATTCAAATTCTGTCTCTAACACTTTAGTAAATTATGTTGAGCAAAATATTTGACCTTTCTGGATATTGGTTTCCTCATCTAAAAAATAGGGGTGATAACAGTAGTACAAAATTCTTTGTTTTTTAAGCACTACATAAACATCAGTTATTATCTATAGTTATTTACGATTCTTACTTTTTATATTTGATGACTTTCAGAACTCTTCAGAAATTAAGGAGAAAATAGAAATTATAAGCAAATTACTTCCAAATTGACATTAATTGAATTACAGTCTTACTTAAAAATAAGAGCCAATTTGCAATTATCAAAACCTGCAGTGTTAGTTTAAAAAATAGAGAATTAGATCAATTAGACTTGACTAGAGAGAACCAGAAATAACAGGACATAATAATAAATAAATAATAAATAAGTCTGAAAAGAAATCAAATTACTTTGGAAAGAACTTTCTTATTTCACCAGAACTTCTGGAAAACTAGAATGCACTCTGCTAGAAATTAGTTCTAAACAAACAAAAACATGCTTACAGTATATTCCATAGTAAATTCAAAATAGATGTCACCTGTGTAATAAAGATAATATAATTAAAAATTAAAAAAGAAACAGATCATATACCTTTCATGGCTATGGGTAAGATATATTTACCAAATAAGAGATAGAAACAAATTAAAAAGAGAGATAATTTTTATTACATGCAATTGAAAAGTTTCTAAAACAAACAAAATTAATGCATTTACAATAAAAAGAGTAGTTTAACATGAAAAATTCTTTCATCAAATGTCTCAGTTAAGGGTTTTATATTCAAGATATACAGAGGTGACTCAGTATATTGAGAGCCAGGCTAGAGATATGAGGTCCTGGGTTCAAATTTTGCCTACATACACTTCTTAGATGTATGACCATGGGCAAGTCACTTAACCCCACATTGCCTAGCCATTGCCATTCTTCTGCCTTGAAACCAATACAGAGCATTGATTCTAAAATGGAAGGTAAAGATTTATAAGGGGAAAAAACATTCTGAGGGTTATCACACCCATATTGACAAAGATGATAAAAGGTGGGAAAGGTTTCAGTGAATAATTTTGGAAAGACAGATTCCCTAATTTATTAGTGGTGGAGCTATGAATCAGTGAGACCATTTTGGAAAGCAGTATGGAATTATGCAAAGTAACTAAAATGTTCCAACCCTGTGATGCAGATATTCCACTACTATGCATGTATCCCAAAGAGGTTACTGATTTTTAGAAAGCGAATTTCAATATACACCAAAATATTTAGAATAAAACTTTTTTTTTGTATTTCTCAAAGAACTGGAAATAAAGTAGATGACCACTGCCTGGAGAATGGCAAATAAGTTTTGGCAAATGATTATAATGGAACATTACTATGCTGTAATAAATAATGAATATAGAGAAGTATAGAAAGACTGATCTGGGGACAGCTAGGTGGCTCAGTGGATTGAGAACCAGCCCTAAAGATGGGAGGTCCTGACTTCAAATCTGGCCTCAAACACTTCCTAGCTGTATAACTCTGGGGCAAGTCATTTAACCCCCATTGCCTAGCCCTCCCCTCTTTCTGTTTTGGAACTAATATACAGTATTGATTCTAAGATGGAAGCTAAAGGTTTAAAAAAAAAAAAAGGAAAAACTTATATGAACTGAAAATGAAGTAAAGCAGTTCTAGAAAAATGTTATATACACAATTACTGCAAGAATACAAATGTAAATAACCATCATAAAATAAACATTCTTGTGAAGTTACAATGAATAAACATAGTCCCAAAGAAGGGGTAAAAGAAACTTCCTACAGTGTAAAGAAGAAATCTCTACATTGGATGGTTGGTCTTGGCAGTAGAGATTTGATGAGCTGGGGCATCATGAAAGTAGCATTTGACCTATGAAGGAAAGTCAGGGGTGGGATAGGGACAATAATCTAGGCAGAAAAAATGGCATAAGCCCAGTCTGTTGACTTGTTGAAATCCTACTATTTCTGCCAAGACTATATTAAAAGCTAACTAAAACACCTCCCCTCTCTGATTGTCCCAATATTTTCCATGTTGGATCTTTGTTTCCAACATTCTTTGTTTCCAATTTTTTATACATGTGTGTTTGTGCTCACACATGTGCATACACAGTCTAAGGGAGCTTTTATTGTATTTGGAAAACACATACATACATAAATATATATAAAATAAATTTAAGGTAGTTAATGGTTAAGGTCGAGTTTGGAACTCTGAAAGAGTGGTGTTATGCTGAACAAAAACAACAGAGTTTAATAAAGAAATTTCCAGGGTTGAAGTGAGGGTAAAAGAGTGAATTCTTTTTTGTACGTATTGATTTAAGATCACAAACACAAGCACATGCATGCGCGTGCGCACACAAACACACACTCATAATAAAGAAGTCAGAAGAAAAAGACCAGCCTAGGATGTGCTACTAGGGGAAGCAGGGTACAGATTAATGGCTTTTCAGAATTATTCAGTCACCAAAGCACTCATTAGAGAATGGGGAGGCTGTTTTGAGAGATTAAATAATTTTTTCATTTGTTTGTTTTACTACTATATCTCTTAATCCTCTGTTTCTACACCAGTTACTTGCCAGTGATATAGTATTCTGGTTATATAACCAACCCAAGATTTGATTGTTTCTTCCCTAAAGGACGAGCATCCTTTCCTAGAAGGTTCTTCTTTCTTTTTTTTCTTTTTTTTTTTTTGGTATAGTAACACCCCTATGGATAAACCAATCTAAAGTTGCTAATATATGGGAGATTATACTTTTCTAAGCAAAATATATTTTTTGCAAATCATTTATTCGAATTTTTCCAAAGGCAAACTTCCTATGCTCATTAATACTTCAAACTAAAGAAGTTATTTCAGATGTAGACTGACTTACCAGTTTTGAAGTACATTTAAAAAAACTACATCTCACCAGGGATTTAAAGTAGTCTAATCATTCAGATGATTTAGAGAAAATAGTGTTTAGTCTAACTCCTTATATCACTCAGTATTTCTCATCTTCCCAAAGTAGCTATAGCATCTTGCAGAGTGTTCTCTATATCCTTGTCATGAAACACTATATTCTTTTTTTAAATCAATTTTTATTTTTAGTTCTGAATTCTTTCTCTCCCACCTTCCCTCTTATCTACCCAATAAAAAAGCAAGGGGAAAAAATCCTGTTACAAATATGTAGAGTTAAGCAAAACAAATTCCTATATTATCCATATCAAAAATATGTGTGTAGATAGATAGATAGACAGATAGATAGATAGATAGATAGATAGATAGATAGATAGATAGATAGATAGATAGATAGATAGATAGAGAGACCGACCACTCTGAATTAATTCCATCACCTCCCTCTCTGGAAGGGGAATGCATGTTTCATCATGAGTCCTCAGCAATTGATTGGTTCCACTGAAAGTATTACTTTAACTATAAGTCCTCTGCATATCTCTAGGTATATTGCTAAATATCACAATTTGGTAGCTTAACATTTATCTTGTGATTAGCAAGCATTTCCCTTATAAGGAAAGACTATAGCTATCCTCAATCACCACTTTCAATTAGTAGCTCTGAAGTTTATTTCAGTTAACTTCAGCTAATATACTTATAAGATTTGTATTTAAAACTTCATTTTTCACCATTAAATAGCATTCTATTGGATTTTACTGAAAGTTCTACCAACTAAAGATCTTTTTTGGATACTGTTTTTTCTGGCAATGTATTAGATACTCCTCCTAGTTTATACAGTTTTTCTGTGATAACATAACTGGCAGACCTTCTAACCTACCTTCAGAATAATCTACATATAATACCCTTACTAAGACAGTAGACTTAGATATTCATAAATATAAAAATAACTCTTGTACTTAAAAAGCCATAATCTTCTGGATCATTTTATAATGCCTGATGCAGTAAAGACATGGCACAATTACACACTTTTAGCACTTAAATTTTTCACTCATGTTCCTAAAATTAGTTCTTATATTTTGGAATTCAAATGGCAATTGCTTTAACATAAGAATTTGAGAGTTGGTAGTTATCAGCAGTCAGCTACTTTAACCTTACACAGAAGAAATCCCAGCCACATACTACACAAATCTTTGCTGTAAGACCTCCAAGAAAGTGGAAACCATCACCCTTCAAGACAGCCAATTCCACTTCTGGGCAGCTCCAATTACTGGGAAGTTTTTCTCAGTACCCAGATTAAATGTGCTTCATTGGAATTTTCACCCTTTGCTTCACCCTTTGCTTCACCTCTGTGGGGTCCAACAGAACAAATCAATCTGTCCTCCCTATGAAATACCAAAAATGCTGGAATACATCTCCAACTCTTCTTTTCTCCAGAGTAAATGCTCCATTCCTTCAACAGATACTCATAGATAGTGGATTTAGGCCCCTTATCGATTCTGGTTACCCTCCTCTGGACAATCCAGTTTATCAACTAATAAAACACAGTACCCTTAATTCCCCAAAACTAAACCCTCCTAGTGCAACCCAAGGTCATATTTGCTTTTGGGTGGGTGCGGGGCTGCCATATCACATTTATGATTCACATTGAGATTAAAACCACTAAGTCCTGGAGATCTTTTGCAGAACAATGGCTACTTAACTCTGCCTCTCTCATCTTATACTTTGAAGTTAATCTTTTCTACTTAAATACAATTCTTTACATTTATTCCTATTGAATTTCTTCATATAGGATTCATTCCATTCCAGTTAAACCATAGGGGTTCTTTATCTGTTGGTATCACAGCAACACCTGCTAAAGTCTATGGACATTTTCTCAGAATGGTATTTTTAAATACATAAAATATATTCCATTACAAAGGAAACCAAATATATTATGAGTTATAAAAAATAAAAACAAGTTCATTGGCATCAGGTTAAAAGCTCTATAACTAGACTTCTGGAGTCTGCCTCTGTCATCTAGCACATTAAGTATTCCACTGAGCTTTGCATCATTTTCAAATTGGATAAGCATTTATTGTATACCTTTATCCAAGTCCTTCATAAAATGTTAAACAATTCTGGGTCAAGCACAGATCCTTAAGATATTCTATTGCAGGACTTCTGCTATGTTGACATTGAACCTTTAACAATAATTCTGAGGCCAGTCATTTCATCATTTCTGAATTCATCTGATTGTATTATTGTCTAAGGCATCTCTCTCCATCTTCTCCACAAGAATAAAAAAGATACTTTATCAAGTATGCCCACAGTATTGCCTTCATTTAATACTTTAATAATTATATTTTAAAAGAAAAATAGTTAATATGTTTATTCTTATTTATGACAAAGGCATAGATCTTTCTAGTCATTATTACCATTTCTAGATATTTTCCAACTATCTCATTAATAATATATTCTAAAATATTCCAAAGTCAAGGTCATAAGCCATTACAGCTTGCAAACATTGTTATCTTCCATTTTTAAAAAAAACCTGGGCAACATCTCCCCTTTTCTAAACTTGTGATATCCCTCCTATCCCATAACAGTTAAAAAATCACTAAGAATGGCTCAGCAATCAAATTTGCCAGTTCTTTTCATGACCCATAGATCATTGACCAAAGAGATCTGAATTCATCATGGACATCTACTGCATCTCTTACTCATTCCTTATTTCCCTTGTGTATCAACAACCTATTAATAATTTTTGTTCCATTATTTTCAGTGTAAATGTCATTTTCCTTTGCAGAGAAAACTGAAACAAAATAGGAATAGAGCAGATCTTCCTTAAATATTTTGCCCAAGAATCAGTTAAGCAACAATACGTATTTATTGGTAATTTGCAGTATTCCACTATACCTAACATCTCCTGTCACTTTGCAAACTAATAACCCCAAATGCCACAAGCGATTTGGGGCTGGTTCTGCTGATCCTGCTGCTTTTGCTCTCTGGTTGTCCCTCCCCTGCTGCTATCATTCCCATTTAGTAAAATAATAAAACAATAATTTTAACCTGTCCATGCATTCTCTGCAAGAGCTGTCAATTAGATGCTTAATCTTTATGTGAGTGGAAATCAGAGGGTTCACAGGTTATATAGATCATTGCTATGGGTTTATAATTGCATCCATACATTTAAAGCAAATCATTGACAAATGGTGAGTAGTTTTCTTGTAGAATATGACATGATGGAGTAAATGTGGTGATATTTTCAGAAACAGGTCAATGTTTCTTTCCATGGTCTACTGTTACAGATGTGAATAAGATCATTAAGAAGCAATATTAGTCATATTGTATATGAGGAATGTGGGATGTAAGTAAAGAATCTTTACCACACTACGAATGAGTACTCATATAAGAAGAATGGCTTAGATTTGTCACTACTACCATAAAAATTATAACAAAGGGAATTGAGAGTCATAAAATAATGGCTAATTATCTTATTAGTTTCCTTATTGTAGTCTTGAGCATGAAGAGAATTTTTATTTTACTAGTAAGAGAAAGCAAGCCAAAAAGAAAATAACTTGCCAAGGATCACATAGTAGGCAATAACATACCTGATACTAAATCTCTTTTCCTAAAACAACTAACTGCTATATCAATAGGAAAAACTGATATACTACAGGAAAATAAATTAATTATTA
This sequence comes from Monodelphis domestica, assembly GCF_027887165.1. Lineage (NCBI taxonomy): Eukaryota > Metazoa > Chordata > Mammalia > Didelphimorphia > Didelphidae > Monodelphis > Monodelphis domestica. Next base: position 626,143,639 of record NC_077227.1, read on the forward strand.
TTAATCATTTTTCCTCCAGAGAATGAAAAATATATTTTGTAGACATCAACAAGTATAAATCCTATCAAGTATTTAACAAGTACTATAACACGTATATTCAACAAATACTGTTATTGTTATTCTTGTATCTAGTATAAGATAATTTTATTCTATTTATTTTTTATTTCTTAATAATGATTATTGAACTAATAACTTTAAAACATTTAGTCCCTCATAACACTAATCTATTAATGAAATCTTATGCAAAAAGCCAAATGATTAAATTTCCTTTCCAAAGATGCTGATATTTCTAACTATAACTGAAAAATTAAATTATCATAATATTTTCTCTCATCCTTTTATTCTAATATTATATCATCATATTTTATTCTAATGTTATAACATATAAAACATAGAATTACACATTAATTATATATTACATAGTTCTTTTCCTTCTTTATAAATATGCTTTCCTATACTTACTTCCTATGAAAAATTAATCCTTGCACTTCATGTATATCATAACAATAAAAATCTCCTAAATTTATTAATAATCAAACACCAAAACAATCAGTCACTTTATAAAAGAAAAAAAGAACTTCAACTAAATAGTCTACCTAGTAATGTGTCAAAAAATACTAACCAAATAAAAATAGGAATGTTATTCGTGTGTTTTTAAGATCTTTTTGATTTAAATAATCTCTTTGTAGATATGTTTTCAAATCCCCTTCATTTCAAAATATGTTATCTTTTCCACTCCCCTATGTATAAATCTGTACCCCATGATAAAGAATATAAAAGAGAGCTTTAAGAAAGAAATAAAAGAAAAACAGTTTAGCAGAACTAGCCAGCACAGCAAATAAGTCTAAAAGTCTACAAAGTGTTTCTCAGCCAGTGTCTCATCCCTTTTCTACAATGAGAGGGGAATCATTTTTTCACCTGCTTTAGAGCAAAATTTGGTCACTATAGTTCTGCAGCTTAACATCTGAGCTTTTCATCTCACTTCTCAATTCCAAATGTGATCCTGCAAAATTTAGACATCTATCATAGATTGAAAAGAGTTGGGAAACACACATGAATCACAAATGGATATCACTAGCAATATGGAGAATAAGTTTGGGGTCAGGGGTCCTCCTCCATTCAGTCTTGAAGGTAGATCTATTTTCTCAGAGCCTTATAGTTTTCATTCAAGTTTACTGGCAAATTTAATAACTGGTTTTACACCTATTTGTTGCTCCTTCCTCATTTTATGCATATGAACTCTTCTTTTATAACACAATTCAATGTAAGAAACTATTAGATTATCTGCAGCTCAGATCTATCACACTCTCAAAATTAGTGAATGGTACAATAAAAATAATCTGTTTAAATGCATACACAAAGAAATGATATAGAACAAATCTTTTCTAAATTCTAAAATACAGACCCCAAAATGTCACTCACACTACATTCAAAATACTGAGAATATATTGCAAGGTATACTTTATATGTTTCCATGCATCATTAATTTAAAACGAGCATCTATTATACAATAAACTTAATTTCGGGCACTGTGCTAGGCACTAAGGCTACAAAAAGTCAAAAGAAAAGCAAGAAAGAAAGATCACATAGAATGGCTTTAATAATAATGACAAAGAAGTAATGACATTTTTTCAATGATGGAGGGGTGTAAAAAGAAGAAGGGAAAAAGAAGTGAGTTGGGGCACTGGAGAGAAGGGTTAGAGGGAAAGCTATAAGAAATGTTGTAGGGAGTCAATGAGAGAGGTATAAAAGAATGGACATGCAAAACTAAAGATCCAGTTGAAGCTAAGTAATCATAAATCTTAGTGAACCTAGTCAGTTTGTGACATAAATTTTCTCTAGAAGAGTCTGGCAATACTCAATAATTACGTGCCTCTCTCTGTTGTCTGACAAGAGAGAGAGATTCCTTATTCTTGAACTAAGCTTTAGACTTACAACATAAGATGAAAAATGAACATTCTTTATTCCCAAAGCTGCCAAAAGCCAGCTCAAGAAAGATATGTGGATACAGACTCAATTCAACAAGTATTTTTTAAGGTTCTCCCAAATGCTAATTACTGGACTATATGCTGGGCAAAGACAAAACACTTTCTTAACTCAATGATCAAACATTCTATTGAGTAGAAACAATATGAACACAAAATTCCATTAGATAGAGAGATGTATAGATGGATAGATTTTAAAGAGGAATTCTATAAGGCAGAGTGGAGGAAAAAGTATATTCCAGGCAAAGGCAAGGGCCAGGAGGTGGGGGTTTGGGGGGGCAGAGGGTTATATATAAGGAACAGCATATTTGTTTAGAACAAAAACATGAAGCAATGTTATGTCTAATAAATCTGAAAGTATAGGCAGGTGCCAGATCAAGAAAGGCATTAAATAACAAATAAAATAATTTATATTTTTCTAATAAGCAACCAGTAAATCATTTGTTCATCTTGAATGAGCCAGTGACTTGGTCAGAATTTTTCCTATTTTGCCTAAGTTTAGATACCCTTAAAAGTTTACTAAAATTTTAAGGAAATTCTTTGAATATAACTTTTATGGGCACAGAGTTAATGTCTTTTCTGGTTTTCCACCAATAAAAATTTTCAACCAGATCAGACTCATTAAACTTATGCTAATCCTCATGTGTTGCTAAGCAGCAAACGTTGAAGATGATACTCAAAACTTTTTTGAACTGCTCTGTAGAATCAATATGCTGCTTTTGTTGCTGTTGTGGTTTTTCAGTTGTTTCAGTGTATCTGACTCTTCATGACCCCATTTGAGGTTTTCGAGACAAAGATACTAGAGTGGCTTGCCATTTCCTTCTCCAACTCATTTTACAAATGAGGAAACTTAGGGAAACAAGGTTAAATGACTTGTTCCAGATCACATAGCTAGTAAGTTTCTGAGGCCAGATTTGAACTCACAAAGATACATCTCCTTAACTCCACACTCAGCACTATCTACCATACCACCTAGGTGCCTTCAAAATGATGTTATGGAATGACAATAAGCATATGGAATAATTATTAAGCATATATTCATCAGAAATATGGAATTTTAATTAGTTAATGATTTTTCTACATTGGCTACTCACTGTTCTTTAATGTTGAATTCGTCAAAACGAGGAAAATGGAATTAAAAAGTCTAGTCTGAGTTTGGAGAAGCTGACATTACTCCTATAGAGCATCAATCTAGGGGACAAATTAGAAGGCTTTAGTATGATGCTATGTGAAACCTTTACCTATCAAATATGATGTATCCACTTTATTGAGAGGTTCTAAATATCATATACAAGAGGCACTTAACACTAAATGATAAGACAATAGGATGCAGACAATAGAGGCAAATTAAAATCTCCCTCTCTGAAAGAAAATTCTAACATGTTGGTCAGGTTCATAGAATGGATGACACTAAAGTAATCAAAGGTTATCCATGCAGCTACTATATATATATATATATATATATATATATATATATATATATATAGTTACTTTCAGTGGGGAACCAAAAATGGGATGAAAAGATCACCTTTAATAATGTGATAAAAACATAACTTGAAAAAATGTGGCAAAGTTCTTCATTTACTATCTGGTTGCTCTCTTGGAATTCATGATCCAGAAACTAATCATTCTGCAAGATAAATCCACTCTGAAACCCGACATCCTCAGGTACCACTTGCCCTCAAAGGCACCCACCCCCTGGATTAGAAAGGATAGAGAGTGCACATGGGAACGTTCCTCCAAGATCTTCTACCAGTTAAGAGTGGAAAGGAAGGGATAGTCAGGGCATTTAATTCATAATTTCCCATGAGGCTACTCTCCTAGATATCATAGTCCTGGAGAAACATTAGTTCCTATTTTACCTTCTTTTGAAGCATTAGGACTATTTACAAGTTATGTATGAAAATCTATTCTTTAATCTTTCCAAAGAAAGTTCCTTAACCTCCTTTAGTCACCTCTTTCCAAAATCCAATAGTCTAAATGATTAAGAAATTTGTCCCAGGGGGCAGCTGGGTAGCTCAGTAGATTGAGAGCTAAGTCTAGAGATGGGAGGTCCTAGGTTCAAATCTGGCCTCAGACACTTCCCAGCTGTGTGACCCTGGGCAAGTCACTTGATCCCCATTGCCTAGTCCTTATCACTCTTCTGCCTTGGAACCAATGCACAGTATTGATTCCCAGTTTGAAGGTAAGGATTAAAAAAAAAAAGAATAAGAAATTTGTCCTATAACTAATGAAATTCCTTATAATTTATGGTTGTTTATTGCATGGAAACAATGAAACAAAGGTCAAAAGTTCAATTCTCCTATGGAGTATTTACTTTTCATTTGTTCCTGAGACCCCTTGGTCACAAATGGGGCTAGGTTGCTGACTGTAGCTGTATTAGCATAAAAGTACTATTGGAAAAAACTTTCAGAATGTGGGTTACTGATTGTGGGTCAGCAATATGATTTTTATAGACAATAGTATATTTTTATTTTAAATCCCTTAGGCTATAGTTTAAGCACAATTCCTCACATTCTTACAGAATGGGGACAGCAATTTAATCACCTGTTTCCTAATATTTTTACTATTTACAATTTCTTTACTTCTTTATTCTATCAAAAATTATACTCTGATTCTTAATAATTAACTCCCATTTCTCTGAATCCTCTTCAAAACCAAAATCTAAAGAAACTAGTTCTCTGAAAAAAAGTCATGATGTCTCAGATATTCTACATATTCATTTTTATAGTGATTTTATTATAAGTAATTTATGTAGGAGAGAGTCTTGAAGATAATTCATTTTTTCCTTCTTTTTGTTAAAATTTAGAATATTTTTCCAAGGTTACATGACTCATGATTTGTCCTACCCCTCTTCCCTCCACCGTCCCAGAGCTGACAAGCAATTCCACTGCGTTATACATGTATCATTGTTCAAAACCTATTTCCATGTTATTCTTTTTATCACCTCAGCACTTCCCCCCTCCTTCTGATTATCTCCCTTTTCCCTTGTCATATTCCCCTTGAAAATAATTCTTGAAGTTTATCCATATCAATTTATTTAATACTATATTCAAAATAATATTCTTGAATTTTATGTCTAAATCTTATGTTTCGGTTTCAAATCAACTTAAGTAAATAATGTGCTTGTTTCATCTCATCTCCCTTTACAATATTCCAAGTTAAAACATCGAGGTGTATAATTGCTTTTTCTGTTTTCCCAAATCCACTTTTTAAAAAGTTCCCTCAAAACATTTTTTTTCTGAGTTGTGGTTTTCAAGTTACAAGAATGCTATGATTGCCATCTATAACTGAGCTAGTGAGTTGGACAGCTATCAGGAAAGTGAAGAATAACTTAGAAACCTAGAATCTTCCAGCTAAAGGGGACATTAGAGATCAAATTAACACAAAAGAGAAATGGAGTAAGAATCCACTAGTATAATAAACTTGAGTGGAAAACAGTATGAATGAGTTTGGGGGTTTTTTTACCCTCAACTTGGCTCCCAAAATATTATTAAAGTTCAACTCACAATTATGAAGTGAAATAGTTCAAGAATGAAAATCAAGGTTAGTTGCATGAGTAGGGAAGGTCATAGCCAACATTAAAGGTACAAACAACATATAGGTTAGAAGTCAGATTTGAAATTCTATACTATAATAATTACAGGTAGAATTTATAGAGTAGGACTAAGAAACACACTTGTGTTCCTAGTCACTCAGCATAAATTCATATTACTTAGCACTTAGTAGTTCATCTAATAAAAAGGCACTCTCTAAAGTAATGCCAAATGGACAAATAACTGTCCCTTAAACATTTAAGAATGTTCTTTTCCCATTAAGGACAAAGGAGAGGATGAGCTAATACCTCTGTAGACCCTGCCACATTTGCAGTACCTATAGACTTCTTATAGGCTTCTAAGTTTTAAAGGAATCTTTCACATACATAGCTAGATTCCTTAAAATTATTACCTTCAGAGCCCCAATTTCATTCATTTTAAGTCAACATAATTTTATTAAGTATCTACTATGTTAAAAACAAAACAAAACAAAAATGTACTTAGAACCTAGACCCTACTCCCCAGACTGAGTGCCATGTCTGCCACCCCCCAGAGATTGTGTGTCATTTCCTTCCCCCCACCAAGGCCAGGCGTGCCCTGCCCCTTCTTCCTTACCCCTCACAAGTAGGGAGAAAACTCTCCCATTGGGCTGCTGGGTGGAAGGATGGGTGAATTGAAAAATATCCTCAGTGAGAGTAGAAAGGGAGAGTGTAGAGCCCAAGTGCTCCACTCCCCTCCAGCTCTGCCACCTGTGAGCCACCCACCTTACCTTCTGTGCACTCCCATCGGGCTGCTGGGCAGAGGGTTGAGTGATGTGAAAAAATGTGATCAGGCATGGTGGAGAGGAGGAAGGGAGCAGCTCCACCCAAGTCCCTCTGCCTTTTTTTTTTCATAATGAGCTGGGGGGTGGGGGACTAAAGGTGGCTGTGTGACCACAGAGAGTGCTCTGAGTGCCATCTTTGGCACCTGTGCCATAGGTTCACTATCACTGCCCTATACAATCCCTGCCTTCAAACATATTATAATGGAAGAATAAGATATATACAAGTAAATATAAATCATATACAAAGTAATACAAAACAACTGCAAGATCAAGACTGTGCTGTTCAAGGACCAGGAAAATTAGCCCATAAGCTATGCTTTGAAAGAAATCCCATATCTTCTTTAAAACAGCACAACTAGAGAATATCAGTTTACTAGTATACATGAGAGGCATTGGGTGAAAATAAACAAAACACACACACAACCACAGAAAGATATTTAGTCTACAAAATTTAAGCAACATTGACTTGGAGAATTCGTGAATTTCAATGAATGATTGGAGGAATATAAAAGTCTCCTATAAAACTAAAGAGATCCACAAGGGAGTTAGACTTGATCAACTAAATCATTACTGCCTTTGAAAATAATTACTCAAAACATAATCTTTGCTATAAGAAGGGTTTTTTTCTAACTGGAAAAATATCATAGACATCCAAGAAAAGAGAAAATGATCCTGTTGTTAAACTAACCATATAACTCCAGGTAGTTGTTTATTAGCTGCCTGCTTTATGTATTGGTTGTTGATTATATCACACATTTTCCCAAATTGTCATACTTTTTAAAAAGTCTGACAAAACACAGAAATTGAATTTAGACAGTTGAATTCTATGCTTTATTCTTTTCACTTCTACTCTAATAGCATGCCTTGCCAGTATTTAATCATGTGGGATTAAATAGTGTTATACTTTATTCATGATAAAATAAAAATTGAGAAAGCCACTAATACATAAAACAGGGAATATATACATACATACCTTTCAAAAAATGATTTCAGGATTTCTCATCATGTAAAAGTTATGTCTTTCCCTAAAAATACAAGAAAGAACATTATGTAATGGCAGAATGTGAAAGAAATGAGCTGTTTTTATATCTTTAGAAAGAAGCATTCCTTCTGTTTACATGGATTCACATGATCTTAATGTCATAGATCATATAAAACCTGAAAAAAACAAATTAAGGTTCGTGTAACTTGCATTTCTATATTAGTCCATTTTAAAGTGTTTTACAACATCTGCTCAGAGATCTGAATTATGTAATATAATAATCATCATCACGTTGATGGCTTGTGATTTCATCAAGAGTACCCCTTCCATGAGTCATATTGCAACTTCCCATTCTAAATAATCCTTAAACACATCATCCTGTGAATCCTTCATTTGGAGGTTCACCTGTGGGCTAGAATCTTTCTAGATCTTTTTAACTAGATACCAATGGAATATATGAGCTGTCCATTGCTTTCTCCTTGCTTTCACCACATCACCAGCCCACCCTCTTTTCCAGACATGTCCTAGGCTACTTCTCCATGCAAATATTCATTGCCAATGTTATCGTGCCCAATAGGAGCCTCTTTACTACCTTGTGGTAGCTATCAACTTTTATTCTTCCAAGTCTGTAGCATTTCATAATTTGTCTCCATGATACCACTAGAATTTTTTAAAAGATGGGTCTCTGGGGGGCAGCTGGTAGCTCAGTGGATTGAGAGCCAGGCCTAGAGACAGGAGATCCTAAGTTCAAATCTGACCTCAGACACTTCCCAGATGTGTGACCCTGGACAAGTCACTTGACCCCCCTTGCCTAGTCCTTATCACTCTTCTGCCTTGGAACCAATGCACAGTATTGATTCCCAGTTTGAAGGTAAGGATTAAAAAAAATGGTTTTATTTTTTAAATATATGGTCATTTTAAAAAACTGCACAAATTTCCCAAAGAAAATCAACCCTATACTTTTCTTTCTGTTCACTCCTGGGTCCCATTTTGGATAAATGTTGAGTAAACTTGGGTAAAAAAAAATAAATTTTGCAAGTATAAGATAGGAGAGGCATAGTTGAGCAGGAGTTGTTCTGAAAAAACTCTAGAAGGTTTAGTATATTGATTCAAGAGTTTGATGTGGTAGTCAGGAAAGGTAAAAGGATCTTAAGCTAAATTAAGAGGGCATGGTTTTTAGTAATGAGAAGTCACAAATTTACTATATTCTGCTTTCATTAGACCTTATTATCTGGGGTACTCTGTTTAGCTCCAGAAAACATGATTTATGAAATGCACTGACAAATTAGACAGCATCCAGAGGAGAGCAACAAGATGATGAAGGATTTATAATTCATGACATGTGAGATCAGTTGAAGAAACAGTGCAGGATATTTTTTGTTCTTTAATCATTTCAGTTGGGTCCATTCTTCATGATCCCATTTTGGGTTTTTTTAGCCAAGATCCATTTTCTTCTCTAGCTCATTCTACAGATAAGAAAACCGAGGCAATTAAATGATTTTCCCAGGGCTGCACAACTAGTATTTGAGGTCACATTTGAACTCAGGTCTTTCTATCTCCAGGTCCAGAATTCTAATGACTGAACCACCCACCTGCCCTCAAAAATGATCTATTTATCAAAAGAAGCCCTTTCCACATCACATACGCTCCTGGTTTGTCTCTCTGATCTTATACAACTATTGTTGCTTTTGGCTATTTAGCCATTTTTCAGTTGTGTCCAATTTCAAATCAGTAATTCCTAACTCCAGAACCAGCATTCTATCCAGAGGTGACCCTTGGCACATATTTACTCTAGAAAAAAGGAAGTCTTGGAGAGACATGAGAGCTATTCAACTTCTGGAAGGGTTGTCATACCAAGAAGAGATTAAATTTGTAAATTTGTTCTGCTTGGCCTTAAAGGACCAAATAATGCATAATGAGTAGAAGTTACAGAGAAGTAAATTTAAATTTTATATCAGGAAAAACTTCCTAAAAATAAGAATTATCCAAAGTATAATGGGCTGCCTTGAAAAGTAATGAGTTCCTTTTCTTTGAAGGTTTTTAAGAATAGGCTGGATGACCTCGGATATGATAGATATGTGCTACTGTGGATTTCTACTGTATATAGGTTGTTCTAAAGCAGTGGTTCTCAACCTTTCTAATGCCGTGACCCCGCAATACAGTTCCTCATGTTGCAGTGACCCCAAACCAAAAAATTATTTTGGTGGCTACTTCAAAACTGTAATTTTGCTACAGTTATGATTCTGAATGTAAATACCTGATATGCATTATGTATTCTCATTGCTACAAATTGAGAAGTTGAGAACCGCTGTTCTAGATGATCAATGAAGTCCATACCTACTCTCAGATACTATGATTCTATCTAACCACAGTGTTCATCCAAATTATATGCACTATGAAACAATGCTGTGAGTCTTCTATCTAGTGACATATCATTGTCTAAACAAAGTGCATTTTTCATCTACTCTTTTTTTTTTCTCATGTGACCAGTTAAGCCAAATTCATTTGAGTGATTATAGGTCTCATTTAGAAGATTAAATAATGTTCTGGGGTTTGATGAAACCCTTACAATGTCTTTACAAAGGTGACAAAAGATGAAAACAATTAATGCTAAAAATCTACAGGAAGATAATTCACATTCTATGGTGATTCTATGAATTGTTTTAACTGCTTTGGAAAAAAATCTGGAATAATTCAACTGATGCATTATCATCTGCAAAGAATAGCTGACAGACTTAAAAATTTAATGGTATTTGTCTTCCATGACAGTAGCAAATGGTTTTGGTTACCTATTTTATGATTTATTTAATATCAATAATCAAAAGATCAAAGAAATGACAATTACTATTTTTATTTTTACAAACATAGAGACTATTTTACTTTCTTTTTTCTTCCCTTTTTTTTTTGCTTGGGATCTCTTCCACAAAATGACTAATATGGAAAAATGTTACATGATTACACATGTAAAATCAATATCAGATTGTTTACTGTCTCAGGGAAGGAAGAGGGAGAAGATTTGGAACAAAAAAATTTAATTAATATTAAAAATTGATTTTACATTTAATTGGAAAATTTATTTTTAAAAAGTATAGATACTGACAGAGAGATATTAAGGACCCTTGACAGAACTCAAAAGAATGAAGTGAATCCATAGTAAAACTCACAAAGTCAGTTAGTTCTCATCCTACTCTAAGGCAGTTTCCTCTAAAATTTTTATTTTCAAGCCAAATAAAAGTTCTTGGCACAAGTTTTTCTTGAGATAAGACTTTTGTGATTAAAAGTCAAATGGAAATGGTTTTCCATTTATCCTATTTTACTTTCAATAAATATAATATTTTTTAAATATAGATAGACACTTATGAATGTAGGTCATACTCTGAAAATGAGTTTTAAAGCAAAAAAAAAATCAATACAATGCCTCCTCTGCCTCAGACAATTTCCTTAGGAAATAGTAATTCATATGCAATATGTAAAAGGTGTGGGGGAAATCACATCTAACATTACATACTCTCATATGATACATACGCCACAGCTAGACCATTAGCCTTACGTACCACCATACACACATCAAAGTTTCATTAAAGGGGAAAAGGTCCCATGTTGCCAAAGCTCCCAGTACTAGCACTTGCCCACTTTACCTTTCCTGTCAGATCATCCCCAGAACACTTTCACCACAACAACTGCCTCTTCTTTTGTGATACTGCTCTTACAACATCCAGAACATTCCAAAGCTCATTAAAACCACCTCAGTTAGGGAGTGCTCTGGGGATTTCTGGAGGACTCCCAATAATCTCCACAAAATTATAATCACTCAGTCCTTTTAGTAGTCACTCTCTCAACAGAAGGAGATGGGAGGAACTTTCACAGAAGTGACAATACCTATGTCTGTCCTCCACTTTCTGCTGTAGAGAATGCTTATCTCTTAAAATTATCCTTCTTATAATGCCAACCATGTCCACCCTTTCCTCTTCTCATTAGGGTGAGGGCAACTCTAATTTTCTGAATGTGGCAAAGAGGGAATTACCTAAATGACATGAAATTATGATTTCTAATTCTAATAGATCTGGATTCTAATCCCCTCCCTTCTGGGAGCCCCAGAGTCCTTATTTCTGAAATGAAAGGGCAGGGCTTGATGATCTCTAAGGACCATTCAAGTTCTAAACCTGTGATCACAAAATTTGGGAAGATCACTATTTATTGAGGGAATCTGATGTTTGTGCCCCATGGTGCCACACTGCCTGAGAGACCCTGGCAAGAAGGCTTCTGGCTCTGCTCCTGTACATATATACATATAAAGAAGGCTCTCCACTAGAAGCCCTAAGGCACTCAGGGACCTAAAAATCAACCTTGTATTTAACTCTTTAATTTTCATCTGAAAGGTCATAGTCTCATAGCAATTGCTTACTCTCCCTGCAAAATGCTATCATACATATTTATGCTTTCATATATATATATACATATATATATGTATATATATACACACATATATATATACTCTCATTTATATTTATATATGTGTATAAATAACAATATATTTACAAATATATACAGAGATAGATGGCAAAATGGATAGACACTGGGCTGAGAAATAGGAAGATTCATCTCCCTGAGTTCAAATCTGGCCTCAGACACTAGATGAAAAATCTTAACACAAGTCATTTAACCCTGTTTGCCTTAGTTTCCTTATCTGTAAAATGTGCCAGAGAAGGCAATAGCAAACTACTGCAGTTCCTCTGCCAAGAAAACCTGAAATGGTGTCACAAAGTCAGACATGATTGAAATGAGAGAATATATACATGTATGTGTGTGTATGTACACATGAGTATTCATGTATAATATTATCTATGTATATGTTTTTGCTCCTACACAATCTAGTTCTCTGGCTATTTCTAAGAAGTCTAAATGCTCCTTGCAAAATTCTCATTAATTATTCTTCCTTATATGCATTTGTGTTGGCAGAACAATGGAGAAGATCTCCCCCCTGAAAGGAACAACACCACCTGTACCTGCCTTCCTCTCTTAGCTTCATAAACATTTTTAGCTCCTAGAAGGCATATTGTAAACAGTGACACAGACTATTTACCTCAGATAATGTTTTTATTTAAGTCAGCTTTGACAGTAGGAGTGTATAGCTTATATGCAAGATGCTACAGCAATAAACAAGGGTGCATATATATATATATATATATACACGTTTGTATATAAATTTTAATAACCCTTACCTTCTGTCTTAGAATCAATACTGAATATTAGTCCCAAGGCAGATGAGCAGAAAGGGCTAGGCAATGGGGGTTAAGTGACTTGTGCAGAATCACACAACTAGGAAGTATCTGAGGCAACATTTGAACCTGGGTCCTCCCAACTTCAGGTCTAGCACGCAATCCACTGGGCTACCTAGCTGTCCCAACAAGGGTATATTTACTGACTAAAGGATCAGCCTGGAGAAACATCCTTAGAGATTTGGTTACCAAATGAGGTGTCTTTCTGGCCAAACCAACTCATGAAGACAATTTGCTATGGTGGTAAGGAAGAGTGATTTCTTTTGCTAAAGACAGTATGATATAATGAAATGAAATAATACATACTTGAAGACTGAAGAATGGTTAAAAAAGAAAATGTAATATTATTAGAGATAAATTATTATTAATTTATAAGTTTATTATTAATTAGATAAGTTTATAATTAATTAGAGATAAGATATTACTTCTCTATTCAAAATGATTGATTATCATCTGTGACCATGTTAATAATTTACTTGGCAAACTTCAAATAAGAAGGCACTTATCATGCAAGTAAAGCAGACTGTTTGCAGCCTAAGTTAGTAAAAATGGCTAGTGAATTGAATAAATGATTACAGTCCTGATTTTGTCACTAATAGGCTCCTAAATTTAGTACCTAGAACATCATTTTAAGTTCTCATTGTCTTGATTTCATTATAATGCATTAGAAAGAAAAGATGTGTATATTAAGGAACAAAGGCAAAATTTTCCAAAATAGTAAAAACTATATATGTTACAGAGTTGCATATACACAACTGAAAATGAAGCACACGGAGAAAAAGCAAACACATTTCAGTTTGCGGTTGTTTGAATGTCTCCTTTCAAGATACCCAGATTATTTTCTAAACACATAAATAACTGTCTTATTCCCTAGATAAACTTTCAACTAATTCAGGTTTCAGTAGTTACAATAATCAGAAAGTAAATTATTACCCCACCCCACATGATCCTAAAATAGTAAAGTTATAGATTGACCCTAGAGCAAACTGATCATTTGCTACAATATAGGGTTAAAGTTTATTGCTAAAGAGAAAAAGAGAAAGAGTTGATCTATGTGGCACATACAAGTCAAAAATCTACATATCTATTTTAGTCAAAACTCCCCATGTGGAAACCAATATCCTCACTTCCGATTCAAAGGTAAGTATCAGCTATATTATGTGTGTTAAATGCTATGGGGTTTTTTCCTGCCTTATCTAGATCCCCAGAAAAAAGAGAAAAGGAAGAATTTGGTATGGAAAAAGCCATAGGAGGAAGAAAGTAAGCCTATATGGATTTGTTGCTGTTATTAAGTCACGTTCAATTCTTTGTGGCCTCATTTGGCATTTTCCTTGCAAAAATATTGGAGTGGCTTGCAATTTCCTTCTCCAGACATTTTACAGATGAGGCAAATCTGAGGCTAAGGCTGGATTTGAACTCAAGTCTTCCTGACTCCAGTCCTGGTGCTCCATCCAATGTACCATGTAGCTACCCTGAATGGCTAATATAGCTCAAAATCTACATTGGAAGTTAATTAAATAATATTCCAGGGGCAGCTGGGTAGCTCAGTGGATTGAGAGTCAAGCCTAGAGATGGGAGGTCCTAGGTTCAAATCTGACCTCAGACACTTCCCAGCTGTGTGACTCTGGGCAAGTCACTTGACCCCCATTGCCTAGTCCTTACCACTCCTGCCTTGGAGCCAATACACAGTATTGACTCCAAGAAGGAAGGTAAGGGTTTAAAAATAAATAAATAAATAATATTCCATGTTGTGTTGAAGCCACTATTACCATAGCCATCTAAAAGCTGATTATTATAAGTACATTTGAATTAGCGTAGGAAAAAGTAATAGCAAGAAAAAAATGAATTTATTATAAAGTATCACATTTTCATCTTGCTGTTTCTTGTAGTCATTTGCACTAATTGACTAGTCATTAGGAAAAAGCCACCTGGAGTATGGACTCCATGCTGTCATTCACCTAACTTTTACCAGCATTTGCTGAGCAGGAGGAGGGAAAAGCAGGAGGTCATATGAGGCGAGGGTTCCACTTTCACAATAGCACTGAAAGAGACACACAAAATAAAACCATCTTCACAGTCTGGAATTTGGCTTGCTGACCCTGCCAGACACCACTACTGTAAACCTGGCCCTGGATATAAAATAAAACACTGGATTTATTTCTTTTCACTGGGGAAATCCTGTGTGTAAAAAATGCCACAGACTACTCTGCAATTGGCCCTGGAATGTAGGCAAGTGTGTATTATTACCTTTGCATGTAATGCACAGATGGTACATAACATTAAATCCAGCCCTAGAACTGGAGGGACGATGGTTAGAGAGCAAACATATTGTTATGTGTTTTGCTTTTTAAAGTTTTCTTGGCCCAAGATGTTAGGTAAGTTTCCTTTCCAATAAAGGAACAATGCCAAATGTTGGAAAGGAAATTTGCCTGATTTAATGGGCAAGAACATAAAACCTGGAAAAGGGAGTATTATGGGAAAATCCAGAGCAATATGACCATTTGAGGCAGGCTTCCAAGTTTCTGCCTGAAGAGAACCAGGGTCAGAGAATAGGATTTCTGTGGGTAGTGATTATAAACATACTGCACAATGGTTGCCAGAGCTAATTAGAACAATCATAAATGGAAGTTGGGTCTTTTTACCTAAAAAGCCACAGGTCCATCTATCACATGAGTGGAGTAAATTTCCATTAACTTGTATATGTACTGAGACCTTCTCCCTCCCATATGTACTTTCCCATTGGCAGTGTGTCATTTTGGATAAAAAGGTGGGTTTAATGTAAAGTCGTTCTAGTTCAAATCACACTACTAGTAGTACTAGGTGACCCTATACAAGTCATTCACCTTCTAGATATCTCCTGCAGCTCCCTAGGCTTTATCTACAAAGTCATAGATAAGTTGAAATAAGGTGAAAGGAGATCCCACACCAGGAATTCCCTCCACTAAGGAAATCAGATATTTTACATATTTCTGCCTAGTTTTCAAATATTTGGGCGGCCAATAGTTACAAAGTCTGAAATACAATTTTATGGGAAAACTATCTGTTCTATGAATATACATATGTTAACCAGCCAGGGAAGAGTCTTAAGAAAGAAGCTACCAGATAAGTTTAGAGTCAAAATTTTTAGATGTCGAATTGCCTTCCAAATCATCTCGTCCAACTACTTCATTTTAAAAATGATGAAACTGAGTTCCAGAGAGGTAAAATGGTTTCCCCAAATAGCAAAGCTGGATTCAAACACAGGCCTTTTAAAAATTAATCACCTATTTGTCCCTTTTCCTTCCTCACCTATTAGGTTTACCAGGACTGTTCCTACTTCAAACAAGTCAAACAGGACACTATTTGCAAGTGCAAATATATAAATTTGTCTAAATTCTACTTATATTGTTACTGTCAACAGCCAGTGACCATTTGTCAGTATGCCTGATGGGCCTATGCAGATAAAATAATCAACAATGGGGCATGCAGTTCTTATCACTCTGTCTCAAAAGAAAACACCCATTTAAAGCTAGGTAAAACCCAGATGATTATAATATGAATTAAAAAGGTCATGGAGGAACTTCTATTATGAGGTAAACTAGAAAGATAAGTAATGTGAAAAGATTTAAATCAATAGGAATATAACTGAAGTTTTCCAAATCATAAATATAAATTTAATCATAATACTAAAACTAGAAAAGGACTGTTTCTAAAAACCCTTTTTTTCCCCAAAGAAATTGGATGAAGATCTAAAAGAATCACTACTTCATCAGTGGTACTTACCCACAACAAATTGTAGGTATCTACAACTGTTTTTATAAAATGTATATGGTAGGTATAGTTATAAATTTGAAAATAAAA
Source organism: Monodelphis domestica (assembly GCF_027887165.1). Taxonomy (NCBI): domain Eukaryota; kingdom Metazoa; phylum Chordata; class Mammalia; order Didelphimorphia; family Didelphidae; genus Monodelphis; species Monodelphis domestica. The sequence continues at coordinate 626,160,084 of NC_077227.1, forward strand.
AAAGTCATGATGAGTTTAGATAAATTCATGGACAACATCTCCACAAAAAATTAGCAATTGAAATGAAAGATGACGAAGCTAAAATTTCCAAGAAACAGCATGAAAAGTAAATATCTTTCCCATAAAACCTCTGCTAAAGATAGACAAGTCGGATGTAATATGTTATTAACAATATTCTTTTCAGATCAATGCTTATGTCCCTCCAATTCCAAATAGTTGCAGAATGGCATTTTTTTTTTGCAAGCACAAGTTTTGATAAAGCAGTTAGATGTTACAAGTGATAAAGCGCTGGGCTTTAAGTTAAGAAGAATCGAGTCCAAATCCAGCCCAAGCACTTACTAGCTGTGGGACTCTGAGCACGTCACACAAGTTTCTTCAACTGAAAAATGGAAATAATAACAGCACCTACCTGCAGGAATTATTATGAAGATCAAATGAGATAATATTTGAAGCCCTTAGTACTGTACCTGGCACACTATGAATGCTAGTTAAAATTATAATTATGGCTAATACTAGGTATATCCTGGGAGAATTTCACTTTGATAAGCCTTTCTATTACATTACCATCTCAAAGTCCATGGATGCAAAGGACCTGTCGTATCCTCATATAAGGAACTCCCAGGTAAGGAAATTCCTTCTTAGCAATATAAGTCAGCACTTTTCTTTGCAATACATGCTGTTGTTGTTCAATCACTTTTCAGGTATGTCAGAAGCTTTGTAACCTGGGATTTTCTTGGCAAAGATACTGTTCCTTAAATTCTATACAATCTTCTGCTACATAAGAAGTACTAACTATAACATTAGCTAGTTTGAGAGTTCTTCAATATTTTGATGGATCTATAATTTCATTGACGTACATCCTCTCTCTAGTGGCAGATTCTAGAAATAATGCAAAATAAAGCATAGTCCCAAGTTATGTCTATCCATCTAATGTAGATATTGAAATACCTCAAACATATTACCTTAGCCAGCTCCCAGCCTCTCTAAATGATATGAATAAGCAAGGCTTTCCTGTCACATTTGGGCAAAATTAAGAACCAGTCTCTTGACAACTGTACATCAATAGATTTTCCACTAAAATCCATGACTTCTCTATATACAAAAGAATAGTTTCCCAGTGTGCAACCAGCAACATCAAAATGGTATAAACTCCATGAAAAATCTTTATATTTTTCATTTTAGAAATTTGCTTAGGATCAAATTTAATATGCAGATGTACTGATATAATTTAAAGAAGTACGCCCATTTGAACTGAGGCAGAAAAATTTATTGGGAGAAAAATGAGGAAAAACTAGATACGGACTGTGAATACTATATAAACACTTCCCAAAAAATAAATACTACCTCTTTGAAGTTGATGAAAACCTAGTAAAAATATTTACCCAGTAAACATCTTAATAAAATAAACTGTTATGAGTGTAGAGAAATCTATTTTAACAACTTCATACATGCCCACAAGAGGCAATAGACTCTCCGCCCCCGGAACATTTGGAACATTTTTACACACAATATGTGAACAGTCTGGGATGCACCAAAGCAAAAAATGAGGACTTGAAGCTGGCATATTAACTATAAACACTAGATTCTTTGTTCTATAGTTTTAGACCAAGCTTTCCAGAGATACTGTTCTTGCTGCTGATCAGGGTCATATGTCAAAGCATCACTTTTGATTTCCAGGGTTGCCATTTAAATCAGTAATTTTTTAACATTAATATTTTCAAGAACTTAAAAATCTTATCCAATTATTCTTTGACACTGAACTTCCTTGTGGATAGCAGTTTCACATTTAGGTATATTTTTCATTAATTTTCCATATTTTAGTTAATTATACTTTTTAATATATATCTGGTTGGCAAATCTCCTTAGATAAAATATGATACAATTATCTAATAAAATTAAATAGGTTGTGGTTCTTTTTTTTCCCAAATAGTGACTTAACTGTGTATTAAAACTTGGCAGCAAACTCACTCATTCATAGCTAACACTTTTCAATAATTCAAAAAAAAAGTTACCATGCAACTACACTAGTCTATTTGCTGTTCCAAATGCACAATTACCCATCTTTGTGCTTTGGCTGTGACTGTCACCCAAGCCCAGAATGCTCTTTCTCCTAACCTCAAACCTCTTTCTCAAGTGGCTATTTTTTTCCTCCCTAAGCTCCCTCTATTAGACTGTGAACTCCTTGACTTCAGGGAGTGTTTGGGAGCTTTGATGCTTTTTTTCTTTTAACTTTCTTTGTATCTTGAGCATTTTAGTACAGTCCCTGGAATATAGTAGATTATTAATATATGTGGGGGCAGTTGGAGGGGGTTGAGTGTGTGTGGGTGTACTAGCTGCCCCAATACTATGTCTTCAGTATTGTGTATACTACAAGCTCCCTGAGGACATTGACTATTTTTGCATTTTCGTTGCATCCTCAGGACTTAGTTCGATGCCTTGAACAGAGAAAATTCTTGATATGTTTTGTTCTCTGAATGATTAATTGAGAAAACATAGTGTCAGTTATAGATAATACACGGATCTCTTTTTACTCAAAGGTATTTTTCAGCTTGATCAATTTTCACAAAAGACTTAAGTAAATTTCATATTGAAAATTTATGAAATGAAAATGAAAAAAACATTAAGTGAAGGGCTTTACTGAGAATGAAGGTACCAGAATGAGGGGCAGAAACACATGGACTTTAGTTCTGGCACTTCTGCTTTCTGTTCTTAAGCAAATCTATTAAGCTCTCTGGTCTCAGCTTTCTCCTCTGTCAAATGAAGGGGATAGGCAAACATAGTGGACTTTCAAGTCCAAAAGTTCAGCATTTGCAAAACATTCCACGAAATTCAGGCGCCAAGAAAATTTTTGCCAATCATTTCTATACTTACAAGAGAGTTCTCATTATGGTGGGCAAAAAAACTTTCTACAAAGCAATTATTTAAAAAAAGGATATATATTTAATTTTGTATGCAAAAAATATCACCAAGCACATTAGTGGCCTTAGAATGAATAATTTCCAGCCTCAAAAAAGATTACTGTCAAATTGTTGAGGATTTGTAAAAAAGAAAAATCCTTGTACTTAGAGGAAATTACATTCACTCAAACTCTTTTTGATGCATGCACTCAAAACTATAGTCTGAAAGCACATTTACTTTTTATTGTATAGCAAATGGGTTGTATTGTCAAAATACATAGGTTTCACACTAGATTCTTTCCTTATGGCTATAAACAAATACTAACAGTCCATTTTTTAAGTAGTATTATCCCTTTTTAACAATTATTTGTTTGTTGGTTGCTTATGAAACCATTTTAAAAAAATTAACAATATGTTCCATTAGAAAAAATAAGTAATTCAGCTGATATGGATATACTATCCAATTTTGCTTCCCTGGTCTCATGTCCCTACAAAGTCAGAGTAAATTAACTCCTTTATATTCCAAACTACTTTTGCTTTTACTTCACTTCCTTGAACTCATAGAGCATTCATCCACATTAGGGCTTTGATCTTGCTTTGAGATTCCTCCAAAGGACTATTTTGTTACCATTAGCTGATGTGCTCACTAGCCCTGTTCGGCTATATCTACAAAACTGTCCATTTTGGCTGAATTGATTAGTTTGATTCCTTCTTTGCTCTTCCTCAAGTAACCAATTGTTTAATTTAACTGACCATTAAATAACCATTGTCTGGTCATTACAGTGACAGAGAATTAAGCATGCATTATCCTTTACGGTGTCTTTCTCCCTGTAACTAGGTGGTGCAGCGGATAGAGCAATGAACCTGAAGTCAGGAAGACTCATCTTCATGAGTTCAAATCTGGTCTTTTATTTTTCTCTTTTTGAATTTTCTTTTCCAAATCTGGCCTCAAATACTTACTAGGGTGATCCTGAGCAAGTCATTTAACCAACCCTGTTTGTCTCACTTCCTCATTCATAAAATGGGCTGAAGATGGAAATGGCAAACCTTTTCAGTATCTTTCTTTGCCAAGAAAACCCCAAATAGGATGACAGATTTGGATATGACTGAAATGACTGAACAACAATGCCTATCTCCAGAATACTGAGCATCCATACTTGCAGCAAATAGCAGTGAACTGAACTTGAGTTCTATTCAATTTAATAAATATTTATTGGGCATGTACTATGTGTTCAAGCAAAGATGTAAAAATGGAGACTTGAATCCAGGGCTTCAATCCCCAGAAGTCCTTGCTCCACTTCCCCAGAATGCTTTGTAATATCACTGAATTCTCACCTGGGCCAAGATCAAGATGGGGTATTTAACCTGATTGGAAAGGCTTCTGGGCTCTCTCATTTCTTTCCTGTTTCCACTCGCAAGCAGATGGGTCTTTTCATGATGTAGGTGAGATTGTCTAGGCCTCTCTCTGGCCTAGACACGTGCTTTTCTTACTTGTATATTCTTAAGTTCTTAATCTTAAATAAACCTCTAAAAATATATATATAAATATATATAAAAATAAAAAATAAACCTCTAAAAAATAATACTCCTTGCAGAGAGAAACTAATTTCTACCCTGCCTCAGTTTCCCCTAAATTTTAATTTTTACAAAGAAAAAACAAAATAAGCATGACATCTATAGTGTAGAATGTATGTTATGAATTCAATTTAATTTAGCACATTTGTGCCTATTGCTTCTTTAACTGAAATTATTATAATTTTAAAATGCCAAACTCAAATGTGATGTTTACTTCATTATAAAGTAACAAAAGTGGTGTTATAGGCAGAGTGCATATTGAACAGTATTTAGTTTCAGGTAGACCTGGGTTCAAATAACTTTCAGTGCTCTCAGATACCTTTCTAAAAATATAAATAGAAGAACAGTTACTAATTTGAATCACTATCAGGGGCTTCTTCATAGGAGTTACCATTACCAATGAAATAATATATATGAAGCTTAAAAAGGTATGCAAGAAAAGGTTCTTTCCATACAATATTTAAAGATCAGGGATCAAGTATGGCTGAATCTGTAATTTCAGGAATAAAAAGAAGTCTCATGTAAGGAAGCTATCTACCAATGCATGTGTGCCCCTCTTTAAGTAATTTACTCTCCAAAACTGTCTAACAAACTGAGAAGCTAGGTCAATCAATCAAAAAACATTTATTAAGTGCCAGGCACTGTGACAAGCACTGGTGGCACAAAATGAGGAAAATTCAGGCACTGTTCTCTAGGAGTGTACAATTTAGTGGATGTTCACTAAATCTTACAATCTAAGTACCTTGCTATGGGTCACATAGTCAATATAAAGGAGATATAGGCTATGAATTCTAATCTTCCTGGTTCCATGGCCAATGTTCTATTCATTATGCTACTATGCCTCTCTTTAATACAATATTTAAACAAGTGGTAAAATAAATTAAAATAGTGATCAGCAATGGAGAGAAAATCCTAGCAGATATTTTAGTGCAGCTACATGTTCCAAGAGGAAGAAAAGAAATACTTGTACACAGGGTCTTCATCTCTAAAATATCATTTTTTTCAATCCAAAGAATTAAAACTTTCATAAGTACTGTATAATTGAAAATCTGTTACCCTAGAAAAGAATTACATTTCCCAGGAGCTCATTGATTTCCTGTCATTATATACTTCCTGTAGACAAGGGATATTAGGCAGGGACATGGAGGGTCCCACCTCTTTACTTCCTGTCCCAAGTTTGGTGGTGGTAAGGCAGGTATTTGAACTGGCTGATCAGCCATGGGCAAGTGGTCTTTATTTTGTATCCTCTTTTATTCTTTGATTTCTAAAAAAAAAAAAAGTAGTTGTTTATGAAGGAACTGACAGGGTTTGTGCTCTGCTGGCATAGCCTCCCAAAATCCAGTCACTTCTCTACCATGGCATAATTCTGAGCCATGAGTAGCAGAAATTTTTGCCACTGAGTGACTCATATTTCTGATGTCACTATTAAAGTCACTGTACCTAAGGAAGGTTGGTGAGGTAAAAGTCATTTGTAAAGAAAAAGTAAAACATGTTTCTTCAAGTGTGGCATTGCTATGTGTTTAGTCTTTGGTAGGCAACTCACTTAAGAACAGAATTTTTTAAACTACATTTTAAATAATAGTCTCCAATATCATTAATAAATCTCCTAAAATGTAATATTTTATTATTTGAGATTTAATTTTAATTTTTACATTTTATGACAACCAGGACATGGAGAAAAAAACTCTCAATTTTTTAAAGGATAGCCTAGATAAGTATTTTAAGCCACGTTTCTCCTACCAAGGCTTTTTGCCCACCCCACCCACCCTCACAAACTCCGAACTCTCTTTGGAACTGCTGCCTTTTTCTTTCCCTACTTTTTGCCTGGTTGCTTACCCTCCTGGCATTATCTACTGTACTACTGTTTTATTCTGAAAATTATTTGTACTCACACAGTAGTTCAGTTAAAAAGGAAATGGATCTCTCTCTTTTTTTTTTTTTGGTGAGAAACCTTTGTATTCTACTTCTCCTTGGCTGACACAGTTTTAGTTTGAGGAACTTATCCTAGAACTCTTAGTGGAGAAGAGATAAAACTCTTCTCTCACCCATCTGCTTGATCGAGTTCCTCTTTCCTCGCTGCTGCCTTTGGTTGCTGCTGCCTAACCTGCTTGCTCCTAGTCTGTTCCTGCTCTGGCTATAGTCCCAGCCTCTACTTCATTCCTGCTGGTAGTTGCCACTGTATCTTCAGAACTTACAAATTGGAGCTGATCTCCGGGCATCTGGTAAAAACTGAGGTGTATTTTTCCTTAGGCAACAATTAGCCTCCTAACTCCCTCTCCACATGGCTGGAGAAACTAGCGTTTTACCTCAGGGGGGGAGGGAAGAAGGAAGTTACTCTTCCAAACAGGAAGTAAATTACAACCATAGCATACTCTTTGAAAGAACAGTACCTGGCCTATTTCAAATAGCTTCTACCATTCATGAGTGCACTGATCTTTTCACTTATCTTGCCTGAGATTCAGGGGAGAAATTCATCTCCCTATAACCCTTTGTCATTTGGGCCTGCCCAGTCTCTAAGATTCAACCAGTTTGAGATTCCTCAACCCCATGTTCTCCCTCACTATGGGAAGTACCACAGTTCTGACAAAAGAAATATGAACAGATAGAAAAAGGAACTTTAAAGATAGTGGACATGAAAATTTTAAGACTCTTCACACTTCATTTTTTATGAAAGTCTCTGTATTTTAATGTATTTTGCTGATTGTTTTGTTTAAGATGTTATTTTGTTGTTTTAAGTTCATAGATTAATGTATTTAATTCTATTCTGTTATACCAAATCATTTTAATCTACTGTGTTTTAACTACTGTTACATTCTGTTACTTTCCCTTTCCCCTATGGCTACTGAACAAAATATTGTAAAATATTGTAAAAAACCATAAATAGGGTTTTTTTTCCATTATGCTTTTGTTAATTGTCATGTAGATGATGGATGAACTCAACCTGGCTAACAACCTTTGAAGAATTTAATGAGCTAAGAATTTAAATGGTAATTCTAAGGGGTCTTCAGAAATAATTTTAATTAACTAGTTGGTTCTGAATGGATGATTATTTTTTATATTTATATTATAAAGAATGTTGTATTAAAGGTAGAGAAACAAAGAAATATTCCTACCTAGATGTTTTTATGAAGCAGGATGCCAAAAAGAGCTCCTGCAAATCTCTTCAGTTTAATTTACTTCCACCAGAACAATCTAGATTTCTTGGTGATGTTCTAGACATCATCTAGACATCTAGACAAAAATAAGTTTTACTTTGTGTAAAAATATTTTTTCAAAGGTTGAAAGATTTGCTACATCTTTAAAAATTGTGACAAATATCCATCAGTTCATAAGGGTTTTTTTTTTGTCATACAGCAACTTATATGAAATATGATAGTGGGTTTGTTTGCTATTGTAATTAATTGGGCTATTGTGAATTTTAGGAACTTTGGTACTTCTTTGAATGTTCATTATCTACTGATTTACTGTTTTATTCTGAAAATCATTTGTACTCAAACAATGGTTAAGTTAAAAAGGAAATGGATCTCATTTTTTTTTATGGGAAACCTTTGTATTCTGCCTCTCTTTAGCTGACACAGTGTGTCAATGATTTTGTAAGCTATATGTTTTTGATTTTTTAAAAACTCTTTTTATTATTTTTTTTGCTTGCATGTGCAATACACTATTTCATTTTTATTTTTCTCTCCTTTTTGTATTTGAAGCACATCACCCGTATTGAAATTTTTCTTTATTTTTTTTATTTTGCAATAATATAAGTTTAAAATACATTTGTCCTACTATTAATGCATACCCAAAAAGTTTTAGACTATAAAAATGATGCCATTGATAGTTTAATAAAATTATGGGACTTTGTGTTTTGCTAGGAGCCCAATGATTTCCTGTCAGTATTTTGTATCCTCTTTATTACTTGATTTCTAATAATCATTAATATATCTCCTATAATATAATATTTTTATTTATTGGTTTCTTTCCTTACTTGATTCCTAATAGGTAAAATATGATGAATGGTCTGGAATTTTATGTTAGTTACTGATTTCATTCAATTGTCTTTGTATTCTATTCAGCTCTAAATGATGAACATATGTTAAAAGCTCCCTAAATAAGCCAATAGAGTCTCCTGTATATAAATAAGGAAATTAATATTGGCTCTGGGTTTATTTGATGTGTGGTTAACCAGGAAAATCACAAGTACATTACTGGCCCAGTCCATCCCAGATGTGGTTTGATCCTATAATCGTAAGGCATAGATGCCAGAGGGAAAAAAGAATATTACATTTCCTTCTAGAATCACATAAAATATAGTAAAATTTAACTTTGTTATTGTATTATAATTAACACATGAAAATATGCATAAACTGGAAATTAACTTTGGAAAAAAATTCAAACATGAAATTCAAACAAGTCATAAAACACCTAGAAAAAAATTAAAGATAATGAAAATAATAATTTGTGCATAATGTTTCCTCTTCATATTACAGGCAAAAATACTGAATACACTATCAGATTCTGAAAAGGTCAAATTGTACTAATGTATTTAATAAATCAAATTCATTTTATATGTAGTACTGTACTGGTATATGTTTAATGATAACCTCTCTGGGGGGAAAAAAAACTTAACCTGCTTTATGAACACTTTCTCCATTACTTTCTTTAGTTTAGTGACAACTAGGAAAACAAATCAAGCTCTGATTTGTAAAATTTTTCTTTCCAAGGTGTAAAAGCTCATATTGAAAATTTAATAAAAATCATCTGAGCTGGTAAGATTCAGCTCCAGCAGGCCACTGAATTTATATGCCACAAAGATACTGAATTCTAGTGTTTGTACCTAAAAAATGTCAGTGGTCATTTTAAAGTTCTAGAATTAAATTCTAGAATATAGCTATGGATTTTAAAACACGCCACTTTTTTTGGCAATAATATACAACAAAATAACAACTGACAAGCATCTTTGACATTTGAAAAACATTTTCATCACAAGCCTATGAAATATATAGCGCAAGTATTTCTGTATCCATTTTACAGATGAGGAAACTACAGGCCCTGGCCCAAGAGTCAATTGAGTCCAGACTGAAACTAAAGTTTTCTGATTTCAAGTCCAGAGCTCTTCCTGCTCTGTATCTTACTAACAACCTATTACCCAATAACTGAGAAATATTTTCCCAACAACCCATTATAGCTGAGAAAACTAAAGCAACGCCATTTTGTCTATAGGCCCTTTATCTTAGCCCTGGCACTTTCAGTATTGCAGCCTGTACTCTGTCTGGGTCCTTCTTTTAGGCTAGGACAGCAAGGACCGCCCTATCTATTTGTGAGGGCTCCAAGAGATAGCTAATCTGAAGAAGGGCCTTTCCTGTGACTAGCCCCCAGCCACAGGCCTGTCCTATCAAAGTACACCACATCCCTTTTCCCTACCCAGCAAGCTCTCAGCAACAAAGCTGGTCTAATTCAGAGGTGCCCAGTACCTGATTTACCTCTGGCCTAATTAAAACCCAGATAAGCTTTGTTCCTTCGTTCCTTAGGAGTCTTTGGTTGCACAGATGGGGCTCCCTAAGTGTAGAACCCAATAAATCTTCAGTAATCCCTCAATGGCTCCTAAATTTCTGGTTCCATTCTGATTTGTTCCAGTACTGACAACTTTACCCACTGACATGTGGAGGAAGAATTTTTTTTTTTTGCTATCAAAAAATTACACAGATAATATTATTTAAATTAATTTTCTGAAGGGAAAAAATTTAACAAACTAATTTGTTATATAGAATCAAAAAAATTAATGCCTTCTGTTTTTAATAGTGTGTCTTCTCAACCTAAAAAGTATTTTGTTAGTTTGCTGATATTATTATATAAACATATAAAACTAAAAAAAAGAATATCGATTGTATTATCTCCTTTTTTAGCCCACAAGCACTAGAATAAATGAAAAAAGAATACCTACCATTCTGCTTTATAAAACAATTGTATGCTATTTTTTTTAAACCCTTACCTTCTGTCTTAGAATCAATGCTGTATATTTGTTCTAAGGCAGAAGAGTGGAAAGGGCTAGGCAATGGGGATTAAGTGACCTAAGAAGGGTCACACAGCAAGAAAGTATCTGAGACCAAATTTAAACTGAGGACCTTCTTCCTCTAGGCCTGGTTCTCAACTCACTGAGCAACCTAACTGATCCCATATCAGTTTATTTTCAAGAGATGTAAACTGTGTATAAGAAGAGTACTGACTACCAAAATTATTTCATCACTGAGATTCCTTCACTTATATAGACCATCAACTAATCTATAACATGGGGGGCGGGGGCGCTAAAAGCATAGCCATTTTTCTTTAACAGAAAAAGTACATTTATTTTTTATTTATAATTAAATGTCAAAAGAATTTCAATATATATGAATTACTTATCAAATAAAAAAGTTAGTAGCCATTTATGGAAATGGATTTTAAACTCATTTAGGATAGGTATTTTAAACCTAAGATTATTAAATATAGTGAAATAAAAATATGTGTGGAAAACTGAACAGCAAAGACCCCTTTTGACTTGTTTTCTAACTTAGTGTGACTACATTAAAATATCTGTGAATAGTCAGTAGTAGGCAAAATTTAAGTTAAATGATTCCTATAGGAGATCATCTTTTTCAATAAGTATATTTTTTAGACTTAACACTATTTTGACTATTTTGCATATTTAACAGTTTTCCCCACCCCCACTCAGGATCAATCAGATTAGGATCTGGTCAATTCTTAATACCACAAAGTGAAGGAAGGAGTTATGTAAATAACACAATCTGTTATTTAAATTTTTATTTGGAATACATTTTTTGTTCCCATTTGGATATGCTTAATATTCTAGGAAATAAATAAGGAAATCTGGCATCAAAGAGGGCCTTAAGAAGAAATTTTGCACCAAATTTTTCACCAGAGTGAAACTTTTATTAAATTAGGTAATATCAATTAGCCCAGGGCTGACATATAGCAGTTGCTTAATAAGTCAGGGCTAATACAGAATATTAGTTTTTATTCTCACATGAAGTAGAAATGGAGACTTTGTTCAGTTCAGCACAAAACTCCTTGCAAAAAGTACAAAATTCTAACCTATTTCCTAAGGTAGAAGAGCTGATTTTTTATCTGTACAGAATCCTAAATCTATATTCAGGTTCTTTGGTATAGTCGCATTTGGAGAGGGGCTTTGGTATATTTGGAAGTATCCTTGAACCATAAGTCAGCAGACCTGAATTCTTATCTGATTGATAATAGTCATGATTCCTACTTCCAAATGAGGGGGTGTTTGGCAGGTAGCACACATTAAACAGTCTGCTATAATACAATTCATGTACACAGGGCCACACCTGGGAAGAGAAGAAGCTATAGACAGGTAGTAGAAAGGGGACCTTCGTGGTCAGGAGAATGAAGGAAACTCACAAGGTTCCTTGGTAGTTATTTGGGACCAAGTACTGAAAGCAGATGTTGGTGCAGTGGCTAGAATGCTGGGTTTAGAACTGGGAAGCATGAATTTAAATCAGGCCTTAAGACACTAGCTATATGATCTTGAGCAAATCACTAAATTTCTGTTTTCCTTAAATCCAGTGAAGAAGGAAATGGTAAACCGTTTTTGCACCTTTTTACCATCTTTGCCAAGAAAAACCTCATGAACTCTACTGGTATGCTATGGTTCACAGCTTCTTGAAGACTTGAACATGACTAAACAACTAATTGTACCATCTTACATAGCTCCTGTCAATCAGATGGCATGGATCTGGCCACACTTCCCCAACTCTCAGTTTCCTTTCTAGTAAAATCTGAATATTAATCCATGCCCTGAGTACCTCCGACGATTGTTGTGAGAGTCAAATAAAATAATGTTTTATTATAGTTTTGAAAATACAAAACACTATACAAACATGAAATTGAATGATTATTATTACTAGGACAAATAGGCAAAGCATCATCCTGGCAGAAATCCAGCTCTTCTGACTCAGCGCCTTTCTTTGGAATCTAATATTCCTGATATCATGAACAGATTCAGTCAATCCTTTTCTGTACCATATTATTTTATGGTTCATGGCTCTCTCTATAGGAAACAACTTTATTACTGCATTCTTCTTTGTCACGTTGGGCTCCTATCCTGAGGATCTTTGCAATCTCAATGTTATTTCTGGGCTGGAGGAAACAGATTCAGCAGGTAATGGCCAAACAGAGATAATAATTATAGTGGGAGCTTTTACTTTTTTTTTTATCAATTCTTACCTAAGAGTTTCTAATCTGTCTTTTAGAATCACAGAATATTTGGATTTGAAGGGATGTCAGAAGTCATTCATTCTAACAGTAACCTGTATCCCTTGGACAGTATCTCTACTGAGTCATCCATCCTCTGCTTTAAGACCTCCAGTAGTGAGGAAGTTATTTGTCAAATAAGTCATCACCATCAAGATATATTGAATCCACAGAGAAATAAAAAGTAATCAAGTATCCTATAGATTTAATTTTATAAAGGAAGTCTTGATATACAGAACTATTAAAATTAGTTATATTTGTATTTGGGATTAATATGCCAGTTAACTGCGACTTAAATTGCCTTTGTTCCTCTAGACAGCTATAAAAGAAGTATTTCTATGCTACTTCTGATAGAAAGGAGAGGAACATATCAGCTGTCTCAAAATCCTTCAAAGTGAATGAGGGATGGACAGAATGAGGACAAATTTAAGACTCTCAAGAGGGCCCCATAGCTTCAGTGAGACTTCTCATAACATTCTCAAGTCTCTCTTTTCTGAGTACAGTTATTAAGCTTTTCTGAGCAGTTGCAATCACTGCACTGAAACTAAAATCCTATCTTTTTCTCCACTAGACCTATGAATGATTATATAGATAATAATTGCAATGTACTTAGACAGAATTTTTCATCAAAAGCTACTAATGTAATTGTAAAAATCTGACATATTCTTTCTGAGAAGGGAAAAAGCCCTTGTATTTATACATCCTCATCACCTTAAGTTTAAGCTGCTATTTAATCATGTAAAATAGATATGGTGTCAGGAAGTTCTGAGTTTGAATCTTGCTCCAGATGCTTATTAGCTGTGTGATCTTGAGTAAGTCCCTTAACCTCCCTCAGTTTCAGTATCTTTATCTGGAAAATGGGGATAAGAAAAGACTCATCTTCTTGACTAAAGAAAGAATCCACGAGAAGGAAATGGCAATACATGTGCCTTTTTCAATATCTGACCCGCTACCGTAGCTTTGAGGGATGATAGTGCCAGTCCTTCATGGGAAATCCAAGCAAGAATTTCCATTTTTGTCAGAGGGACCAAAGGATGGTTGCAAAACCCCAAATTTATCCCACATTCTACTTCAAGTGTCCAAGAGAGCTCAACTCAGCAGTACAGGATGTACTGATTACCCCTATTAACATATTAAGATAACTACATATTGCATTAACTATATAATGTGAATAATATCTTATAGAAGAAATAGCAATGAAACCGAAAAGGCTACATTGAATTCCCAGTTCAATTTCCTAATAGTCATGTGACTCTGGACAAGTAATCAAATCCATCAAGCTTCAATTTTTATATAGCATGAAGCATTAAGATTTGGAGCCAAGGTACCTATAATGGAATGCCACACTAATTGTGTGACTTATGTCAGTCATTTAAACTCTCCAGGCTTGGATTTTCTCAACTGTAAGATAAGGGAGTTGGAATGGATGGCCTACAAAATCTTTTTCAGTTCTAAATCTATAACCATATGACTAAGACTATCCATAAAGCCCTTTCCAACCCTGATTGGTTCTATTTTGCTGGACACAGCAATGGCTACCTAACAGCTAAAGAACAATTGTTGATAGACAAAATAATTTCATTTATAGATTTCATTTCTGAATTAGCAGTCATTTGGCAAATTTATCACTATGAGACTTTTCAGCAGCCAAATGAACTATTGAGGTATCTTTACATTACTAAATGGACTATTGAGGTATCTTTAAATCCTTAGATCTTTGGCTTATTAAGGGACATTTTTTTCTTTCTACTTGTATGATTTTTATGTCAGACAAGTTGCATATTTTGTAAGAAGAACAGCTACTCTCTTCAGCATTTACCATTCAAATGGTGATGTATAAAGGAAAGAGCATGCAATTAGAACCAGAGAAATTTAGTTGTTCTGATTGTCACTATATGGAATAGGACAAGATATAGGTACAAGACCTGTGATTTCCTGGGTACAGGGAACTCCCAAGAAAGGCAACTATAAATGAGGATTAGCACCTTCTTTGCAATTTATAGTCAGTTGCCAAAAATAGTGATATCTAACTCAAATTGAACCTGGATGTAAGAATGCCTAAGGGCCTCATATTGACTTAGAAAACCATATATTATATTTTTGTTCTGCTGCATTTTAACTTATTTTGTCAAATATTTCTCACTTATATTTTATTTGGTTTGGTTATACCAGGGAATGTTGGGCTATGATTTAGCTATAAGTAGTGTTTGGCATCTCTGGCTTATAGCACTTAAGGATTAACTGATTTATCCAGAGTCTCACAGCTAGTATATGTTAGAGACCAAGATTTCACCCAAGTCTTCCCATCTTTGATGTGAATTCTCTCTCTACAAGGCCTACTACAACTTTAGAAAAATAACTCTGGGTTTCAGTTTCTGATAAGATGAATTCTAAGTTCTCTAAACCCTAAAATTTTCAGTTTTACACAACCTCCTTTCCTTTTTTTTTTGTCAAGGATAAAATGACTGTGTAGAATAATTATAATATTTCTGCCAATCATTCACAATGCTTCCTGGGTCAGTTTATCTTGTACATTATTAATAAAATATCCTTCATTAAACCAATGAATTACATTACCAAAATATTCATGGCCATCAAATTTTGAAAATCTAGAAGACAAAAATTCCTTATTGTGAATATAAATGGATGTACTACAGGATTTTAGCTAGTGACACGGAGTATACAGCTTCACAGGAGTCTAGCCCTAGAAGTTAGTCTCTTATTCAACTTCATATAATATATATAACAAACTTCACAACTCTCAGAATTTCACTTACATTGAAGAATGAAAGTCAGCTAGAAAATGTATCAAGTTATTTCCATGTTATCTCCCCCATAATGCATGCTACTTAAGGGCATGGCTTATTTTTTTTTTTTTGCTTTCATTTGTATTTCCAGGAAGAAGAGGGAGAGGGAGAGGGAGATGGAGAGGGAGAGGGAGAGGGAGAAGAGAAGAGAAGAGAGAGAGAAAGAGAGAGAGAGAGAGAGAAAGAAAGAAAGAAAGAGAGAAAGAAAGAAAGAGAGAAAGAAAGAGAGAAAGAGAGAAAGAGAGAGTGAAAGAGAGAGAGAGAGAGAGAGAGAGAAAGAAAGAGAGAAAGAGAGAAAGAGAGAAAGAGAGAAAGAGAGAAAGAGAGAAAGAGAGAAAGAGAGAAAGAAAGAGAGAAAGAAAGAAAGAAAGAAAGAAAGAAAGAAAGAAAGAAAGAAAGAAAGAAAGAAAGAAAGAAAGAAAGAAAGAAAGAAAGAAAGAAAGAAAGAAAGAAAGAAAGAAAGAAAGAAAGAAAGACAGCCATTTTTCATCATCATAGATAATGGAACCTTGAGCTACATTAAATGCCATATAGCTTTCATAAATAAAGAGATCCCTTATCCATGAGTAAGAATCCCAATAATCTAATTTCTGGTCAGGTATCTGGATTACTGTGTTCAGTTCTGGGTGTCATAATTTAAGGAGTCCATTGCTAAGAAGAATGATCAGAAGACATCAACCAGGACTACCATGTAAAATTAGAGGGACTAGATTTATTCTGTTTGGCTCTAGAAGTCAGATACAGAAGCAGTGGGTAGAAGCTATAAAGGGTCAAATTTAGTCTTGATGTCAGTAAAAATTTACAACATTTAGAGCTGCATATCTTAAAAGTGAAATTGTCTGTCTCAGAAAGAAGTGGGTTCTTCTCTAAAGAAAATCTACAAGCAATTATCAGATAATACTTGAAATATTAGGATGTATATCTGTGTCTATGTGTGTATGTATATGTATATATATATATAATATAGATATAGATATAGTAATTGAGGTTTTGTGGTTACATATTGTATGAAAGATAGGTCTCTACCAACTCTAAAATTGTGACTCAGTGAATTGAGCTTTATTACTAACTTGCTGGGACACATCAAATCTTCCATATAGATAGAAGCATCTCTATATTACAGAAGCCATCACTGCCAAATAAATAATATTCCCATTGGTTACAGTTTAAATTAGTGGCCAGAATGGAAAGCACTCCAAGTACATAAATCATCCATTTCTCCACAGTAAGACTTATTTGTTCTTATATTTCACTGTACTACTTCTCTAAATTCAGAAGAGAATTAGGGCCATAATTTTGTCCACTTACCAAAATCTAATAGGGAGAAAATATAAGATCTTCCCAGTGATTCACAAGCATTTTAATTAACTGATATAAATGACCTTTCAGGGAAATTCAACCTTAAAAAGAAAAAGAGACCTAATCAAGGGTAAAGTATGCAACTAATAAAGCCCAATTTGAAAAGTCCCAAATTTTCTGCAACCATGATCTGAATTAGGGCTAACATTTTCTATCACTTGTTTTCCTTGTCCTACACTAAATGCTTAATAGATGTAGGATAATTTAGAATAACTAAAATATATTTCTTGTGATTATGATTGGAAATGGATTGAATGGAATCTTTAAAATGGACAATCCCCTCACTGATAGGAAATTGGGCACCTTCAGTGGCTGAATTTTCTTTGTTAGGCTGCTCATTATTATCATTCGGTTAATATCTATTTCAGCATCTTCAATCAAGAATATAATACTCCCAGCCTACGAACAGGATTTGGACTAAAAGATTCTGTGAACACACCTGGAAAGGGGGAGAGGAAGAAGAAACTAAAAAAACTCTTTATTTTTTTAAAATATTTTTATTTTTATTTAAATCTAATGATCTTTTCTTACTTTTCTTGACCTCTAAGAAACATTTCATATTGTTAATCACTCTCTTTTCCTGAATACTCTCTTCTCTTTGGGTTTTCATGAAACTGCTCTATCAGTTATCTACCATCTTAACAGATTATCCTGTTTCTTTTGATATATCACCATACCTGTCCCTATCCATATTATGGACATGATTCAGGGCTGCCTTGAGCCTTCTTCTCTTCTCTTTCTATACTTCCTCTTTTTGTTATCTTATTAACACTTATTCAACTATCATCTTCCAGTAAATAATATCCAAATTTCATCTTCTGAATTATAATTATAATATATTGAACTGTCTGTTTGATATCCCCCCTTAGCAATCCCACTGGTATCTCAAACTCAATTTGTCTTCAAATAAAATGCATTTTTAAACTGAAACCTATCTCTTTTCCTGATTTCCCTATTTTCTGTTTTTCTAGACTCCCAAAAATAATTTTCAACTCTTCGTTCTCACATACCCTTTCATAATCAGTTATTGAGTCTATCTCTACATTTCACATCTGTTCCCCTGTCTTTACTAATACTATATTCACCTTTGATCAGGTGCCTAATCTCTCTCTCCTTGACTGTTGCAACTGTCCTAAAAAGTCACTCTACATTCAGACTGCCCCCTTCAATCTCTCTTTCACACAGCAGATAAATTGGTATTACTAAAGCACAGATGAAACTTCAATACTGCCCTATTGCCTGCTGGGAGGCAAATTCTTCTCCTTGACATTTATAATCTTTTACCACTTGACTCTAACCCATCTTTTTCAGCCTGGAATATTCTTCCTCTTATCATCATTGCCTCTTAGAAACCCCAGCTTCCTGAACTTAAGACCTTGCTCTAGAGCCCCTTCCTACAATAATCCTTTCCTGATCCCTGTAATTTAAGCTCCCTCCCTCACATAAAAATGCTTTGTGTCAATTTTGTAAATTTATTTTTAATTTACTTATCATTGTACATGGTTGCACCAATCCCAATGAGACTGTAAACTTCTTGAGGACAGAGAATGTTTTGTCTTTGTATCCTCAGTAGCCAGAGACAAAGTTCAATTGGGGCCCCTCAAAAGGGTTCAGATATTTACTGTGTGACCCTGGCTCTAGGAAAGTCACATAATCTGTTTGCCTCAGTTTCCTAAACTGTAAAATGGGGATATTGTTATGAAGATCAAATGAGATGATTTTTAAAAGTACTTATTTAGCAGAGAGCCTGTCACAAATTAGGCATTATATAAATGCTTATTCCCTCCCTCTTCAGCACATAATATATACTCTGGCACATAGGAGACTCTTAGTAAATATTTGATTAATTGAGATGAAGCTCATGATCTTTCCTAGAGCTGACTTTTTGACATCAGTGGAAGGAGGAAATGGGCTAAAAAACAATATTACTATCCCATCCTATATTATCAAGCTAAACTAAGAGAAGTTTCTTTCCTTACTCACCAGACTTACCCACCACTTACCCACCAGCAGTAAAAGCCAAAAAATAAAGTAAAAAGCAATGAAAATTACCAAACTTTTCTAAAGAAAATCAGAAAAACACACTGAATAGATCTACTAAAATTTTATGCTATCTAATTTAGTTCTTTCCCTTTCAACCACACCCTGCACCTAGCTAGTCACCATTACTCCCTATTTCTAACCCTATCATTTCCACTGACTGCAATCACCTCAGTTGCCTTTTACATCTCAATTGGGCTATTGTGATTAGACTAAGAGGTCTTCATTTATCAAATCTATACTCTTCCAACCCATCTTTAATCCTTGTGTCTTTGTGATCATCTTACTATTTTTTTTATATTTTTATCATATTTTTTCATTTTTATCATAACACTGCTATTTTCTCCAAAATAAAATATGAACTTCTAACCTTTGCATTCAAGAATTTGACAAATTTTCAATAACCAGCCTTCTAGATGTATCTGTTTCAGCCACACAGAACTATTCACTCTCTCCATTCAGCTACCTTCTACTATCTCAAAGTCTTTGTTCATACTATCTCCCTATTCTTTTAATGGACTCGCCATGCTAACTTTTTACACCTCCTATACAGAAATTAATTAACCAACCCTTGAGTAACTATCAATCAACAAACATATATTAAGTACTTGCTATGTGCCAGGCATTGGGCTAAGTGATAGAAATGTTAAAAAAAAAAGGCAAAAGGCAGACTTTGCCCTCATAGGGATAAAGTGGGGACTGTTTGTTCATGTAATTGAAAAAAATTTAATAAGGAATAAACTTTTTAAAAATCTAATGGGGGAGACAACCTGGAAACAAATACATACAAAGCGATCTATATAATAGATAAATAAGAAAATAATTAATAGAGGGAAGGCAGTAGAATAAAGAGCGGTTAGGAAAGTCTTCCTTAAAGATATGATTTTAGTTGGTACTTAGAGGAAGCCAGGAAAGTTAGTATGTTGAGTTTAAGAAGGGAGAGCATTCCAGGCATAGAAGAGAGCAAAAGAGAATGTTCAAAGATAAAAATTGGTCGAAAATCAAAGGGGCCAATGTTACTGGATAGAAAAAGTAAGGCATAAAAGGTCTAGGGAGAAAGGAAGGGACAGGTTGCTATGCGCTTTCAATTCTAAAATAGAGCACTTAGTATTTTCTCCTGGAGGCAATAGTACACCACTAGAGATTATCAAGTAGAAGGAGTAACAGGATTGGACCTGCACTTGAGGAAACTTGCTTTAGTGGCTGAATGAATTGAGTAGTGCTCTTGGAGTAGGGAGAGCAGGCAGATCCACCAGCAGGCTGCTATAGTAATCAAAACGTGAGTTGATAAGGGCCAGTATCAAAGTGTTGTCAGAATAGAGAAGGGAGCATATTCAGAAGATATCACGAAAATAAAATTGACAGGCCTTGGCAATAGATTGGATATAGAGTTGAGGGTAGGGGGTAAAAGATAGTGAGAAGTTTAGGTTGCAAGCCTAAGGGACCTGGAGGATGAAACTATCTTCTATATTAATGGTGAAATTAGGGGAGGGAATTTAGAGGGGAATATAATGAGGTCAGTTTTGGATATATTGCAATTAAGATCTCCACTGGACATCCAATTCAAGATGTCTGAAAGGCAGGAAATTGGAGATCAGCAGAGAGGTTGAGGCAGAAGTAGTAGATTGGAGAATCATCAGCATAGAAATGTTAAGTAAATCTACAGAAGCTAATTAGATCCCCAAATGAAGTAGTATAAAGGGAGAAGAAAATAGGACCTAAGTCAGAATCCTGTGAGACACCTGCCATGCTCAGGATGAGGATTTGGCAAAGGAGACAGAGCACAAGTGGTTAGACAAGTAAAAGGAGACAGAAGAGAGTGATACACCAAAAACCAAAAGAGAAGAGAGTACCAAGGAGAATATGGTGATGAACAATATCAAAGACTATAAAGAGATCAAAGAGAATGATTATTGTGTAAAGGCCACTGAATTTGGCCATTAAAAAAACAGTAACTTTGGAGAGAGAAGTTTCAGTGGATTGATGAGGTCAGAAGCTGGATCAAAAGGAAGAGGAGAAAAAATGGAGGCATCTTTTAAAGATGGCCTTTTCAAGCAGTTTGGCTACATAGGATGATAGTGAAGGATTGGGGAGGTCTGGATATGTTTTAGGCAGTAAGGAATTAGCCAGTAGCAGGGGAAGATTAAGTAATAAGGTAGGAATGATAAAGGGGGCAATCTGTTGGAGGAGGCACAATAGAATAAGATCATTTAAACAGGTAGAGGTATTAGCACTGGTAAAGAGTAAAGTCACTTCATAATCTGAGATAGGTGTGGGAATAGCAGAAGACCGCATTTGAGTGATATGAGATGGAAGAAAGGGAAGTCACAGCAAATGTCCTCAATAATATAATTCATAAAATATAATGTAATAACAATATAACACATTCTACAATTATGCCACTAAACAAAGCCAAGCTCACTAAGCTACAATTCAAAGGCTTCATTTTCTTCCCTTTTATGACATTTGGGCTATTTATCCTTCTAAAATCTTATGGTACACCTTCCATTTTCCACAGTCTTTCAAAGTTCCTCTCAATGGCTCAGCCTCACATCTACAAGTGTGCCCAGTACCTGAGTTCATTTGACCCTGATGAAGCATAAACTAATCAAAGGCCATTCTTACTACTGTTGTAATTAATCTTGGGTATTGATTCCCTATTAGACAATTTTGTTCTATACTTTCCATTTCAAATATCATTCTCACTGGCAAGAAAATAAAAGCAAAATAAAAGTTAAATAATAATATCTGGTCTCAATAATCAGTTATTATCATCTATGCTCCCCAAACCAGTCTTACTGAAATATCTCTGTTCTTTCAACATTCTACTAAATAAGTGACCACTCAGTGAAGTAGCCTCCTCTCATCTTCCTCTCTGGAATGATGTACCCACCTCTCATAATACTTTATGAATAATACTTTATCTTTTCTTTGCATTTATATATAACTGATTAAATGTTATATAACTTAGTCATGTAGACAAATATATTATTTACCCTATTAGACTTAACCTTCTTGAGCTCTTTTTGTCTCCTGACGTCTTGGTATCCTCATCTCTCATCACAGTTCTCCTTACAGGTAGATGCTTTATGTTTGCTGAATTGAAATTTCCACTTTTCTCTCCCTCTCTTATTGCCTAGAACATACTAGGATAGAGATGGACATTATTGTCTAAATTCAAGGTCTAATCAAGCCTATTTCTCTGTCCGCAATTGCCATTTCAATCCTAAATTCATGGGTTAGCAACCAGAATATTTGAGGAATGTAAGAAACTGGCCTGTCATAACCTAATGCTGTGGTCCGCAAACATTTCACCACAAAAACCACAAGGGTGAAACAAAAAGTCCATGAATAACAAACTCAACCTGTTCCTGCTTTCTCCTGGAGAAAAATAATAAAAATCTCATGGAGTTTTTCTTGGGCTTGGTTAAATAATAATATACTGTCACTATAGTCCTAACCTATTCATATTTTTGTTTCTGATGGCTGAAATAAGTCCACAGTGGTTAAAACAATGTACATGGAAGGAAAGGGGAAAACACATGTGCATGTGACATTATTTTGGACTCCTGAGGAATTGTGCAAGTGACCTGAGACCATATTAGAAAACCCCGACACTTAAAACTCATTAAATCATGAACTGTTACTTTACTGTCCTTAAAGCACAAATGTAATTTGCAAAAGTAAAAGCACCTTGCTAATATGAAAGAACTAATATATACAGAAGGATATAAATCACAATGGGAAATTATAGAATTTTACAACCTTTAGGAATTAAGCTGACAAGTGGGTCCCCTTCTAAATCTTACTTTACAAAAGAGGTTGGCTATTTTACAGGGCAATCTGGCATTTTTCTGGTAGTATATAACCAAGCCCTAAAATGCTATACTTTCAAAGAATTGTCTGCCTAGAAATTGAAGGAATTCACTCAGTTTGCTTTGTGAAACCAGATCAACCTTGACTGCCATCGGTAGTATGTTTGAGTAACAAAGACCTAGGAAGCAATTTATTCCAGATGGAAATGATACACCAGATAAATTTGGGGGTCCATCAGAGATTCTCTTTCTATTTGAACGTGACTGATTCTTTCATCAGAGTTCTTCTAATATATTTTTCTCTTATTAATAGTGAAAATTCAGGCATGCAAGATTCATTTAAGTCAAAAAGCCAAAAGCATATCCTAGTTGTCCAAGAGGAAAAATGTATTTGTAAAAAAATATTGGCTCAATGGGGGACTTTTTGAGCTCAAGGGCAATTCAGTAAAAGGAATATGTAATTACCTAGTACTGCGCACACTGGAGAACAAATGGGGATCTGGGGAGCATGAAGGAAGCATGAAGGAAAAGCTGCAGAAAAGAAGCAGTCACTTTGAGATGATCTGATAATATTATCTGAATATCTCATTGGTTGAAATATTCTCAAAGAGCCTTACACTACGTAGTAGGTGGAAGAGACATTTAAATAAACCCATCCAAGATTTATTTCCCTTTAAACATTTTCTGTCCTATAAAAAGAGGAAAGAGGAAATAATTGAAACAGAGCAAAAAAAAGTCAACCTTTTAATCAGGCCTACCTTTAGAAATGTGACTTTATAGTATTGACTCATATGTTAGGTCATGATAATTTCCATCATTGTGTAAGCTACACTATCTTTTGGCATATGAAGGGCTTCCAAAAGCCTAAAATTGTAACCAACTTTTAAAAAATGTTTTTTTTGCAACTGTAGGATGAGAGCCTTGTTAAAAAAAAAAAAAGTACAGTTCTTTCATTTGGCTAACCCATATTTAATTCTGACAATGACAATACAAACCTCTCTGTAACTCACTTGGCAAGCCATTGCCCATGACGCCCATTGTGGCCTGAATTATTCTGGTTTCATATCCAGTATTTCTTTCTATCCAGCTAATGAATCACAGCTTCAGGACCTGAGAAATCATCGTTTCATTCTCATATACAACTGGGGAAAGAGCTCTTATAGTATTTAAAATATGCACTTGTATTTTAAAAATGTAGATATTGTCTCAAAGGGATAACTATTAAAAGGATTAAATATTGAGGCAGGTGAAAATGAGTGTGTAATTTTAATGTGCTGATTTAAGTGTAAAATCATGTTCTGGTAAATAAAGACCGCATTCACAACCAGGGTCAATATTTGATCACTAACAGCAAAAACTACAAGGAAAGTAGTGTTGTCGATTGGCACAGGCTGAGTTCTATTTCCCCAACTCCCCTAATTTCTTTAAAGTTCAAGAGGATACATCATAGGGAAAACTAAAATGTTTTAAGAAATAGCATTTACTACATAAATAACCCAACGGAATTGCTTGTCAGCTTCAGGAGGGGGGAAGGAAAGAGGTAGGGAAAGAACATGAATCATGTAACTATGGGAAATATTTTTAAAACATAAAATAAAAAGTATATTAAAAAGAAATAACATTTACTCAAGTCTCAATATGAAACACTCATTTGCCATCGTTGGAGGCTTATTTATAAGCTCTGATTTCATTATACCCAGCAGCTCCAAGGTGCAAAAGTTCCATGATACCATTAAAAAAAAACACTAGTTATCAACTATTTGTTGGAAACTAGGACTTAGTTATTACTAATTACCATTAACTTTTCCTATTACCTCAATAGTGGTTGCAATTGAAAATCATTTTGGCATTTGAATAATTAGTTGCATATTCCAAAAACATGATCTCAACAAAAACAATTGTTGAAAATGTTCAAAAAGACCTTTTTTTAGTTATGTATAGTAGTTATGATATTTGCCTACTCAAATATAAAGTTTTCATTCTTAGCATGCACACACACACACACACACACACACACACACACACACACGGTGTTACAAAAGTCTTAGTGAAGTTATACTTAGTGCTATATTCACATATTCACAGAAGCTATTAACTTCTTTGAGTTCAACTGAGAAAGCAGCAAATTAATTCAATTATTAAAACAAACCCTTAAATACTATTAGACATTTTAAAACTTGGGATTTTATCTATCTATATCTATCTATATCTATATATATATATATATGTATATATATATGGTCCCAAATAAGAATTCAAATAAAGTCAGTTAAACACCTATAATCCTAAAATATTATGAAAAAATAAAAAGGAATAGCAAAGTAGCATTTAAACCACATAAAATCCGACTCATATATTTAGGGAAACAGCATAAAACTTTAACAAGCAGTAATTTATGATTTCAGTTCCTCATAGTGATATCCCAAAATGGATTTAATGGCCTACCAACAAAACTCCCATGTTCATTAGTATTGCCAAATATTACTGACATGCTGCAAAATCATCAGGATGCATTAATTTTTGAAAAGTTGAAGATTTTCTTTGAAAAGGAGAAATAATAAACTAATAAGTACTATCTCAATTTGGAAATCTTAAATCTCCTTTAAGAGGTTTTTAGTGCTATTCACTTTTGCCTTTTTGAAATATTTCATTCTCTCATTCATCAAATATCCAAAAATCATTACTTAAAGATTTCAGGTTATATATGAGGTTAAAGGCACCCACACTTTCAGGAATACAAAGGCAAAAAACATAGGAAACTACTGTGGAGCCCTTTCATGTGGGTGTACATTTCTAAAATACAAAGTATTATCACTCCAACAGATGTAAGTCTGCTAAATGATCAAGTCAGGCTTTTGAAAATGTGTTTTGACAGTTTTACCAGAGATCCTGAGAAACACAGAGATGTTTAGTAATGTGAATGAAGATGAAGCAAAACTGATGTTTCAAGGATAATAAAGTTTGTAAAGATTTTCTTCTGGATACATGTCATATGTATATGCTATATCCAACAGTATAACTGGCTATCCATGGACTGTGGCTAGTTTTTCTATCATAGTTTGGCACTCAAGTTTAGAACATTAATATATAATCACTCACATTACTGCCATTCTATTTTAAAAGTAAATTTCCATAATGTGTGATGGTCTCATTGGAGTGGTGGGGAACAGTTTGTTTTTATACAAATGTCTTTTGAATAACTGCAAAGTGAACCTAAATTACATTACATATGTATAATATATATAGCTTATGTTGCATATATAGCTTCATACATAAATATATGAAATTATAATCCTGATTCATAAAAATCTAACACTTTAGTTTAAACACTGTAATTTGAATTCATGTACCACATGTTTTTACATAAAGATTTTATTCTCTTTCATCACAGATAATAAATCATTAAGTATGTAACTACATACTATTACCAAGAAGATAAAAGAGTATCAAATATTATGCTCAACAGAAAAAATGCATTTGTCGATCTGGCAACATTATGGCATTTGGGAATAAAGTTACAATTCCATATAGCCTTGCATGCAGTATTTTCCCCCATCTCTGGGAGCGCATTTTTTCTCTCAGAATTTCTTTAACCCTTCTTTATTTATGCTGAAGTAATATGATTACTTACTTATTTTTTTCCCATTTTTATTAGAAGCTAATTCTACTAGAAAAGTGAAATTCAATTCAATTTTGTTTCCAGATATAAGACAGACCACAAATAATGGTCAAATACAATTAAGAAACAGGTGTTTCCAGGATGCACATATCTAAATGAAACACCACATTTTATGTTGTGCTTCTGGGAGGAATTGGCAATTACAATTACAAATGCTTTTTAAAAAAATTACAGTCTGACTTAGGAAAATAACGGACATAAAAAAAGAAAAAAAAACACCTGAGCATGATATATCTTTGTGAAAATAATAAAATGGCACATTTACATTTCTGAATTCCACATCCTCCAACTAGCATTTTCTCTACTAATCCAAAGTCACATTAATAAATTTATCACATTGATACAACAAAAACTGAAGTGTTGCACAAGTTATTCTATAATTAGTAAAAATAATAAAATGTTTAATTCTTTAAAACAACGCAATCTGTGTCACAATCCTTTCAAATGTTACAAGGTGGAACTTGTGGTCAAAAACTGTGCTCACCCAATGTTTGCCTAGTTTTGTTTTTCATTATGAACCCCCAGTCAAGGTTATTTTAATTGGAAATGGTCAGTCCTTTCTCTTAGGTCCCTCAAAAGATACACAAGGATGTCAATATACATGCGTTGAAGAAGGCCAAATATTTTTAACAAAAATTGCCAGATAAACGCCAACCCAAGCTATTTCAAGATCATAAGATGGTAAACGTCTGGACCGAGTCTGCGGAAACAAAGTAGGCGAGAACTAAAGAGGAAGGGGGTGGGGAGTGGGGATGGGAACGGGGGTTCCCTTCTTTCCGACTGAGCAGTGCGACTCTGCCTGGCATCTGCATAGGTTCAGGAAAAGACACATCGAGAGTGCGTGCATGTGCCTCTGTGTGTATATGTGTGCACCATACTAACCCAATAAACAAACAAAACCCTGCGGCAAGGGAGGGAGCATCCTCAAGCTTTCAGGGCATGAACCGAAACCTTGTCTACCTGTCACTTGTCTTTTAACTCCAGTCCTCAGCGCCCGCAAGAGATCTCTCTTCACTGCCTGGATACATGACTCTGGGACTTGTGAGGTTTTGTTTCCCTTTTGTTTATCGCTATAATTATTCTTTGGCCCTGAAGCTCTTGTTTGCCCGGCCGCTCACCACCTCCCTTCCCCCGCAAAAAAAAGAACTCCCTAATGCCCCTCAACCATCCTTTTTCCTCCCCCGCCCCCCGACTCCGCCATCCCCAGTCACAGAGAGTCAGTAGCACCGAGAAGAGCGACTTCCCTCGCAAGCCCCCAAACCAATAATCCCTCTTCCCCAAGCGCTCGGATCCTTACATCAGCCGGAGGGGCGGTGGGTGGGTTTCTTTAGTGCCAGCGTCTCGCAAATGGATGGTGGCAGCGCTGGGCACCGGCGGTCCTCTCCGGCCGCTCGGGGCTCTCGCGCTCTGCGTGTGTATGCCTCTGTCTCTCTGTGTGTCCCTCTCTTTTTCTCCCTTTTTCCTCTCTCCCTCCCTCTCTCTCCTTGTTCTCTCCTCCCGGCTTAAGAGCCAAAGCTTTCTACTTGCAACCCAAACCTGCCCAAGCTACGGAGCATGCCCAGTTTGGCTGCTCGGAGCCACTTAGAGCGGGTTAGCAATGTGCGGATCCTGCTGCTGCTGCTGCTCCTCCTCCTCCAGGGTTTAGAGAAACGTCGGGGCTAGGAGGAGGGAGAACCGAGAGGGAAAAGCGGGCTTCGGGATGGAAATGAGCTGGGTGCCCAGCCTGGGGCTCGACCCTAGGACCAAGCCCCCAAATGGCTGGGGGGTGGAAGGTGGGGGTCTAGGCGGTGAGGAGTGGGAGCAGTGAAGAAGTGGGCGGGGCGCCCCGTCTGGGGAAGCCGACTGTCTTGCTAAGATCCACTTCTACTGGGGGGGGGGGGGAGGAGGAAGGGGGCACCGGGGGGAAGGAATGTGTGTGTATGTATGTGTGTGATAGTGTGTCCGTGTCCGCCTACTCCCCTACCCTCCCTCTTGCCCTAGCTCTCCGCCTCCGTCTCTCCCACCCCACCTCCTCATTATCCCCTCCTCCCCGGCAGGTGTGTGTGTCTAGTCTGGGTCACTCCTAGGGAACCTCAAACGGGTAGCGCCTGCGGTTTTCGTCTGCTGGGGATTGGCTAAACCCCTGAGTGCCGTCACGACCGTGGGAAGAGAGGCAGAGCGCCCCCGGGGGGGTTTCGGGGGGGGGGGGGGAGTGATATGGGTAAGGGAATGGATGAGAATCACGTGTGAACGCACACCATAAAGCCACAGCGGGGTAGGGATCAGTGCTGAAGGATGGTTGAATAGATAGATGGTTCTATGACAGTCCCAGATTAAAGAATGCAGAGGAAGGGCACTAACTAGGGAAGCCATCAAGATACTCGTTGGCTAGGAAACCCCGTACTCCCTGGTATTAATTGAGCTCCCCCCCCCCAAAAAAAAAAACAAAAAAAAAAACAGCTCTGAACCTAGGGGTAAAGACGGGTGTGGAAGGGGGGAGGTGATAGAGGGCGTTTGAATTAAGCTCACAGTGCTCTGGAATTGCCTTCGCTCTCAGATCCTACTCACATTTTCTGACCTCACCCTTTTAGGCTACGTCCATGTGTTGAACCTACACTTTCCCCGCCTCCCCAGTTTCTCTCTCTTACCCAACCACTATCCATGTTCCTACTCTTCCCCCTCCTTCCGCTGGCCACCAAAACCCCGAGAAGTGGGACCTGCGCATTGTAAACTCCTTGGTGGCGCTCACAGTCGAACTGGGCATGCTCAATAGTCTGAGCGGGTTTTGATTGCCAGGAGGGGGGAAAAAATTCCTCTTGCAGACACCTGTAGTGATATAATAGGGGAGAAAGTGGGCGTGAAAAACAATTGCCTAGACTCGGAAACGGGACGATCTAGTTTATCTTGGATCAAATTCCAATTCTTACGCACTGCCCCTTTGCAGGATCGAGCAGTGAAGACTGAGAAGACAAATGCAAAACACATTTAGTTCTTAAAGTAGAGGGATCTAGGTGCCAAATTATTTTCTCCCTGTCCCTTTCTTATGCTCCTTGTAATTTAGCTGAAGGGAGCTGGTGCTGGCTATGGAAGCGTGAGCAGCTGTGTTTGTGTGTCTGTCTCGTTATAGCCTAATGAAAACCCCCAAATAGAGTTTTCCTCCTACAGGATTTCAATAAATTACATGAATGGAAGGAATTGACTGCAGATGATACAGTTCAGGGAGATAGACTGGAGATCTCCAAGACACTGATTGAACCCCTGGCCAATGTTCAGAATGAATCTGTATATCAACTATTATGGGTGTATGTGGCTGTCTGTATTTACCCACACCCATAGATACCTCTGTATCTACATGCAAATTATAGACATCGTCTATATACCAATATATCTGTACACAACTGTTATAGCTGTGTATATGTATTAATCCAATCCCTAAGTATTTGCATACAGATATGCCAAGTGAAATGTAATATTTTGTTTGCTGCTGATGCTTGCTAACTAGAGAAAATTTATCAGAGACATCCAAACATGCCTTCCATAATGCCAGTGTCTGGGGTCAAGGTCAATACAAATAATATTTTAATTTAATTCAATTCTGGGTTAAAATTTTGTAAGCCAATTTGCAATGTAAGTAAACAAAGAATCACTTTAAGTGAAGTAAAGTCCTAATAAAAATGTAATGGAAAAGAGGAGGATAAGATAATTAAGGCCCACTAAGAAGTAAAATTATACTGCATATAGGGTTGGGTTTGCTGAAAAAAAAAATACTATGCAATAGTTTATTTAGAAATAGGTTATTGGCTGCCAATTTCTGTTTATAAAGTTATACAATCATCATAGCTAGTGAAGCACAAATGGATTTATATATAAAGGCATTAAACTTTAGACCCAGAAGTCAAATTCTTTGTCTCAACTATCTACTTAACTTACATAATATGGTGTTATTGTTGTTAAGCTCTGTCTGACCCTTTATGACTTCATTTGGAGTTTTCTTGGTAAAGAAACTAGAGTGGGTTGTCATTAGCTTCTCTAGCTCATTGTACAAATGGGGAAACTGGAGCAGACAGAATTAAGTGACTTGCCCAGGGTCACAGCTAGAAAGTATTTGAGGCCAATTTGAATTCAGAAAGATGAGTCTTCCTGACTCCAGGCCTGGTGTTCTATCCACTGCACCACCTAGCTGCCCATGTAGCACTTTACAGTTTTTAAAGATGAGATAGACAATAAATTGCAATAATAATATATTACCCCAGCCCTAAAGCTCCTTCATGTCGACAGACTGTTGCTTTATTGATAGAGATCAATGCCCCATGTCAGCATCATAGGTGTCCCCATAATTAAATAGCAATCAGAAGTTAGACTAAACCTGAAAAAAATATCCCCTAGACTAACAATATTTAAAGAAGCAAGTAGATATAATTCTAGACAGAAAAGCAGAGTGACTCTTTCTGCCCCCAACCTCCTGCTTTCCCTCCTGGAAAGAATTCAAGTCTCCCTTGGAGAAAAGTAGGGGGAAAAGAGGCTAGTGATGTCTATTCTGTCTTCCTTCAAGACATACATTTCATGGCACATGATGGATGAGTGACAACCCTTTTACAAATAGAATACAAATTCCTTAAGTTACTTCTTTGACTTTTCTTTATCATTTTATCCTTATTGCCTTAAAAGTGCCTGGCACATAGTGGGATTTTAGTAAATATTTATAAGACAAATATTTGCTGAGAAAAAGTGGGAAGGGCAAGAATTCTTCCTATCTTACAGATGAAGTAGTAGAATCAAAAAGACTGTGGCCTCCCCTTTGGCCCTATAGGTAGTAAATGGTAATCAGGTATAGATGTCTTTCTCCAACCCAATGCTCTTTTCACTGTCAAGATTTTTAGCTATTTTCTATCCTTTGTAATTGAAGAGATCCTTAAGTAATGTTATTGAAAGTTATAAGTTTTGAGTTGTTATCAAGAACTCTTTGTAATTAGAAACAATTTAATGTGTGAAAAATGGCATAATGGATCCCTGGGTTGTCATGAAACCCAAGTTTTTATCCTGGTTCAGCCACTACCTTGAGCTAAATAGTAATCCTCAGTTTCCTAATATATAAAATATGGAGTTAGTCTAGATGATGTCAATTTTAGAAAGGACAGTACACTCCATGGAGCATGAAGAGGCCATACCAATGTAGTGTGCACTTAGTTCCCTTGGCAACTTTCAGGGACATGCATGGCTTAATATTGAAAAAAAAATTGGCACTTTTTCCATCAAATTTTTGGTGTTCCCTTAATACACTCTTTTCTCCCTCTACCCCATGATGGTTGCAAAGGGGGAGGCTGCTTCCTGAAAGCTTCATCAGAGAGGATTAGCAACTAAATCAGGAAGATTTGCCCACTTGGGAGACTTTTTAAAAGACTAACTACCCCTTCTGGTGCTCCCTCTCCTCTATATTTTGCTTTCTCTCTAGTATTTCCAATGAAATCCAAAAGAAATGGTGAATTGCATCCATATATATTTGCCTAGGCTAAGTCTGG
Organism: Monodelphis domestica; assembly: GCF_027887165.1. Lineage (NCBI taxonomy): Eukaryota > Metazoa > Chordata > Mammalia > Didelphimorphia > Didelphidae > Monodelphis > Monodelphis domestica. The sequence continues at coordinate 626,192,013 of NC_077227.1, forward strand.
ACTGTAAATCCCTGGCTGCCTCTTCTGTTTTGCTTCTTTCTCTGAGCATAGGTTTGAATTTATGTTGTTAAACAATCACACAATAGAATGATGCTCTTCTTTGGAATTCCTTACATATGGAATGGACTGCCTTGGAAAGCGATGATGAGGTCCTTCCCCCTTAATTGTAGGTCTTCAAGCAGAGGCCAAATAGCCATGAACTCTTTAAAAGCAAAGATATGCAAGGAAATCTCATTCTAGACTGGTTGTTATAGATATTAAATCCCACGACCTTGTCCTTTGTCCATTATCTATACAATTGTGCTAACACTACAGTTACATATATTGCCAAAAAAATGCCCTGATGGAAAATAATCTATGGAAATCTTCCTCCTCCTCTTCCTCCTACTCTGAACATGTATGCTATCTGAATGGAAATATAATAGAATGGGCTTTTCTCTTCCATGTAGGCCTACCAGTAAAGAGAAAATCCCAATTCTCCCAACAAAATCAGAATTTTAGTCACTCAAAGAAAACTTAAAAAAAGAGTAGGAATCAAATAGACCCTACCAAGTTAGGGCAATAATCTCTCTCTGAAACCTGTGTTTGAATTAAAAAAAAAAAAATCAGTCAGTTTGAATACCTCCAAAACTTCTCCCACTCTTTTATCAAATTCTTAGGTATAGCCATGAGGCAATGTGATATTGCTTGGAGTTTATCACTGAAGTTCATTGAATTTGGGCTCAGAAATAATACCTCTTGTCTCCTCACCCCTTTTCCGGTCAGTGAACCTAAGATTTTCTCTGATGTAAAATGTACTTCCCATCGAACTTGAAATAAATCTTTCTGTTCATATTTCATGAAATAGTTTTTGACTTTGGGTTGTTTTTTTTTTTTTTAATTTCACTCTAGTGAATCCTAAGAATAAAGAAATATCCCTGAGGAAGCCTCACTGTTTGGCTTCCCAACCTTGTAGCACTACTAAAAATGGCACAAAGAATAAATGTATAAAAATTGCAATGATGCTACTGTCTTTCATTTGAGTCTCAAAACTACTCTGTGAAGTAGATATTAATATTATTCCCATTTTACAGATGAGGAATCTGAGACCTTGAGCAATTTAGGGTCTCACCCAAGATCATATAGCTAATAAAGATCTCACATCTTCTTGAATGCCAATAGAAAAAGCAGGGCATGGGGACATAATGAAAACTGGGGTTTTTGAAGTAGGATCTTCACCAGTTTATATTTAGCAGACAAGCCTTCTAGAATTTCCTGAAAATCAGTCTTAACCAGTCCATGGCCACATGCCTAGTAAGTAAGTACCTGAGGCAGGGGTTGAATACAAGTCTTCCTCATTTCAGGTTCATTACTTATGAAGCCTTTCTTTGCATGTAGCATGTAATAGGCATTAAATCTAGGGATTGAATGATCTGTGACAAATAAAGACAAAGGTAGAGTAAGGAAATACGGGCCCCAAATTTTGTAAACAAAACAGACAAATGAAATTTAACTTTGGGTATGGAAAATGGGGTAAAGATTTAGATTTTTCCAAATCAGTATTAAATACTTTTTAAACTTTTGTTTCTTTAAAAATTGGTTTTATAAATGTTAATATTATTTCTTTTACAGGACACAAAAACTTATCTGATTTAGATTAGAAAGACTCAGATTTAATATTTGATCTTAAATGAAAGGGAACTTCAAGACCATCAAGTCTAACCTGCTAATTTTGAACTTAAGTGTTCCTGACTCCAAACCCAGTGCCTTATTCATTATGCCATGCTGCCTTACTTTTTAAAATTATCTTTCAACATGCCTGATATACTGTGCAGAACAAATTCATTGTTCCTACTTACCTGATGTTTATGATGATATTTCATAAGACAGGCTGAGAACATATGGTATATATGGGATGCTTAATGGTCCTCCTCAACTCTACTACATAATTGTTTTTATGTTTTATGCCAATCTTTAATTGAGAAAAAATAAGTTTTGTTAGTAAAATGATGACTGTTTATCATAATTGTTATTCTGTGAAGACATAAGAAAAAACATTAACTTGCAATATAAGTATCTAATGCACATTCAGCAAGACTGAATATTGTTTTGTTTGTAATGGATTCTTGTAATTGGAATCATAAGAAAATTACAATTTAGTTAAATATATTGTTCTTTTCCTCTTTAGTCCCCAACTTTTTCCAAATACTCTTATTTGACTTACTTTTCTTTATGAAAATTCTGGGTCAGCATAAAATCACAGGATTTTAAAGCTAGAAGAGACAATTGAAAATTACCTTGTCTAATCTCTTTATTAATGTATAAACTGAGACCAAGAATAATTAAATGAATTGCCCAAGGTCATAGATCTCTTAAGTATCAGACCCAGAGTTTCCAGGCTCCCAAACCTGAAGAAATCAGGCAAGTCATTTTAACAGGCTAGTAAACAAAAAAGAAAGAATTGGTTTTATGAGTTGGAAATTGTACTGTTATGAAGAACTTATGCTAAATATATAAAATACTACCATTAAGTGATTATTCCAACTCTCTTCTATGCTCACATTCTCTTTAGATTTTATAAACTCCTTCAGATCCACATCTCCTTTTCTTATCTATCCATGCATCTTGTAAAAAATTTCATTCAATTCAATTTCAATTAAGCAAACTTTTGTTAAGTACCTATTATATGCAGGTAATATGGTAGAACCTGGGTATTCAAGGATGAAAATGTATATAACTCTGCACCCTCAATGAATTTATAATCTGGTAGAGGGATAAGCTATGTGCCTTAATAACTGTAGCATGATTTAGAATATTAATTTTTAAAAATCCAATTTGTAGAGCAATGGTTCTTTTTTTTAACCCTTACCTTTCATCTAAGAATTATTACTACATATTGCTTGCAAGGCAGAAAAGCAGTAAGACTAGGCAGTGAGGGTTAAGTGACTTGCTCAGGGTCACACACCTAAGAAGTGACTGAGGTCATATTTGAACCCAGAACCTCCCTTCTCTGGACCTGGCTTTCAAACCACTGAGCCACCTAGCTGCCTCCTTAGAGCAATGGTCTTAAAGAGCAATCCAGGAACCTCTAGTTCACAAGATAGTCTTAGGAGATATGTGAGGTCAAAACTACTTTTAAAATAATATTAATACATCTTAATTTCATACACAGAAAATGTCAATAGATATAGTTCATATAAGTAAAAATTCTTTGTTATCCTCAATAATCCCAAGGTCAAAAAGTTTGAAGACCACTTCTCCAGAGTGTCAAGAGGAACTTAATAAAGGATAGATCACTCTGTTCTAGAAAAGTTTCTTGGCACCTAAGCTAAACTTGAAACAAGGGAAAGATTTCAACATGTGGAGAATTGAAGGAGACCCATATCAGACACAGGGATTGTAGAGAGAGGGGAACAGAAAGAGATGAGAGAGGGTAATCTGGTTATAAGGTTGAGTGTATTAAGTGGGATAATGTAAAGTGATGCTAAAAAGTAGGTTGAAGCTCAATAGAAAGGCTAAAGAATATTCAGGAAAAGAGTGTATTTTATCAGTTATGGTTTTGAGTAAAAAAGTAATATGTATTCGCAACATTACTTTGACAAGGACGAAACATTGATTGGAATGGAGAAAGACTTGGGTTTAGAAGGTGATTATAACTTCTAAATTGTATTAAGAAGTAGTTACCACCACAGTGAGAAAGAGGCTGAAAGTCATAGAGAGTACATATTTTAAACTCAAGTGCAGCTACCTCAAATCATTTTAGGAAGTAGGTAAGGGTATTAATAAATGTATGTGTACATGCTGGTAATAGAAAGAAAAAACAAAGATAGTTTTAGCTATTAAGGGGCTTACCTTTTAATGTGGAGTGAACATGTACATACATAAAAGGAAAATAGAAAGATGCAGAGACTGGGAGAGGGAGAGAAGGAGGTTGGGAAAAACAGAATCATAGAAAGAGAGAGAGAAAGGAAGAATAGAATAAAGGAAGGAAGGAAGAATGCAAAAAGTCATTTTTTCAAATCAATTTTTAAGAATTCCAGTAAGAATTTCCTGGATTTATTGTTTAGACTTTGAAAAATTGATTCTGAATATAAGAACTAGAGGCAAGGTAGAGATGTATGATTGACTGCTAGAATTAAATATGAAAAGGAATGGAAACAAAATGAGAACTTCAGTCACATTAGATTTAAAACACTACTACATTTCAGGGAATTGAGAAATCTAATAAGAAGATTGGAGAAAGAAATCAAGAATATGTACGAGTCACTGTTGAAGAATCCTAGCAGACAATATGATTAAAGCAAGGAAAATGGAAATTCCTGTGACAGATAATAACCCAACTAGTAAAAAGTATTCATATGTTCAGAAACTGAATAGTTTTCCTTTATCAAAGATTGAATAGAAAGTTTAAAAAGAGGAAGAAAAACAGTGGTTTTATTTTTTAAAAAAGCAAAATGTTATATGATTATATATTCAGATTTATACTTCAAAACCTAGAGGCTCCATAATTTAGTTGGCATGGATATTCCCAATGCCAATGCAAATTATACCCCTTCTCCAACTTAGTATGTAGTTTTAGATAGTGATACCTTCTTGATATCAACATGATAATGAACTTTTCTACACTAAACCAGGCTTCTCAGGTATCTAGTCCATCACTGAATCTATATTCATATTTCATGAAGTTTTCCTAGCTTGATAGGACCAACTAGAGCTTTTGCCCTTCTGGGAGAACCTAAGGTCTCCTCCATTCCATGATTAGGCAACAGAGAAGGACTATAATGGAAGATATAAAAGTAAACATATGGATGTATATTGAATTATACATATATATATAGAAAAAAGATGAGTAGCAAAAATGACCACAAAATTAATAACTGATTTTCTGATCTCACCATTAAAAAACCTGAATTTGAAAATAGAATTACAATGAATAACTTGGAAATGAAGTAATAATAGAGAACGTGAACAAATAAAAGTATCTTATGTCCATTTGAAAAAATGAGATTAATAAGTCTCTTATACTATATCTATTATTCATTCCCTTATACTATACATTCTCAGAGAGGAAGTCAAAATGGTCTAAGGATGTTGAAAGATAAGTAAATAGGAAGGCAAAAGGAACAGTGAAGGTAACTGGAGGGATCAGATAAGATCGCCTGTAGGAGATGGGGCTTAAAGGAAGGATTGAAAGGGTTGGAAATAATCTATTCAAAGGAATAAAGGTGGTATTTGAATAATAGCAATGAGGTCAGTTTGATTGGCATGTGGAAGGCATAATGATCCATAATGTGTCATCAGCCTACAAACATAGTTTAGGACCAGGTTAAAAAGGTTTTAAATGCCAAGAAAAGGAGTTTTAATTGTATCCTAGCATAGGGATTCTGGACGATTTTTTTAATGCTATGGATTTGTTTGACAGTCTGTTTAAGACTATGAATCCTTTTACAAATTACTTTTTTAAATACATAAAATACAATATACAAGATTCAAAGGATACCAAGTACATAGAAAAAAATATCAAATTAAAAAACAAAACAATTTTTCATCAACCTCAAATTTAAAACTCATGCCTTAGGGTCAAGAGGGAACCACCAAGGCACCTTGGGAAGGGTAAAATGGTCAGACCTATACTTTATCAAAATCATTTTAGCAGCTATGTGGGAGGATGACTAGAAGAGAAAGGAGACTTTGAGGCAGGTGATCTAGTCAGAAGTTTATTATAAGTGGCTCAGTGCATAGAGGACCAAGACTAGAGACAGAGGGTGCTGGATTCAAATTTTACTTCAGACCAGCTCTATAACCCATGGCAAATCACTTAATATTGCCTAACCCTTAACTCTCTTCTGTCTAGTTTCAAAATAGAATGCAAGGATTTGTAAGGAATTAAATTTAGGGGTTTGATTAAAATACAAGAATTCTAAAGTAATATTGTGGCCACCAATTAAAAAAAAATATTATCTCTCAAGTCAAGTGACTTTTAGTAGCTTTTATTTACAAAGAGGTAGAAAGAGTGAAAGTAGAGAAATGTAAGAAGAGGGTAGAGAAAATGTCTAACCTAGCACACTAAATGTTGCTCCAGTGTCCAACTCAGCCCCAGCAGGGCTTGATACCCTCAGCCAGAGGACCCCATGATGTCTTATACAAAAGTTCCACCAACATAGCCTCCTCCAGGAGAAGGAGGCCTCTCTGGAAATAATCTCTCCAGAAACCAGGAAGGGAAGGCTACCTACTCACTCACCCAAGACAAAGTCCAAAGGAGAAGATCCAGAAGCAGTCCTTCAATAAGCAATCCAAGAGCCAAGGTCTCAAGTCGAAGCCGAGGTCCAAGTCCAAAGCCACCTCCAAGAGGCAAGTCTCCAACTGAAGTTCCAAGCCAAAGATTCAAGCTTAAGACCCCTTGAACAGGAAGTTCAGAATCTTTTATAGCCCTTTTTCCATTTCAGTTCCTGTCCCTCCACTTCACAGGGGCCAATCAGAGATTCCAATTGTCTAGTACTTCCCAGGGGGGCAGTGTCTGTGGGATCCACCTCCTATCCTCTGAGGGTATAAACTCTTATCAAAGGATTCACAAGTTTCTAACTGATTGAGTTAAAAAGGTGGAGCTCTCCAAGTAAGTGATTTGTAAATCCCCTTATTTAGTGTTGAGTAGAGTATTTAAATTTTTGGTTGATTAATTCAAAATAGACAAAGAGAATAAAGAATTCCCTTTCACAGGTTTTTAATTTTTTAAAAAGTCTGTCATAAGAGTACTGGGAACAGGTAATAAGAGCTTAAACTAGAATGGTTTTTCTGCAATAGAAAGATGGCAATGGATAGGAAGAATAATAAAAATATAGAAGCAAGAAGATTTGATATGGGTGTTGTAGAGAAGAGTAAAAGACGATTTTGAGTTTGTCATCTGGACAACTGGAACAATTGTCTTTGACAAATATAGGAAAGTTAGGAAGAAGGATGGCCTTGGTGAGGGAAAGGAAGATAATGAATTCTGTTCCTGTGGGGACATATGTGGACTTCTGTACCCCTTAACCCATCATTAGAACACAGCCAGGTAGGAAATAGGAAGAGGATAAGGTTCACTTTGGCCAGATAATACCTTTTGAATGAACCCCAATTCCAAGTCAGCAATCAACAGTCCATCTCTTCACCACAGGTTTAGTAAATTGAATTGATTTTCAGATTGTCTATGAGTGCTCCACATTGGGGAACAGAGCCTTTCCATTACACTTCATTATGCCTTTCTGAAGTGGGCTAGAAACAGTATGTTGCCTGTGTTCTGGGGATGTAGCTCTATTATCCAGTCCCACATTATGGAAATATAAATCATGATCCCCCATCAAGCAATCTTAATGGGGAAATAAAATGATAATGCATTTAAAGTTAAGATCAATAGAAAAAAGTTATGGTCTGTAAAATACTCAGCAAACATTTATTAAGTGCTCTAGGCACTTAATACATGTTTATTGATTGATCAATTACCAACTATGTGTCAGGCACAAGTATTAAATTTTAGGGATACTGTAAACCTCAAAATTCCTTAGACTTATAAATGTTGGAAATTTCACCATTGGGATATTTCATACTTGGAAAATTTCTTACTGATAGTCTATTGGAATGGGAACTCCATTGGCATGGGAGGTTCCTTCTCTTCCCTTCTTAAGATTACTTTAGGACAGAAACCCTTTGCTGAACAATGGAAAGGACTTTGACCTATGCTTAAGCATAGAACAGGAATTTCTTTGAGTCTTGATTGATTTTAGAATTGATACAATGGAGATACTTGGAATAAATCTCCACCCTATTCAGTCCTAATAGGATTGAGTAAGGGCTGCAGCCTAGATCAAAATTTAATTATTCCAATCTCTACCATACTCAAGTTAACAGGATTTAGAAAGGGCTGTAACAAAAGAGTAAAGATTTAATCATTTGAAAAATATGACCTTCAACAGACATGTGCAAAAGCCAGAAACCTCTGGGCGGTCCTGGGTTAAGCGAGAGCCTCCATTGACAGGGAAATTGATGAAGAGTGATTGGTAGATGTGAGGACTGAGGGGAGGCAACTTGGATGGTTTCCTTAAAGATAGGAGGGTCTGGAGACTAAAGGAGGATTGAGTTTTTGGGTCGGTGTGGTTCCTGGGTTCTGAGGAAGCTTGCTCTGAAGGAAGCTGAAGGTGGGGGCCTCTGAGACTGTTTCTCCATTTTGGACACGTGAGTGAAAGGGACTGATCTCTTTTCTTTGCCCCAGCTATCTAAGGGCTTGGGCCTTTTGGCCCAGCCTAAACAGAAGGGGTATTTAAGCCCTATTCCCTTCTCTCCCCTTTCTCTCTCTATATATATCTCTAATTCCTTTCTTGCTCCTATTGTAATTAAACTCCAAAAAAGGCTGACGGCTGACTTGAGTTTTTCATTTAGGAATTACATAGCTGATTCCTTGGCGACCTTAAATTAATATATATCAGTCTTTTAAAGTGATTCCCTTGTAACATTGTGGCTGACCACACGGGAGTCTAAAGAATCCTCTCAATAAAACTTTTTCCTTGCCTTTTTACTATACTGTTTCACCACTTAGTCCTTTTTTTTTAACAAAAAACTTGGCTTAAAGACACAGCTGCTAGAACACGTGAGTATAAAAAACTTTTTCTCTTTTCTCCTTAAGTTAAATTGGAATCAGCAGTTTTTTCTTTTTCTTCCCTTTAATCTTAAGGGACAGCTGGGTAGCTCAGCGGATTGAGAGCCAGCCCTAGAGGCAGAAGGTCCTGGGTTCAAATCGGACCTCAGATACTTCCCAGCTGTGTGACTCTGATAGACAGAAAACAGCTGTTTTTAAATCTCAGCAACAGGACTCTAAAGTCCTGGCTGGAAGAACTGTTTCTAAATATCCTTTCCCTTAAGGAACAACTTCCTGGATTAGGAAAAAAAAAACCCTGTGGAAAGTTTGTTGCTTTGCCCTGCTCCCCACGTGTTTTGTGAAATTACAAAATATACATATAAAAATGAGTACTACATTCTTTGACAATTATATGGCAGCTGAAGAAGTAGGGGCATTGAGGAATGAAGGATACCTCCAAATTTTTATATTAATAGGTACTGTCATTTTTGTACTCCTCAATACTATATTTAGAGATGAAAAAATAAAAAATATTGAGGATAAAATAAAACAAAATGAGGATAAAATAAAACAAAATGAGGATAAAATAGAAAATATTGAGGATAAAATAGAAAATGTTGAGGATAAAATAGAAAAAAATGAGGATAAAATAGAAAATATTGAGGATAAAATAGAAAATATTGAGGATAAAATAGAAAAAATTGAGGATACAATAGAAAAAATTGAGGATACAATAGAAAAAATTGAGGATAAAATAGGAAATATTGAGAATAAAATAGAAAAACTTGAGGATAAAATAGGAAATATTGAAAATAAAATAGGAAATATTGAGGATAAAATGGGAGATATGGAAGATAAAATAGGAAAAATTGAGGATAAAATGCAAGCCCAATTAGAAGATCTAAAATGTTTCTTACAGGATCAATGGGCAAACACCCACTCTACCAGAAACAGACCTGTTTCTGAACCTTTGAATGAGGAAATTTCCTTCCCTGAAATAGAGATGGAAAACACCTTCCCTATAGCCCAGTTAACAGACTGCTTCTCTCGTGCAGTGCAAATCTTGTCTGAATTTAATCCCCAAAACCCTTCCCCTGCAATCCCAGCTTCTCATGTTCCTTCTCCTACAGAAAACCAAATTCCAATGCAAGGGAGATCTTGTCCTCCTAGAGAAACCTGTCCTTGTCAAACTGACCCACAGGTGCAAAATTCAACTAGAGGCCTGTTTCCTCTAAGAGAAGTACCTGAAATAGGACGAAATGGGGATGTGGTGACTTTAAGACATAGGATACCGTTTACTCCCCAAGAAATAAATGAATTTACACGAAATATCCCCACATATGAACAAGATCCTTTTCTAGTAACAAAAAAGATGGGAGACATATTTTTTCAATATAATCCGTCTTACAAGGACGTTGAGAGCTTACTACAGGTTTTTTTAAGTGAACGTGAAAAAAATAAAATAATTGCTCATGTCAACAAAACCCGGGGGCGTAATGCAGCACATTGGCCATCTCAGGATCCCGAATGGGACTATAATAATCCTGAGGACTATCTACAACTATACCGTTGTAGAGAGGCCATCCTCACGGCCATGAAGGAATGTGCGGACAGTACAGATAAGTGGATGGAACTGGAAAAAATTAAGCAAAAGGAAAACGAAACACCCTCCAGATTTATGGACAGAATTATCGAGTTTGGGGACAGATACTTAGATTGGGACTTAAATAAAGAGAATAGTTTAAGACAAGTTAGAAGAATCTTTGTAAATAATTCTTGCAAAGTAATTAAAAATTATTTTAAAACACAATGCCCAAGATGGTCAGATATGGACCTTGAAGAATTGCGAAAAACAGCTATATATGTTTTTAAGGGAAACGAAGAAAAGGAGAAAGAGAATAATGATGACATGGAGGAAATGAAGAAAAAAATGAGATGTGTAATAGATAGGATAACTAAATTAGAAAGTGGGCATGATAATGAACCAACGACAATTGCCCCTCTCCAGAAATCCAATTATCAATCCATTACTTGCCACTTCTGTGAGAAGAAGGGCCACAAAATGATGGAATGTAGAACCTTTCTTAAGATGTTTGGAAGGAATACACAGTTTAATAATGGTTTTAGAAATAATAACTATAGAAATTATGATAATGGTTATAGAAACCAAAATTCTAGAAATTATAATAATGACTATGGAAATAACTATAATGAATATAGAAATAAGAGCTTTAGAAACCAGAATTATAGAAATAGGAATTGGGAATTTAATGACAATGCTCAAATTGAAGAAAATTTTAATGATAATACTCAACAATATATGAGAAATGGCGCTCGTCCAAAAATTACTCGAGGTACTAATGACCCTCAGAGAGGTGCCCTTCAGGGGGGTGCCCAAGGAATATCCCAAACACAATGATGGTGCCCGGGGGGGGGCTGGGGCACAGGAATCAGAGGATACAACCTTTGATTTCCCAGACCCTGATGTCCTACTACCCGTTGTCCCTATCCACTGCCCTCCCCATACTAATGAACCCCATGTTACCTTAAAAGTGGGTAACACCTATTATGATTGTCTATTAGACACCGGAGCTTCCTGGTCTGTATTAAAGAGAACACCTGATTTACAATGTTATTCTATTGGCTCAGAGAATGTAATGGGAGTATCAGGAATAACCCAAAGAGTTAAAAGACTTCCTCCTAGAATGGTGTCTGTAGGACCCCTAGAGGTACAACACTCCTTCCTTTTGATGCCTGACTCCCCTTTAAATTTGCTGGGGAGGGACCTTCTATGCAAACTCAGAGCCACAATAACCTGCTCCCCAGATGGCTCATTATCATTAGAAGTACCAGAGGAATCTTTAAATTTACTCCCTGTACTTCTCTCGGAAAACCAGGAGGCAAAAGAACCTTCCATTTTTGAAATACCTAAAGATATACCGGAGTCTCTTTGGGCCACATCTTCTTCTGATGTAGGCTTACTTAAATCTGCTGTTCCTGTGCAGATAAAAACTAAATCTAGCCCACCTCCTTCTATCCCTCAGTATCCCCTCTCAAAGGAGGCAATTGAGGGTATTACACCAGTTATTAACTCATTAATAGAAGAGGGAATAATAATCCCTTGCAAATCTGAATACAACACGCCCATCCTGCCAATTAAAAAACCAAAAAAAGGACCCGATGGCAAACACATCTATAGATTCGTACAGGATCTAAGGGCAGTGAATAATCACGTTATAAAGAGACACTCCGTAGTTTCTAACATACATACTATTATTTCATCTATTCCTAGCACAGCTACATACTTTACAGTAGTAGACTTGTGTTCAGCTTTCTTTTCCATACCAATACATGAAAACTCCAGGCATATTTTTGCTTTCACCTGGAAGGGCTCACAATATACCTGGTGTCGGCTGCCACAGGGTTATGTCGAAAGTCCGAGCTTATTTGAGCAAATTTTGAGCCAAGACACAGACAATATAACATTTAAAAATAGCACATTAATCAAATATGTAGATGATCTACTCTTGGCTTCAACAGATGTAGAAACATGTCAAGAAGATAGCAAACACCTTCTTTTGGAATTGCACAAAAGAGGACATAAAATCTCTAAGGATAAAGTTCAATGGTGTCTCCAAAAAGTAGAATATTTGGGATTCATCTTGACTGCGGGTGCTCGTTATATTTCTCCAAAACGAATTGAGAACATTCAAAAATTGAGTGCTCCTACCACTAAGAAACAGCTGAGAGCAATTTTAGGAGCAACAGGGTTTTGTAGACAATGGATTCCATGCTATGGGGAAATCACTAAACCCCTTATAGCATTAACAAAGGATTCGGTTCCTGAACCCCTCAAATTAGAGCCTGAACACTTGTCAGCTCTAACAGATCTGAAAAAGGCTATCATGTCTGCCCCTGCTCTAGGCATCCCAGATTACAACAAGCCATTTACTTTATATGTGCATGAGCGAAGAGGAGTAGCCTCTGGTGTGTTAACTCAGACTTTGGGACCTTCTCAGCGCCCAATTGCTTATTATTCTGCCCAGCTAGACCCAGTAGCAGCAGGAGCACCACCATGCCTTAGAGGAGTAGCTGCTACAGCCTTACTAGTAACAAAAACCGTTGATTTAGTATTGGGATGTCCATTAACAATAATGTGCCCACATGAGATTGAAGCATTATTGGTAAAACATAGAACACAGGCATTCTCGGATCAGAGAATTACAAGGTATGAAATAACCTTATTAAATAGTGAAAATATTACCTTGAAACGCTGTTCAACTCTTAACCCTGCCACCTTGCTTCCAGATTTACCCACTTCAGGAGAACCACTACATAACTGTGAAACATTAGTGTCCATGGCAGAAAAGCCTCGAGATAATCTCTTGGACACTCCCTTAGAAAATGCAGATCTGATTTTATTTACCGATGGTTCCTCTTTTATGAGGGATGGCATGCGTTACACTGGAGCTGCCGTAGTCTCAGAATTTGCCACTGAATGGTCAGCTTCACTACCTTCTAACATTAGCGCTCAAGGAGCAGAACTCATAGCTCTAAAACAAGCTTGTATAATTGCCAAGGATAAAAAGGCAACAATTTATACGGATTCTAGATATGCTTTCGGCATTTGTCACTCAGTCGGGATGCTATGGCTCCAAAGAGAATTTTTAACCTCAGCTGGAAAATCCATAGCTAATGCAGAAATTATTAATGAAGTTCTTTCTGCTCTCAAACTGCCTAAAGCCCTAGCTGTAGTTCATTGCTCTGCCCATACAGGTGGCTCTGACCCTGTCTCTAGAGGAAATGACCGAGCAGATGCCGCTGCAAAACTAGCAGCCATAGAAGGACCTGGATTAATTTTAACATTAACAACCACTGATAATTTAAATTTATCACTCTCCTATAATGAAAAGGAAGTGGAAAAATGGAAACAAAAATTTAAAGCAAAACAAATTAATGGAGTATGGGTGTCACCTGAAGGAAAACCCCTGCTCCCTAGAAGTTTCTATAACCAAATTTGCCAATCTATTCATAAAAATGGTCATTTTGGCACCCAGGGCATCGTGGACTCTGTCAAGAGAGTATGGATAGCCCCTGGTATAACTACTGTAGCCTCTAAAGTATGTTCAGCCTGTCCTATTTGCCAGGCATATAACCAACATGCATATCGTGGAAAAGCCTTTGGGGGACGTCCTCTGGCTTACACACCTTTTGAACATCTACAGATAGATTTCATAACAATGCCAAAGGCTGGACGTTATAAATTTTGTCTAGTAATTGTAGATCAACTAACCAGATGGCCAGAAGCATTTCCTACGACCCGAGCCACAGCAGATTTTGTTGCAAAGATACTTTTAAAAGAAATTATTCCTCGTTTTGGCCTACCAGCACGTATTGACTCCGATAGAGGGAGTCATTTTACCGATTCTGTCTTAAATCAAATATATTCTTGCTTGGGGATAACTCCAAAATTCCATGTTCCATATCACCCCCAGAGCTCAGGCCAAGTGGAGAGGATGAATAAAGAACTTAAGACTATGATTGGCAAATTATGCACTGAGACCCATTTAAAATGGCCTGAAATTCTCCCTCTGGCCCTATTTTATCTTAGAAGCAGGCCTAGAGGAGACTTACATATTTCACCATTTGAGATGCTTTTTGGACATCCGCCTATACAGGCTAAGCCTTTCTCCCCGGCTTATACATCGCTATTAGGGGGAGATATTACTATTGCTTCCTATATACAGGAGTTACAGCACAAACTACGTGAACTTCATGAATCCGGAGCTGCAGTACAAGCTGGACCATTAGACTTTTCTCTGCATGACCTGAACCCAGGAGATAAAGTTTATATCAAGAATTTCAAGCGAACTGGAGCAACTGAACCTTCATGGGAAGGACCATTCCAAATATTATTAACTACTCCAACATCTATAAAGATTGGAGAAAGAGACTCTTGGATTCACTGCTCACATGTGAAGAAAGCATCTTCTGCTGAGACTGATTAACTCTATCTTATCATATGAATTGTGACTCTATCTTATCATAAGAATTGGAGATAATAATCCATAGACAAATGGATGCTGGTTTTTTTTCTTTCAAGAATATATTGAATTACTGATTTTTTTTTCTTATTTTTTCTTATTTCTTTTCTTTTATTTTTTGATCAGAATATTTGATTTTTTTTCTCATTTTTTGTACTGAAGGTACACATAATTAATATTAATATTTTTTTCCCTGCAGTAATACAAGTTAATATATATACTCTTGCTATAATATCAATATATGCCTAAAAGCTTTAAACTATGGGAACCTGCCATTTATTGATAAAATATTATAGGACTGTGATTAATGTTTGTGTCTGATTCCAGGAAAAGGGATAAAAACAAGGAGCACAGACTAAACCTGAATAGTGCCAATAGAGCACACATGAAATATTAAAGTGAGACTCAAGGTTGCGACGCTTAACTTATATTTAAGTCGTAGGACTTCCTTGTATCTACACTCTTTTCGAAGTACTCAAACAAGTAAAAAGCTTGACTATCATGCTGGCTCCCTATATCTCTGAAGGAAAAAAATCAGACAAGGGAATGACATTTCCCCATCAAAATAGAATTCTAATTCTTTCCTTCTTATATTATGGCAACTTCCTGTAGTCTTGGCTACAAATGGCTAAGTGAAATATTACTGTATTCTGTCCTACATACTTGTGGGATAGAAATTACTTTAAACTGGACCTATACAAGGCCTATTTTGAATTTTTCTTATGTTTTTGATTATTTTTCTATTCTTTTGATAATTGACACATATACCCCCATAACTGAACATTGCATTCTGAGCTAAACTTGATATATTTTTTTAAATACTTACTTCAGGGGGGATTGTATTTTAATTTAAAATCTAAGAATTTTTGAATTTTTTTTTGTTTGAGATTTTATTTTTATAAAAATCCAAGACTTTTGTTTAAGATTTTACTTTAAAAAAAAAATTCAAAGACTTTGATTTTGTTTGAGAAAAGATCTTCAGGAAAGAAGCTTGAAACTTTTATATCCAGAGAATGAACTGTTGCAGAAAGATGCCAAAAACCTACACTTCATCAAGAAGATCAAGAATGAACTTTGGATGTGATTGATTGGACTGAACTTTTGATTGAACATTTATTGTAACATTTATGCCAAAAGGGACTGCCCCTAATTTGGCTTTCTGTCAATGCGCCTAGCAAACATTGGTTTTGCTTTCTTTTCTTTCCTATTTCCTCTCTCACTATTCTAATTTCTCTTAGAAAATTGAATATTGTGTATATCTTTAGTTAGAAGTGAATTTAGAACTACAAAATGATTATATTAAATGATCAATGGGGAGACTAGTCTCCCAATGATCATCAGGGGGGATTGTAAACCTCAAAATTCCTTAGACTTATAAATGTTGGAAATTTCACCATTGGGATATTTCATACTTGGAAAATTTCTTACTGATAGTCTATTGGAATGGGAACTCCATTGGCATGGGAGGTTCCTTCTCTTCCCTTCTTAAGATTACTTTAGGACAGAAACCCTTTGCTGAACAATGGAAAGGACTTTGACCTATGCTTAAGCATAGAACAGGAATTTCTTTGAGTCTTGATTGATTTTAGAATTGATACAATGGAGATACTTGGAATAAATCTCCACCCTATTCAGTCCTAATAGGATTGAGTAAGGGCTGCAGCCTAGATCAAAATTTAATTATTCCAATCTCTACCATACTCAAGTTAACAGGATTTAGAAAGGGCTGTAACAAAAGAGTAAAGATTTAATCATTTGAAAAATATGACCTTCAACAGACATGTGCAAAAGCCAGAAACCTCTGGGCGGTCCTGGGTTAAGCGAGAGCCTCCATTGACAGGGAAATTGATGAAGAGTGATTGGTAGATGTGAGGACTGAGGGGAGGCAACTTGGATGGTTTCCTTAAAGATAGGAGGGTCTGGAGACTAAAGGAGGATTGAGTTTTTGGGTCGGTGTGGTTCCTGGGTTCTGAGGAAGCTTGCTCTGAAGGAAGCTGAAGGTGGGGGCCTCTGAGACTGTTTCTCCATTTTGGACACGTGAGTGAAAGGGACTGATCTCTTTTCTTTGCCCCAGCTATCTAAGGGCTTGGGCCTTTTGGCCCAGCCTAAACAGAAGGGGTATTTAAGCCCTATTCCCTTCTCTCCCCTTTCTCTCTCTATATATATCTCTAATTCCTTTCTTGCTCCTATTGTAATTAAACTCCAAAAAAGGCTGACGGCTGACTTGAGTTTTTCATTTAGGAATTACATAGCTGATTCCTTGGCGACCTTAAATTAATATATATCAGTCTTTTAAAGTGATTCCCTTGTAACAATACAAAGGAAGTCAAAAACAATCCATAGTTACCAAGGAGTCTAATTGGAGACAAAACATGAAAACACCTCTGTACAATTCATCCATTTGGTTTTTCCTCTGTAATCAATGTTGTTGGAGTGTTTACAGATTATGGAAGTCATGAACTACTCAAACAATTGATGAAATCAGTACAGTGTCATTCATAAAAACAAATAGATACATAATATTTATCATTGGTTATCATTTAGACTATGCCATTCATGAAGTTGGGTGGAAAGTCTTTTGAATTAGACCTTCAGTGCACATAGATTGAATATGCACAACAGAAGAACAATAAGGTGTATCCAGAATTAAAAAGGAGAGAAGAAGGCTGGATTGCATTTGGAAAATGTCAATTTAGAAAAACATAGAACTACTAAAGTAGTCAGATAAAACCAAATTTTAATCAGCAAAGAGACAGGTCCAACATAAGTGTCCACTATCACAGAACCAAGCACCAAAATACTATACAAAGTCAAAACCCTGGGGCTCTTCGGACAGTATCTCTGGGAGAATGCACCTTCCTAGATGATTCTCCAAATAGCAGTAGAACTTGGGGAACTTTTATACCACTTGGGGAACTAAGGATGAGGAAGTATGATTGATTAGCATTACCATGGCTATCAGTAAATGAGAAGTCCAAGACAGATTATCAGGAAGAAACTGATGTTTTACAATGGACACAAAATGGAAAGGTCCAGCCTAGGGTTGGGTTACTTGGGAGAGGACTTTGATACAATGGGAGAAACTACCAGAACAAAAGGGTACTTAACATTTGATTAGATCTACTAACCCTAACCCTACCTGAAATGGGACCATTAAGTCCCTTAAATTCTATTATTTAGTCTGAAATGAGTCAGTCTGGGACTTCCCTGGGATGAGTTTTCAGGGGACAGGGGCAAAATTGGGGTCCTCCCCCCAAAAAAACCATTTGAAAGGAAGTAATGCAGTGATTTCAATGACTCACAAGTTTCTTCTAACACACATAAATGCTTACCCCCACCCTGCAATTTACATATTGAACATCTTTGAGCTAAGTGAACCATATCAAGAAGTAATGACCACCACACTGAAAAAATTACTTCAGAGTCATGTATAGTCATTCAACTTAAATAATTTTAAGAAATAAAATGCAATTAAAACCAGATCTAAACAATTGGAAAAACATTGAATACTCATGGGTAGGACGAGCTAACATAATAAAAATGACTATCCTACCCAAATTAATTTACTTATATAGTGCCATACCCACTGAACTACCAAAAAACTTTTTTTACTGAATTAGAAAAAACCATAACAAAGTTCATTTGGAAGAACAAAAGATCAAGGATATCTAGGGAAATCATGAAAAAAATACAAAGGAAGGAGGTCTTGCAGTCCCAGATCTCAAACTGTAAACCTCAAAATTTCTTAGACTTATAAATGTTGGAAATTTCACCATTGGGAAATTTCATACT
Source organism: Monodelphis domestica (assembly GCF_027887165.1). NCBI lineage: Eukaryota > Metazoa > Chordata > Mammalia > Didelphimorphia > Didelphidae > Monodelphis > Monodelphis domestica. The sequence goes on from NC_077227.1 coordinate 626,210,436, forward strand.
TGAAAAATTTCCTATTGATAGCGGGTCTTGGCTATTGGAATGTGAACCCCATTGGCATGGGAGGTTCCTCCTCCTCCCTTCTTAAGAGTACTTTAGGACAGAAACCTTTTGCTGAACAATGGAAAGGACTTTGACCTATGCTTAAGCACAGAACAGGAATTTCTTTGAGTCATGATTGATTTTAGAATTGTTACAATAGAGATACTTGGAATGACAGAATCAGGTCTTGGAAAATACAATTTCCACCCACTCAGTCCTAACAGGATTTAGGAAGGGCTGCAGCATAGATCAAAATTTAATTATTTGAGAATATGACCTCCAACAGACATGTGCAAAGCCCAGACCTCTGGGCGGTCCTGGGTTAAGCTAGAGCCACCATTGGCACAGGGAAAATGATGGACAGTGATTGGTAGATGTGAGAACTGAGGGGAGGGAACTTGGATGGGTTCCTTAAAGATAGAGGGGTCTGAAGGTGGGGGGGGGGAGAGTTTTTTGGCTGAGTGGTTGGAGAGGTGCTCTGAGAAGCTTGCTCTGAAGGAAGCTGAAGGTGGGGGCCCCGGAGACTGTTTCTCCATTTTGGTCAAGTGAGTGATAGGGACTGATCTCTTTTCTTTGCCTCAGCTATCTAAGGGCTTGGACCTTTTGGTCCAGCCTAAACAGAAGGGGTATTTATGCCCTATTCCCTTCTCTCCCCTTTCTCTCTCCCTCTCTCTATCTATCTCTAATTCCTTTCTTCCTCCTGTTTGTAATTAAACTCTATAAAAGGCTGATGGCTGACTTGAGTTTTCATTTAGGAATTACATAGCTGAATTCCTTGGCGACCTTAAATTAATATATATCAGTCTTTTAAAGTGATCTCCTTGTCACAAAACTATACTATAAAGCAGTGGACATCAAAACAATTTGGTATTGGCTAAGAGACAGAAAGGAGGATCAGTAGAATAGACTTCGGGTAAGTGACCTCAGCAAGACAGTCTATGATAAGCACAAAGATTCCAGCTTTTGGGACCAAAATCCACTATTTGATAAAAAAAAAAACTGCTGGGAAAATTGGAAGACAGTATGGGAGAGATTAGGTTTGGATCAATATCTCACACCCTACACCAAGATAAGCCCAGAATGGGTGAATGACTTGAATATAAAGAAGGAAACTATAAGCAAATTAGGTAAACACAGAATAGTATACTTGTTAGCTCTTTGGGAAAGAAAGACTTTAAAACCAAGCAAGAGCTAGAAAAAAATCACAAAATGTAAAATCAATAATTTTGATACATCAAATTAAAAAGTTTCTGTACAAACAAAACCAATGCAACAAAAATTAGTAGGAAAGCAACAAATTGGGAAACAGTCTTCATAACAAAAACTTCTGATAAAGGTCTAATTACTCAAATTTATAAAGAGCTAAACCAATTGTACAAAACATCAAGCCATTTTCCAATTGATAAATGGGCAAGGGACATGAATAGGCAATTTTCAGTTAAAGAAATCAAAACTATTAATAAGCACATGAAAAAGTGTTCTAAATCTCTTATAATCAGAGAGATGCAAATCAAAACATCTCTGAATTGTCACCTCACACCTCACAGATTGGCTAACATGATAGCAAAGGGAAGTAATGAATGCTGGAGGGGATGTGGCAAAGTCCGGACATTAATGCATTGCTGGTACAATTGTGAACTGATCCAACCATTCTGGAGGGCAATTTGGAACTATGCCCAAAGGGTGATAAAAGACTGTCTGCCCTTTGATCCAGTCATAGCACTGCTGGGTTTGTGCCCCAAAGAGATAGTAAGGAAAAAGACATGTACAAGAATATTTATAGCTGCGCTCTTTGTGGTGGAAAAAAATTGGAAAATGAGGGGATGCCCTTCGATTGGGGAATGGCTGAACAAATTGTGGTATATGTTGGTGATGGAATACTATTGTGCTAAAAGGAATAATAAAGTGGAGGAATTCCATGGAGACTGGAACAACCTCCAGGAATTGATGCAGAGAGAGAGGAGCAGAACCAGGAGAACAATGTACACAGAGGCTGATACACTGTGGTACAATTGAATGTAATGGACTTCTCCATTAGTGGCAATGCAGTGACCCTGAACAACCCGGAGGGATCTATGAGAAAGAACACTATCCACATTCAGAGGAAAAACTGTGGGAGTAAAAACACTGAAGGAAAATAATTGCTTGAATACATGGGTCAAGGGGATATGGTTGGGGATGTAGACTCTAAATGAACGTCCTAGTGCAAACACTAACAACATGGAAATAGGTACTGATCAAGGACATGTGTATGTAATACCCAAGGAAATTGTGCATCAGCTACGGGAAGCGTGGCAGTAGGGGTGGGAGGGGAAAAAATATGATTCTTGTAACCAAGAAATAATGTTATAAATTGACTAAATAAATTAATTTAAATTAAAAAAAAAGAAAGAAAGAAAATGTATACATGTATACAACCAAAAGATCACTTGGCCACCCAGTAGTTTTTCAGTGGTCCCATCTGGTTGTGAATTGAGGGCCACTCTGATCTCAAAATTGAGAATCATCCAGAGTATTAGAGGGAGGTAAGTTGGACTGATTTAGGTTGGAGCACACTAGCAATAATGATTTGTGCATAAGATAGCTCAAAAGATTTCAACAATAGAAAAACAATCTGCATTCTTCATTGGTACTCACAAAATGTGAAAAGACAGAGCAGGTGTTCTTAACCATTTTGGGGTGTGTCATGGACCCCTCCTGACAATCTGGTGAAGCCTATGAATTCTTTCTCTGAGTAATGTTTGTAAATGCATACAATATAATTAGATACATAGGATTACAAAACAATAAAATTGTATTGAAATAAAGTGTAATTTTTTTTTATATTCAAGTTTCATAGATCCCTGAAATCTATTAATTTAAGTTTAAAAATTCATGACTAAGAGGAAGCCCAAAGCACTGAGTGACTCCTTAATGGAGAATAATTGAGTAGAAGAAAATGAAGATATCTCCACTGGATTAGAAGGTGAAAATGGATTGCTATTTGTAAACCTCACACAATTATTGTGACTATCAAAGAGATATTTAGAGTGTTTAACCAGTGCCTAGTGCATAGTAAAGACTTAATAAATATTCATTTCCTTTTAACCCTCCTGCAACTTCTCCTCTAATCATTAGAGGACATCCATCAATATCATAAAATATTGAAGTAAAAAGTGAGAATTTGCCTTTTCAAACTGCAGATTGAACCTTTTTCCTGACAATCTATCTTCAAGAAACCTCCAGATTTACTTTTTGTCCTAGATGGCAATAAACTTTTAAGCATCTTTTCAATCCCCTAAACTAGGACTCAGCAAAAGTCTATCAAAACCTTAATTACTTATCAGATTACCCTAGCCTCTGGCTATTTCATCTAGGCCACTCCCAGTCACTTTAGATTGTGGACAGTACTTCTTACCCCAAACTCAGAAGATCAGGCACATGCCCTTCCCCTTCTCCAAAAATCTATATAAGCACCTTGCCTTGTTCAGATTTTTGTGTCTGCAGAGTGATGAGCAAAGGGTCTTTCCCAAGAATGAAGACTCAGACTCTGCCCATGGCTGTTAGTTTGGCTTTATTGGGTGCAATAACTTAATTTGGTCCTGGTGGTGGAATGGACAGAGGGCTGAAATGGCCTTGGGCAATGGAATTGCCTTGGGAAGTGGAATAGCTACTGTAGTGGAAGGGATTTAGGTTTCTAGATTTATCTAGGGTCTAGGGATTTCCTCCTCCCAGTCTTGAAAACTCCACCTTTCCTCTGAATGTTTCTCCTCATGACTTTTCTGGGGCAGCCAAAACCCAGGAAAAGGGGTATTGGGAAGATATATTTTAAGGATCTACATATCATAAGGTGAACTTTAGGGTACAAAAAGAGTATGGGGTCATGTGTAGAGTTTATAGAATTTCCTCTAATTATAAAGATTTTCCCTTAATTGCAAAGATCTCCAATCTGAATGTTTAATATTCCTTCCAGGGGTGCTTAATATCGCCAATCAACAGAGTTATCCAGTTCTCTCCTCTACAGACTTAGAATGCTAGGCAAGCTTTTATTACCTGGGAGAAAGGCACAGGGAAATCACAGTGTGCTATACATCATGGGTGGAAAGCACAGGGTTGATCTATGCTTTTCCAGATTTTTGCAATATTTGCTACCTGGTTAAAAGCATAAGATCTCAAAGCATTGGGTCTCCTCTCCATCAGTGTTCCCTTGTCCTGATTGAAGACTTGTTCTAATATATCTACTCTGATTATGATTATTCTTCAGGTCTACAACAGAAATACATTTTATGATAGAAACTGCAAATATTAAATATCAATGAAAATGTAAAAGAAATGTTTCTCAGTCTGTAAGGAAAAGGTAGAAATTGAGTTGAGCCTTGTAGATAGTTCTTATATAAGCAGAAGGGTAGAAAGAAATCTTATTTAAGGAAAATGACTTAATCTCTATGGTGCAACTCAGAATAGGAATGTTATATCTCTATAGGCATATAAATATGTGTGTATATTAACATGTGCATGTTTATCTCTTATTAGGTTATGTGCATATTGTAACAGTTAAAATTTTTGGGGAAACTGAGGCAGATAGAAATTAGTTTCTCTCTGCAAGGAGTATTATATTTTTATGAGGTTTATTAAAGGTTAAGTATTAAAGAAAATACAGAATAAGAAAGCACGTATCTAGGCCCAGAGAGGCCTAGACAACCTCACCTACGTCATGAAAGAGACTCGTCTGCTGAGAAGCAGAAGTAGGAAAAAAGCCCTTCAGTGGGTGGAGAACTCCTTTAAATAATTATTTGTGATATTGCCCAGGTGAGAATTCAGTGTGATTACAAAGCATTATGGGATGTGAGCAAGGACTTCTGGGGTTTTGAGTCCAGGGTTCAAGTCTCCATTTTTACAATATGTACTTTAGACAGGTTCTCTCATGAATCACATGTATGTGTACATGTACATACATATATAGATGTGTGTATACATGTATTTGTATATAAACAAATCTATATTATATGCATATGTTTCTGAGTGAGCATTTATGTACATGTAAAATTCTATTGTAAGATTTACCACTTTATGCATACAGATATATCACACATACATCCATTTTTATATAAAGTTTATATGAATGTATTCGTATTTCTGTGCATTGTCCAGGTACATAGAAATGTATACATATGTATGAATACATGAATGACAGTGTCATTGAGATACTATCATTTTATTGGTGGAGCTGTGAACTGATCAGACCATTTTGGAAAGAAATTTGGGACCATACCCAAAGGACCTTAAAAATGTGCATACTCTTGATTCAGCAATAAATACCACTACCGTGTCTATACCTAAGAGATCAATGATAGGGGAAAAGAGCCTACATGTACAAAAATTATTTATAGCAGCTCTTTTTGTTCAAAGAATTGGAAACTGAAAGCATACTGATCAATTGGGGAATGGTTGAACAAGTTGTGGTATTTGAGTGTAATGGAATACTACTGTGGCATAAGAAATGATGGAGAAGATAAATCACAAAAACAAACAAACAAAAAAAACAAAAAAACCCTGGAAAGCCTTATATAAAGTGGTGCAAAATGAAGTGAGCAGAATTAGGAGAATATTAGACATAATAATAGCAATAAAGCGATGATGATCAACTGTGAATAACTTTGCTACTATTATCAGTACAAGGATCTAAGACAACTCCAAGAGACTCATGATGAAAAAAATAATCTACCTGCCATAAAAGGGACTAAAAAGGAGTCTAAATGCAGATTGAAGCATACCATTTTTTATTTCTTTCATGAATTTTTCTCTATTATAAAAGATGTACTTCTTTTACAACATGATGAACATGGAAATACATATTATATGTTAAGTAGCACATTATAATTGATATCATGTTATATGCTATCTCAGGGAGGGGGAAGAGGAGAGAGAAACTGAGAAAATGAGTCATAAAGTGTCAGAAAATTATTATTAAAATTGTATCTATATGTAAAAAATAAAAATTCATTTAAAAAAGAATTATAGGATCCTTGATCTCAAGGAACATCCTAAATTGTATAACAGATAACATGCATGTTTATATGGGTATGCATTTAAAACATACATAGTGTGAACTTGGAAATAACACAGAACTACTAAAGTAGTCAAAAAAACAACAACTTGTCTTTAATCAGGAAAGAAATAGTGTTCAATATTCAGCCGCCAACCAGAGTCAAGCACCTAAAAACTATACAAAGTCAAGGGCTCTGGGACTCTGGGAACCAAATCTCTAGGAGAATACACCACCAAAGACGACTCTCCAAAGAGTGACAGAACTTCAGGGTCTTTTATACCCTCTGGAGGACTTGGTACAGCAAATATGCATAGACAGATTGTAAGCAGGCTGCAAAGAGACTACAGCCAGTAGCTGGGGTATCAGGGAGTGGTCAACTATAATGAATATAAAAGGAAAGGGTCAAACCAAGAGCTGGGCCTCTTGAGAGAGGGCTCTAACACAATGGGAGAAGCTACTAAGACAACATTAGACTATGTCCACTCTCCCACCCAAAACTGGGGTCACCAAACACTTCTAGGTCTATTCTTTCATCCAAAACAGGTGTGTCTGGAACTTCCGTGGGGTGGGCTCTCAAAGGGCAGGGGCAAACTTGAAACTTGCAGAAAACCCAGTAGACAGTATACAAAAATACATACACATACATATATGTTCTGAACTAGATATGTATTTAAAACACCAATATAAATGTATATATGATATGCAGCATCATATACAGTAATTCCCCCTTATCTGCAGTTTTGTTTCTGTGGTTTCAGTTACCCATTGTCAATATTCTAGAGATCTTGCCCTGGGATCTAGTTGTTTCTGAGCAGTGGATCCTCAAATTCATCCTACTTTTCCCTGGTTTTGCCCACCTCGTTGCTCTGCTTTTCATTCATACTTAAATGATCTCTGAGGGAAGGGTGAATCGGCTGCTCCCAGAGTAGCTTTTGAGAAGGATAGATGGGAAACTTGGAAACTGAAAGTGCATATGGTGGGGAAAGGGGGTAGGGGTATTGGTGGGCATTGTAGACAGGACTCTAGAGAATAATCAGTAGAACATGGGACAAACATCAAAGATAAGCCCCCTGAAAGGTGTGCATATTGTGGGGAGAGGTGGTAAAGGGGAAAAGAAAACTAGAAAAACACTAGATCTAACAAGGACTTATAAATGAGATGGAGTACGAGGACTGACACAGACAAAACTTGCTGGGGGAGGGCCCCAGAGAGTGAATGGAAAAGGAATCTGGGACCCTAGGGGTATGGATTCCACCCCTTTCTTGTTCTCTCCTGGAGAAGCCTCTGTTTTCTCCTAGCTCCTGTAGCTGTCTCCTTAATGTTTTCTTTTTAAAGGGCTTTATGCTAGATGCTAGATGATATCTCCAAACCAAGTTCCAATCCTTCAGCTGTATTTCCCTTCCATCCCTCCCATAATCTGCCAAATACCCTCCCCACCCCTTTTCATTTAGCATATTAGTACTGGACTTTGCCAGGCAGCTAAATGGGGACTCTGTTGCCTGCTGCTGATTTCCACCCTCCTTGGGTGGGGGCAAGTATCTAACTTGGTGATCGTGCCCAGGCTCCTAAGGCTTACCTGCCTAAACTCTTTTTGTGCTAGAGAAACCCTGGAGGTCCTGTTTCCCGGGGGTATTTTTGGAAGAGAGTAGGTAGATGGGAAGGAGGGATGGTGACCAGGAGGAAGAGGGATATGCTCTGTATGTTTTTACTAAATTGATGCTTCTGGAATCAGCTTCCCAACTAAAAGGTGTTCCCATTTCAAAAAATGTTTCCATGCCAAATGACTGCATCTTTAAAAGTACTATTAAAACAGAGCACAGAAATCACGTTAGAAAATACTTCAGGTGCCCCCTACCCCTGACAAATCAGATGAAGAATCCCCTTTGTAAAATCCCAGCAAATGGCTTGTGCTCTCTGCTTCCACTGAGACATAACTACTCACTTCCAGAGGTGGCCCTTTCCATTTGTAACTTTGACTCAGTGTTTCTAATTCCTCCATATTGAGCCTGGCTTCACAAAAGGACTTTGCTTCCAATGTGTACAATTTGGAGGAATTCATGGGATTTGCAGCATCTCCTCTGCGGCTCACCTTCCACTTGAATAGTTTGGGTTGCTGGAGCAATGATTGATTAATACTATCCTCGGAATTCTAGGAAAACTCTCTTTTACTTGATTTTTACTACTGTCAGACATATGTCAGTCAGACTTCAATGAACTTTTAGAAAAGTTTATTTGCTAAAATGGTATAATAAGAATAGTTGGTACAAAACAACCCTCCCAAAATCTGGTACAATACCAGGGTGAACTCAGAGCTGGTTGGTTACCAGCAATCCTTTACTGAGTCCATAGGTGACATTTTTCTCTGGTTCAAAGGGCCATTGAAGCTGCTTCTTCCTGTAGGTGATTATATGTCTGCATTCTCATATGTCCTTAGACATCTATGTTTTTCCTTTGTTTGTTTTCTGGAAGAATTATTTGCTACTGGTTTTGTCTGTTTGGTGATAGAATATTGGGAAGGGGGAGAGCAAGGGGAAACAAGAAGAAGAAAAAAACTCTCATTACCTCATAAGGATAGTTCATTCTCAGGAGCTAAAACTGGGGTCCTTCACAGCTATCCAGGTTCACCACTTGACTTACAACTCCAGAAATTTCTCCCTTTATGAAAAGCCCTAGGGGAATCATTAGATTGTTTGCTTAGCCAACCACCCTTTTCTCCTTATTGACCCAATTAAAGAGGACAAATCTGAGGAAACACAAAGGTTTAGAGGTTTGTTTGTTTTTTGGTTTGTTTGTTTTTTTTACAGTTTAAAAAATCCTAATCATGCCTGTTGATTGTGGTGGAGGTTTGGAACCCTTTCAGATACAAATAGAAAACTGAAGAAATGAATATATTTTAGCTAGTTAAATAGTATTAAATAGCATCTACACAGAGAATCCTGTTTAGCAATATGCAAGGAACTATATTAACAACTATTCTATCTTTTACAGTCCACACTTGAAAGGAATAAACCAAACATAGATATGTTAGGTGCAAGTACACTATAGTTTACACAAAACCCAAAGCTTAATATGCAAATGCAAGGCAGAAAACAAAGGGCCTAGAAATCAAACAATAATCAGACTCAACTAGCAGAGGCCACATCTAGTCTAGTCAATTCCAAAATCACAATGTGAAAAATGTTTAGTCTACAGAATGACAAAAATAAAACAATTCAAAAAGAAAAGAAAGAACATAACTGTTAAATTGAAACAAATGTGAAATATAAAAATATATTATACACTACATATCTGCAAAGTAGAAAGAAATATATGTATATATATATTAATGTAAAAATAAATATGTGTATATATATGCGTGTGTTGTTTCTGTATATATATATGAATGTGTGTGAGGTATATATACATGTAGATGAACATACACATATATACATTTATACATAAATGCATACACCTTTATATTAAAAGCTCAACACTTATAGAAGAGATCATTAAAGATCTATTAAACTAACTAGAAATTAGTCCACTTACTAGGTGATCCTTTTATGAAAGGAGAACAAGTCCTTAGAACAAATTAGAAAAGGAATAATGCCATAGGTTATACAATTACTAATTCTGGTGATCTTCAATAGTCAGTTGATTTCACAAAGATGACAGGGCCCTCTTCCACAACTACTCCAACAAAGACAAAGGAAGAATAGTTGAATGAAAGAAATCCAAGGAAAAAAAAGCGAGTCATTTTTGCAGCTTCAGTCAGCATTAGCAGATATATTTTTAGGCAGTGGAGACCAGGTCTATCCAAGAAGGCACCAGACACAACCTTCCAACAAAGAGACTGAATTCAAGTCTCCTGAGACTATATACAAGACTAAGATGAGCTCCTGGATTCAATGGGGTCATGCCTGACACTGTACAGGGAACAGGAATAGGAGACAAATGGCAACTCTGTCACTCCTACCCAGAGCTAGGTTACATATCTAGTGCAGACTAAGAAAGGAATCTGTTGCCTAGGATCAACCCGTGGTTACTTACCAGAACAAGGGGAAATTGTGGGCTAAGCTATGCAGGGAGCACGGAACAGGAAAAGAAATGCAGGAAAAGAAATGAACAGCAGAGCTACTCACCCGAGGAGTTGAAGAATTTATCAATTTAGAAGAATCTAAGCATTGGTCTGCAGTCAAGCAGAGACACAGACATTACTATAGAGAAGCAGTTGTTCACAGCCAGAAACAGCTTCAAGGAGCTCACCCCCAAAAGCAAGAAAGCCAGCTACTTATTCAAGAGAGATAGCCCTGGCAGGAAGAATTAAAATTCTGGAGTACTCTATGAAGAGAAATAAGAATGATAGAAGCTGATTTATTTGATTTGTGAGTTGCCTTAGGCACATTAATTTCCTATACGTATTCTTCATTACCATTGTGTCATTTTAGTTTTTAATGAACCTTCTCATGGAATATATATATATATATATATACATATATATATATATATATATATATATGTATGGAGAGAGAGAGAGAGAGAGAGAGAGAGAGAGAGAGAGAGAGAGAGAGAGAGAGAGAGAGAGAGAGAGAGGAATTATATATACTTCCCAGGTTGATGGAGAGGGTAAATATTTTGTAATTACTATTCTTATGCCATTTTAATAAATGCTTTTGTTAAGAGATAATTGTATCTACTTGATAATTTTTAGTTAGTTGCATACTCATGGAGACTTATGGGATATAGTTTTAAGAATGGACATCTACCTCAGACTTTTTGAGCCTGGGTAGTGGCTGCACTAAGGGAACTCAAACTTTGATTATAAATAAGGTGAATAGTCCAGAGGTGGTGCTATCTATCTATCTATCTAGTATTCATTGAGTGATTCACTCAACAAATATTTATTAAGCATCTATTGAAAGCAAAGTACTCAGCTTTGTAGTTGTGGAAATACTCCAACATTCCAAAGGATGTGTGACTGCACAAGATACAGATCTGACCTCACTCTTTTTGAAGTTTGTCTATTTTTCCCATAAATGCTGTACACATATGTGGCCTTTCTCCTGTTCTCTTGATGCTATGTGGATACAAGTGGAGTATGTAGATTATCCATTTGTTATTCTTCACTCTTTGTAACTGGGGGAGATAACAAAGATAGAATAAGGTCTTTGCCCTTGTGTGAACTTTACTAATGTGGAAAATTAATATTGAACTATGATCTCCTTTGTGAAATACTCCCCCTCCCCATTATTACTTCCTCAAGGAAAGGGTAAAATAGTCTGATTCTAAGGTAAGATGAAACAATTTCTTCCCCAGGCATATTTCTAGGCTTGGGATCTCCCTTCTTTTGTTTAGATCTTAAAGAATGAAAGGATTAAGGGCAAGGTGAACCTTGACCCACAGACGAAATTTGATGAAGTCAGCAATCTCAAGCCACCCAGCTGCCCCCTTTGTTGGCACTCTTAAGACCTGCCTCTTCCTGTGATGAAGTAATGAGGGAGGAGTTGGGGTCTCTAAGTTTATCTCCTCAGTGGCTACTTATCAGTCAGAGATGTTATGGGATGTTCAGGAGAAGGACTGAGTGGTTAAGTCACAAGGGATATATATATATATATATATATATATATATATATATATATATATATATATATATATATACATATATATTGGTCTATGCCATAGGTCCCTGGTCTCTTTTGCTCTGCTTACTCTCTTTTGTTCCACTTTTTTGTCTCCCTTGCTCTCTTAGGTGCCCATTTGGTTTGTGGTAAGAGTCTATTGACCAGTTTAGATTCTCTGGAGTGGTCAATTAATAAATTAAAGAAATAGTGCTTCTCAAGAATTTTAAACATTATACTATAGTTGGGGGATATGACATAAAATAACTAAAATACATGAAACAGCTGGAGCAATTCCACCAACGCTCCCTCCGGTCAATCATGAGGATCCGATGGCAGGACCGAATCACCACCAGGAAGTCCTCGACAGAGCCAACTCCGCCAACATCGAAGTCCTGGTCCTCAGAACCCAGCTACAATGGTCTGGACACGTCATCCGCATGGACCCACAGCGAATACCAAGACAGGTATTCTATGGTGAACTGTCAGCTGGACTCAGGAAACAAGGCCGACCAAAGAAAAGATTCAAGGATCAGCTAAAGTCCAACTTGAAGTGGGCTGGCATGACACCAAAGCAACTAGAACTCGCTGCCTCTGTCAGAAGCAGCTGGTGAACCCACATTAACCATGCCGCCATTACCTTTGAAGATGAGCGATGTCAACGTCTTGCTGCTGCGTGTGAACGCCAACCACAACCGCACCTCCCGTAACAACTGGCGTCCCATGCCCATGTGCCACAAACTGTGCACCTCAGCCTTTGGACTCCAAAGCCACATGAGGGTGCCGTAGATGAAACTGCACAAAGACAATAGTCATTCTTGGTCACCGAGAGACTACCACTATAAGTACACACAAAAGGTATAAATGAAGTATTCTGTGAGATCCTAAGGAAAGGGGGGAAGTCATTGTTGACTTGTGAGATAACAGGGAAAGTTTCATGAGAGTAATATTTGAGTTAAGCTTTAAATGATGGGTTGGATTTAAGCAGGTTGAAGGGAAGGGAAAGAGAATGTTATAGGGAATAGAATTAGCAAGAGAACAGAGGTACATTTAATATAAAAGCATGAAAAAGCTGAAGAAGGCTTTTAAAAAAATCCCAGAAATAAGAAAGCTCAGAAATTATTTAATAACTGCTTTCACATAAAGGATAGACTACTCTGGAGTCTGAAAAAGAGAAAATGGATTTATACTGCATTAAGAAAGAATTTGGTTAGACAGATGGATTAAATTATGAGTAGTGCTATACACCATAATCAGGTCCTAAAAGAGCCTCTCCATGGTGATCCTTTCCCTCTCTCCATAATAATACTAATAATGATAACAATCACTGATATTTTTATATTACTTCAAGATTGGTAAAGGACTTTCCTACTTCTTAGATGCTGAACTTAAGGTTCTATTTACTCTTACCCCTATCAAAATTTCCTTCAGTATGGTATCTGAGAAGCACATTCACATAGATGTATAAATTTGCTAATGGATATTTGCATCTGTTTGCATGTATTAAACCCAAAGGTATGAATGATGTAATTTGAGGGGGCAGTAGACTAGAGAGTAAAGAAAATCTTGTGGTTTGGAAACCCTTCCTGGTGCTCTAGAAACCATCTTAAAGAAAACCAATCCTTTCCTAAAGGCAATAAGACACTGGTGTTTTTGGAGCGTTCAATGTCAATACAGTGGTAAATATGGAAATCAAATTTCAAAGGATTAAGTATAAGTGGGCAAATGAGAAATGGAAGCAACCATTTTAGAGTACTAAATATCCCTCCATATTTTAAAAAATTTACTATTTAAACATTTGATAAAACTATACAATCTCTAGGCTATTTTTCTCCACTGTTTTCTAGCATTATTTATATTTTTTGTGTAAGAAGTATTTTTTTTAAAAATCATTAGTCTTTCTCACCATTCTGGTTACCTCAATGAGTAAACTGATAAAAAGAAGAGAAAAAATATCTTTAATACATATCTATACATATGACAAAGCATTTCAACCTGAGCTATGCTAGAAAATATGTCTCTTTCTACATTTTAAGTCCACATCTTTGTCAGGAGGTGAGGCAGGTTTCATCTACATTCTTTTGGAATCATGGATTTTCCTTGTATTAAGCAGATTTCTGAAGGCTTTCCAAGATATTTTATACTATAATTTTGCTAGTCTTGTATAAATTGTACTTCTAGTTGAGCTGACTTTTCTTTACTTTATATCATAAAAGTCTTCCCTGGTTCCTCTGAAATTATCTTTAAATAATTTCTTATGATACAATAATATTCCATTTCATCCATATGATGTACATTGTTTAGCCATTCTCCAATGGGAGGATAGTGTAAAAATTAAAATTAAATCTTAAATAATGAAAATATTTTATTTTAGGAGGTTTATTAAGTGATCATTAGAAAATAAAAACAATGTGCCCAAGGCTGATTAGCCATTTCAAAATCCCCACCTTACCATGCCACCATGATTGCTGCATCATACCTAACAGGAGGCAGAGACTCAATGCCATAATCACTTTATCCTCTGTCTACAGGAAGTATGTGATGACAGGATGTCAGTGGGCTCTTGGGAATTGCAATTCTTTTTTAGGGTAACAGATTTTCAATTATACAATAGTTTCTTGGTTTCCAATTTTTAGATAACATATAAAAAACTACTACAAATATTTTTATGCATTTAAGTACTTCCCCCTTTTAAAAACATTTATTTTTACATGAAAATATGATTAAATTAAAAATATTAATTTTTAGTAATATTTTATAGCATTTTGCATGTTTTCATTCTCTCTCCATTCTCCTTTTCTTGAAACAGCAAGTAATATGTTAGTTGTGCTATCATGCAATTTATATTTCCATGTTCATCATATTGTGAAGGAAGGCACATATCACTTGAAATGAGACTCTCCCTTGTTAGTGTGACCGTGAAAATGTGGGTGTCAAGACTGTGAATTGCCAAAACTGTAAAGATAATTTTTAGTGTCTTGATTTAAATAAAAAATAAGTGGTCGCCATGGGAAAAATTCCCAAATATGAAAATACCCAAGTCAGCTGGGTTTTATGGAAATTTTAATTAATACAAATGAAGTAATTAAGGAAAGGGGGAGAGAGAGAATAAGAGAAAATAGTATGAAGGGCCTAGGCCAAAAGGCGTAGGCCTGAGCCTTAAGAGAGACTAGTCAGTCTTTTATCACTCACTACAAGATCTTCCTAAATCAAAACTCCAGTCCTTCACTGAAATCCTCAACTCCTGAACTGAGTTTCGAGACCCAGCTCCTCCAACTAACTCCAAACTCCAACTAAGTTCAGAGAGCCAGTTCCTCCAAACTAACTCCAAAACTCCCCCACTAAGTTCACAGAGCCAGCTCCTTTTTAAAGAGAAATTTCTCTTATATTATCTCCCCTAAATTTTCACATCTACCAATCACAGTAGACATTTTCCCCAGGACTGACCATTCTTAGTTCACATCTTCTTTTGTTATCACCTTCTCTGATTAGATTATATCTTCTGAATATTTCACATCTCTTTGCTAAGCTTTCCCTTTGTAAATTGCTTGACCTTTTAGTGATTAATTTAACCTTTATAGGTACTTAGCATCCTTTTGTATTAGATCTAAAAATAGACCTAGCTTAAGGTTCTAGCTTTACTATAAGTATGAGTTAGGTACTTTTTCATCATTTCATCAGGAGTTTACAACTTTATCTTCCCCTAAGGCACTGTCTGAGCAGGGTGGAGTAATTTTAAAGTTCTCAATACATTCCTGACCAAGTACCTGCATTTTTTAAAATGGGGAATAGCTTAATCAAATCTGAAGTAGAGTCTGAGAAATTTTAAGATTCACATTAGAGACACTGCTATAAAATTCATGCCCCCTTTTGTCATTTCCTTTCTCATCTTGGTTGCATTGGTTTTGTTTGTGCAAAACCTATTTAATTTAATGTAGTAAAAATATTCTATGTTATGTCTTATAATTTTCTCTATGTCATATATGATCACAAATTCTTCCCTTATCTGAAGGATATGAGGGGTAAATTATTTTGTGCTGCTCTAATTTGTTTATGGTATCTCCTTTTACTTCTAAATCATAAGATGTTGGTCTAATCCTAGTTTTTGCCATGCTGTTTTCCAGTTTTCCCAGCAGTTTTTTTAATCAAATAATGACAAGTGAATCTTAGTTATGTTCACTTCATTTTCTATCAGTTTATAAATCTTTTCAGATTTTTCAGAAACCTTCAACTTTATTTCTTTTTAAAATAATTAATTAGTTTGTTACATTCAAATTCCCAGTCTTTTCCTACTCTTTCTCTCCTCCACACATTTGAGAAGGCATCATTTAACAAAATATATATATATAATTATTCTTGCTTAACAGTTCTTTCTCTTTAGGTGGATATACACAAGTCATTTGTCAAATAATATTTCTGTTGCTATATATAATGCTCTTTTGGTTCTGTTTGTTTCATTCTTCATATGTTCATATAAATTTTTCCATATTTCTCTAAACTTAACCTATTCATCATTTATTATGGCACAATGTATTATTCTATCAGAATCATATGCTACAACTTGATTATTTCTTATAGCACAATAATATTCCAACACAACCATACCATAACTTGTTCAACCAGTGCTCAATTAATGGACATCATCTCAGTTTCAAAGACTTGTGCGACATATTTCTGTATATATAGGTCTTTCCCCTTTTTCTTTTATTTCTTTGGGACTATAGACCTCTAAGATGTTCTGCTGGGTCAAAGGAAATGCACATTAGTATACCTATTTTATATCATCCAATCCATCATTTGTCATTTTCCTTTTCTGTTGTTAGCCAATCATGTGAGAATGATGTGATGCCTCAGATTGGTTTTCCCCAATTATTAGTGACTTAGAGCATTTTTCATAAGACTATTTATATCCTTGATTTCTTCTAAAATCTGCCTGTTCATAACATCCAATCATTTATCAACTGGGAAATGACTCTTTAAAAAAAAAAAATTTGAATCAATTCCCTATATATATGAGAAATGAGCCTTATCAGAGAAATTTGCTACAAAAAACCTTTCCCAGTTTCCTGCTTTCTTTCTAATTCTGGTTACATTTGTTTTGTTTGTTTAAAACCTTTTTAGTTTAACGTTATCAAAATTAAATTGGTCTATGCCTAATTTCTGCCAAACTTTTTTCTAATTTCTCAGGAGTTTTTCTCATATAGTGAGTTCTTGTAATAATATCTGGGATCTTTGGGTTTACCAAACACTAGATAATTATGCTCATTTCCTACTACATAGTATATATCATCTATTTGACTGATTAACCAATCTATTTCTTATCCAGTTTAAGATTGTTTTGATGATTACTACTTTGTAGTATAGTTTGAGATCTGGTATCACTATGTTCTCTTCCTTATTTTCCCCCCCATTGATTCACTTGTGTAAGAGTTTAAATTTAGGTTTTATGCTAAATATGAAAATTCTAAAGTAATATTGTGGTTGTCAATTTCCAAATATTATAACTTAAGTCAAAATGACTTTTAGCAGCTTTATTTACAAAGAGGTGGAAAGAGTGAAAGTGAAAAATGTAGATAGAGACAGATTCTAATAAGTCTACTAGCCCTTCTCCTGAGAAACCAGGCTCAGCCCCAGCAGGAGCTTCCCTAAATCCCTTGTATCCATGTGGAATTCCTGGTAATGCTTAGCCAGAGTTCCACCAATGCAGCCTCCTCCAAAGCCAAGGCAGGGATCTCAGCCACTCACTCAAAATGGGAATCTCCAGAACCAATCTATCCTGAAGCCAGGAAAGGAATGCCTCTAGACCATTTTGGTGTCTTCCTTTTATGCTCCTTTTTTCCACTTCACTTCCTGTCACTTCCTGCCATTCCCCCTTCTTCACAGAAATCAATGGCAGTCTTTCAATTTGCCTAGCACTGCCCACAGTGGGGCCAGTTACCTTTGGAGATCTGAGTTTACTATAGTAAGTGACTTGTGAACTCTCATACTTATTGGTAAGTAGGGGTACTTTTTAAGTTTTTTATTTGATTTGATTAACTAGAATAGACAAGGGGAGAGTTAATCCTATCTTCACACTTGATATTCTTGATCTTTTGTTCTTTTAGATAAATATTTTTTTTTCCATCTTTATAAAGTAGTTCTTTGGTAGTTTGATTAATATGCTACCTAATAAATAAAATAAGTAGATTGTCATATTTATTATATTGTCTTTGTATATCCATGAGCAATAAATAGTTCTCTAATTATTTGGATCTGCTTTTATTTGTGTGGCAAGTATTATTTAATTGTGTTAATATATTGCTTGGTGTTAAATTTAAATTGTAATTGGATGCTGAATATATAATATGTGGTTGCCAGGGAATTAAATTTCTAAATCCCAAATGGATTGCTAAAGTAAAATGAATTTATGGTAGTTTATTTACAATAGAGGGAAGATATTAAGGAATGAGAGAGAGAGAAAACTCTGACTTCCTCTGAGCCAGTTAGAAATTTCTAAGCCGCAGTCAGGGGAAGAGAGTCTCAAGATGATGGGACTTTCCTGGAGGCTTCACGCTTCCAGAAAAGTGGGGTCACTAAGTCAGCCTTTCACTCACCAACGATGAACATCTTAATGAAAAAAAAGTCTGGGCGTCTGTCTTCCGGTCACTCCTTAAGTGTCTGTCTCCAGTCTCTCTTCCGAGGCCAACTCTGGGTCAGAGATCCTTCATCCAACTTGAAACTTGAATTGAATACATATCCTCTTCTGGCCTTTCATCCTCTTTTTAAAGAATCTTTTTCTCTTCTGTCACCTCCCCTAAATTTCACATCTATTAATCACAGCAGACACTTTTCTCCAGGACTGCGCACTCTTTAGTTCTCACCTTTTTTGGTTAAATTATATCTTTTGGGGTTACTTAACACCTTTTTTGGTAAGTTCACCTTTTGTAGTTACTTAACACCTTTTTGTGGTTAAAATGGGTAGATGTACTTAAAATACTGAGTTATCACCTTTTTGTATATTAAAATCTAAAAATAGATTGTGGATTACAATTCTAGCTTCACTATAAAGGAAGAGCTAAGTACCTTCATTGTTACAATCAGATTACAATTTTATCTTTACAATAAAGGAAGAGCTAAGTATATTCATTGTTACAATGAGGAGATAGCTAAATCCAGCCTTCACATTGGGTTTGTCTTAGAAGTTAGACTGAAGTATTTTATATTATCTGAAGTTATTGGAAATAGAATTTCAATTTCTATCTCTTCTTACTATATTCTTTATTAATATATAGAAATGCTAATGATTTCTATACACTTATTTTATATCCCGTATCTTGGTTAAAATTATTTTTAGTTTTGGATAGATACTAATTATCATTTTAAGAAATTCTCCATTTACTCCTATAGTCTCTAGTTTTTTAAAATAGGAATATTGGTTGCATTTTCTTTTTTAAAAGCCATCTGCATCTTTTGTATGACAAAATTATATGAATTTCATGTTTTAATACTCATAGTCAATTATACTTATAATTTCTCCAAGATCAAACCAGGCTTGCAGCCTTGGTATAAACCACCTCCCTTCTCCCCCCCACCCCCAAGTCATAGTGTATGTTTTTTGGTATATAATATTTTAGTTTGCTAATGTATCATTTAAATTTTTTGCATTAATATTCATTAAGGATTTTAATTTCTCTTTTTCTGCACTCCATTATTTGTGGATCCAAGACATTCTTATATCATAGAAGGAATTTGGTAGAACTCCTTTTTCAGTTTTTTCAGATATTTTACATAGTAATGGAATAATAATTTTTTATACTTAAAATTTTTTTCAGATTATGTCAGTACAATTTTTAACAATCATTTTCAGACCTGAAGGGAACCCCAGAGAAATGGCCAAAGACCTTTATTAAGGTCTGAGTAGAGGGAAGGACTCTGGAATCAGAGAGTGAATCATTTGATTTCCCAGACCCTGATATCTTAACACCAATTATCCCAGTCCATTTTCTACACACGTAGTAATAAACCTCATGTGACACTGAAAGTTGGGAACACATTGAATTTATGAATCTTTTTTTATTATTGCTTTTATTTTTTAAAGTATAATATTTGATTTTGCCTTTCTTATTTCTTATGCTTAAAGTGAATATATTCAATATTAATCTTTTTTTTGATTTTGCAATAAAGTAAGTTTAAAATATCCATTTTCTCTAATATCAATGCATTCCCAAAAGCTTTAGATTATGGAAACCTGCCATTCTTTGATAAATATTATGAGACTTTGATTAATAATTGTGTCTAATTCCAGGATAAAGAATCACAAAAGAACCATTGTACTGTGCCAAGAAGCACAAAGTCAAGGAAACCAACAATCATTGTGGGACTGATGAGATCCATGCCAACACAGAGGACTTATTCAAGGTTCAAGTTAGCAACTGTTTGACATACATTAGATGCATGTCTTGCCCATCTCACATTCTGACAAGTACCTTAGTTTGGCTACCATTTTGGCTCCCCTATCCCTGAGAGTGAAAGTAAACTCCAACCAGGGAATAACATACTTCTCTTTTTACATCAAAACCTAGTCTTTTTTTCTCTCTCTTATAGTATGGCAACTTTTTGTAATCCTGGCCGCCCATGGGTAAGTGCAATATTACTGCATTTGTCCTACAGAAATGTGGGACAGATATCATTTTAATTGGACCCTGATGTAAGAACCTGTTATGTATTTATTCTTGTTTACTCAGAAATTTTTATATACATAGATTTTGATATTTTGGTTTTGATTTTCGTTTTATTCTTCATTAGTGTCTTTTTAAAGGGTTCCTTTACATTCTTCCCTACCACATTCTAATTTGTTTTCCACATGACTATTTCTTATCCTATCATTCTCTCTCTTAGTCATCTCTGTTATACTCCCTTGCCTCTCCCCTCCCATTTCTCTTTTAAATTTCATGTATTTTAATATGAAAATGATTTGTATGTATGTGTGCCTGTACAAGCATGCATGCATGTGTGTGTAAAATTGTGTTCAATCATTATTTATCCAATTTAGATGAAGATAAGGTTGTGAAGAGTGAATTAAACTTTCTTTGTCTATCAATCAGCATTTTTTAAATTAGTCAACCAAAAACTTAAACACCCTTACTTAACATTAAGTAAGAGAGTTTGCAAGCCACTTACTAGGATAGATGACAACTGCAGAGGTAACTTACCACCCCCTGGTCAATGATAATAAAATTGAAAGACTGCAATTGGTTCCCATATAGTGGAGGAAGGGACAAGAAGTAATGTGGAAAAAGGACTATAAAAAGTCCTGAACTTCTTGCCCAGGATCTTCAGCTGGTGACTTGGTTTTTGGAGGTGGCTTTGAACTAGACCTTCGGCTTGGACTTGGACTTTGGCTCTTGGACTGCTTCTTGGAGGACTTCTCCTGGATCTTCTCCTTTGGACTTTGTCTTGGGTGAGTGAATAGCTGGCCTTCCTTTCCTGGCTTCTGGAAAGATTGATTCCAGAGAGGTCTTCCTTTCCAGAAGGAGGTTGTGTTGGTGGAACCCTTGCATAATACACCATAGGGTCCTCTGTCTGAGGCTTACTGAGCTCTGTTAGAGCTGAGCTGGACACCAGAGCAACATTTAATGTGATAGGCTGAACATTTTCTCTACTCTCTTCTTATATTTCTCTGCTTTCACTCTTTCTACCTCTTTGTAAATAAAAGCTACTAAAAGTCATTTTGACTTGAGCTATAATGTTTTTAAATAGGTGACCACAATTTTACTTTAGACTTCTCATATTAGCATAAAATTTAAATTTTAAATTTTTATAAGGTTCACCAGATGTTCACTTTCCTATCCCTTCCTACATTTTCATATATTTTTCATTTTGTGCACCTCTCTTATGCAGTAATGACTTTCCTCCTTTTTTCATTCTTTCTTTCTCAGCATCTCCTATGATTAAAATGATTAAAACAGAACAAATCTCATTTTTACTCCACAATTTTAACTGCTCTTTATTATCCTTAATATATTAGGACTCTGAGAATATATTTGTTTCTTATCTCCTATTAACGTGTAAACAATTCATTCTTAATTATCTCTTTTCAAGCCTACAAATATATAATTTGTACATATTATCCATTGTACCCCTCAATATTTCTATTGGCACCTGCATTTCTACATGTTCATTTCTAACTGTCTACTCACATCATGCCATTAGGAATTCTTGGAGATCCTATATTCTATTAAAGATCTGTGTTTTTTTTTCTCATTAAGATTATAGTTAGTTTTGTTAAGTAGGTTATAATAAGTTTAAACCTTCATCTCTTACCTTTTAGAATATTATATCCTAAGTTCTTCTTTATGTTTACAGCTGCCAAGTCTTGTATAATTCTTATTCTGGTTCTTTAGTATTTGGATTTTTTTTTGATTATCTGCAATATTTTTGTTCTGACATGAAAGCTCTGGATTTTAGCTATGATGTTCCTGGATAGTCTCATTTTGAGTTTTCTTTTTGGGGATAATAACTGAAATCTATTTTCTTTTTTATAAATTTAATATTTCATCTCGCATCACAATTATATATAAAAATAATTTTTAAAATTTGTAATTAAAAAAATTTTAAGTTCCAAATTCTATCCCTCTCTATCCTTACCCTTAGCTGAGACAATATTTTCACATTACATTCTGAGTCTAAGCCTTCTGGGTAACTTTTATTTATAATTTCCTGAAATATCATATCTTGACTTCTTTTTCTGATCACCATTTTCAGATAGCCTAATTATTCTTATATTATTCCTTCTTGATCTGTTTTCCAGGGCAGTTATTTTTTAAAACATATTTCTTAGATTTTATTTTGTTGTGTTTTTTTTTCTCCTTTCCCCCAGCCTTCTGGTTTTGTTTTGATATTTTTATTTGCATTACTGAGTCATTGATTAATGTATGGTATATTCTAATTTTCAGAATATTTGATATTTGGGTCTTAAGGGAGATTTTTCTGTCTGTTCTAAATTATTCATTTTCCTTACCATTCTTGCCTCTCTAGCTTTTTCATTCTACTACTTTTTCATTCAGGACCAAGTACTTCTCTGGTCTCTGTGACGAGGACAATTTTTTCTCTGAGGCTTTACCAGAACTTTTTGTGGGGGCTCTGTCTTCTTTGAAGTTTTCCCCTGGACATCTCAAACCATAGTTTCCCTAGTTCAAAGTTTTCCTAGATTTACTCTTTGCTGGGGCCTGAACTTGGGTCAAGCTCAGAGAGACTCGATGCTGTGCATATCCTTGGACCCTTCTTGGAAAACCATGGGGCTACTTCCTCTATTAGCCTATTACTGAGTTCAGACCCTCTTAGGGCTGCCTCAAGCATTTTTGAGAGAACTCTGATCCTATCAGAAACACCTTGAAGCTTCTCAGGCTAGAAAAAGACTTAGCCTTCCTAGCTTGGACAGGGAATATTCTATAATACAGAACCCTTCCCCTGCCACCCTCCCCCCACCAAGCTCTCCTGTAGCTCTGGCCTTCAGAAAGGCTACAGTTTGGTGAGGGGAATCTTGGCCCAGAAGTGCTTGAATTACCTGAAGGTGTTAGGAGCAAGCTGCCTATTTTTTGCTCTTTTCTTACCATTACCAAAGCTAATATTTTCAGAACTGTATTAAATAATAGTGGAATGTGTGAAGATTAAATTTAACTCTCCTCTGATTGTGAAAATGAAAATAATTAACTCTCCCC
This sequence comes from Monodelphis domestica, assembly GCF_027887165.1. Classification (NCBI taxonomy): domain Eukaryota; kingdom Metazoa; phylum Chordata; class Mammalia; order Didelphimorphia; family Didelphidae; genus Monodelphis; species Monodelphis domestica. The sequence continues at coordinate 626,233,799 of NC_077227.1, forward strand.
TTATTGTAAAGATTAAATTGTAACCTCTGCCTATTTTTGGATTTAATCACCAATAGTATAAACACTCTCCTTAAAAGTTGAGTATGGAGATCTGCCCATTTTTAGATCTAATCACCAAAAGTGTAAACATCCCACTTAATCATTTAGTGAGAGGTCTGTGACCCACATGCGCATAGTGGGTGACAAATCAGAATTAAACTAACTCCCCCTGGGCATTCTTAAAGCAAAACCTCAACTGTGATTGGCAGACGTAAAATTAGGGGAAGACACAGGAAGTGACACAAAAGGAGTGTATTTAAAAGGAGCAGTCACTTCCTGTGAGAGGTAGTTTTTCATTCTTTGGAGTGAAGACTAGAGAGAGTTTTTCATTCTTTGGAGTGGAGGCTGGTGGAGAAACTGCTGACTGGACTCAAGACACTGTTCCTGGTGAAACTGTTCTAAAATCTCTTCCTTTGAACTGACATGTGGTGAGTGAAAAGCTAACTCTTAACTGCTGGATTTTCTTAAAAAAAAAAAAAACAAACTAGCCTCAGGAGAGACTTACATCTTGAGAGAGACTTCCCCAAGTCCTCAGCTTTGCTGAGGCCTAAGGACCAACTTTCCTTGCCGAGGTTAGTCCAGGGGCCAGGAGTAAATTACTTAGTGCTTAGGCTAGATATCTTACCTTATGCTCTATCTGCTTTTCTTACTTTACTCTTTCTACATTTTGTAAATAAATTGTAAATAAATCTCTTTGGAATAAATTAAATTCCTGGTGACCACACTCTTAAACAATCCAGTCCAACCCTTTTAAAATTAACCCCTTCCCCCCTCCTACAAATGATAACGTTCTCTTTGATCTTTGACACTTGACTGTTGATCTCTGGGGACTCTGGGGATACCTGGGTTGGGTAGGGAATTTCAGAAATGACTTTTTTCCAGGACATAGTTGAATGAGTTCTTTAAACACACACACACACACCAGGCCTTCTCATTTCTGGGCCTGACTTTCAATTCATTGAGCCATCAAGCTACCCCCCTAGAATGAGTTCTAAGCACAAAGAAGTGCTTATTATTTGTTTATTATGAAAAAAATAATTTTATAGAACAAAATATTTTATGTTATTTTACATCAAAATGTCTTCAGTCCATCCATCAAAATCATTCACTGTTTCATGTGGGAGATTTAACAAATTAAAACTAACCATTCAATTATCCTCTATTAAATCTTCATAGAAACTTTGTGTGATTGCAGATATCTGAAAACGCACAAAGACAATCATCATCCTCAGTTACCAAGAGACTACCATTTAATTTTATTTATTTTTTTCAGAATTACATGTAAATAAATATTTAAACATTCATTAAAAAATTGAGTTCTAAATTCTCTGCCATTCTCCCTCTTCTCTCTTCTCCTTGAGAAAATATGTTTGTTACAGATTATACATGTGTAGTTTTGCAGAACATTTCTATATTAACTGTGTTTCAAAAGTCTTTCAGAATCATCTTGGATCAATGTATTATTGAGGATAGCGAAGTCATTCACAATTGATCATCATATAATATTGCTGGTAATGTGTACAATATTTTCCTGATTTTGCTCACTTTACTTTGCATCAATTTATCTACATCTTCCCAGGTTTTTCCAAAAGCACTCTGCTCATCACTTCTTTTAATATTAGCTAGGTAAAGAGGCTATTGCACGAATTGCCAAGGATTCAATGATGAGCCCAAGTAGAGATATAACCTTATGTTAGGGTAGGCTATTGACTTTCAGGAGGTGAAGCTACAAAGATATGGAGATCAAATCGGTAATTGGCTCTTGGAAACAAATGTTGCAGTTTTCATCAGTTTTCAGATAGCATGGAGAGATAAAACCTTTTCCCTGGGCTATGTTGGAGAGGTAAAAAATGAAAATGTACTCATTTGTGGCTATTGAAAAAAATTTTTTTAATTCTTTTTTTTGCTCCAATTATATATTGACTATGGTGTTATTTGTTTAGTTTTCTGTTAGTATGGCAAAAACCAAGTCTTTAGATCTTAATTGGCTTTAGAAATTTCTAGTTTCACCCTGGGTTGTGGTCCTGAATCTTTTGGCTGTATTTTCCAGAAAAATGTCCTCTCACAAAACTGAATCTTAAGCACATATTTAAAATATTATCACCATGAGAAGGTTGGGTTTATAGCAGGAATGTGAATTGGTGAAATAAAAAAAATTATAAATAATCAAGACATTAATAAAAATGGAGGGAAATTATTTGCCCAAATAATCCATTTAAACATTTTTTAAAATTAAAAACCTAAGAATAAAAGGACCTTTCATTAGTATGATAAATGGTATCAATTTAAAGTAAAGTAATCATGTTCATTATCACTATTATTATTTTATACTATTCTATGAGTTATGGTGATGAAAAGAAAAACAATCGAGGGAGCAAGCATAGGTAATAGGAAACAAAATGGTCACTTTTGATAGGTGATATAATATTCTACTTAGGGAACCCTTGAAATTCCACTAAAATTATTTGAAACAATAACCTCAGCAAAGAAAGAGACTATAAAGTAAATCCCACATAAATGATTAACCTTCCTAAACATTAAAAAAAAGTAGGAAGGGATTGAAGAATTCCATTTAAAATAACTTCAAACTTTAAAATATTTAGTTCAACTACTCCTGCAAAGGAATTATATAAATAAAACTGTAAAGGACTTTTTACAGAAATACAGTTTTTAAAAATTGGAGTTTTATTAATTGCTCATGCTTATTCTATGCCAATACAATATAAATTATAATACTACCCAAATAAAAAATTTGACACACAAATCTAATTACCAAAGGCTTACTTTATAAAGCTAGGAAAATTATATAAAAATTAATCTGGCTAGATGTAATCTGAAAAAGAATCTCAAGGGAAATAATGTAGGAAAATAAAAACAGAGGAAGAGGGTTTAAAGTATCAGTCTCAAACATGATGCCAACCTATAATAATCAGTAAAATAGAAAAATAGATCACTGAAACATAGTAGATACACAAAAGCCACAGGAAAATTAGCATATTAGTATAGGGTTAGTTAAATACAAACACTCTAATTATTGAAATAAGGGTTCATTATTTAATAAAAATTTCTGGGAAAGCTAGAAAGAAGTCTAACAAAAATAAAAATATGATGCATAGTCAGTCTTAAATTCAAGTATTCTGATTGCTGACTTTAATGGACTTTCCATCCCACCATAAATCCAAAGCTTGCAGCATGATGCTAATTATTATTAATTATATTTAAATGAATGACCAACAACGGAATATATGCAATTATTAATCTTTAGGTGCTGGTTAACTTTTCACTCATTCTTCAAATAAACCATCAAGAATTTCATAGAATGATAAGAAGTATTGCAAGATCTTAGTTAGGAGTTTATCGTTTAGTCCAGCTTCCTAGTACATAAGTGAGTTGTATTTATATAATTCCTGACAACTATCTAAAAATTTCAAGTGATGCAGAATTTCATATTGCTGCTTATAAGTTGTACACAAGGAGATCTTTTCCTCAATTTCTCAAAGCTGGAAAAAAAATGAATTACACCATCCAATTCTCCCCAAAGTATAGCCTATAAAATTGCCCAAGGCTGTCTGCCTGATTCACAATTATAACTAATGTTGGATATAAACCAGAAAAGGGCCAGGGGACACAGTTGAGGGTTAAGTAAAACCAAAGAAAACCTAAATCAGATCATCTTATAGAAGAAGGTAATGAGGCTACAGCATCCAACCTTTGCCTGAATAAGAATCTCTTTTCTAATGTCCCTGGTACATAACATCAGATGAGAGCCATATCAAACATGAACTCACTTTCAAATTGATGAATCTATCTGTTCCCATTGTCTCTAAACATGAACTTATTTTTATCTTAGATCTTAAGGATCATCTTAAGTTTTCTTTTACATAGCCCCAAGGATGCCATTGTTCAATACTTTCTACATATTTATTGACAGTTACAATAACTTGCCATTGAATATTAGTCATAATAGTCATATGCTTATAAGAACAGCTCACATTTATATAATGCTTTAAAACTCAGTCTGCATTTAATCTTAACAACCCTGTTGTTTTCTCCATTTTACAGATGACAAAAATAAATTTTTGTAAAGTTAAACATTTTTTTTCTGACATTATACATAATAAATTTTGTATTCAGGAATTGAAGCTATGTCCTTTGATTCTAAGCCCAACCCTCTTTCTGCTATTCTGGAAAGACAACCCTCCAGGGCTATCTGCTTGCTGTGTCTTTGTCCCTTCAGAGAACTCGGTGCATACCAGCTTAGACCTTTGATAAGAAGGAAGGTCATAAAGAGATTTACTATTCATTCAAGGTTAAAAAATGCAGTTTAGATTTCTTCCTCAAAGGCCTTTTGTACATCTATGCCTTATTTTTCTAAACTTGTTTGACATTCATACTGTAGCAATGACCATGTGGCAGTTATCTACAAATACTCCCTAGCAATAAATTCTTTGTAATAATTTGAGTGCAAACAATAGAAAACCGCATTTTATTGAACAACAGACTGAATGGGTAATTTGATTACGTGGGTTCAATACCTGTGGCATTTATACATAACAAGGCAATTTGGTTGGCAGAACCATAAAGACATATTTTGGTGCCCGGGTTAAGCTATTAGCTTTGGCATACACCTTCAATATTTGTAATACAGGGGAAAGGAGAGGGAAGGCCAAAATGAAGATTTCTTTAAATAGAGAACAAACACTTAATTGGTGAATAGAGCCCTCTTTTTACATCAAGCTTTGGGTAACAGACTCTAAAATGTGAAACTATTTCAGCATTTGGTACTATAGATAAGAAGGGATGGTGATAGAGAAGCAAGCAGTGAATGACTTGGATTTTCCCTGTTACTTGAAGAATCATAGGTTAAATTTAGGTCCTTGAGATAGATCTTGACTAGAAGCCAAGAATTGAGCCATGGGAAAATAAAATGTCATGACTAATCTTGCCAGGTTTAACAATATAGTAGCTGTTCAACTTTTGCTGACCCTTATGACATAATCTGTAATGCCTTAGGCCATACTAGAGATCTGTCCAGTTACCTTTCAACTGGCCTTGGGCACAATAGTACTTCCTCAAGAAAATCAAGCAGTTCTTCTGTCCAGTCTGATAACATGACATTTCTTCCATTTTTTCCTGTTTATGCCTAGAGAGAGAAGACAAAATAGCCAAGTGATGTACCTTTAAATTTCTTACCTCCTTGTTAACTCAAATGGCCAAAACAGCCTTTATGAAGAAAATCAATAACATTACAAATAGGAAAGAGGAAACACATCTTCTGGAGGTGATTAATACAAAAAAAAAAAGAATATTATTCTAAGTCCAGGTATGGCCTATTACAGAACTCCTATTTCTGCCATCCCCTGTGTGACTCTCTCCTAGACCCAGGCTATTCCTGAGGCTTTTCATTTCCCCATGTCATTACTCCTTTGGAACCAGAGTTGTATGAATCTAACTAAGCTCCTATTTTTCCTGTGTGAATCTTAAAAACTACTCAGACTGTACCTTAGAAGATTTGGTTAAGCTATTCCCCTATTGTAACAATGGAGATACTTGATCAGGAATGTATTGGGAACTTTTAAAATTACTCCACCCTACTCAGACAGTGCCTTAGGGGAAGATAAAGTTGTAGACTCCTGATTGAACAATGAAAGTCCCCAATTCATACCTTATAGTAAAGCTAGAACCTTAAGCTAAGTCTATTTTTAGATATAATACAAAAAGGTGTTAAGTATCTGTAAAGGTTAAACTAGTACCTAAAAAGGTCAAGTAACTTACAAAAGCCAAGCTTAACAAAGAGGTGTGAAGTACTCAGAAGATTTAATCTAACCAGAGAAGGTGAAAACCAAAGGTGAAAACTAAGAATGGGCAGTCCTGGAAAAAAGTGTCTTCTGTGATTGGTAGACGTGAAAATCTAGGGGAGGTGACATAAGAGAAAATTTCTTTAAAAGGAAGGGGTAAAAAGTCAGTTGAGGTAATTCAGTTTAGAGAGGAATTTCAGTTTGGAGTGGAAGAACCCAGCTTGGAGATGGCGTTGTGGTGAGTGATAAAGACTGACTTGTTCTTCCTTAGGCTCAGGGAGGCCACTTTGGCCTAGGCTTTTAACTACTTCTTATCTCAGCCTGAGCCAGAGCAGTTTAAATTAATTCTCCCTCTCTCTTTCTTTCTTTCTCCCTCCTTCCCTTAATTCGTTCTTTCTTTATTAATTAAAATCTCCGTAAATCCCAGCTGACTTAGGTATTTTCATATTTGGGAATTTCCCATGGTGACCACTTATTTTAGATTTTAAGTCAAAACACTAAAAACTATCCTTACAGTTTTGGTGTTTACACCTGTCCCCTGCATGTGCCCAATATCAGGCCTTGTTAAAAATCCATCAAAATATAACCTCCTTTTCCTCTCTCTAGAACTGCCCCTGTTCCAAGTCTGGGTAGCTTAATTTCTTTTCTCTTCAAAACTGTCCTGGTCCCAAGCCCAGTCTAGTCAAGAGCCATGCTTTCCAACTCCCTAGCTTTATTACTAGGCTTCCCTGGATCCCACCCCTCCACCGACCCAGGACCATATCAGTTCTACAGTTTATCTCAGGCATGGCCTAATCCCAGTTCTTTCTTCTATTATTTCCTACACAGGCCTTATTCCAGGACTAGTCTAGCTTAAGCCTCTATTTTCCCTTTTCCCAACCAAGTTCCTAAGTAAGGATGTCAGATCTTTCAGTTGGGAGACCTAGACTGGAGAGATCTGATCCCTATTGTACTACTTTACTTCCTACATCTGTTCATGATGTTAGCTTCTCCAAGGTGAATCCAATCATCTACAAAGCCTTAGCTTGGTGTAGTCAAGAGTAAGGTCAATACCCTGACTCTAGTAAGTGCTAAGATGAGCCATGATTCCAGCAGAAGAGAATACTACCTATCTCATGACAGAGAGATGATGAACTAATATGCAGAATGATAAACACATTTTGGACATGGAAGATATGGGAATTTGCTTGGTGTAAGTGTGCATGTATTTATACAAGGGTTCCTTCCTTCCTTCCTTCCTTCCTTCCTTCCTTCCTTCCTTCCTTCCTTCCTTCCTTCCTTCCTTCCTTCCTTCCTTCCTTCCTTCCTTCCTTCCTTCCTTCCTTCCTTCCTTCTTCCTTCCTTCCTTCCTTCCTTCCTTCCTTCCTCCCTCCCTTCCTTCCTTCCTTCCTTCCTTCCTTCCTTCCTTCCTTCCTTCCTTCCTTCCTTCCTCCCTCCCTTCCTTCCTTCCTTCCTTCCTTCCTTCTTTCCTTCCTTCCTTCCTTCCTCCCTCCCTCCCTTCCTTCCTTCCTTCCTTCCTTCCTTCCTTCCTTCCTTCCTTTCCTTCCTTCCTTCCTTCCTTTCCTTCCTTCCTTCCTTCCTTCCTTCCTTCCTTCCTTCCTTCCTTCCTTTCCTTCCTTCCTTCCTTCCTTCCTTCCTTCCTTCCTTCCTTCCTTCCTTCCTTCCTTCCTTCCTTCCTTCCTTTCCTTCCTTCCTTCCTTCCTTCCTTCCTTCCTTCCTTCCTTCCTTCCTTCCTTCCTTCCTTCCTTCCTTCCTTCCTTCCTTCCTTCCTTCTTTCCTTCCTTCCTTCCTTCCTTCCTTCCTTCCCTCCTCCCTTCCTTTTTTCTTTTTCTTTTTCGAGACAAAACTATCATCAGCAAGAATATAATTATCAGGACCTAGTAGGCAAAGTGGTGAAGTGGAAAATTAAGACTTGATATCAGGAAACATTTCTTACTAATTATAGATAATTAAAAGTAAAATGGCCTGCACAGGAAAAAGTGGATTGTCCTTTACTGGAAGTCTTTAGGCAAAGTTTGGAGAACTAACTATCTGGTATGTCATAGTGAAGATTCCTTTTGGGGAATAAATTAGACTATATAGTTACTAAGGCACTTTACAAATCTGAAATTTTGTAACCTTTTTTCTCCTGTGGAAAAAAACAAAACTGTAAAGCAGCCAAAGAAGATGTCATAAAATCCATGCATTTTATTATGACCCCAACCTTTAGAGTTAACACAATGCATTTACTCTCATTTTTTAGATAATTCTAACAATTTTCATGATCTGATTTCCTAATGTTAGCCAAGTTAGAAAATAATTTAGAAGGGAATACATTTTTCTAGAAGCAGGAACATCAGAAATAGCAAAAAGTAACTGCACAAAAGTTGAAAGGGGGAGAGGAGCCTGAAAAGCTATAGTAGACAGAAGAACCAAAAAAACTCAAAGCAGATAGTCATCATTGATTATAGAAGCGAGCAGGGAACCCATTGTCCTACATACCCTACATACTTAGATGCATAGCAGATTAGAAAAGAAAAGCCAGAAGGAGAGGGGTATTTCAATTTTAAAAATAAATGAAATTTAATCTTTAGTTACATGAAAAATTTCCTTAGGTAGAATAGCTCACTTCTTGATATATGTAGATAGCAGTGAAATTCCTAGTTGAAGTTACTCCAGTTTGAGACAACCTAGTGGCATCTACTTTGGGGGATTATTCAGTTCGTCAGGAAGAACAGTGTTATATATGATGGAGGGCAGCATGGGGCTGAGGGGAGAACAATAAAGAAACTGTCTTTTCAGTAAGAAAAGCTAGATATGAATTTCTAGTTCTTTAGTTGTGTCCAACTCCTTATGACCTTTGTTGGAGTTTTCTTGGCAGAGATGCTAGAGTAGTTTGCCATTGCATCTCCAGCTCATTTTATAGATGAGGAAACGGAGGCAAGCAGAGTAAAGTGATTTGCCCAGAGACACATAGGTGGTAAGTATCTAAGGCCAGATTTGAACTCAGGAAGAAGAGTCTTCCTGACTCTATCCAGCACTCTATCCACCATACTACCCAGCTGCTTCAGTTTTTTATTCTAGCTGGCTCATAATTTTCATTTGTGACCTTCAGCAAGTCTCTTACACTCCTGTGGCTTTAGTTTTTTCTTATGTAAAATGAGGGCTTGGACTGGAGGATTTCTGAGGTCTCTTCTAGCTCTAAATAATCCTTTCAAATAAATCTTGTGAATTTTATGTATGAAATGGAGGCCCAGGGAATTATAAAAACTTCCGAGCTGAGGTTTCAGGAGCGTCTTCTCACCCAAGACAGTTGACCGGGCAATTGATCAATGTTCGAATACCAACTACTTGATGAGAACTTCTTAATTTTACTTTCATCATATTTCTTTACCCCAGATTCCAGGATACCTTTTTCAACTTGTGCTCCAAGTCCATATTTCCCAGTTAGATGATGAAGATTCAGTTCTTGAAACTTGTAAAGCTTTAAAAGAACACAGAAACAGAAAAGAAGTCAAAGGGCTATTACAATTCAGCTTTAGTGTTAACCTGGGTGCAAACTGAAATCAAATGCCTTGAATGTAGAAGTGACTCACCACAGTGTTTTCTTTCACCTACTTCAGGGTTTTCCTTTGGCTCTTAATTATTTATCTGTTCTGACATAAGTTTACATTCCAAGTTGCTCTGTCTAGCACATAGTCAGGCAGTAATATTAAAAGTGAAAGGCAAAAATTTCCTTTGAACTTGGAGGAAAACAGTAAGCTGACTAAAAGGGATAATTTAGTGAACAGAGTTCTCTAGTCAGAAAAACGAGCTTTGCATCAAAGTTGATTAAAAAGCCCCCAAACCTAAACTCAAAATTCCCAATGTCGTAATCTTATAAAATACCTTCCAATATGACTCAAAATGTTCTTTGATAAACATCTTGATACTTTAATACTTTCATATTAATATTATTATTATTATGAAGATAAAATAAGCCAGATGTTTGCCCATCAATGCCTAAATTTGTCCCTAGTAGTAAAATAGTCACTCAGGCTAGCATTAACTGTTTTCCAGCCTTTCTTCTGTCATTTTCTGCACTGTAGCAACAAAGTATTTTGTGCATTACATTTGATGTTGATCTGGATTGTTGTTGGTTCTTTGTTTTGGAGGAGGAAAAATAACATGTTGGGGTGATGTCTTGATTTACTCATGAGTTGGATTTAAGTGAGGCAGAGTTGCACAAAGTCTTCAGGTCACTTTTTCCTTCATAGTTATCAAAGTCCAATGTCAGGACAAACATCAGAATGACTGGCAATGGCCCAAGATGCAGTGAATGACTTTGGATTAAGCTGTTAAACAAAGTATATGAATTTAGAATCATAAATTATGGGATTTAGAAAGTGCATTGGAGATCATCTAGTCAAAACATTATATTTGAATAATGGACTTGGAAACAAGAAGACCTGGATTTGAATCCCACGTCAGATATTTGCTAGCTGTGTGACTTTAAACAAGTCAGTTAACTTCTCCGAGTCTCAGTTTCTTCAAGCAATTAAGTATTTATTAATTGTCTATGTCAAGTCCTGAGCTAAGTGCTAGGTATACAAAGAAGTAATACAAAGAAGTAAAACAGGGGGCAGCTGGGTAGCTCAGAGGATTGAAAGCAAGGACTAGAAGGTCTTAGGTTCAAATTTGACCTCAGACACTTCTAGTTGTGTGACCCTGGGTGAGTTATATAAACCCCATTGCCCAGTCCTTACAGCTCTTCTGCCTTAGAACTAATATACAGTATTCCTTCTAAGACAAAAGGTAAGGGTTTAAATTTTTTTTTAATGTAAAACAGCATTCTTGTTCTCAAGGAGGCTTCTTTCTAAATAGGAACATAATAACTGTATTGATAGATATACATATGTGCTCACGTCCCACATAGGGTAAAGGGCCATTTCCCAACTGTATGTAGCATGGGGGTGTCACTGTGGTTGAAAGGGAGGCAGAATAGGTATCCCTGGCTTCTTCTGCCCTCGTCATTCCCCAAAGTAGAATTTAATTACTTCTAGGATAGAAGCAGGAGGCTGGGACCAGAGTAGCCGCTTCTCCCTCCATATGGTATAAAGTGTCTGCAACAATTGACAGCATTTAGACTAATTCTGGGGCAGCTAGGTGGTACAACAGATAGAGCAGCAGGCCTGAAAGTCAGGAAGATCTGAGTTCTTAGACACGTACTATGTGACTCTAGGAAAGTCACAACCTTCTTTGTCTCAGTTCCTCCTCTGTTAAGTAGGGACACACTAGAGAAAGAAATGGCAAACCACTCCAGTTTCTTTACCAAGAAAACTCCATGGACAATAGTCTGTGGGGTCATACAGAGTTGGACATGACTGAATGACTGAATAACAAGAAGACTAACTCTTTTATTAGGAAATTGAGGACTATTGCTTTTTTCAGGGTCATACAGATAGGTATTGACTAAATTAGAAAGAAAACCCAGGTTTCATGGCAACAACCCAGTGTTCTTTCTATTATACTATCTTTCAAACATTAAACTGTTTCTATTTATATACAAAGGGTTTTTGATAACAACTCAAAACTTTTAACCTTAAATAAGGTTAATAAGACTTTTCAAATACAAAGGAAATAAAATAGACAGGCATTTATGACAGTGAAAAGAGAACTGCATTGGAGGCAGACATCTATACCTGACTGCCATTTACTACTACCCAGGGGACCAAAGGAGGTCACAACCTTTTAGACTCTGCAACATCACCTGTAAAATTGGAAGAATTCTTACCCTACCTACCTTCACTGAGCAAATATTTGTTCTAAAAACATTATTAAACTCCTACTATGTATCAGGTACATTTTAAGGCAAAAAGGATTCAATGTTTAAAAGGAGAAAACAAAACAAGGAAACAATCCTTGCCCTTAAACTAGCTTATGTTGTATTTGTAGGAGAGTTGTTATTTACTATGTACCATGAGGTGTTGTTGTGTGTCTTGAAGGGAGACAGAATAGACATCTCTAGCCTCTTTTCTCCTCACTCTTCTCCAAGGAAGTTTCGAATTCCTACCAGGAGGGAAAACAGGAGTTTGGACTCTGCTCTCCTCAGAGAAAGGGGTTGCTATCACAAGACTAGAATTATATGTATCTGCTCCCTTAAATATTGTAAATTTAAAGGATATGTTTTCATTATGAAGGGAAGGCCAAATAAGGCAGTTTATATTCAATTTAAGAGGTAACAGGAAGCCACTGTTGGTTAATGAGTAGAAGAATGACATGGTCATACCTGTTCTTAAGGAAAAATCACATTGGTGATCCCATGGAGAATGGATTAAAAAAGAGACAGACTTGGGGGAGGCAAACCAGTTAGGAGGTTTTCACAATAGTTTAGGTAAGAGGTGATGGGGCCTTAACTAGTATGAGTAGAAAGAAGAGGACAGATATGAGACATGGGGGTATAAACAAAAATTTGTACAATGGATTGGCTATGTGGGACATAGAGTGGAACTGAAGATGACACTGAAGTGATAACTCTGGGTAACCAGAAAGATACTGGAGCTTGCAATAGAAATAGAGAAAATCAGAAGAGAGTTGGGTTTAAAGGGAAAGATTAATTATATTTTTTACATGTTCAGCTTGAAATGCCTAGAAAATATCTGGTTTAGAATATCTTGTAGGCAGTTAGTGATGAGAGAGAGAGACAGAGACAGAGAGACAGAGACAGAGACAGAGAGATAGAGAGTAGAGCAACAGCGATAATATCAGAGAGAGACTCATAATAGAAATGTGCAGTATAAGTAGGAATCAAATATATAGAGATCATAATTAAACCTATGGGTGCTGGTGAGATGACTTGGAGAAAAAACAGTGAAATGAGTAAAGGGTTCAGAATTGAACTTTGGGGTTCACCTGAAGCTAATGATATGAAGAAATTGAGGAGTAGCAGGTAGGTAGGAAAAGAACTCAGAGAGAATAGTGTCACAAAAACCCAGAAAGGAGAAAGTGTCCAGTAGAAGTGTGAATTTTAGATTTTCTCCACCCTGATTAGTCTTTAAAATCCTAGCAACCAGGAATGTATACAACCCTACTTAAGGATTAAGTATTGAGGAGGATGGCCTATGACAGACATGTGCCAGCAATTGACAAATCAGAAACAACTGATAGACCCCCCTGGGCTGTCCTAAGTCAAGCTTAAGCTACCATTGGTACATGTGAGACACAGGAAGTGATTTACAGACTGGTCTATATATTTTGCATCACTTCCTCTCTCTGGCCTCTCTCAATGTGGCTCTCTCTTTCAGCTTTGGGAGCTTGTGGCAGCATGCTTAGCATGCTTGGTGAGTGGTTTAGGCTGATTCCTCCTTTCCTTTACCTCCTAAAGCACTATCCTCCTAGGAGGCCCCTCATCTCAGAGTAGACCTTGTGGCTGGAAGCCAAACTAAGTTTAATCTTCTGAGGAGGCCTCATGGCTGATTCTCTGAACTTTCCTTGGCTTAGGCTAGGCTGGAGAAAACTTATACACTTTTCTCTCTCTCTTCTTCTTAATTCCTTCCCTCTATTGTAATTAAACCACCATAAAAATCCCAAACTGACTTGAGTATTTTATTGGGATTGAATTAATCTCTGGTGACCACTAGTATAACATATTCAGTCAATAACCCCTAATTTTACCCCTAACAGTCGATAGGAATCAACAGAGATAAATGTTGCAGAAAGGTCAAGAAAGTTGACTGAGAAACAGCCATTAGAACTGGTGATTAAGAAATCACTGATAACTTTGGACAGTCATTTCATTAAAGAAATATTTAAGAAAATTTTCAGTTCTGAATTCCCTCCTTCTTGCTCCTCCCTCACCCACTGAAAAGGCAAAAATTACAACACCTAGAATATGTATGAAGTTGTTTAAAACCTAGTTCCACACTGACCATCTTGTGAAAGAAAAAAAAGTAAGAAGAATAAAGCGAAAGAATATGTGCTTCAGTTTGTATTCAGAGTTCATCAGATCTTTCTCTAAAGGTGGATAGCTTTTCATTATGAGTCTTTTGAAACTACCAGGGATCATTATATCAAAGTTGCTAAGTCTTTCATAATTGATGTCATTACAATATTGCTATTGCTGTGTAAATGGTTCTTTTGGTTCTGCTCTATGACAAACATTTATTAGTGTATACACACACACACACACACACACACACACACACACACACACACACACACACACACACACAAAGTCTCCAAGTCAAAAAGAAATGGGTTTATTGAGACTGGGTCTGTCTCACAATAAATCCAGACTCCACTTAGCAAATAAAGACCCAGAGCTTTGTAAGTAACCATCTTAAATACCCCAAAACGTATGCTAAAGATACAATAATTTTCCATATATGTTTATAGTTCCTCAAGAATCCAAATATACTCATAATTCCCCAAGAATCCAGTAACATCAGATGACATGGGTGTGCTAGAATCACAACTTTACATAACAGAGCAAAGGGAGGAGAAGTGGCAGAATGCTCTATGCCTGTGTGATTTTTATAATGATTCTTTTAGAATTATGCTAAAAATGTTTATAAGATTATATATGGAAAATACTTCAGATAGAATTATGTCTTGGTTATTTTTAGAAAAGTTTAAGATCTATGATCACAAGATAACTGAATTAGGAAAAATTGCTGATATTGATGTAATTATGAGGTGGGTAAGCAATTTCATATTCACATTATCCCTCCTCTGATTTAGAGAAAAATGCATTTTTCTCTTGGATCATTTACAATCTAGAAAATGTGCAAATGCTGTAGTGCAACAGTATTATTGTGAATAGGTACAATTTAAATGATTCATAAGGTTACAAAATTGAAAGCAAGGTGAGAATAAAAATACATGTTTAACTAAAGCTTGATAGAGTTGACAGAGCATAGTTCCAAATTGTTCTCCAGAATAGTTGAACTAGTTCATAGCTCCATCAACAGTACCTTAGTGTACCTATTTTTCTACATCCATTCTATCATTTGTCATTTTCATTTTTTGTTATGTTAGCCAATCTTATGAATGTGAGGTGGTGTCTCCAAATTGTTTTAATTTGCATTCCTCTAATTATAAATTATTTAGACCACTTTTCATATGACTATTGTTAGCCTTGATTCTTTCTTCTGAAAACTGCCCATAAACAATTTATAAACTGGAGAATAGCTCTAATTTTTATAAATTTGGCTCAGTATCTTATATATCTGAGATGATACTTTTATCAGATACACTTGCTATAAAATTTTTTCCAGTTGTCTATTTTCTATATAATTTTGCTTATATTTCTTTTGCTTGTTCAAAACCTTTTTAGTTTAATGTAATCAAAAGTATCCAACATACCTCCTATGATCTTTTCTAAGTCTTGATTGGTCATAAATGCTTCCCTTAACCATAGATTTGACAAGTAATTTATTCCATGCTTCCCTAATTTGTTTATACTGTCACCCTTTATATCTAAATCAAATACCCATTTTGAGCTTAAATTGTTATGTAGTATGAGGTGTTGTCTTATTCCTCATTTCTTCCAGACTTACTTTCTACTTTTTCTGGTAATTTTTGTTGAATAATGAGTTCTTGTCCCAGTAACTGTGATCCTTAGGTTTATCAAACATTAGATTTCTGTGCTCATTTAGTTCTGTATATCATGTGCGCAATCTATTCAATGATCAGACATTATTCCTTATCCAGTAACAATTGTTTTGATGATTATCTCTGTAGTTTAGTTTAAGATCTGGTACTTTAGGCCTCTTCCTTCACTTTATTATCTCCTCTCATTCCTTTGATAGTCTTGACTTCCTGTTCTTCCAGATGAATTTTGCTATTTTTCCCTAGCTATATAAAATATTGGTAATTGTATTGATGTAGCATTGAATTTGGTGTTCAGTCATTTCAGTTGTGTCTGACTCTTTGTGACCCTATTTGGGGTTTTCTTAGCAAAAATTCCTGGAGCAGTTTGACATTTCCTTCTTCAGATCATTTTATAAATGAGGAAACTAAGGCCAACAGGGTTAAAAACTTGGTTAAGATCACACAGCTAGTAAGTGTCTGTAAGTAAGTCTGTAAGTAAGACGATATCTGAATTCAGATCTTCCTGACTATCCATTTTGCCACTTAGCTGCCCCATAATAGTGAATAATATAATAGCACTGAATAAGTAAATTAATTTAGGCCATTTTGTCCTTTTTCATTTAATTGGCTTGGCCTAGCCATAAGTAATGAATATTTCTCTGGTTGTTTAGATCTATATTTGTTTGAAAAGATTTTGGTAACTGTTACTTGGTGTGTCTTGGGAGGTAGGCACTGAAGCATTTTTTACTCTGTAATAGATGATTACTTGAGGGGTGTCTATTTGATTGTATATTAGATAACGAATGGATCAAGTTTTGCTTACCCTCCTCCCTTTTCCTCCCACTTCAGAAGCCTTTCAGCTTTCCCTCCCCCCTTTCTTCTGTGAGCTATGAGATTTCAGAGGAAATATTCTTTTCTCTTCTTTTCTCAAGTAAGGGTTTATTTGGGGAAGACAGGACAAGGATGGAGGATAAGGTAAGAGGGGTAGGATTTCCCAATTCTCTATAGAGTGTTGGTTTGGAGGATATTTAGGGAAATGGCAATCAGTCACAATTGGGAAACAGAGTCAGTCAGAAAGACATGAGGACAACTGTCTTTCTTCTTCTTCTTCCTCCTTCAAATCAGCCAGCCAGCAAAAGCCAAAAACCCTTCAGCGTCAGCCACCATCATCAGCCAGAAGCCAAAAGCCCAAAAAGCCTCCTTCAACCCAGTCCAACCATTAACTTGACTCTGTCTCCTAGTCACATTCCAATGGAATCTTCATTTTGATTGACAGCTTCTGTCTTCTGCTTTCTATCTTGCATGCATGCCTTTCAAATTCTCTCCCCCTCAACTCTCTGTAGTTATTTTAAATGAAATCTCTTTTTCTATGTCTTCCTGCTGGATTTTGTTGGCAATCTATAGAAATGCTAAGAATTTCTGTGGAAGGCAGAGACATTTCAGTTGAGTAATATAGTCCTTACAGAATGTGGAAAATCATATCAACCTCACATCGATATTGTGAAAATAAAATGAGACATTAATAATAATAGCTGGTGTTTTAGGCTTGAAAAGCACTTGATGTTAGCCAATTTAATCAATGCATGCAAAACATTTTGCAAACTTAAAATGGTACATAAATGACACTATTATTCTTTCTATTATCATAACTCTTCTCCACTCCCATTACGAGGGAACATAGGCTAACAAGAATTTCAAGGACTTGCTCAAGTTCAAATAGTCAAATTGTAACAAAGCCAAGATAAGAGATTATGCCTTTTGACTTATTCCCTATATTTCATATCCATATATTCACATATTATGAGAAGTAATAAAATAAATGCTAACCCAGTGGCCTGAAAGAGTCAAGTTTTCATTTTGTGTATTTAATATACTATCAGGGAGCATTTTAAAAAAACGAATGAAACCATAGAATTTTAGAGTAGGCAGGGTAATCTAATCCAAACCTCTCATTTTACAAATGAGGGAATTGAGGCTTAAAGTGGTGGTAACTTTACTTAAAAATAGAGGAGGTTCATTCCCCAAACCTAGAGCACTTAGGTACTCAGAAGAAAGCCTATGACCTTGTGATTACTTTTTAGAGAGAGTATCCAACAGGACAGTTAAGCTAATGTGACCAATGAGGTAATAATGACAAAAGTAATGATGATGTTAATGATAACACTAATTTATAGCACACATCTATGTAATTACAAAGAGTATATTCATATATATATATGCTTTCCTAAAAATAACCTTTTGAGGTATATATGTTATTATCTCCATGTGAGCAATGAGAAAACTGACTCCCAGGGGTCTTGGAACCCAAGTACATAGTTTTTATTTTGTTTAAATTTTGGAAATGTGTCACAGTTGCATATATTTCCTAGTGTTTTAGAATCACAGGAATCAACTTTATCTAATAAATATGTAGAATCTAAACAGGGTTAACTTTGTTTTTTTTTAAAATAGATCTAAAATCTCAAGAGAAATCACGAGAAAAGTAGAGATAATAGATTAGCACCTTTAGATCACAAATTATAATATAAAACAGTAAGTATCAACAATTTTGGGACTGCTCAAAATGTAGGGCTAATTTAAAGGGGAGAACATTCTAGCCAAGTCCCTGGAAGGAAATTGGTTCAGTATCTGGAGATAGTTATTGTCTTCTTCACCATCCTGACCAAATGAGGGCCAAATGAATTTCTGGTCAGAAAACTTGGATTTCTCATTACTTTTCTAGCAGTATCTCTGGCCTAGCAGTGTCTAGAAGTAGTGTCAGCATCAGAAGAG
The DNA here is from genome assembly GCF_027887165.1 of Monodelphis domestica. Classification (NCBI taxonomy): domain Eukaryota; kingdom Metazoa; phylum Chordata; class Mammalia; order Didelphimorphia; family Didelphidae; genus Monodelphis; species Monodelphis domestica. Next base: position 626,251,957 of record NC_077227.1, read on the forward strand.
ACAACATTAAGGAAAGGGAACTTTTAGACTGTATAAGGAGTCCAGCAGAAAACTACTTTGTTCTTCAAAGGAAACTTCACCAATAGTCACATCAGCCAACTCTGCTTATAAATCAGTCCCAGAAGTGACTTGTGTGATCCATCCCAGCAATTAATTGATCCAGCAGCTGAGACACAAAAGGGAATGACTCATCTATCACCTATGGCACAGACAGAAGTGAAACTGTGAAGGCAATATTTGATAATCCCCAATTAAGTTTTGGTTATCAACTTGATTTAATCAGTTCTGTAACTATTTAGAAAACAGAAATCAAACAGTCTCTGATTATAATCTTGTTAAACCGCAAAATACTGAAAATGGTTATATCAATGCCAGCTTAGTTGTCCTAAAAGTGGTACAATGGAATTGTAATTTAAATCAGGGTCCACTTAATAACTCTTGTTATTTCTGGCTAGTGGGATGTCAGTAGATGCTCAAAAGGACTTATCAGTATAAATTACTGGAAAAAGACTAGTTAAAATCTATACAATATTAGCAAACCAAAGGCCAAGTGATACTGCTGTTTGTAGAAATAGGATTCTGAGGGACAGCCATGTGGGTCAGTGGATTGAGAGCCAGGCCTAGAAATGGGAGGTTCTGGGTTCAAATGTGGCCTCAGTCATTTCCTAGCTCTGTGGCCCTGGGCAAGTCACTTGACCCCCATTGTCTAGCCCTTGCCACTCTTCTGCCTTGGAACCAATACACAGTATTGATTCCAAGATGGGAGGTAAGGGTTTTTTAAAAAAATGAAATAGAATTTTGTGTAAGCTTCCTGCCAGAAGATATCAAAATTTATAGACTAAGATTTGAAAATATTCAGAGCAGTGAGACAAAGATATCTCACTTCATTATATTATGTGTCAGATTTCAAAGTCCTTGAACTATCAGCTTTATTCCTCCATTTCTTATTTAAAGTTGGAGATTCTGGTTCTCTGAATGCTGAATATGGATCTGCAGTAATTCACTACAGTGTCAAAATCAATTGGTTAATGTGGAATATTATTTTTAGCTGATACCCATCTTGTTCTGATGGAACTATTCATATTCAGCAAATATTACTGAATGTGAGAAAATATTAAATTAGGGCTGAATAATTATTTAAAATCAGATATTATAACAGCTAAGATTCTCTTTTTTGTTTTTGAGTCATTTTCTTTAGTCATCTGACTCTTTATGACCCCATGTATGGGGTTCTTGGAAAAGATACTTGTAGTGGTTTGCCATTTCCTTCTCCAGCTCATTTTACAGATGATGAAATTGAGGCAAACAGGATTAAGTGACTTGTGCAAAGTCACATAGCTAGTATCTGAGGCCAGATTTGAACTCTCTGAGAGTCTTCGTCACTGAAGATTTCATGACTGGCACTATATTCACTATGCCACCTAGTTGCCCAAGATTCCCATATATAGCTATAGTAAAAGGAGCAAAATTCATAATCGAAGACTAAAATATATACAAATGGTGGAGAGAACTTTCCAGTGAAGATGAGTTATCCAGCTATGAACATTCACCTCATTCAACTAAAATAATTACTGAAGAGTAGAATGGTAGATGGTGGGTTTAAAAGAAGACAAAAAGTTGACCAAATAAATTTTAGAGAATTTTCCACTAAAATGAAAGCTACTGTAGAAGAGAGAACTGAAAATGTTTGGAAATGATGCCAGAAGGACAGAACCTAATAGAACTTAGAGGGGTCAGCAGATTGAAGGTTAAGTGAGATTGAATGAACCAAAATACCTATGATTTATGAAAATTTTAAATTTTGCAACATTGACATGCAAACAAGACCTGAAGTCTTCTTTGGGAATCAAGAAGATATTTGGTAATTTCCTAGCATGCCTCACAGTGAAATGTAAACTATATATCCAGGTAATCCCAGAAAAAAGACTCTGCATATTATTGACTGTTTTAAAAAAGGTTTTTAAGAACTATAGAAAGAGGGAAGCTGGTAGCACACCTTATAGAACTCCAGGTCTGGAGTCAGGAAAACCTAGGTTCAAGTATGGCCTCAGATACATCCTACCTTTGTGATCTTGAACAAGTCACTTAACCCCAACTACCTAACCCTTGTTGCTTTTCTGTCTTAGAAGATAAGGGTTTAAGAAAAAAGAAAAAAAAAATCTATAGATATAAATAAAACAATTCAGGAGATAGTACTTTGTAATGTTCTGCCATTCTTTCTGTTTATATATTTTGGGTAACATTACTTTTTTTTTCATAAAAAAGCTTTCTATAAGACTAGAATAAGATCAGGCATATGATAAATGCCATTAAGATACTTGATTTTAGGAGCCACCTTTTGGGAAAGACATTACTAGACTGGAAAGCATGTATGGAAGGGGGATCAGAAAAGGAAAGGACCTAAAGACTGCTTATAAAATTTTTTTCAGTTAAGAAATATTAAAGTAACTAGGGTAAGGAAAAGAAAAGATCAACTGTTGCAGAGGCAGAGGAGAAGACACCTTTGTATCAAATAACTCTGATAAGGGTCTAATATGCAAGGCATATAGGGAACTCACAAATAAATAAGAGAAAAAAAACTATTTCCCAGCATATATGTGGTCAAAGGAAATGAATGAACCCCCTCCCCCAATTGCAAATTGTTAACAGGTATATAAAATTATTTAAAAATAATTAATAGCAGAAGAAATGTAAATCACAATGTACTAACTATTCAGCTGGAGCTTAGAGAGTTAGCAAATAATACAAAAGTTAGAAATAGTCAATATTGAAGGGGTTGTGGAAAAAGAGGTACACTAATATTGTATTGATACAGCTTAGAACTGGTCTAAAGGTCCTGGAAAGCATTTTGATATTCTGTATTTTCTTTCCTACTATACTTTATTTTTTAATACAAAAAAATGATGCTATAAATGTTTTATGTCTAGCACCATACTCTGTGAGCCAGAGTTCCTAGTGCTAGACATAATACTGCAATGATATCAATAATAAAAAACATAGCATGTACACTAAAACATTTAGTTTCATTTTCTGTATTAGCAAAGGAAAGTATATTAGGAAAGAAAATGCATAACAATTGAATGTAAAAGACTATTGCAGTATTTGTGTTTTAAAAATTTGTACCCTGGGGACTTAATTTCCCAGCATGCTTTACTCTTCTTGGGGTTCCCATGCCTTGGGACCCTGTGTTGTGCCCTAGCATGAGTTTGTATATAAATTTGCTGAAACCCACACTGCAGGGCTCTTTTTCCTTTGGTTCCAGTGAGGCAGGCTTCTGGGTTTCTGGCTCTTTGCTCTGCTCACTAGGCTGAAGGAACCCCTTTATCTCTCACTTTGCTGTTATTAAATCCTATAAATTTAACTTGGAGAATTCATTTTAGTCTTACAAGTACTAGAAGAAATTGTGAATATGGTGAATACAGAAAAGCAAAGGAAGAAATAAATGAGCTGATTCAAAGTTAACTTATCAGAAGCATAAAAACAATATAAATAATAATCACAGTAAGTTAAATAGCAACAACAAAGCAATTAAAACTGAATATTATAAAATTATTATAACTAAGTTTAACTCCCCGCTTTGAAAAATTCAGTAACTGTGAATAGGAAACAGAATAAAATGTATGATTTCATTGTTGTCTTTGTTATTCTCCTTGAATTGTTTTTCCTTCTCTTTTTTCTTTGTTATAAAGGATGACTTTCTGGGAAGGACACACGAGGAAGGAGATATATTGAGAAACATAGGTTTCATAAAAATTAGACACATTAATAACATTTTGTTTATATGCTGCCAAAGTGAACACATAAACATTTTAAAAACTAGAAAAATATTACCTACATCAATGGGTAGAAATGAAATATATTTAGTGTTTTGTAACCAGACAGTATAATGTATCTCTGTCTTTCAGTCTCTGTCTTTGTCTCTGTCTCTGTCTCTCTGTCTCCATGTCTCTCTCTCCATCTCTCTCTCTCCCTCCCTAGCTACCTATCATCTATCTGATATAATTAGGTCCTCCAAAATTTCCCCTTTCCTATATTGTTTAATATTCTCATCTGTTATATAAACGTTATCCAAACAACATGTTATCCAAATGAAAAGCAAATAAGATTTGTAAAAGTTTGTCAGAGAAGGTGATCTTTAAAAATGTAAAAAGTTCAATGCAATCCTGATTTAGGAATTTACTGTGTGATTCTGGGGAATTCAATTAGCATCTCTGAGCCTCACCTTTATCTGTAAAATTCAGTTATTAATACTCTCACTAATCTGTCTTTCAAAGGTGGAAGTGAGAAAAACATTTCAGAAACCTCAGCATCAAATGTATTGTTTTAATTATTAATGCCATAATGATAATGATGATTATGATGAACCATAAAAATATCTTTTATATTAATGCATTTCCTTGGTCTGACTAGAATTAATTCTCTGCAATGTAAAATATATTTCTTGGGCTTTCTATGAGACTAGAATAAGCTTAGGCACATGAAAAATTCCACATAGATACTTGATTTTAGGTGCCACCTTTTGGGAAAGAGATTACTAGACTGGAAGGGGGACAAGAAAAGGAAAGACCCCAAAGGGTATGTTTATAAAAGGCATTTGAAAGAACCAGGGATGGTTAGTTTGGAGAATAGAAGACTCAGCAGAACAACATATCTATCTACATATATTAAAAGGGAATTGTCCATTTGGAAGTTGGAATAGATGTATTCTGCTTGGACACTGAGGGTAGAACAAGTTACATTAGGTAGAAGCTATAAAGAGATAAATGTAGGCTTGATATAAGTCTAATCTAGGTATCACTTGGTTTATGCTACAGGTACTGAGAATTTAGACCAATCATTTTCCTTTACCAGCAGTTTTCCCTAGATTTATTACTTTGAAATTGCCTGAATCCTCAGGAGGGAAGTTAGATTTCCAAATTTTCCCATTAACTACTAACCTAAACCTTAGCTACATAGGGACAATTTTATTTTAGGCTTTCTTGCCCACTTCTTCTCTGTCTTCTCCCTTGACCCCACCTCCTCACAAGGTGAGAATTAGAAGTATCTAATATCCAACATAAATCAGGGATAGAACAGATAATTCATTCCTATACATATACAAAAGGGAATGCTTAAGCAACACAGAATCAACAAATGGTTGGAATGGAATCTACTAACTTCACTTGGTATAATCAATTAAGAAGTCAATATTCAATCTTCATTTGGACACAAAACTATTAATTAACTATTTGATATTTCACCTCCACAGAGCATAGTCTGATCAAACATCAGAAAGATTATCTTTGCAGTTGCTTTACTTTCTCTTTCCATGGTGCCAGTCTGCTCTCCAATGCAGAGGGCAAAAATTGGAACTTCTAGCTCACTCTATTACCTTCAGCACTTCCGCTTAGTTTCAACCAAATGGAACAAGATGCTTGCCCACCTCCCTCCCCCGAGCCAGAGGGATACCCTCCATTCTTTCTAGCTTCCTTTTGTGTGGTTAACCCCTTAGATTGTAAGTTCTTTCAGGGCAGAGACTGTTTTACCTTTGCCCATTTATATACCCAGCTTTTTAGCACAGTGCCTGGCACATAATTGGGACTTTCTAAATGTTTATTGAGTTCAATAGCAAATATTTTAAGACCTTTTGGTGATCCCAAAGTTGATGTTAAAGGAAAGAAATATCTAAAAGAGTTAAAGGCAGTCAGGGTATAAATCCAATTTATAAAGCCCCAATCTACATGGGGAATGACTCTTGCTGCTATTTTACTGGGGTACAGAAGAGCATCATTCTCTAACACTGCATACAGTACTGCTAAGAACAAAGAAGCCAAGAAAAACTTAGCCAGCCATAAGTCCCCATCTCTTCAACCTGGTGTCACACTCAATATGATCATCTTTTCCAGATCAGCCATGAAATGGTGGGGTGGGCAAGGAGAGAGAGGAGTCAACCCAGAGATGATATAAGTAGAATAAGGCATATATCTTCTGTGCATGTTCAATTTTTTAAAATTTAGTTTAGTTTAATTTAGTTTCAAAGTTCCTTGTGAGCTTGTAGAGAACTACTTTGCATGCTTGGAGGAAGGATTGGGGCGAGGCATTTCATATAAAGAAAAACTTCTGTAAAATAAGAGCTATCTGAAAAGGAACAATTTACAGCTGAAAAAAGACAAGATCTACCAACAGAGGCTGGATGATGACTCACTTATCTATTATGGGGGGTGTTTGCAATGTTTTTCTAGTCATCATTTACATATGGCCTCATGGCAGTCACTTACATTTTTCTAGGAAAATATCACAGTACAACAAAGCAGTACAGTTTCCTACAACTACTTGTAACTAATGTTTTCTAGAAGAAATTTAGCTCCTCCATTAAGAAACAAATGCTTATGGTACATGTTTCTCCTTTTGCTCAGAATGTTGGATTCCTCACTTTCCTAGATCTTCCATACGAGATTATCCAAAGGCTTCAAAACATAAGCAAGCACATTCAACCATGGTCAAGAAAGAATTGTTCACATTTAATAGATTGAAAAAGAGGAAACTTTAAGAAGGGCCATGAGTAACTTTCTTGAGGTCACCAAATGAATTTAGAAAGGAAGCCAGAGAAAATAAAACACTAGTTTCTGCAGCTTCCCTTTGCTAACTTCCACCTCCCCAAAACATTGTCTATTAACTTCATCAATTCTCAATAGTGATATTGTTTTTGCCTGCAGAAGTGGAATAAAAATTCAGTCAAAAAGAAATAAGCATTCAATATTGTAGAAGGTCACTTATCAATTGATTCTAATAGTGTTATGCACATATAATTTAACCAAATGTGTAACCTTAAGAATGACAAAACAATTAACACTTGAAGGATTTTGTAATTAACATTTATGCACAACTACATTTTAATGAGTATACATTGGAAAGCTTTTGGAGAATGCATAAATAACCAAGAGCTTATTATAAGCCTTAATATTGCTTTGGTTGATAAGGTTTTAATGATGTAAGCACACTTATACAAAAATGAACCCTGGATAATTAATTTTGCATGGCTGCAATTTCACCATTTTAAATTAAGGAATTTACACCAAGGGCATATATTTTATACAAGAAAATGAATAGCTAAATGTGATCCCCAAATTATATATGAGTCACAAGAAGGTAATTTACTAGGAAAAAAATGAACTGAATGAAATCCCACAGCTTGCAAAGTAATTACACTATTGAATACAATACACAATGTATCTATAATATTTAACAATCATTGTTTACTTGATATCAAATTATCTTTAAACAAAATATATGTGACTAAATATAAATTTTCCTTGTGAAACATTATATGATTTTAATCATGTTCTCAAACAGACTGTTACACTTCATTATGGTATATGTTCTTTGTCTTCTGCAGCTCTTTAGTCATTTGGTACTGGAATCTCATAATTATTTGTCTAGAGCTTTTGGTTCAAGAATCCTAAATACGATTGGTCATATTATTTTAAATTAAATATGAATGGTATAAAATGCACTTTAGTCTATGCTATTAGAAGAGTGAAAACACTACGGATTATTCCAAGTTGTAGTTAAACTCAAATAATTTATAACTAATTCTCATTTATTATTAATTTACATTCCATCTCCTTGCTAAAGGACAGCTTGAGTCCACTTTAAAATTAAGCATATATTATATAGGACAAGTAAGAATAAAAACAGAACAGAGACTATTGCAAATGAGCAGAGGGAGTTGGTATTACTAGGCCCCTGAAGTGAGATAATCATCTTCTAATGATATAATAGAGAGCGTACTAGAAAAAGAATACTGAAGTCAGCAGACCTAGGTTAATTCATTGTTCTTTCACTAATTGTATGACCACTAATTACTTTTTGTATCCAAGTCTCATTTTCCAAATGGAATATCTGAAATATATTATCTCTAAGTTCCCTCATAGCTCTGACATTCAATGATTTTCTGACAGCTGGTCACAAAATTTGTCATTAAGATACCTATCAATTAAAGGAAACATTAGATGACAAAAATTGTATTGCTTTAAATGAAAATATACAAGATTCATTTGTAAACAAAATTTTTCCTGGAATTAAAATAAAGTATAAATATTTGATGTAGATCATTCTATTAGGACCCTACGTTTCTGATGAGAGTTCACCATTTATACTGGACCCAGAGTCACCATACTGCATTCTAGACTTCTTCTGGACATATTGTCAGATCTGTTCCATCAAGAGCCCTTCCATTTTTCACAGATTGCTGGGGAAGCAGTAATTAAATCAACATTACCATTCTTAGAAAGGACATGTCAATCTATAGTCCTAGAATTCCACTCACTATCCCTGTAATTTCCCAAACCAAATCACCCTTCTCATATATATATATGAGCCTTTCACTACTAGAAAATAAGGGATTTATACTTTTTACTATATGTTTATTTATTATTTATATATTACTTTATATATTTATTTTTTATTTATTTAATATAGTTAATCTACATTACTTTATATATTATTTATTTATATATTGCTATATTTACTTTATGCTATATTTGCTCTACTCTGTGTATCAATAGCCTCACAATAAGCACAACACTTCACACATAGCTCTTAACAAATGCTTTTTGATTCATTTTTCATTCATGTAAGGATCATGGGTAAAGAAACCTAAGGACAATGGCTTCAATCTGTTTTTATAAATGGTAGCTTGTTAAAAAATACTTGCCTTTCTAATGTTACTAAATATTAAATCAAAATTATTTCATTGGATTTGTGATATTATTCTGAGTATTATCTCTCATTATGCAGATCATAGACTACTGATGTCTTCCTGTCCTGTATCCCCCCCCTGGATCACTGCCTTGCCATGGAGGAAGGGCTTGTATAGCTCAATGAAACCATGAGCTATGCCATGCAGGGTTACTCATGATGAACAGGTCATAGTGGAGAGTTCTGACAGATGCTGATCCACTGAAAAAGCAAATGGCAAACCATTTTAGTGTCTTTGCCAAGAAAACTTCATAGACAATTGGAGAGACTTCAGGAGATAGTGGAGGACAAAAGGAACTGGTATGCCATGAGTTCATGAGGTCACACAGAATCAGAACTATACTATGGAGCAACAATAATCCTGTGTTTTTCTCATCTAGGTCCTCATGGGTGATAATAAAGACATGGGATTAGACTTTGAATTTCATTGACATAGAGAACTTCCTGGTGAGAATACTTCTACCAATGTAGTAGATCCTTGCAGTTTATAGTATTAGAGTGTTTTCTAGAGCCATTAGAAGTTAAATGACTTGCCCAGGATCATATAGCCAGTATGCAGCAGAGGTGGCATTTGAACTGCTGGCGTCAAGGTCCACTCTTTATCCACTTCAAAGAAAAGACATCTCTTGCCTCTCTCAAAACCCTTGCCTAGCCCCTACTCCCACCAACACAAGTGTGTGCATACCACACACCCAGGCATACACACACACATCAAATAGTACATAAATGCTTTTACACATACACACTCACATAAATTCTGAGCACAATATACCATGGAATTTTTTGGACCAGAATGTCATTTTGTGTAGGGAATTTCTCTCTACCAGTTGAATTAGTACCTATTCTGTAAGTGTATAGACTTAAACATTTCCCCCAACCATTGAGCAGATACATGACTTGCCAAGGCTTACATAGTCAGTATGTGTCATAGATAGTACTTGGATTCTGCTTCTTTTGACTCCAAGGGCAGCTCTTATTCACCATGTTATTCTACAATAAAGGTAATTAAACCCAGAATGATTTCTGTAGTGCGAAGTCCTCATAAACTAATTTATTATTTCAAATATCTTTAGTTTCTTGACCTTTCTCTTCCTTGGTATATATTAAAAGGCAGTTGTATTAAAGGCAACCCTGTGTTGTTTGTATCTTGATCTATTCCAGTTGATACAGTCAGAAACAGGACTGTAATAAAATCTCATGTGTTTATCTCTTGGTGTGTTTTTTCTTCATATCATCCATGCACTATATATCTGGATCTTAAATAAACAGCCTTCTCTCATAGAGAATCTATAGTCCCCAGTCTTAAATATCTTAAGAAATATTTAACAACAGTTTATCTACCTACCTCTGATTTTCTAATATCCTTTAAAAAAAAATTCCTATTTCTGGGAGCCGCTGGGTAGCTCCATGGATTGAGAACAAGGCTAAAGATGGGAGGTCCTGGGTTCAAATCTGGCCTCAAACACTTCCTAGCTGTGTGGATCTGGGCTAGTCACTTAACCCCCATTGCTTAGTCCTTACTGCTCTTCTACCTTAGAACCTTTCTTAGAACTTAGAACTGATTCTAAGATGGAAGGTACAGGCTTAAAAAAATCATATTTCTTGAATACCTGATACTGGTAGAGGAAAGTGGCCAGGAGTAGAGTTAATATTCAAAATCTACCTGGTAGAGTGTGAGAAGATTGCTATATCTGTGTTCAGAAGACCTGAATTCAAAATTCAGTAGTGACTTCAACTAGCTGAGAAAATAGCTTGTACATTTAACGTCTTTGAGCCTGGGTTTCCCCATTTTTAAAAGATAATCAGTAATACATTATGAGGGGGAAAGGAAAAGAAAGGAAGGAAAATATCTTTTCCTATTCCTAATCTGAAAATTCACTCTAGTCAATCAGTTAGTCAACTAGCATTTATTAAGCACCTACTATGTACAAGCCACTGTGCTTAGCACTAGGAATAAAAAGAAAAATTTAAATACATATACATACATGAATACATAGAAAACATCAGTTTCTATTCTTTAGGAACTCACAGTCAAATAGCTTTGAACTGGACAAGAAAAGTTACATAAAAGTGGCATCCAAAATATTTTCGCTTGGACAAAGAGGTAGGCTAGTTTTGTAGAAAAAGGAGGAGAGTTTTGTAGGAAAAGGGCTTACTGCTTTACTGATACCTCTGGAATGTCAAAATACATATAGTAGGTTCTTTTGCATATTGGGTAGATCCTGTATGGAATATTTATGGGAGGATACCAGTAAAAATCCCAAAGCAAGAATAAATAGATGATTTAAAAATTATGCCATTAGAAACCCACAAAACCTGTCCAGTGGAATTGTTGACTTTCTAACATGGGAGACAATCAATCTTAGCCTAAGGAATTTTTTGCTTACAGACTCCCTATACATATCTCTGTCAGAACTCCCATCCACTGTTGATGCCTTCTCCTACCATTTATACCTCCATCTGTACCCTCATTTGCTGTTGATACTCTGTCTACAAAGAAAGTTCTCTCTAAATTGAGGAGCCCAGCTTTAGCCCTTCATAAATAGAGATACTAAAGACAAAGACATAACTTCACTTGTCCTGACCCAAAGCTCTCCCATGAAGGTCCTATGAGAACTGCTCAGTTCTTCATCAAACAGTGAACATTTATTAAGTTCTTTCTATAGACACTTTTCTAAGTGTTGAGGACAGAAAAAAAAAGAGACAAAAGACAGTTTCTGCCCTCGAGTCCAAAATAAAATGGATTCTTACTTCTTATGTCCATAGTTTGGAGGTAATCTAAATTTTGGGGCACCCAGAGACCTTAGAGGATCAGTAATAGAGCTTTAAAGGGGTTCATAGCTCAGAAGTTTAGGTGGCTCAAAGCTGAAGACTACTTAGTACTATTTTAGCCATACAATGAGTTAAAGAGACTTTTGTGAGCTGGTCTGGGAACTCAACCAACTTTTATAACATTGTTTGTATGGAGAAATCTGTTCCAAGTTCCAAACAACTGACATACAATCAAACTTTTGGAACACAACCTATTCATAAGCTGGGGACTACCTTACTGATTTCTCAAACTTTCTGGACATTAGCCAATGGGCGTATCTTATGTTGACATAAACATAATGTTCTGATATTTGCCATCATACGTTAAAAGACTTAGTCTGAGTCTCTACCAGTTCCATTATGCCTTCCTTAAATATCCCAGTGATATCTCCCCCTTCTGAATGTCATCCTCTCATATTAATTTTCTGGGCCATTCATGTGAGCTACATGACTCATGCATTGCCAATAGCCTTCTTTTCATAATTATATATCTTGTCTCCAATAAAATTTAGGCCCTTTGAATGCAGAACAATATTTTATGCTTTCTTTGTTTTGCCAAAATATGAAATGAAATTCCTTATATCCAAAAAGTTTAATGAAATTTTGTTTATGAAATTGGGTTTTATAACTGGATAAAAATCTAGTGATTCCTTTATGGGAGTTAGCATTAAAACTTATTTTAAGGTTTAGCTGGATTTGAATAATATACATTTTTCTACTTGAATCCAGGATCTACAATCTGATCAGTATAAGAAGCTATAATAATAGCAACAATAATAATCTTTCCATGAGAGTATATAAGGTCTAGGCAATTGTCTGAGGCGCATAGAGATTGATTTGCCCATGGTCAAAATTAGTAAATGTTAGAGTTGGGATTTGATTTGATTTCCTGACCCCTAGTCTAGTAGCACTCTTTCCCCACAACCATCACACACTGAGTTAAGGCCAATTTTGTTCTCATATAATGGCTTATTGTAGTACTTATTATTTGTACCAGCATTCCTTTTGTTATTGGATACTAAATTGCCGTGTACTGCTATTTATTTCCCAAATGAATATCCAGTCTGTTTTACTAAATTATAAGCTGTCTGTGGGCAAAGATCATCCCATGTACTTCTTTGGTATTGATTATAGTATATGGTAAAAAGCAGAAAGGACATAGTAATTCTATAATAAATACTTATGAAGTAGATTGGAATTGGGATGATGTAGTTAAATGAATAGTCAGACTAATCCTCTCTCCTGGTTTGCAGAATATATCTATACAAATACAGCATTCATTCATATTGTATATAAGAGGTACAAGGTGAAGGAGGTTAATCATTCTCATATATAAGTTCACTAGTTGATTATTCAGCATGTTTGGCTTCCCTTATATAGCAACATGAAAGTGCCTATATGCTAAGGAATGTTTCAGTGTGTTATTCTTGAAAATACTGATAACTTCTGAATTTATGTACATTTATTATAATCACAATAATTTATTTACAAATAACAATGGATGTTGTGACATCTCTTCTTATTGATAGGCAAGACAATTCCTCTCTATTATAAAACTAAGAAAAAATAAAAACCCCGCTGAGAATTTCTAATGCTGAAGAATCTTAATACCACCAGGTAGAATATATAATCACAAAGAAGCAAGGAAGTACTAGTTTAAGCACTCAATATCACTTTATCAGTTTTCCAGACTTAATGGTAAAGGAACAAAATTCCTAAAATAAAGATTTTTTTTTAGAAAAAGCATTTTATTAAAATTGCAAGTTCCTAGAGTCAGGGTCTGCTAGAGAAGACACTGGAAGCCAGAGGTTCAGTACCAAAACACAACCAGAATTGATGTGTTTTTGTGGAGACTGGGAGGCATAATTTAAAAATTATGGGGTTAATTTGCTTTTCTATTTCAAATGGCCCCTGAGAAGGGTAATGTAATTGATCACTCAGTCACAGTGATGAAAAGGTCCTGGTACAAAGCCAGTTCTTGTCTCCTCTTGTAAATTCTTCTGCTGGGGTAGGGAAGCAATTGGTTCTTCAGTGATTTCCTCTAGGCTTGCTGTCTATTTCCTGGACACAGCAGACTTCCTGGTTATCACTCTTTGTTCTTAGCTCTGGCAATCTAAGACATTTCATAAAAAATGAACCAAAACAAAAAGCCCTCAGGATTATAATGATACTGTATCAAAAGTAAAACTGAATTACAATATTGTTCCTGTTGATATGGAAAGATGAGCTAGAAGGTTCTGAATACATCATAATCTTGATTTTATCAGAAATTTTAAAGGGAATAAACTTTAAGTAACAATGATTACAGGAAATAAAAGTATTCATTAATTAGCTAGTTCAACTTTTTTTGGACAATAACTATAATCATTTTGAAGATACAAAGGTGAGGCAAATGAATTAAAATTGGGACCAGAGCTGGAGCCTGGTCAAATTGTAATGAGGAGGAATGTTGTCTTCAGGGTCCCCAGTATCCTTTTATCCCTTTGTAGAAATCCTAATGCATCCATAGAGTGCCCACCAATACCTACTGTTGGAATTGAGAAATATCTAATCCAATCCAGTTATTCTACTATGTGCATAGCACTGGCAGAATGAAACAAAATCCCTGCCATTAAGGAGTTTATTGTCTTTTGGCAAGATGCAACAAATAAAAAGATAAGTATACTTATGATTACTTGACATAGTAGAGAACATTAGAGGAACCAAAAATGGCTCCCTATAGAGTTGGCACATGAATTGAACCTTGAAGTAAGACAGAGATTCTGAGGGGTGAATGTATAATGAAATTCATCCCAGGCATAGGATTTGGGCTGTCCAAATGCAGAGAACTTAGGGAAAGGGTCAGGAAAGAATGCTGAATTAGGGGGAAAGCAAGTAAACCAATTTGGTTGGGGTCTTAAAGGGGAAGGAAGAGGGAAGGGAATAAATATTCAGGTAGTGCCTACTCTAGGTAGTACCAGCCACTCTGCTAAGTTCTTTATATATATGTACTATCTGATTTGATCCTCACAAAACACTGCAAAATAGATGCTGTTATTGTCCCCATTTTACAATTGAAAGAAACTGAGAAAGACAGAGATTAAATGACTTTCAGTGTCAGATTAGTAAATATCTGAGGTCAGAATGAATCTCAAACCCTCCTGACTTTAAGATCTGGAGTCCTAGAAATCATGGAGACAATCAGTGTGACATTAACTTGGAGTGTTAGACTGCAGATATCTTGTGAAGAGCTTTAAAGCCAAGTGGAGGAGTATGTGCTAACCTAGAGGCAATGGAGCACTATTGAAAGTTCTTAGAGGGTTAAGTGGTTGGACTGATGTGCTCAAGGAAGATTATTTTTCAATTTCTATATAGCATGGACTGGAGTAAAGATTGGAAACTCAATCACACTAAAGTGTACAAATGTTAATTTAGATTTACATTTTAACTGAGATCAGACTCAATGAGGAAGAAATGAAAGTTCAAATAGTGGAATTTTAGATACTTGTTCAGAGATTGGGAGGGAATTTCAGAGGAAAAGCAGAACACTGTGTAGGCTCAAACATCAAGGCAGGGCTACTCAGGACTTCACTTAACAACTCATTCAAGAAGATAGGCAATGCTAACAAAATGGAAAATGGGCTTTCTATTCATTTCAGTAGGTCCATAGAAGCTAAATAGGCATGATTTTTTTCCACCAGGACAGAATTCAGTTTCAAGACAAATTAAATACTTAGGGAGAAAGATCAGTAATTTATTCTTTAAAATTAAATATGAGACTGTATTTTCTGTGAATAGTATATATAAAATCATGTGGGCAGAGAAAAAGACCAAAATGAGACTCAACTTAAAAAGCATAAATCTTAGAGTTACAAAATTGAATGAGAACAATATGGTCAATTCCTAGCAAAGTCCCATATTAATGGATACCTCATTGAATTAAAAAAAATCTCACTAGTAGGTATGGTAATCTATCAAATTATTTAAAAACTATTTTTTTAGTTTTAGGAAATTTTTCAGATGGTCAACATAAGTTAGAATTAAGTATCTTGTTGAGGATCCCTAAGCCAAGAAGGGTTGTTAAAGAAAAGAAGAGGCTACATCATACTTTATTGTTATCTGTTCCCTGAAAGATTTTTTTCCCCAAGACTTCAGAACCTGGCTATAAGTATAGAACTGGAGAAATGCATGTCAATACTAGACAAAGGGTCTTAACCTTTTCTGAAAAGGCAAAACAGAAGCCCTGTTAAGCCTTAACCAGGAAGTATTAGAATCTATCATTATCCTAGGACTTATCCCACTTGAGCAGAAGAACATCCCAGCATAGAGCCAAATTGTCAAGAATGACAACAAAGACACAGTGGTTTATGAGGAAATAGCCCAACCCACTAGCAAAACAACCCAGGCCAGCAACAGAGAGATCTAATAGCCCAGAACCTTGCACATCAGTAAGGATAGTCTAGAGAAAAGACATTGTGGCCATATAATGAATTGTCTGTTATTTAACTTCTCTATATGTTTTCATTATCATTGCATTTTATATTTATGTTCCCTCTTCCATGGCTATCATGTATATTGGTGGGTCATTATGTCCTAGGTTTATGGGAGGAATGTTTTCTTGCTATGCTATTTGAATGAATGGCTTTTGGCAAGAAATTATTGGTATCTTTTGCTTTTTTTAGACATCACTAGAATTTCTCTCAGTATTCTTCACCCTCCCAGAAAGCCATTCTTTATTAAAACATTTTAATGGATAAAAATGAAAAGAGGAAGAGAGGAGAAAAACCCCCCAGCAAAACCAATCAATACTTTGAATAAGATAGAACAAATATACAATGTACCACACCTAGGGACTTTCCAGCATCTACAAAGGAGTGGGCTTAGGTCTTACTTTCATTTCTCTCCTTTGGGGCCATACTCATTGTTTATAATTTTGCAACATTCACTTTGTTTGTTCTGTGATTTTTCTTTCCCTTTGTACTGTAGTCATTGTGTATGTTTTTTTTTTTTGCTCTACTTACCTCATTGCATTAAAGCATGCTTCTCTATATTCATTGCATTTGTAATTTTTTTATAGCACAGGAATTACCATATTTTTACCATATTTTTGAGTCATTACTGATCTACTTTGCTTCTAATTTTTGATTTCAAGAATGGCTGATATAAATATTTTGGTGCATATGGGGATTTTCTTTTCAATGACCTCTTTGGGGATAAGCCTCATAATGGACTTTTTTTTTGTCACTCTATTTATATAATTCCAAATTGCTTTCAAAAGTGGTTGTACTGCTTCACAGTTCCTATCTTTACACAACTTTTTTTTAAAAATATATTTTATTTGATCATTTCCAAGCATTATTCGTTAAAGACATAGATCATTTTCTTTTCCTCCCCCCCCCCAACCCCCCATAGCCGACGCGTAAGTCCACTGGGCATTAGATGTTTTCTTGATTTGAACCCATTGCTTTGTTGATAGTATTTGCATTAGAGTGTTCATTTAGAGTCTATCCTCTGTCATGTCCCCTCAACCTCTGTATTCAGGCAGTTGCTTTTTCTCGGTGTTTCCACTCCCATAGTTTATCCTTTGCTTATGAATGGTGTTTTTTTCTCCTGGATCCCTGCAAGTTGTTCAGGGACATTACACCACTACTAATGGAGAAGTCCATTACGTTCGATTATACCACAGTGTATTAGTCTCTGTGTACAATGTTCTCCTGGTTCTGCTCCTCTCACTCTGCATCACTTCCTGGAGGTTGTTCCAGTCTCCATGGAACTTCTCCACTTTATTATTCCTTTTAGCACAATAGTACTCCATCACCAACATATACCACAGTTTGTTCAGCCATTCCCCAATTGATGGGCATCCCCTCGTTTTCCAGTTTTGGGCCACCACAAAGAGCGCAGCTATGAATATTTTTGTACAAGTCTTTGTGTCCATTATCTCTTTGGGGTACAGACCCAGCAGTGCTATGGCTGGGTCAAAGGGTAGATATTCTTTTGTCGCCCTTTGGGCATAGTTCCAAATTGCCCTCCAGAATGGTGGGATCAGTTCACAACTCCACCAGCAATGAATTAATGTCCCTGCTTTGCCACATCCCCTCCAGCATTCATTACTTTCCTTTGCTGTTATGTTAGCCAATCTGCTAGGTGTGAGGTGATACCTCAGAGTTGTTTTGATTTGCATCTCTCTGATTATAAGAGATGTAGAACACTTCTTCATGTGCTTGTTAATAGTTTTGATTTCTTTATCTGAGAACTGCCTATCCATTTCCCTTGCCCATTTATCAATTGGAGAATGGCTTGATTTTTTGTACAATTGACTTAGCTCATTATAAATATGAGTAATTAAACCTTTGTCAGAGGTTTCTATGAAGATTTTTTCCCAATTTGTTGTTTCCCTTCTGATTTTAGTTATATTGGTTTTGTTTGTACAAAAGCTTTTTAGTTTGATGTAGTCAAAATTATTTATTTTACATTTTGTGATTCTTTCTATATCTTGCTTGGTTTTAAAGCCTTTCCCCTCCCAAAGGTCTGACATGTATACTATTCTGTGTTTACCCAATTTACTTATGGTTTCCTTCTTTATGTTTAAGTCACTCACCCATTTTGAATTTATCTTGGTGTAGGGTGTGAGGTGTTGATCTATTCCTAGTCTCTCCCACACTGTCTTCCAATTTTCCCAGTAGTTTTTATCGAATAGTGGATTTTTGTCCCAAAAGCTGGGATCTTTGGGTTTATCGTATACTGTCTTGCTGAGGTCACTTTCCCCCAGTCTATTCCACTGATCTTCCTTTCTGTTTCTTAGCCAGTACCAAATTGTTTTGATGACTGCTGCTTTGTAATATAGTTTTAGGTCAGGGACTGCAAGGCCCCCATCATATGTGTTTTTTTTCATTATTTCCCTGGATATCCTTGATCTTTTGTTCTTCCAAATGAACTTTGTTATGGTTTTTTCTAAATCAGTGAAGAAGTATTTTGGTAGTTCAATGGGTATGGCACTAAATAGATAAATAAGTTTGGGTAGGGTGGTCATTTTTATTATATTGGCTCGTCCTATCCATGAGCAGTTAATGTTTTTCCATTTGTTCAAGTCTAGTTTTAGTTGTGTGGCGAGTGTTTTGTAGTTGTGTTCATATAGTTCCTGTGTTTGTCTTGGGAGGTAGATTCCTAGGTATTTTATTTTGTCTAAGGTGATTTTGAATGGGAATTCTCTTTCTAGTTCTTGCTGCTGAGCTGTGTTGGAGATATATAGAAAAGCTGATGATTTATGTGGGTTTATTTTGTATCCTGCAACTTTGCTAAAGTTGTTGATTATTTCAATTAGCTTTTTGGTTGAATCTCTAGGATTCTTTAAGTAGACCATCATGTCATCCGCAAAGAGTGATAACTTGGTCTCCTCCTTGCCTATTTTGATGCCTTCAACTTCTTTTTCTTCACTAATTGCTACTGCTAGTGTTTCTAGTACAATGTCAAATAGTAGAGGTGATAATGAGCATCCTTGTTTCACTCCTGATCTTATTGGGAATGCGTCTAGTTTATCCCCATTGCAGATGATATTAGCTGTTGGTTTTAGATATATACTGTTTATTATTTTTAGGAATGACCCTTCTATTCCTATGCTTTCTAGTGTTTTTAATAGGAATGGGTGTTGTATTTTATCAAAGGCTTTTTCTGCATCTATTGAGATAATCATGTGGTTCTTGCTAGTTTGCTTGTTGATGTGGTCAATTATGTGGATGGTTTTCCTAATGTTGAACCAGCCCTGCATCCCTGGTATGAATCCTACTTGATCATGGTGAATGATCCTTCTGATCACTTGCTGGAGTCTTTTTGCTAGTATCCTATTTAAGATTTTTGCATCTATATTCATTAGGGAGATTGGCCTATAGTTTTCTTTCTCTGTTTTTGACCTGCCTGGTTTTGGAATCAGTACCATGTTTGTGTCGTAAAAGGAGTTTGGTAGAACTCCCTCTTTGCTTATTATGTCAAATAGTTTGTATAGTATTGGGATTAACTGTTCTCTGAATGTTTGATAGAATTCACAGGTGAATCCATCAGGCCCTGGGGATTTTTTCTTAGGAAGTTCTTTGATGGCTTGATGGATTTCAATTTCTGATATGGGATTATTTAAGAATTCTATTTCCTCTTCTGTTAGTCTAGGCAGTTTGTATTTTTGTATATATTCATCCATTTCTCCTAAATTGGTGTATTTATTGCCATATAATTGGGCAAAGTAATTTCTAATGATTGCCTTAATTTCCTCCTCATTGGAGGTGCTGTCCCCCTTTTCATCTTTAATGCTGTGAATTTGCTTTTCTTCCTTCCTTTTTTTAATTAGATTGACCAGTACTTTGTCTATTTTGTTTGTTTTTTCAAAGTACCAGCTTCTTGTCTTATTTATTAAATCAATAGTTCTATCACTTTCGATTTTATTAATTTCTCCCTTAATTTTTAGGATTTCTAATTTGGTTTTCTGCTGGGGGTTTTTAATTTGATCGCTTTCGAGTTTTTTCAATTGCATTTCCAATTGATTGATCTCTGCTCTCCCTTGTTTGTTAATATAAGCATTCAGGGATATGAATTTGCCTCTGATTACCGCTTTGGCTGCATCCCAAAAGGTTTGAAAGGATGTTTCGCCATTGTCATTTTCCTCGATGAAATTATTAATTGTTTCTATGATTTCTTCTTTAACTAAAAGGTTTTGGAGTATCATATTGTTTAATTTCCAATTGGTTTTAGATTTGGTTTTCCATGTACCATTACTAATCATTATTTTTATTGCCTTGTGATCTGAGAAGGCTGCATTCATTATTTCTGTTTTTCTGCATTTGTGTGCTATGTTTCTGTGACCTAATGTATGGTCAATTTTTGTGAATGTGCCATGTGGTGCTGAGAAGAAGGTGTATTCCTTTTTATCCCTATTTATTTTTCTCCATATGTCTATTAATTCTAATTTTTCTAAGATTTCATTCACTTCTTTTACCTCTTTCTTATTTATTTTTTGATTTGATTTATCTAAATTTGATAATGGTTGGTTTAAGTCTCCCACTAGTATGGTTTTATTGTCTATTTCTTCCTTCAATTCTCCTAGTTTCTCCATTAGAAATTTGGGTGCTATATTATTTGGTGCATACATGTTGATTAATGATATTTCCTCATTGTCTAGAGTCCCTTTTAACAAAATATAATTACCTTCCCTATCCCTTTTGATCAGGTCTATTTTTGCATTGGCTTTATCAGATATCATGATTACCACTCCTGCCTTCTTTCTATCAGTTGAGGCCCAGAAGGTCTTACTCCATCCTTTAATTCTGACCTTGTGGGTGTCAACCCGCCTCATGTGTGTTTCTTGAAGACAACATATGGTAGGGTTTTGGATTCTAATCCATTCTGCTATTCGTCTACGTTTTATGGGTGAGTTCATCCCATTCACGTTCAAGGTTATGATTGTCATTTGTGGACTCCCTGGCATTTTGATAGCCTTCCCTAATTCTAACCTTTTCTTCTTTGGCTCTACCTTTTAGTCCAGTGATTTACTTTGAATCAGTCCCCCTTGTCCCCTCCCTTGATGTTTCCCTTTTTAGTCCCTCCCTTTTTCTTCCCTCCCCCTCCCCCCTCTCTTTCCCTCCCTTTTTGTTCTCCCTCTCCCTCTCCCCCTCCCCCCCCTTGGTTTTCCCTTCTCCTTACCCTTGTTGGGTAAGATAGAATTCAAGATCCCAATGGATCTGGATGTTTTTCCCTCTCAGAGTTGATTTCCCTGAGATTGAGGTTTAAGTAAACCCCCCCCCCCTCTCTTCCTCTCCTTCTTATAGGAGTTTTCTTCCCCTCCCCTTCCCATGTGAATCTTTGTGTGAGAACGATTATTCTATTTGGTCTTTCTTTACCCCCTATTTATACATTACATTTCCCCCACATATTAGTATACATAGATTGATATAAATGTAGTCCTTATAGAAGAGAGTTTGAGTAAAAGAAGAAGATAACATTTTTCCCCTTTCCTTAATATTTACCTTTTCAGGTATTCCTTGCTCTTTGATTTTCGGTATCAAACTTTCCACAGAGCTCTGGTCTTTTCTTTGCAAAAAGTTGGAAGTCTTCTATTTTGTTGAATGCCCATACTTTCCCTTGGAAGTATATAGTCAGTTTTGCTGGGTAGCTGATTCTTGGTTGGAGACCCAGCTCTCTTGCCTTTCTGAAGATCATGTTCCATGCCTTACGATCATTCAGAGTAGAACTTGCAAGGTCTTGTGTGACCCTGATTAGCATTCCTTTATATCTAAATTGTCTTTTTCTGGCTTCCTGTAGGATTTTTTCTTTTGTTTGATAGCTTTGGAATTTGGCAATTACATTCCTGGGAGTTGTCTTTTGGGGGTTTAGTGTAGAAGGTGTTCTGTGAGCTCTGTCAGTGGCTGTATTGCCCCCTTGTTCTAGAATCTCTGGGCAATTTTCTTTGATTATATCTTGTATCACCATGTCCAGTTTGGTGTTTATTTCTGGCTTTTCTGGGAGTCCAATTATTCTTAAATTATCTCTTCTCCCTTTATTTTCCAGATCTATCACCTTGTCGGTGAGATATTTTATGTTCTCTTCTAATTTCTTGGTGTTTTGGCTTTGCTTTATTAGTTCTTGCTTTAAAGCCTGGTTTTCTTTTACAGGTTGGTCAAACTGGTTTTGTAGATGCGTGAATTTCTTTTGCATTATTTCCCACTTTTCCTCCCAGAGGGCTTCCATCTTTTTGGTCATTTCTGATTCAAATTCTTCATGGGTTTGTGGAGAGTTTCTGTTTCCTTTGGAAGATTTTGGAGCATTTTCTTGTATATCTTCTTCTATCTGCTCTGTGTTTTGTATTTTGGCTCCATAGAATGTGTCCAAAGTCGCCCCTTTCTTCTTATTTTTCTTGGTATTTTGGGGCTTCTGTGCTTCTGTGGAGTTTGCCATCTCTGAATGTGGAGGATTAGCTTTTCTTATCTCTGTCTGGTGTTCAGAGGCTTTAGTCCTGGGCAGATGGTTCTATGAGCTTTCCCTGGGTTAAACTGAATATGCCTCACTGGAACTGGAATGGAAGGGTCGGACCACGAGGTCACACTCTCCCCTCGGCTCGCTTTCCGGAAGTTGCCTTCAGAATCGCTGGCCGTGAGGCTGTTTCGTTGGCCTGCGGGGGGATGGGCTGCAGCTTCCCCAAGCTCCGAGGGCAAGGACTTTCACTGAGACTTGGATAGCAGGATCCAGCCCGTGAGGCTGTCTTGCCCGCCCTGAGGGTTACTATTGTTTCGACCAGCTCTCTGCAGCAGAAGCCCCAGGCAGTAACTTTCACTGGGACTCGGGTAGAAGGCCCTGAGGGTTGTTGTTCTGAGGACCCTGCTCTCTGAGCCCGGCCGGGCTGCGGCTTCCGGGAGCCTTGGACTCTGTGCTCCTACCCCTGAGGTCCGAGTGATCTCAGGTTCTGGCTTTTGAGGGGAGCCGTACCTTTTGAACCGGGTCCAGGTCCAGGAGGAGGGTTCCCAGGGTCTGTGCTGTTGATCGTTTTGAATTTCGGCGCCTTAGGAGCTTATAGTTTGAGATGGGTCGGGAAGGGTTTTCCGGAGATCTGAACTTTAGCTTTCTCTAAGCCGCCATCTTAACCGGAAGTCCACAACTTTTTTAATAATGACTATTCCCAACTTTTGTTATTCTTGAAAATTTACTGGGTTTGAGGTAAATTCTCAGAATACTTTGATTTGCAATTCTCTTATTATTAGTGAGTTGGGGCATTCTTTTATATGAACTATTAATTTGAAATGGTAAACTCCTTTGAAAAATTTACAAAACTATCCTTTATATTAGGGAATGGATAAGATTTTACATATATTTTGGATACCAAATCTTTATTGAGATGTTCAATACAGAGTTCCTCTTACCCCCATTTAACTGCTTTATTTCTTATCCTAGATAACATTAACTTTATTTGTGTAGAAGTTTTTCTGTTTTATGTAATCAAAGTGATTTATTTTATTTTTAGTAATTGCCTTTGACCATTGTATAAAGATAAATCTTCTCCCCAAAGCTATTAAAGAAATATCTGATGTTTGATGATCAACTGTGAATGACTTAATTATTATCAGTAATGCAAGCATCCAAGACAATTCCAAGGGACTTGTGTTGAAAAATGTTATCCACTGTCATAGAAAGAACTGATGAAGCCTGAATGCAGATTGAAACATAACATTCTTCACTTTTTTCCTTCATGAAATTTTCTCTAGTATAAGTAATATGACTTCTTTCACAACATGGCAAACCTGGAAACAGGTATTATATGATAGCACATGTATGACCTATATCATATGTAATAAAGGGGGGAAGGGAGAGATTTATGATAAAGGAAGAAAGGGTGAAAAGGAAATGGAGTCTTCTTTCTTCTAGGCAAGGACAGAGTGAGAGGAGGTGTTGTTGTTTAGCCAGAGGAGAGAAGGAGAGGGAGAGGGAGGGAGGGAAGGGGAGAGAGAGAGAGAGAGAGAGAGAGAGAGAGAGAGAGAGAGAGAGAGAGAGAGAGAGAGAGAGAGAGAGAGAGAGAGAGAGAGAGAGAGAGAGAGAGAGTTCTGGGTCCTAATAACTGAGTTTATTCAAGGGAAGCAGGAAAGGGACAGGGCTGATGAAGGGTAAGGATTGAGATTCAGAAGGGAAAGAGGGAGAGGGAGTCTCTATCTAATTAACACCCCCCCCCAAGTTAGGTAGCTCAGGTCTGATAACCTGAACCCCTGAGGGGTTCAGAGTAGAGAAACCCTGGTTTCTTGGCTGGCACAGCAAGTGTCCCGAAGTTCAAAGTTCAAAGGGAGTTGTAGAGATCTTCTTTATGGACTGCTTGTCTCTCAAAGTCCTTGTCCACTGGCTGGGGTTTGGGAGGATCTGGGATCAGGAATTCAGGGAGAGAACAATCACTGACTTTGAGATTCAGCAGTCAAACCCCTCTGCCCAGGTACTCTCCACCAGGAGTCAGTTTCAACCACCTGGATCAGCTTTTTCTCTCTCTCCAAGGTTTCAATTTACTTTCTGCCCATCTCCCCTTTGCTGCTTGCAGGATTCTTACAGCTCTTTCAGGCTTCTTCCCAAAGTTTCCAGATTTCTCTCTCTTACACATATTACTTGACATTTTGGAGAGGCGGTAGAGGTGGTAGAGAGGGCTAGATCGTGGATCACAAAATGTTATAAAATGATTATTAAAATAGTTTCTACATGGAATGTGGAAAGAATATAAACTAAAATTTAAAAGAATGTTAAAATTGCTTCTACAAGTAGTTGAGGAATAATAAAGTATTGCTGAAAAAAGGTATATCATTTGTTTCTCTCTCTTTTTTAAAAAAAGTATTATCTTTGAATCTATGGTGATTATGCACTTTGAACTTATTGTGGAACAGGGGATAAAATGTTGGTTTAATCTTAATTTTTGCCAGAATTTTTCTTCCAGTTTTTCTAATAATTAAAAAAATAAAACAAGGAGTTCTTTCCAAAGTAATTTTTCCAATTTATTAAAGTTTTCAAATATTCCAAAGTTTTCCAATTTATTAAATGCTGCATTTTAAAATTATATTTCTGATTTTTTTAACCTTTTAAAAATTTTCTACCCTGATTGTCTAATCTTTTCCATTGGTATTCTATATTTTTAATCAATACCAATGGTTTTCATTATGGATATTTAATAATATGGTATAGTTTATAATATTGTTTAAAGCCTGGAAATGCTAACTGTACCATTTTCATTATTTCTTTAGCTAGAATAGCTAAATAGATTTTTTTCCCTAAAAATCAATTTTGTTATTGTTATTACTTTATCCAGTTCTAGAAGATATCCCTTTGATAGTTTTAATATCTTTGTTAAGAGTTAGTTGATATACTGTCTGAAGACTAATGAAAAGCATACCAGTTGGGGTTCAGAAGCTAGAAGTTTACAAATGTGACTACCCACAAGGACTATCTGTAGAAACCAATGTGTCAGTCAGTAGTCCATTTGGGGGACCTAAATCTATGAGTTGGAGTTTTGAGAGGAGTGATTGCAGAGAAGAGTGCTAGCTAAATAATACTTATTGCTGGACTTTATACAGGATATCAACAAATGTTTGAGTTCTGTGTGAATGTAATTTCTTATTTCCATAGGCCAAAGAGAAATTATGGTATGTGGAGTAGATTGCTGTGGCCATAGGACCCAACAACAGAAATCTCCCCATGTAGGATAAAATTCCACATAAATCAAGGAAACAACTTATTTATCTCTTCAGATGTCAAATTCGGAATTCTATTTCACAAACTTTCTTAAATGTATACTACTACTATATGCAAAACATCTTGTGAGGCCCAGGGGATATGGAAAGGGAAAAAAAAGAAATCCTAAATAGAACCTGATCTCAAGGGCTTTTTATATCCTGCTAGGTGTTGAGAAGAATATGTACACAGATAAGTAAATAGGAGGTTGTTTGAAAAGAGGGAAAAACCTGACAACAAACCTTTACAGATTTAAGGCAGAGACTGGAGAGGGAAAAACGCAAGAGAAATAAAGACAGACAAAAGAACAGGAGCAACAGAAAAATACATGAAGACTCTGAGAAAGAGGAAGAAAAAGGAAAGAAACTGAGAAAGGTACATATAGTATGGAGTAGAAAAGTATCATTAATAATTGGCTAACATAGCCAGGTCCTCCAAAAGACTGATATCAAAGGGTAATTGCTCATTGTCACCAGTATTTCCCATCAATCTTTCTCCTTATTTTCTAGGCAGCTAGTGATATAGTAGATAGACCAATCAAGTAAGAAAGAACCAAGTTAGAACCCTGTTTTACACATATTTAATAGCTATGTGAACCTAAGCAAGTCACTTTTATTTAGCCTCAGTTTCTTTATCTGTAAAATAGAGTTAACAGCAACACCAACCTTTGTAAAAATTAAATTATATCTCATAATAAAATTATTATATTTTATGAGGTTTATTAAGGATTATTAGAAATCAAGGAATAAAGAAAATACACAGTAATAACCACATGCCCATGGCTGATTAGCCAATTCAGAATCCCTGCGCTTAGCTTACTTACTACATCATTGCAATGGAATGGAAGAGAGAGAGGGAGGCATTACTGCCAGTTAAATACTAATTGTGATCTCGCCCAGGTGGAGACTCAGGTGAGATTATAGGGAATTCTCAGAAATACCAAGGACTTTTAGGGATTGAAGTCTAGGGTTCAAAATCTCCATTTTTATACTTCACAGGGTCATTGGATCAGTTGAGATAATAAAAATAAAGCACTTAGCAAACTTTAACATGCTATATAAATGCCATCTATTTTAAAAATTATTTTTGCTCTAACAATCACCATTTCTTGAGATAGCTTTCCTTCTATTCTTATTTCTCCCTCATTTCCCCAATTTTACACTTTCTTTTATTTTGTCCTAAACATAGGCAGCTCTGAATTAACTTCATCTTTTGTCTTTTGCCTTCTTGCTTGCTTCAGTTCCTGTGTCTACACCCCAACCCCAGCTGCTTTTTCCATAGTAGTATGACAGAGGCTGGCACATAAGAAAAGTGCCAGACTGAATCTTTCTCCTTGTCAGGGGAGGGGCCCCAGGAGGATGGAATCTTGAGAAGCCAGAAGGTTCCTTCTGAAGAGCAGTTGGTTTTTTTTGAGTTTTGAGAAGCTGAAGAGAGAGATCTGGTTAAGACTTTCTCCTGAGGGTTACCCACATTTTTCTTGCTAGTGAATGGAAATCCTTCCCCCCAACATTTCCCAGTTGAAAAGACTACAGAAGAGAAATCCAAGAAAAGACATTTTGAGTCTCTGTCAGACTTTACCTCAGCTCCTATTGCTCTGGGTCTGAACTGTGGTCAGGGACCTAAATCCAGGGTCAGTCAACCTAACTGGGGCTCTCAGGGGGCTCAGGCTGCCAAAACCTGAGTCTCCCCTCCCCAAACTCAAGGAGGGAGGGAAAAAGGGTTAGTTAGAGAGAGGGACCCCCTTTTCTCCACTTTCCTTTCCCATTTTTTTCCCTGCCAGCCATTTCTTTGTATTACTCTAATTGAATCAATTTACATTAAAGTGGTTATCCTTTTCCAAATTTGAATCAAGAGTGAATGAAATGGCTTAAGGAGAAGAGACATCTTCCTAAGAAGAAACATTTTAGGCTTTAGTAGTAGAGGGGGCAAGAGAGACAAGAGCAAATCTGTGAGAATAGCCATAGCTGAGGAGGGAAGACTGAAGGGGGGAAACTAATCAGACCCCTCTTCTCTCTCTGAGCCTACGTAAACATCAGCTGTCTCTCCTAGATCCTGTTTCTTTTACCACCTACAAACCTTCTCCATTACACCTGGCACTCCAAGATTTAATAGACCCCCACTTTAAGGAAAGCTTTAGTGACCAACTGTTACCAACCCACAGTTGCAACTCCTCAGGCTAGCAACCATTATCACTGGCTCTGCCTAGGGGTTTCCACATAGGATCAAAGACTTCTTGATTCCTGGTGGAGAGGAGTAGAAGTCTGTTACCAGCTGCCACTCTGGTCAGTTGGAATACTGAGGGAGTGAAACCATTGTAAAAGTTTTTTTTCTTGTTTTCCCATATCATGAGGGCAGAATTGTTGGAAAGGTCTGGTTGTTGGTGATTTCAAGAAAAAAGTCAGATCATAGCCTACTGAAAACAACAGAATATTTGAGCTGAAAGGGACCTTTAAGATAATCTTGTCCAAACCATTCTGGAAAGTAATTTGCAACTATGCTCCTGAAGTTATTAAATTTTTCATATCCAATCTTACTACTAAGGCTATATACCAAAAAAGCTTAAAAAAAAAGAAAAATAGATGTATATGTACAAAACATAGTTCTTTGTGTAGTGGCAAAAAATTGGAAATTAAGAGGTTATACATCATTTGGAGAATGGGTGAACAAACTGATATACAAATAGAAAATGATAAAAGGATCCTTTTATGAGATATTTGGCAAAATTTGGATGAACTGAAAGAGTGAGTGAGCATGAACCAATACTTTGTTTAAGAACATTGTAAAAATGAACAACTCTGAAAGACAAAAAAATAAAAACCCTCTCTCTGACAATGAAATGACCAGCCATGATTGCAGAAGACCAATGATAAAGCATGTCTCTTCAAAGAGAATTGATGGATTCTTGTGAAGAAAGAGGCTATATTTTTTCCAACATGGACACCAAGGAATTTATATTGTTTGGTCCTAAAGAGTTTTGTTTTTCTTTTTTTTTAATGTGAAAGAGGAAAGGGAGAGAAAAATATATTTTTGTTCATTGAAAAAAGTTCAATTAAAAAAAGATAATTGGTTCACTTTCCTTAAATTTATAGATGAATAAACTGAGGTCTGGAGATGTTAGCTGAGATATTTATACAGTTACACAGTTAGTAACCGAGTCAAGTATCCTCTTCTTTACTTTTCCTTCAGTCTCATTATATAGAGGGAAAAAAATTTTTCTGTTTATATCATTAGCTCAAATAACAAGCTTAAGTCAGAAAATGCTTTCTGTCATTTTATCTTTGGAAAGAATAAAAGCTATCTTGTATTTACATAGATTACTATTGCTGTCAAAGTGATTTTACATACATAATGTCACAGATGCAAAAATTAAATATATCTCTCCCTAGTGCTTCTAAAAGGGCAACTAAGTGGCATGGTGGATATAGTGACAGACTTAGAGTCAGAAAGACTCTTCTTCCTGGTTTGAATTTTGCCTTAGCTCTTTACTAGCTGCATGACCCTGGGCAAGGCACTTAACCCTGTTTACCTCAATTTCCTCATCTATAAAATGAGCTGGGGAAGAAAATGGCAGTAGCTTTGCCAAGAAAACCTCAAATAGGGTCAAGAAACTTGAAAACAACTAAAAATCCCTGAACAAAAAGTACTTCTATATCTAACAAATACTTTAAATTCTTATTGAGCTGAACTCAATCTTCACAATTTTACTTCAAAATCTATCTTCCTGACTTTTTAGGTTCTTTCTGGTCAGGTATTATTTCCCAGTTTTACAAAAGAGGACATCATCATATTGACTAAGTCATATGACTTGGACTAGTGGGAAGTGGAGCTCCTAGATTGAGACTCTGAGTTTGAACTCTTTTTTGGATACCATGATAACTCTAGTTGTCATAAGGAACTACTGAATCATCACAGGAATAAAATTTTATATTATAAAACCATCAAAATGATAACTCAGTCACACAAAAGGTTATGTCATCTTGAAACTAATAAACATTCACTGTGCATATATATACCCATGTTTACTTACAAAAAGATTATTGCCAGACATATGATGTCTAAGTTAAAGAACTTGGAACCCCAACTGCCTATTGAAACCTTGTGTTCTATGGCCCTTTCCTCCTGAGAAAACATCCAAATTACTCATATATACAATAACTCTGTCTCTGTCTCTGTCTCTCTCTCACACACACAATCTAACCATTCCTATTCCTGGCCAGGTGCATCTGTACATAGATAGGTACATAATTTTAAAACTCATATAAATTGTATCTCATTATTTAAAAACCTTTCTGTTTCTTTAAAATTATTTGATTTTAATTAATTTTTAAGAAAAACATTAGCACTTTCAGTAAATTTTCTGTTTTGTAATAATTTTCATGTGTAAAATCTACAAAAACTTATATGAACAGATACAAAACACTCAGTTGTAGGTATTGTTTTTTAAGTAGAGATCAGCACCATAAGCTAGCTAAGCATTTAAAAGGAAATAATCCTTTTGTTTTCTAGCACTTCATTTGTGTTGCCTTTATTTTATTTCTTTTTTTTGTATGACTTGGTTTTATTATGAGTTTTTCTCTGAGAAGAAACTCCTTTCTCTTTTCTTCCCTGGGTAAGATGAAATCTGTTGGGCCCTTAGTATCCTTGTTATTGTCATTTTTGCTATCATTAATTATTTACTATTTGTCAAGTACCAATAGCACACATTCTTTCTCTGGCTAAATATTTCCCATCTGTCACAGATCTCTCAATCCTTGTTGCCATGGAGTCCCCTGAGATACTATCTCCTTTGACCCTACAAAGTCAGCAGCAGGTTTTAAAGAGAAGCCAGCTGTTCAGTGGTACCTGGGAAGGAAGGGGAGAAATGTTGAGCCTTTTATTGAGCCCGGATTTGAGATATTCTGGTTTTTAAAAAATATTATATCATAGCCTTAGAATTAGATGTCATGAAACCTGGATAACTTTGATAGGGCAAAATGCTGCATATAGCCATTTGATGAGACCACAAAATAATGAGTCATCATTTCTGCCACTTTCAGAGTTGATTCAGGTAGATGTATCCAAATTAGCAGTGTGAATTAATTTCTGTCTATAAGATATACCCAAATGAATACTTCATTGTTTAAGCTTTAAAATCTAACCTATGGCTCTTTAAATGTTAAAGTTGAAGACTTTAAGAGTTAAACACAGTATTCTTTTCTCTTAAATGAATATTTCTACCACATTGATGAAATCTCATCACTCCACCTTAGCTAAAAATATTATTATATGCATTCTAGCATTAAGATTATAATTTACTAATTATTCCCCCAAATGTCAACTTCACATATATAATTCATGTATCTCATATACCTTGAAATATCCATGGCTCACTAGGTTGAATATAGGGTATAATATATAGGGTATAATACATGATCCCCTATCTCAGTAATGGTGAACCTTTTAGAGAACTTAGAGATCATGTGCCCAAACTGCAACCTTCACACCACATGTAAGCCCCTCACTTTACCCCAGACAAGGGAGGGAGGAAGCATTCCTATCTGGCTTCTGGGAAGAAGAGCAGATCATGTGAAAAATGTCCTCAGGCTCATGTGAATAGGGGATGGGGAGTATCCCCCTCTGGCACTCTCCAGTACATGTGCTATAGGTTTGTCAACATGGCCCTATTTAGTGCAAGCTCTACTGAAAATCAGGTTGAATTAAAAAAAAAAAGGTTATCAAAGCATTCATTTGAGAGAAATGTTTTTTAGATATTTTTTAGTCATATCTAACTTTTTATGACTCCATTTAAAGTTTTCCTGGCAAAGGCACTAGAATGCGTTGCAATTTCTTCTCTATGAAAGAGAATAATAAAGTATATAAAAGAGAGAAATCAATCAATGGAATCCTTCTTAGCTCGCCATTACTGAATTAGCAAAATACCCCATAGAATGTTAACCAGGGGAAAAGCTGGATCTCTTAAAAAAAAAAAAGAACAGAGAACTCATGATCTGAGACAGGAAACTGATATTTCAGTTCTATCTCCTTTGCATATCACCTAGAAGATTCTCCCACTCTGAGACTTCATGACTCCATGTCCCAAGAATCAACTCTACCTTCTTGATTCTTGGTTTCTATATTGTCATCTGATATACTGCCATCTTCAACAGTTACTCTTTTTCTTCAGGTGTCATCAATAGTTATAGTCAACTATACTTGCCATCAGCCCTTATTTGCTATATCTCTGACACTCTGCTCCACAGTGGTTGCTTTGTCTTGCTCTCACTTTGTTTGTGGCTCGTTTTTTACACAGGGAAATATCAGAGCTCTTAAGAGTGAGAATTTGTGTGTTAATGTACACACATACATGTGTATATATACACATGCATACAATAGTCTATACCTTTTTAACTCTGTTGTTAGTCTGCCTCATAGTTTCAATTAGGTAGTACAATTAGTCTGCTTGAAAGTTGAAAAACTTACAATTTCATCTTTCTAAAGAAGAAAGTCCTCACTGGGTAAGCATGGTGGCAATCTAGACAAGGGACACTTCCCCTCCGCAGACCCACGGATATAGATGACCTAAAAAGACCCCAAAAAACCATTCTCATAAGAACAAAGGGACTCTACAGTAGGGTGTGGCATTGAAGGTACATGGGATTTGGGCATTTCCACACTATAAGGGAGTGAAAAAGCTCCCACCCAAACTTGAGCTGATCCACCCTCCCCCACCCCACTTATAGAGCCAGAGTTAGAGCCAGTGCTTGCCAGAATCAACAAGTGAGTGAGGGGCACCTCTGGAATGAGCAAGGGGAAGCCCTAGGTCTTGGGAGCTGACTAAGACCACCAAGGACCTACCCCAGAGACCAGTTATACTCAGAACCCTGGCGGGCCAGTGGGGAAGCATAGACCTTTGGCGCTTAGAGCCAGAGTGCACCAGAATCAGCAAGTGAGCAAAGGGTACCTCTGGAGCAAGCAAGGGGCACCTCTAGGTCTTGGGATCTGACTAAGACCACCAAGGACTTACCCCTGAGACCAGTTACACTTGAAACCCCAGTGGGCCAGGGGGAGAGTGAAGACCTTGGGTGCGCAGAGCCAGTGCATGCCAGAATCAGTGAGTGAGCAAAGGGCACCTCTGGAGCAAGCAAGGGGCACCTCTAGGTCTTGGGAGCTGACTAAGACACCAAGGACCTACCCCTGAGAGCAATTACACCTCAAACCCTGGCAGGCTGGGGAGTGCAGACCTTGGGCTCCCCCGGAAAGGTAGCTTAGCTGTGGAGATTCGATTGCCTCAGGCAAAAGCCTTGCTCCTTAGCTCCATACACAGAAAGCCTGCCCTCCTCACTCAGATTTTTGACTGGAAAAGGAAGGAAAAACAACCATAGTGATGGCAAACAGTGCCCAGGAACAACTTCCCAACACCCAAACAAGAAGAAGGGGTTGACCTTGGATAATTTTTACGGAGGAAAAATACAGACTAAAGAGGAAATAGCAGAAGAGGAAATCCAAATAAATGCTCCAAAACCTTCGAGAAGAAA
Source organism: Monodelphis domestica (assembly GCF_027887165.1). Classification (NCBI taxonomy): domain Eukaryota; kingdom Metazoa; phylum Chordata; class Mammalia; order Didelphimorphia; family Didelphidae; genus Monodelphis; species Monodelphis domestica. The sequence goes on from NC_077227.1 coordinate 626,285,232, forward strand.
TGGAAATTGTCTACAAGCTCTGGAAGAATTTAAATTGGAGCTTATAAAAAAGATGGAAGCCTTCTGGCAAGATAAGTGGGAAATGGTTCAAAAAGAAAATAAAATAATTATAGTACAAAACCAAAAAATTATAGCTGAAAATAAAAAGATTAAAGCAGAAAACCAGGCCATAAGGACCAGAATTGAGCAACTGAAAACCAATGATCTTGCAAAATAGCAAGAATTAATAAAGCAAAGTCTAAAGACTGACAAAATAGAAGAAAACATAAAATATCTCACTGACAAGGTGACAGATCAGGAAAACAGAGGAAGGAGAGACAATTTGAGAATCATTGGCTTACCTGAAAAACCAGAAATAAATAGAAATCTTGACATCATACTACAAGAAATCATCTAAGAAAACTACCCTCATGTTTTTGAAGAAGGAGACAAAATAGACATTGAAAGAGTTCATAGAACACCCTCTATACTAAATCACCAAAAGACAACTCCCAGCAATGTAATTGCCAAATTCCAGAGCTTTCAAGGTAAGGAGAAAATTCTACAAGAAGTCAAAAAGAGAAAATTCAAATACCAAGGAGCACTAATTAGGATCACACAAGACATCGAAGCTTCCACACTAAAAGGCCTGGAACATGATATTCAGAAAGGCAAGAGAACTGGGCGTTCAACCAAGAATCACCTATCGATAAGAACTAAGTGGGAAGTTTGATATCCAAACACAAAGAGCAAGAGAAACATGAAAAGGTAAATAAGAAAAAAAAGAGGGAAAAGGAGAAAACTCTTTTTTCTTTGTATTCAAACTCTCTTCTTTAAGGGCTACAATTAGGTCAAATTATATATATTAATATATGAGGAAAATGTTATTTGTAACTCTCAAAAACTGTATTCATTATAATAGTAATTAGAAGAATCCCTCATAGGAAAAGATTGGGGCATTAAGGGATATAAGATGTTATGCAAAAAAAGAAAAAGGGTAGGTGGGGGACCCGAAGAGGGTACTAAGAGATACTTGAAGAAATAAAATAAATAGAATAATCTTTTCCACACAAAGATACACATGGGAAGGGAAGGGGAAGAATACTCTAATAAAGAGAGGAAGAGAGTGCTAATATATATATTACTTAAACCTTACTCTCAGTGAAATCAACTCTGAGAGGGAAGAGCATCTAGATCCATTGGGATCTTGAATTCTATCTTATCCTACAGGGTAAGGGAGAAGGTAAAACTAAGGGGAGGAGGTGGGAGGGGGGAGTGAGTACCAAAAGGGAGGGAAGGAGAGGGGGGAGGGAACTTAACAGACCATAAATAAAACAAGAAGGGAACAAAATAAGAGGGACCAGAAAGAGAAGCATATCAAGGGAGGGGATTAGGGGGATTGATTAAAAGTAAACCACTGGTTTAAAAGGATATAGCAAAAGAAGAAAGGACAGAACTAGGAGAGGATATCAAAATGCTAGGGAATTCACAAGTGACAATCATAACTTTGTTTTATTTTTTATTTTATTTTATTATTATTATTTTTTGGTTACAATACTCACTTTATTTCCCTCCCTCCCCTCCACCCACCTTTCCGCAGTCGACGCGCAATTTCATTGGGTATTACTTATGTCCTTGATCAGAACCTATTTCCTTGTTGTTGGACAATTATAACTTTGAACGTGAATGGGATGAACTCACCCATAAAACGTAGATGAATAGGAGAGTGGATTAGAATCCAAAACCCTACCATATGTTGTCTACAAGAAACATACCTGAGGCGGGTAAATACTCACAAGGTCAGAATTAAAGGTTGGAGCAAGACCTATTGGAGCTCAACTGATAGAAAGTAGGAAGGAGATGCATTCATGATATCTGACAAAGCCAAAATAAAAATAGACCTGATTAAAATGGATAGGGAAGGTAAATACATCCTGATATAAGGGAGTATAGACAATGAGAAAATATCACTAATCAACATGTATGCACAAAATAGTATAGCACCCAAATTTCTAATGGAAAACCTAGTAGAATTGAAGGAGGAAATAGATAGTAAAACTATACTAGTGGGAGACCTGAACCTACCACTATCAAATTTAGATAAATAAAATAAAAAAAATAAGAAAGAGGTATAAGAGGTGAATGAAATCTTAGAAAAATTAGAGTTAATAGACATATGGAGAAAAATAAATAGGGACAAAAAGGAATACACCTTCTTTTCAGCAGCACATGGTACATTCACAAAGATTGACCATATACTAGTTCTTAGAAACATGGCATACAAATTCAGAAAAGCAGAAACAATAAATGCAACCTTTTCAGATCATAAGGCAATAAAAATAATGATCAGGAAGGTTACATGGAGAGCCAAATAAAAAAATAATTGGAAACTAAACAACATGATTCTCCAAAATCAGATTAGAGAACAAATCATAGAAACAGTAATTTCATTGAAGAAAGTGACAATGATGAGATATCCTTTCAAAATCTATGGAATTCAGACAAAGCAGTACTCAGGGGAAATTTTATATCTGTGAGTTCATATATTAACAAATTAGGGAGGGCAGAGGTCAATGATTTGGACATATAAATCCAAAAACTTGAAAGTGAACAAATTAAAAACCCCCAGAAGAAAACCAAATTAGAGATCCTAAAAATTAAGGGAGAAATTAATAAAATCAAAATTTATAGAACTATTGAACTAATAAATGAGACTAGAAGCTGGTATTTTGAAAAAACAAACAAAATAGACTGGTCAATCTAATAAAAAAAGGAAAGGAGAAAATCAAATTAACAGTATCACAGATGAAAAGGGAGAACTCACCTCCAATGATGAGGAAATTGAAGCTATCATTAAAAAATATTTTGCCCAATTATATGGCAATAAACATGCCAAACTAGGTGATATGGATGAATATTTACAAAAATATAAATTGCCTAGATTAACATAAGAAGAAATAGAATTCTTAAATAAACTCATGTCAGAAAAAGAAATTGAACAGGCCATCAAAGAAGTCACTAAGAAAAAATCCTCAGGGCCCGATGGATTCACAAGTCAATTCTTTCGAACATTCAAAGAACAGCTAATCCCAATACTATACAAACTATTTGGCATAATAAGCAAAGAGGGAGTTCTATCAAATTCCTTTTGTGACACAAATATGGTACTGATTTCAAAGCCAGGCAGGTCAAAAATGGAGAAAGAAATCTACAGAGTAATCTCCTTAATGAATATAAATGCAAAAATATTAAATAGGATATTAGCAAAAAGACTCCAGCAAGTGATCAGGAAGGTTATTCACTATGATCAGGTGGGATTTATACCAGGAATGCAAGAATGGTTCAATATCAGGAAAAGCATCCACATAATTGACCATATCAAAAAGCAAACCAACAAAAATCTCATGATTATATAAATAAATGCAGAAAAAGACAAAATACAATACTCATTCCTATTAAAAACACTAGAAAGTATAGGAATAGAAGAGTCTTTCCTAAAAATAATAAACAGTATCTATCTGAAAACCATCAGCCAACATCATCTGCAATGGGGATAAACTAGATGTATTGCCAATAAGATCTGGAGTGAATCTAGGATGCCCATTATCACCTTTATTATTTAACACTGTACTAGAAACACTAGCAGTAGCAATTAGAGAAGAAAAAGAAATTGAAGGTATTAAAATTGGCAATGAAGAGACCAAGCTATCACTCTTTGTGGATGATATGATGGTCTACTTAAAGAATCCTAGAGATTCTTTAACTAACTAAAAAGATAGTGGAAATAATCAACAACTTTAGCAAAGTTGCAGGATACTAAATAAACCCACATAAGTCATCAGCATTTCTATATATCTCCAACCCATCTCAGCAACAGGAATTAGAAAGAGAAATTCCATTCAAAATCACTTTAGAAAATATAAAATACTTGGGAATCTATCTGCCGAGACAAACACAGGAACTATATGAACACAACTACAAAACACTTTCCACACAACTAAAACTAGATCTCAGCAACTGGAAAAACATTAACTGCTCATGGGTAGGATGAGCTAACATAATAAAAATGACCATCCTACCCAAACTTATCTATTTATTTAGTGCCAGACTCATCAAACTTCCAAAAAACTTTTTTTACGGAATTAGAAAAAACCATAACAAAGTTCATTTGGAAGAACAAAAGATCAAGGATATCCAGGGAAATAATGGAAATAATGAAAAAATACAAAGGAAGGTAGCCTTGCAGTCCCAGATCTCAAACTATACTATAAAGCAGTGGTCATCAAAACAATTTGGTACTGGCTAAGAAACAGAAAGGAGGATCAATGGAATAGATTTGGGGTAAGTGACCTTAGCAAGACAGTCTATGACAAGACAAAAGAGCCCAGGTTTTGGGACAAAAATCCAGTATTTGATAAAAACTGCTAGGAAAATTGGAAGACAGTATGGGAGAGATTATGTTTGGATCAACACCTCACACCCTGCACCAAGATAAATTCAGAATGGGTGAATGACTTGAACATAAAGAAGGAAACTACAGGTAAATTATGTGAACACAGAATAGTATACATGTCAGACCTTTGGGAAGAGAAAAATTTTAAAACCAAGCAAGACTTAGAGTCACAAAATGTAAAATAAATAATTTTGACTATATCGAATTAAAAAGGTTTTGTACAAACAAAACCAATATAACCAAAATCAGAAGGGAAATAAACTGGGGAACTATCATCATAACAAAATCCTCTGACAAAAGTCTAATTACTCAAATTTACAAAGAGCTAAATCAATTTTCCAAAAAATCAAGTCATTCTCCAATTTATAAATGGGCAAGGGACATGAATAGTCAATTTTCAGTCAAAGAAACCACAACCATTTAATAAGCACATGAAAAAGTGCTCTAAATCTCTTATAATCAGAGAGATGCAAATCAAAACAACTCTGAGGTATCATCTCACACATTGCAGATTGGCTAACATGACAGCAGAGGAAAGTTATGAATACTGGAGGGGATGTGGCAAAGTTGGGACATTAATGCATTGCTGGTGGAGTTGTGAATTGATCCAACCATTCTGGAGGGCAATTTGGAACTATGCCTAAGGGCGCTAAAAGACTGTCTGCCCTTTGATCCAGCCATAGCACTGCTGTGTTTGTATCAAAGGGAAAAAAGAATATTCATAGTTGTGCTCTTTGTGGTGGCAAAAAAAATTTGGAACATGAGAGGATGCCCTTCTATTGGGGAATGGCTGAACAAATTGTAGTATATGTTGGTGATGGAATACCATTATGCTCAAAGAAACAATAAAGAGGAGGAATTCCATGAGAACTGGAACAACCTCCAGGAATTGATGTGGAGTGAGAGGAGCAGAACCAGGAAAACATTGTACACAGAGGTACACTGTTACACTGTGTTACAATAGAATTAATGGACTTCTCCGTTAGTGGCAATGCAGTGATCCTGAACAACTCGGAGTGATGTATGAGAAAGAGATCTACATTCAGAGGAAAAACTGTGGGAGTAAAAAGACCAAAGAAAAAACAACTACTTGATTACATGAGTCGAGGGGGATACGATTGGGGATGTAGACTCTGAATGAACATCCGAGTGCAAATACCAACAATATGGAAATGGATTCTGGTCAAGGACACATGTAATACCCAGTGGAATTGTGTGTCGACTACGGGAGGGGAGGGGATGGGGGAGAGAAGGAAGGAATAGAAAATGATTTTTGTAACCAGAGAATAATGTTCAAAATTGACCAAATTGAAAAAAAATATATCTAAACAAAAAAAAAAGAAGAAAATCCTCAGCCCTACCCTTACTACTACTTATGTGAGAATGAATGAATTCCAATATTCTGTCCATTGGGGTTAAGCTTTTCACATAATCTCACTGGATATTTTTGCAAATGGGGATACATAGTTATATTTTTTTCTGTCTACTAGTTTATGATGCCCCTTAGACCCTAAACATGTACTAGGTTGAATTGACTGTCTTGAAGTTTCAATCACCCTCAGGAAGACATTTATAAACACTGAAAGGATTGGGGCAAAAACTGGTAGTCTTTGCCAATCTTTTTGCCTTTATGGCAAAGTACAATCTCTAACGCATAAATAAGAATGTGTTTGGACTAGAAAAAAAAACACATCTTGTTCGCTTTCTTTACTCATTCCTAGTACATGAATGAAACCTTATCTTAATTAATAGAAATAAAAAACATATCAACCATTCTTATTCAACCACAATAAATTTAGTAAATTTGAACCTACATAACAATTTCTTTGCAAGGATCAATTCTCTTTTTTCCCTTAACAACACCTGCTGTCATATTGAACATCATGGAGAATAAAAGTGGAGTATGCAGAGAGAAAGACTAGATTATTTCATGGGATAAATGAAACTTCTGAATAATTTGGTGAGAATATCTAATCCCGAAATAACATATGATCAGAATGACAATGTTAGGAGGGAAACAAATAGCTAATTTCTATCAAGATTCCCTCCCTACCTCTAATTTATTCTGAGTAACTAAATTGATGGCTTCTAATAAAGCTAACATATAGTATTTAAAAATTTGCACTCTGCTTTATATACATTATTTCATTTGCTATTCACAATAATCTCGTATGATCTTGGTGCCCTGATTATCTCCATTTTACAGATAAGAATACTAAGGCTCAAACATGACAGAATGGATAGAGTTCTAGCCCTGAGTCAGGAGACCTGTGTTCAAACCCAGTCTCAGAAATCTACTCGCTGTATCATCCTGGGCAAGTTACGTAGCTGTATTTGCCTTAACTTCCTCATCTGTAAAATGAACTGGAGAAGGAAATGGCAAACCACTCTAGTATCATTGCCAGGAAATCACCAAGTGGGGTCATGAAGAACCAGACATTAATGAAATCAACTAAGCAGCAACAACAATGATGAAAAAAAGCACTGTATTTAGAGTCAGAGGATGTTTTGCTTTGAATCCCAGCTCTGTTACTATCTTGGGCAAGTTGCCTAATGCCCCTGTGTCTTAGTTCCTTATCTATAAAATAAAATGATTGGACTGAGATAATGTTTAATCAAATCTATGATGCTTTTCATCTATCTAAGAATTGATGCTAAGTATTAGTTCTAAGGAAAAAGAGCTATAAAAAGGCTCTTATAATAAGGAAAAAGCTTGTACAAAAATATTTATAGCCATGCTGTTTATGGTGGCAAAAAAATTGGAAATTGAGGGGATGCCCTTCAATTGGGGAATGGCTGAATAAATTGTGGTATCTGCTGGTGATGGAATAGTGTGCTAAAAGGAATAATGAACTGGAGGAATTCCATGTGAACTAGAACAACCTCCAGAAAGTGATGCAGAGTGAAAGGAAAAGAACCAGGAGAACGTTGTGCCTAGAGATGGATACACTGTGGCACAACCGACTGTAATGTACTTTTTTACTAGCAACAATGTAATGATCTAGGACAATTCTGAGGGACTTATGAGAAAGAACACTATCCACATGCAGAGAAAGAACTATGGGAGTAGAAACACAGAAGAAAAGCAACTGCTTGATCACATGGTTCAATGGGGGTAAGATTAGGGCTATAGACTCTAAATGATCACTCTATGGTGAATATTAATAGTATGGAAATATGTCTTGATCAATGACACATGAAAAGCACAGTAGAATTGCTCATTGGCTACAGGAGGGGGTGGGACATGGGAGGAAAAGAATGTGAATCATGTAAACATGGAAAAACATTCTAAATTAAATAATTAAATAAATAAACTTAATTTAAACAAATTTAAAAAAGGCTCTTAAAAGGAAGCTGGAGTCTTAATACATATTGAAACATACCATTCTTCATTTTATTTCCTCCATGAATTTTTCTCTAGCGAAAAAATATGTTTTGTTTCACATGACAAACATGGAAATATATATTATTATATATGTACATCTGTAATATATATATAATATGTACAATATGATAGGACCTGTCTTTTGGGGAAAGGAGGCAGAAACCAAGGATTACAAAAGGTCAGAAAATAAATATTAAAATTGTATCCACATATACAAAATAATAAATTAAATAAATACAAAAAAGGTAGTCTTTTTATTTTTATTTTGGCAGCCCTGGGAAAAGAACTTGTCAACTGCAGGATCAGTCACAGAGTCTTGCCATAGGCTTATACCAGATCAGCAGAGGAGAAAATATATGCCAGCATGAATGTTGGTTTGAAACCTGTGTCTGTCAGTTACTACCTTGATCAAGAAGCCTAATCCCTCTGCTTCTCAGATTATTTGTAAAATGAGAGGGTTTGACTGGACAACATCTAAGATCTCTTTCCTCTCTAAATCTCTGATCCCATGATAAATAGATTAAAGTTTTACAAAGGCACTGAAGAAGAGAACTTCCTGAAGTCATAGTTAGTGGCTAAGATGAGGTAATGAACATTGGACCTAGAGTTAGGAATACCTAAAATCAAGTTAGACTCTTACTAGCTAACTATGTTATCCTGGGCAAACCAATGAACATCTGTCTGCTTTAGTTTCCTCCCCAGAACTAGAGTCACTTCTTCAAGTAGGTTTCCCAGCACCAAAGCAGGCTCTGTACTGATGCCTTTCAATAAACCTGTGAAATAATAGGAATTTTCATCCTCTTGAAACCTTCATAAATATCAGCAAGCCAAACTTAAACTTAAAAAACCCCAATGCTGACCTGTGTATTATGTGGATTGGTTTTATACTCCATCAGATTATCTTTAATTATTTAAGTGCTATTATGAAATATAGGGGCAGCTAGGTGACATAATGGATAGAGCATCAATCTTGTAGACAGAGATCTTGAGTTCAAAACAGGTCTTAAACACATACTAGCTGGGTGACTCTGGGCACTTACTCCCTTTTTTGCCTCGATTTCCTCACTTGTAAAATGAGCTGCAGAAGGAAATGACAAACTCTACTAGGATCTTTGCCAAAAAAAAACCCAAAAACCAAAAACCAAAAGCAAACCAAACAACCCTAAATGGGGTCACAAAGACTGAAATTACCCAACATTGTAAAATACTGAAAAAGGATTCATTCTAATTCCCTCACATGTAAATATACATATAGATAAAATCTATACTTCACCCATAATTTTTATGTATATAATTTACATGCCAAATTTAGCCATCCTCCAAAATCAACCTATTGATTATAGATATACAGAGATATATTATATGAATTAGTTTAATCTTATGAGAATTTTTCAGCACCCATTAAAATACTTGAGGATGATCATGAAACCAAAGTTAGACATTCACATATCAGCTATGAAATGGGAATAGCAACACAGGGTTGACTATATTGTATGGTCTGTTTTGCTACCTTGACAACATATCTTTCTATATACATGAACATGAAAGCTATTGTGTGTGTTCTTAATTTGAGAGCAGCAATAAAGTAAAAATCAATTCGACTAAATTCAATTGAACAAATGTGTATTGAGTGTTTGCTACTGTAAGGCAGTGAGAAAAACACCATAGGCGATAAAAAGATGAATAAGACATAGTTGATATTAATAAGGAACATCTAGGATGTTAAGAGAAGGAAGATGTACACAAATAAATATAATACAGGACAGAATGGAAAATGAAATCCTTTAGGAGAGTAACAAGGAAAGTGCCACAGAAGGGTAAAGGATGAATTTATTTTTGGTTTAGGCTGAGAGCAGGGCATTCTTCAAGGAGAAGGTGGCATTCAATCTGGGTCCTGGGGGATAGGTAAAATTTCTACAACTATAACTAGAGGTTGGAGGACTGGAGAGGACATTCCAGGAAAAGTAAATCGAAAGCTATTTTGGTTCAATAGCTTGAGAATATGATCTGTGATCATATATAGTTTGAACGAACAATAATTTATGCTAACCTACTTTTTTCATGATTTCCCCTTAGAACTAAAATCCCAATCATGCTGAAGAAATAAGATAATAGTTTGAAAAAAATACTAATGTCCTCAGATGTAAAGCACACAAGGTAAGCTGCTCATACAGAAAGGTCCATTGTACTGAATCTGATCATGTTTCCATTGCAAAGTTATGGGGAATTTTCCATTTGAATCCAATGTTGAAAAGATGCTGCTTTTATAGTTGTAATGCCATCTAAGAATAACCTCTAAAAGCGGTTTCTTCCTAGTGATATTGATTTACAGACTAAGAGGAAAGCAAATAAGATAATGAAGACAAACATCCTTCAGAGGTGCCTGATCTTTGGACTGCTATAGTTTAATGGGACTGGGAAGTAGGAATTCCTTTTGATGAAAGTGACAGGTGTAAAAAGGAATTCTTTATTCCTTTTTTTTTTTTTAAATTTAACAGGGGACCTGAAGTTCCTCCTACCATAGAGACGTGTAGGGATTGTAAGGGGCAGAAAGAAATGTGAGAGGTTATTATAAAAGGTTGGACTAGATTATTTAGGAGTAGAGTCACCAGGAATTTAGTTAAATTCCAAAGAGATTTATTTAACAATGTATTTATAAAATATAGAAAGAGTGAAAGTAAGAAAATCAGAGAGATGATAGGGTAAGATATCTAGTCTATGCACTAAGTACTTTGCTCCATCTCTTGGTTAAATCCAGGTAGGTCTAATTAGCCCTTAGCCTGAGGGGCCTCAGCCTTGAGCCAAGGACCTGGGGATGCAGGAAGCCTCTCTCAATAGGGTAGGTCTCTCCTGAGGTTAGTCTCTTCAGAAAATCCAGGAAAGGAGTCAGCCTTTATCATTCCTCCCATGTGTTAGTTTTAAGGAAAGTAGAAGCAGTCCAAGATCCTCAGTCAGAGCTCCTCCAAAATCAAGTTGAAGACAAAAGACTGAAAAGATCCTCCCAACGACCTCCGAAGACCTCCAAAGAGATCTTCATAGGAAGTTCTTGGCATTTTTAAAGATCATTTCTTTTTGTCCTTCCTGTGACTTTCTTCCATTTTACGTGTACCAATTACAGCTGAAGCTTTGCTTAGGACTGCATAGAGGGAGTCAGTTAATTCTGATTCATCACCCACTATTGCACAGGTGGGTCACAGATGTCCCCCACTTAAGTATAAGTGGGGTATATACACTTCTGATGATTAAATCTAAAAACGGGCAGGGGGAAGTTAATTTAATCTTCACAATCCCCCCCTATGCTCACTTGGGGGGCTAGTTTCCCCAATTGGTCATTTGACATAATCATCTTGTATCTGTAAAAATTTTTTCACTACAGGTGTATACAATATTACACCTTCTAAGAGGAAACTACAATAGTTAGAGATAAGAGGGAAATAAAAGAGAGAGAAAGTAAAACCAATGTTTTGTTAGGTACATTAACAAAAAGCCAATTAGGGGACAGTCCCTTTTGGCATAAAAGTATACATTCAAAATAAATGCTCAACCCCTTTTAGTTCAATAAATTGCACCCAAAAGTTCGTTCTGAATCTTCTTGATGCAGTATAGGTTTCTGCAGGCATCTTTCTCCAAACAGTTTACTCTCTAGATTCAAAGAGTGAGTAAGCTTCTTTCTCTGAAATTTTTTCTCAAAATAAATTTTAAATCTTTATGAAAATATAATACAATCCCCCCTCAAGAGGGTGTTCAGCAACACCTAGATCAACTCAGGATAAATGTTTGAGTTATGGGGGTGTATGAGTCCATTATCAAAAGAAAACCCAAAAACATAAAAAGAAAAATAAATAGAAAAAAATTAAATTTGGGGAGAAATAAAAAATTTTAAATCAGAATCAAAATATCAAAAACTATGTATATAAAATTTCTGAATAAAATAAAAATAAATTCATAACAGGCCCTTATATTAGGGTTCAATTAAATTTCTGTCCCACAAATCTGCAGGAAAAAATTCAGTAATATTGTACTTACCTATTATAAGCCAGGACTACAGGAAGCTTCCATACTCTAAGAGAGAAAAAAGGACTAGATTTTTGTGTAAAACAGAAGTTTCATTCCCTGGTGTGATCTTTTATCATTTCTCAGGGATAGGGGAGCCAGAAGAGCCAATTGTTAGGTACTTTGAGAGAAAATATTTCACAAGGGGTGTGGTACAAGGAGTCCTGCCTCTTAACATATGTCAAGCTCCACAACCTCAAACCTCACACTATGTTAAGTCCTTTCATATTGGTATAGAAGTTCATCAATCCTACCTGGCTTGGTTTCTTTTTTTGCCCTGTGTGCTATTTTTTGGCACTATTCAGGTTAAATCCATGCTTCTATGGTATTGTGTAGATGAAGTCTGTGCTCCTTTTTGATTCCATTTCCTAGAATCAGACACAAACATTAATCACAATCCCATAATATTTACCAATAAATGGCAGGTTTCCATAGTCTAAAGCTTTTGGTTATGCATTTATATTCTAGGCAAATGGATATATTAGCCTATTCTATTGCAAAAATTAAAAAAATAGTTAAAAGAAAATCTCAATACTGGTGGCATGTGTTTCAAATGAGAAAAAATCAAATGCTATATGGCACATGTAGGAAGAAAAGCAAGAATGTTAAAAATGTGTATATTTCACAATCACAAAGGTAAAGTATAGAGGCTACTTTCCCAAAAAATAAGTTTCATTTCCTCTTTAACTTGCCATGATTTGTAGTGTGAATGCAAATGAGGTAGATGAAGCAATAATACATTCAAGAAAATATAAAAAAAATATACAAAAGGCACATAATGTTACAAAAGACACATCAAGTCAATATAAGTCACTAATATAGATTTTCTTTTTCGATGTAATATATGTGTTGTCCTATAAGGGCAATTTGTTTAAGTAGAAGGATCAGCCAAATACAGTGCAAAAAAAAAAATTAGTACAGATCCAGTAATAGAGAAGTCTTATCATGATCAAGAGTCAAATACAATCAGTACAAGCAATTATTCATTATCAACAGAAGGTACTCCTTATACATGGCTACAATGAATCCATGAGTCCCTCTCCCCAGTTTTAATGACTGTTGGTGTAATTAATAGGATTTGAAATGGTCCATCATAAGCAGGTTCAGTTGACCCAGTATGCTTGAAATTCTTTATGTATACACTATCACCTGGGTTTAAATCATGAAGTGAGAATTCTATGGGGCCTGCCTGAACAGGAGCTCCAGAGTTGTGGAATTCTCACAATTTTGTTTGTAATTGTCTGATGTATGTGGCAATGGTTGTATTCCCTCCTAACAATGAGGTATAGGCAGGGGTAAATGGTTGTGCCTGAATAGGTGGATGTCCAAATAGCATTTCAAATGGTAAGATGTATAATTCATCTCTGGGTCGGTCATCTTCTGAGATAAAATAGGGTCAGAGGTAGAATTTCAGGCCATTTTATTTTATTTTATTTTTTATTTATTTTTTAATTTTTTAATTCTTTTTTTTAAACATTATTTTATTTGGTCATTTCCGAACATTATTCATTGGAAACAAAAATCATTTTCTCCCCCCCGCCCAACCTCTCCCATAGCCAATGCATGATTCCACTGGGTATCACATGTGTTCTTGACTCGAACCCATTTCCGTGTTGTTGGTATTTGCACTAGAGTGTTCATTTAGAGTCTCTCCTCAGTCATATCCCCTCCACCCCTGTAGTTAAGCAGTTGCTTTTCTTCGGTGTTTTTACTCTCACAGTTTATTCTCTGCTTGTGGATAGTGTTTTTTAGATCCCTGCATATTGTTCAGGGACATTGCATCACCACTAATGGAGAAGTCCATTACCTTCGATTGTACCACAGTGTATCAGTCTCTGTGTACAGTGTTTTCCTGGTTCTGCTCCTTTCGCTCTGCATCACTTCCTGGAGGTTGTTCCAGACTCCATGGAATTCCTCCACTTTATTATTCCTTTTAGCACAATAGTATTCCATCACCAACATATACCACAATTTGTTCAGCCATTCCCCAATTGAAGGGCATCTCCTCATTTTCCAATTTTTGGCCACCACAAAGAGTGTAGCTATGAATATTCTTGTACAAGTTTTTTTCCTTATTATCTCTTTGGGGTACAAACCCAGCAGTGCTAGGGCTGGATCTCAGGCCATTTTAAATGAGTCCCCATGCACAATTTGCCAATCATAGTTTAAAGTTCTTTATTCATTCTTTCTACTTGGCTGGAGCTCTGGAGGTGAAATGGTGTATGAAATTTAGGAGTTATCCCCAAACATGAATAAATTTGTGATAAGACTGAATCAGTAAAATGAGTTCCTCTATCCAAGTCAATATGTGCTGGCAGGCCAAAATGAGGAATAATTTCTTTCAAGAGGACTTTGGCAACAAAAGCAGATGTGGCCCGAGCAGTAGGAAATTCTTCAGGCCACCTGGTCAGCTAATCGACTATGACCAGACAAAATTTATGCTGTAAAGCTTTTGGCATAGAGATAAAATCAATTTGAAAATTGTATAAATGGAGATTTTGAGCCTTTGGACTTCATCCTCCAGAAGTCCCTTAGAATTCCCCAAAATTCCCTTTCCTTGCATTCCCACATTTTGCGTGATTGTATTTAAGTGACTTTAACTCCTCCCTCTTCCTCTTTTTGGACCTGTGACCAAGCTGAATTCAGGAAGTTCTTTTGCCCTAGTTATTATTAATAAAACTTTAAAAATATAATATGTAGTTATTGGTGATTAATTTTGAAACCTACATTTTGGCAACCATGAAGGGATTATGAATTCTCAAAAATTTTTGAGTAGATAATCTTACAGTATAGATAGTAAGTTTGCCTGGTCACTGCCCACCACAAGGGTCCAGTGGCAGGGTATACCTGTACTCCTGTCCATATGCTTGGCCAGCATTCCTCACCACTCTCCACCCAGCTTGGAGCCTCCTCTTGCCGAGACCAGACCCACCACTGTTAATGATAAATTTAGGGTTGAGACTGAATATAAATTTAGTTGGGCTCCAGGGATTTAATTTCTAAATTCCAATGAAACACTCAAGTCAGAATGGAAATTTATGGTGGTTCATTTACAATAAAAGGAAGAAATTAAAAATGAGAGAGAGAGAGAGAGAGAGAGAGGAAAGAGAATTTAAATTGCTCCAGTCCAAGCTAAGCCAGGCAGGAGTTCAGTGGCCTTGGCCAATGGGGCCTCCCCAGAAAGCCAAGGGAAAGGGGAATCAGTCTTATCATTCACCATCTGAGGAGCTCCTCCAGGCATGACTTCCAGGGCCATCTCCGCCAAAGCTCCCTCTACAGAGGGAAGTGATGCAAAATATAAAGGCTGTTCTTTATATTACTTCCTGTGTCTCATATGTGCCAGTTGTGGTTTAAGCTTGGCTTAGGACAGCCCAAGGATCAGTCAGTTGCTTCTGATTTGTTATTTGCTAGTACATGCCAGTCATAGGCCTTCCTCCCCAACACTTAATCATTAAGTGTCGGTATATACATTACTGGGTGTTAGACTAAGCAAAATGGAGAAAAATCTAAAATTTACAATACAAGAGCCTGCCAATCCCAGCCATTTTTTCCCACACAGGGTGACATATAATAATCTTTCCTCTCCAATCCCTTTCCACACTCCACATGTATTTCTAGCCTTCCATAGCCATTTCTCAGCGCGGATAAAAGAACTCCACACCTTCTAATTTTCAAGCAGATTTTTTTAGAGCTGATCCTGGACTCCTAGTTTAGAAGGCAGTTAGTAAAGGTTTTACAAAGGGAGGGCAGTTAGTTCCAAATCAGTAGATTTAAAGTCAGTTTGGGGGAATAAACCTAATTTTTTTTTCCTTCTTTCTCTTTACCCAAAATACCAAGGAGAAGTTTTTTTCTCTTATATGCAAATACGCTATTGTTTTCCCTGGAAGTTTTGCTTCTTTCTGTTTACTCTTTAAACAACCCCCCTTCAGCCTCTTTCAGGAAAAAAAAATGTTACTGCAAAGTATGCTTGAAACTCTGAAACAACAGTTTGAGTTAGTAGAGCAAAAAAGTGAAGTATGGATCTGCTTAATTCTTATCCTGGGACTTTTTATTTTCATTGGAGATTTCCCACTTTATTTCCTTCTCCTCAAGAATATGCCACAAGTTAGCCTGCTTACGCTACAAACCAAACTGAAATATTTTGACAAAGTTCTAAAAGTCCTAACTGCTCTCAACATTCAGAGTGGAGATTCTGCTCTGTGCTTCTATGAGAAAATTCAGATCCCTGACAAACAAAATCTAAATGGATAATAAATACAGGGGGAGGGGAAGGAAACCTTAAAAGATATCTGGAAGCTTATTGCTAACTATTTTGAATTTATTCTCCTCCTAAAATATAGAACATGTCTATTGGAATTGGTAAAAAAGAATTTTGACTTTACTGTCTGCCTGCACCTTCTCATTGGTTTATATTATTGTATTTACTGATTGCTTTAAGGTATAATTTTTTAAAAAGTTTATTTGTATTAATTTAATCAATATCTTTCTGTTATACTGAATCATTTTAAGCTACTATGTTTTGCCTATACTGATATTAATTTGTACCTTTACCTTTGCTGAAGAAAAAAATATCATCGTATAAGCCCATGAACATCCTGCCCAAACCCTTGTCCCTAGATCCATCAGAGATCACATGTTGCCTTTATTGTCACATGTGATGATGGGTGAATTTCAACAAAACTGGTTAAATTGTGTGCAACCTTTGGAGAATTTAATGAGCTAAGAATTTAAATGGCAATTCTAAGGTGTCTTTAGATATAATTTTAGTAACTAGTAGTTTCTGAATTGATGATTTTAATATATATATATATATATACATAATAAAGAATGTTGTATTAAAGGTAGAGAAACAAAGAAATGTTCATAACAAGGTATTTCTATGAATCAGGAAGCCAAAAAAAAGCTCCTGCAAAACTCTTCATTTTAATTTACTTCCAGCAGAACAATCTAGATTTCTTGTTTATGTTCTAGAACCAAATAAGTTTTACTTTGTTTAAAAATATGTTTGCCAAGGTTGAAAGATTTGCTACATTTGTAAAAATTGTGACAAATATCCATCAGTTCATATTTTTTTATGTCATACAGCATTTGAAATATGATAGTGGTTTTGTTTGCTATTGTAATTAACTGGGCTATTGTGAATTTGGGGGACTTTGGTACTCCTTTGAATGAGCATTATCTACTGTGTTACTGTTTTATTCTGAAAATCATATGTACTCACACTTGACTGACACAGTGTATCAGATTTTAAGCTATATATTTTTTATTTTTAAAACTTTTTTATTATTATTTTTCCCTACATGTGCAATATATTATCTGAGTTTTATTTTTTCTCTCCTTTTTGTATTTGAAGCACATGTCAACAGTATTGAGAAGATTTTTCTTTAATTTTTTTTTGATTCTGCAGTAATATAAGTTTTAAATATATTTATTCCAATATTAATGCATATCCCAAAAGCTTTAGACTATAAAAATGATGCCATTGATTGTTTAAAAGAATTATGGGACTTTGCTTCATGATTCTGTCTGATTTCAGGAGAAGGGAATATACAAAATTTATACTGTACAGTGCTAAGGAAGCACAGAGCACCTGCCTAGGGCCCATGGAACAAAGGTCAAAAAGACCAGATCCCAGGGGGATTGATGTAATTTTGAGCCAAGATAAGAGGATTTGAACTTGTCTGGTGTTTGAGGTTGTGGCTATTTTGACATATATTAGAGGATGGACTTCCTCTGAGCCACATTCTATCAAGCACTTACTTTTCACTGCCATCCTGGCTCTCATTTGCTGCTGAAATCTAGTTCCCTTTCTATCTTTCATGGTGTGGCAAACTTTCTATAGTCCTGGCTATTGACTGGGTAAATGCATAATTTCTTAGATCATTTTAATTGGGCCCTGATTCAAGAACCTATTATATATTTGTTTTTCCTTTACTTAGATTTTTTTAGACAGAAGACTTTTACATTTTGTATTTCATCCACAAGTTATTTTTCTTTTATTTGGATTTTTTCATGTTTTTTATTTTCTTTTGCAAATTGATTCATATACCTCATAACCCAGCTATTCATCCCTGAGTGATCCTTGTGTTTGTTATTATTCACCTCAGGGGGGCCAAGTTATTGTTATGAACCTTGATTTAAATTTGAGCACAATTTTAGGATAAGAAACTTGCTACCTCCCAGAATCCAGAATGCTCCATGAAGATAGATGCCTGCAGAGACCACATGCTGCACCAGAATATCCAGAGTGAACTTTGTGATGTGAATTGAACTATGGGGTATTGAAAAGCTTTTGTTTTGAATGTATACTCTTATGCCAAAGGGGGCTGCCCCCAAATTGGCTTTTTGTCAACCTAGTAATCATTGGTTTTGCTCTCTTTTCCTTTTATCCACAAATTATTGCAATCTTTAAGTTGATTATGTTTCCATGTTCCTTTTGGGGAAACTGGTTTCCTAATAGGATCACAGAGGGCTATGTATAAATGGAGATTTTGAACCTTTGGACTTCATCCCCCAGAAGTCCCTTAGAATTTCTCAAAATTCCCTTTTCCTGTGTCCCCGCATTTTGTGTGATTATATTTAAGTGGCTGTAACTCCTCCCTCTTCCTCTTTTTGAACCTGAGACTGGGCTGAATTCAAGCAGTCCTTTTGCCCTAATTATTATCAATAAAACTTTTAAAATATAATATGTAGTCATTGATTATTAATTTTGAAACCCACAAAATGCTCAAATGGTGTGTGAGCAACAGGATGTCCACCAAAAGCTTTGGCACGAAAGGCATGTTGATTAGAGGCCTGCCAGGTAGGGCAGGCTGTATATACTTTAGAGGCTATAGTAGTTATATCAGGGGCTATCCATACTTTTTTAACAGAATCCACAATGCCCTGGGAGTTTTTAAATAAATTTTAAAATAAAAACTTCTAGGGAGCAGGGGTTTTCTTTTAGATGACACCCGTACTCTATTAATCTGTTTTGCTTTAAATTTTTACTTCCATTTTTCTACTTCCTTGTCATTATGGGAAAGGAATAGATCTAAATCATCAGTAATTGTTAGTGGTAAAATTAATTCAAGTCCTTCTAGGGCTGCTAGTTTGGCTGTGATATCTGCTTGGTTATTTCCCCTGGAGAAAGGGTCAGTTCCAGCTGTGTGTGCAGAGCAGTGAACAACAGCTATGACTTCAGGGAGTTGGATGGCAGGAAGAAGTTCAGTAATAAGACTGGTATTGGCAATACATTTTCCAGCTGATGTTAAGAGTCCCCTCTGAAGCCATAGCATGCTGACGGTGTGACATATGCCAAATGCATGGTGAGAGTTTGTATAAATTGTGACTCTTTTATCCTTTGCAATGATATAGGCATGTTTCAAATCTGTGAGTTATGTGCCTTGTGTGCCTCATTTGAGGGTAAGGAAGTTGACCAGAGAGTATCAATTTTGGTAACTACTGCAGCTTCTGTTCAGCACATGCCAACTTTTATAAACAAAGAACCATCTTGAAATAATATTAAATCCGAATTATCCAAAGGGGTGTCCAGTAAATCATTATGAAGTTTATCAGCAATGGACACTAAAGATGTACAATCATGTAAAGGTTCTCTGGAAGTTGGCAAATCAGGGTGCAACTTGCAAGATTAAGGACTCCACAGTGTTTTAGTGTGTGTGATATGTTCATTATTCAATATGGTCATCTTATATTTCGTAATCCTTTGATCAGTAAATGCCTGCATCCTATGTCTTAATAACAATGCCTTGACCTCGTATGGGCAAATTAAGGTCAGAGAGCATTCTGATACTAGATCAGTAGATTTGGTTACTGATAAAGCCATGGCAGCTACTCCTCTAAGGCATGGTGGTGCTTCTGAAGCTACTGGGTCCAATTGGGCCAAATAATAGGCTACTGGGTGTTCAAGTAGTTTCCAAAAGTTGAGTTAGAACACCTGAAGCTACCCCTGTCTCTTCATGGACATATAAGGTAAATGGTTCATCATAATATGTGATGCCTAGAGCAGGGGCAGACAAAATAGCCTGTTTTAAATTGGAAAGAGCTGTTAGGTGTTCTGTTTCCAATTTGAGTGGTTTGGGGACTTAGTTTTTTTTTGTATGTGATACAAGGGGCTTAGTAATTTCCCCATAGCAAAGGATCCACTGCCAACAAAATCCTGTTGCTCCAAGAATCTCCCTCAATTGCTTTTTAGTAGTAGGAGCACTTAATTTTTGGATACTTTCAATATATTTAGGAGAAATTAAAAGAGACCAAGGAGTTAAAAAGAAACCTAAATATTGTTCCTTGGGGAGACACACTGAACTTTGTCTTTGGAGACCTTGTGGCCTCTCTTATGTAGCTCTAAGAGGTGGTGCTTACTATCCTCTTGGGACACTTCAGCAATTGGTGAAGCTAAGAGTAAATCATCCACATACTGAATTAAACAGCTGTATTTAAATTTTATGGCATCTGTATCAGCAGTTAAGAATTGTGTAAATAAAGTTGGACTGCCCATGAACTCTTGTGGTAAAAAGTCCATGTCCCTTAGGAACTCTTCCAGGTAAAAGCAAAGATATACCTGGAATTCTCATGTATAGGTATAGAATAGAAGACTGAGCACAAGTCCACTACTGTAAAGGATATAGCTATGCTAGGAATAGAAGAAATAATAGTATTTATGTTGGAAAATATAGGGTGTCTCCTTATAATGTGATTGTTCAAAACTCTTTCAAATCCTGGACAAATTAATAGAGATGCTTGCCTTCACCCCCCTCCTCTCCCCCCAATTTTGGCAGGATGGGCATATTGTATTCAGATTTACAAGGAATTATGATGCTTTGGTCAATTAGTGAATTTATTACAGGGTTAATGTCCTCAATTGCCTCCTTTGAGAGAGGGTACTGAGGAATGGAAGGAGGTGGACTAGATTTAATTTTAACTTGGACAGGGACAGGCCATTTAAGTAGGCCGATATCAGAAGATGATGTGGCCCAGAGAGATGCAGGTATATCAGTTGGGATTTCAAAAGTATAAGACTCCTTTATCTCATGAGTTTCTGAAAGAAGTACAGGGAGCAAAGTTAAGTATTCATAGGAAGTTCTTGGTATTTTTAAAGATCAGTCCTTTTCATCATTTCCTGTGACTTTCTTATATTTTATGTGTACCACAGCAAAAGCTTTGCTTAGGACTGCCTAGGGGGCAGTCAGTCAATTCTGATTCTTCACCCACTATCACACTTGTGGGTCTCAGACCTTTCCCACTCAAGTGTAAGTGGGGTATAAATCTAAAAATGGATAGGTGAGAGTTAATTTAATATTCACAGGGTTAACCAGCCCACAGTGACAGGAAGGAGGAACCATAGAGACAGGAAGTGAGGTAAGAAAAAGGAATAAAAGACTGCCAGCATCAATTGGTCAGTCTGTCAGGTGCTGACAGTTAGGGCTGGCAATTGTGGGGAAGTTGGCTGCTGGTCTTTTGGGGTTGGTTTTTGGAAATGTAGGTTAATGATTAGTTGGTGTTTGGGAAATATACTATATAGCTATAATTTATATATAGATTTTATGTATAGTTATAGATAGATATAGGCAGTTTGAGGTAGTAATTATAGGTAGTTATAGGATAACTAGTATAGACATTAGAAAATTTTCTTTCTCTACCTCTTTCCTATATTTCTCTCCTTTACTATATTCATTTTTACCATATTCTTTTACTATCTGTAATTTAATTAAACTAAATTATTAATTGTTAACAGCAGCTAGAAGTTTCTTTTCTTTGGCTTAAAGGGATAATATTAGTTTACAATTCTACTATATGCTCATTAAAAATTAAATTATTAAAAACTGCTCTATTATTTTGTCAAAATCCCTATTTTAACTCTTACATTTAATTGGCGAGCCAGCTAGGAGGAACTCAAATCCTCAATCTTCTGATCATTTTCCTTACTTTTTACTGAAACTATCCCTAAGTCAAGTTCTTAGCTGTTAATTCTGTTACAGCTGTTGATCCTTTATATTAAACAGCACCATCTACTGACAGAAAGTAGAACTGAAAACAAAATTAACAATTAGATTAACTATGATTCTGAGTAGTCTAGTTTGAATTGTGATGCTTTTTCATGTCTATTTAAAATGGCTTATTATCCAACATAATATTACACAATGGCTTTATATAGCACTGTAACTATACTTGCATTTTGCCTATTCCTCCTCAGGAAGAAACAAATTAATAGTTTTGCTGAACTAAAAGCTCACCTTGAAGAAAAACTAGAGAATG
Source organism: Monodelphis domestica (assembly GCF_027887165.1). Lineage (NCBI taxonomy): Eukaryota > Metazoa > Chordata > Mammalia > Didelphimorphia > Didelphidae > Monodelphis > Monodelphis domestica. Next base: position 626,307,356 of record NC_077227.1, read on the forward strand.
ACGTCAGTGACCTTAAGAAGCTGGAGTAGAGTTTGGGGGGTCTTAAGACTTATATAAAAAGCATTGAGAAAAGCTTGAGAAATCTCCAGAGTAAGAAGGGAGATTTATCTCTCAATACTTCCTCATCATTAGAGCCAGCTTGGTCTCTGTCTAGTCCTTCTCCATGCAATTCTGCTCATACTGAAACCATCTCAACTCCTCTTTGTCCTATTCTAACTATTTCTAAATCTATCCAAACTCCTCCCATTCGACCTATTTCCCCACCTACATCCATTACCTGTTATATGGCAACTCAAATAAAAAAACAAGAGGCAGACGCCAAAAATAATTCAATTATAGACCTATTCCCCTTAAAGAAGTACCAATGTTTAATAAGAGTGGAGATGTAATTTTGCTAAAGCATCATATACCATTCACCCCCCAAAATATTGAGAGATTCAAGCAAAATGTCTCTTCTTTTGGGGATGAGCCAATTGTGATTACTAAAAAAATAGAGCATTTTTCATACATATGATCCTGGATGAATGAATATTGAAAATTTTCTCCAAGTCTTTTTTAAAAAAATATTTTATTTTATTTTTTATTTTTTTCCATTTGAATTAATTTATTTAGTCAATTTCCTCCAAGCTTTTTTGACAGAATTAAAGAAAAGTAAAATTGTGTCTCTTGTCAATCAGGCTCAGGGAAGGAGAACAGTTCATTGGCCTCCACAATACTCGAAATGGAACCTCAACAATGAGCAAGATTACCCAACACTATGCCAGGCTAGAAAGGCATTATTAACCAAAATGAGAGCTCACTCTTATAGACCTGGTACATGGACAAAATTTGAAAATCTTAAACAAATCTCCAATGAAAATCTGTCCCAATTTATGGATACACTTATTGAGCTGGGAGGTAGATATATAGACCTGGATGTTGCCAGAGAAAGGTATGAATTTTAGATTTACTCCACCCTGCTTAGTCTTTAGAATTCTAGCAACCAGGAATTTATACACCCCCACATCAGGATTAAGTGTGGGGGAGGAAGGTCTATGACCCTTGTGTGCTAGCCAGTGACAAATCAGAAACAACTGACTGACCTCCTGGGCCATCCAAAGCCAAGTTTAAGCCACCATTGGTACATGTAAGACACAGGAAGTGACATTAAAATGGCCTTTATATTTTGTGTCACTTCCTTTGAGAGGGTCTTGGCCATGGAATTCTACTGTGGAGGAGCTCAAGTGTGAGATCTGTGACTGCTTCCCTTAGAAGATCACGTGGTGAGTGTTAAGGCTGGCTCCCCATTCCTTGGCTTTTCTGGAGGCAACAGCCTCTGGAAAGGCCAGTCTTTTGGGACTCCTTTTCCCTTGGCTTCCTGGAGTCACTAGCCTCTGGAGAGACCCCTTGGCTGAGGCCTCCAAACTCCTGATGGGTTCAGATTGGTCTAGGGCAGCTATCCTTCCTTTTTTCCTCTTTCTCTCTAATTCTTAATTTCTTCCTTCTATTGTAAATAAACCCACCATAAATTCCATTCTGACTTGACTATTTCATTGGGATTTAGAATTTAAATCCCTGGTGACCAACTTAAAAAAAAATATATATATATGTATATATATTCATTCCAACCATAAAATTTATCTCTTACAAAGTGATGTCACACAAATAAGCACACAGTTTATGAAAAATTGTTGTAAAGTGGTCAGAGATTATTTTAAGACCAATTGTCCGAATTAGGCTAGTATGAACGTTGGCGAATTGAGGAGTGTAGCAGTTTATGTATTTAGCTGCTATGAAAAGAAAGATGAGAATAGTGACTTGATAGAGACATTAAGGAGAGAAATTAAAAGTTTAAAAGAGGAAATTGAAAGAGGAAAAGCAAATTGAGCAGTGGCCATAGCCTCTTTGCAAGAATACATAAATCAAACACCAATATGTTACTTCTGTGGAAAAAGGGGTAATTTAACATTAAACTGTAGAAACTGGAACCAGGTACTCAATAACATAAATTTTTGAAATTATGGGAACTCTAGGAATAATAACTTTAGAAATAATAACAATTATAGAAAATAATAACAACAATAGAAACATTTAGAAATACTAATCCAAATGAGGCAAATGATAATTTACAACAATATATCCGAAATAGGGCTCATCCATGCAATGCTCAGGGTGGAAGTCTTCCTCAATGAGATGAACCTCATAGAGTTGACCAAGTAGCTTAATAAAGGTCAGACAGGGAAGAAAAGGACTCTGGAATCAGAGAATGAAACCTTTGATTTCCCAGACACTGGTATCTTAAGACAAGTTATCCCAGTCCACTCTTCCCTACACAGTAATGAACTTTATGTAATATTGAAAATTGGGGACACTTATTATGATTGACTCTTAGATACTGGAGCTTCCAGATCAGTGCTGATGAGTAAACCAGATCCTGAGTGCAGTTCTGTTAGCTCTCTAAATATAGTAGGTGTAACTGTGGGAGCAGAAACACCAAAGAAAAACAACTGCTTGGTTACATGGTTCAAGGGGGATATGATTGGGGATGTAGACTCTAAATGATCATCCTAGTACAAACATCAATACATGGAAATAGTTCCTGATCAAGAACACATGTAAAACCCAGTGGAATTTTTTTTGACTCCAGGAAGAGGTGGGAGGAGGGGAGGGAGGGAAAGAATATGATTCTTGTAATCAAGGAATAATGTTCTAAATTGACTAAAAAAATTAAAAAAAAATAAATGTAGTAGGTGTATCTAGGGAACCTCTGAAGTTCCCAAAACTTTCCCTTTGAATAGTGTCTGTGGGACTTCTATTAGTAGAACATTCTTTCCTTCTAATGCCTAGCTCCCCTATAAGTTTATTAGGGAGAGATCTTTTATGTAAACTTAGAGCCACAGTAGCATGTTGTCAAGACAGTGCTATAATGCTAGAATTGCCTGAGAATCTTTGAATTTGATCCATGTATTTCTCTCAAACAGTCAGGAGGTGGACAAATCTCCCACCTTTGAAATACCAGTTGATATACCTGAATCTGTCTGGGCCACATCTTCCTCTGATTTGGGCCTACTCAAATCAGCTGCTCCTGTGCCAATCAACACAATAGTTGGCCCACCTCCTTCCATTCCTTAATATCCCCCTATCATAAGAGGTAAATGAGAGAATTATCCTAATAATAAATTCTTTAATTGAGCAAAAATAATAGTTCCATGTAAATTCAAATATAATACACCTACCTTGCCCGTTAAGAAGCCAAAATAAGATGTAAATGGAAAACCTATCTATCAGTTTGTACAAGATTTAAGGGCTCTAAATAATCATGTGATCAAAAGATATCCTGTGGTTCCAAGCCCATCCATAATCATCTATTACTAACATGGTCTCATGTTTTATGGTTGTAGATTTGTGTTCAGCTTTTTTTTTTTCAATATCCATTCATGAAAGATTCTAGAAATATATTTGCCTACGGATGTGGTGTTGTTTGACCCAAGGATACATGGAAAGTCTCACTTTATTTTCACAGATTTTAACACAAGATTTAGTAAATATTCAGTTTAAGGAGAGCCTTTTGATACAATTTGTAGACGATTTGCTCTTGGCCTCACCAAATATCACAGCATGCCAAGAAGATAGCAGACATCTTCTTTTGGAACTATGGTAGAGAGGCCACAAGATTTCATAGGCAAAAGTTCAGTGGCATCTCCCCAACGTGGAGAATTTAGGGTTTATTTTAACTGCTGATGCCTGCTTTATTTCCTCTAAGTGCATCGAAGATATTAACAAATTAAGTGTTTCCTCCACTATGAAACAGTTGAGAGAAATTCTAGGAGCAACAGGGTTTTGCAGACTGGATTCCTTGCTATGCTGAAATCACTAAAACCCTTATAGCACTGACAAAAAATTTAGTCACTGAACTACTGAGGTTAGAGGCAGAGCACCCATCAGCTCTTTCTAAATTGAAACAGACTGTCCTGTCTGCCCCTACTCTAGGCATCCCAGAATATGTACACAAATGGAGAGGGGTAGCTTCAAGTATTTTACCTCAAACAGAGGCAGAACAATTGACTGAATGAGAGCTTGACTGGAATTATCTTTACTATATATTTCTCTGCAGCAGTGACAATGTCTAGCAAAATGTCATTAAATTTCTATCCCTTTCTTTAACTACAATGGTTTCCCCACTATTTTTCAGGAAAATAGGATGCAGTGTAGCACCATTTCCTTCCCCACAAATATCTTCTACCAATCTTTAATCTTGGCTTCATTTTCAGCAGCATTTATTATGTAGAGGTCTGCACTTAATACTTTAGCATTCAGCATAATTGATACAACTCCCTTTGTTAGGAATTAAGTTATCAAAAGGGGAGTGGATCTCAGAGAGATGGGAACTTTACTAAGACTTATATAATAACATGAAATAATAGTAAAAATAATGAAATATTATATTTTCAATTTAATTCAATTCAAATTTCTTAGGATTTTAATTATTAGTCATTTCAGAAAGAATGAACAGAAAGATTTTGTGTATAGCAAACTAAAAATTGAAATTAAGGTATGAAATAATTAAAATAAAAATTATGAGCTTCTTAACATTATATATATTTTTGTTCTTTAAAACAAAGTGAATTTTTCTTTCCTATTGCATTGACCTTCTACTGTAAAGAAACATTGTCATTTCTAAGTTATTTGAAAAACCAACAAAACCACTGGTAAGCTTTAATACATATTCTTGTGGAACAGAAGAGACAAGCAGGTGGTTTCAGGGTCCCAAAAGTATCTAGCCAACTTTATTTGATTGTCTTATTCTTTGACCTATCCTTCAAAATGACACTGGGGAACAAAACAACTGAAATGTTATTGCTTGTCAAGTGTCTTTTGTACCTTAAGGAGAAAGAGGCAGATTTTAGTACAGAGCTTTGTTTATATATTTTTGTTTTGTTCTGTTTTGTAGTCTGGACCTGAGATTTTAACAGTGTGGGAACTCCTCGAATGTAAATTCAACCATTTCAGAGTACCAACTCATCTATAACTCAGTTTTAGAGAATTGTCTAAGGTCATTGATAGGTTTTCACAAAGCCAGTATATGTATGAGGCAGGATTTAACCCTAGGTCTTTCTAACTCCAAGACTAAATCTCCATTGACTATGACACATCATTACTTACACGTAACTATTCATATGAAAATATTTTATAATTCCAAGCAGAAGAATGCATTTAACTACTTTTTTATGGTTGGAAATCATTCACAAAAATATATAAACACTTAATATAATTTTATTTTTTCATCCTTTAAAAAAATTAAACCTTAACTTTCTGTCCTAGTAAAAATTCTTAGATAGAAGAGCAAGAGGCAGGCAAATGGGGCTAAAGGACTTGGTCTGGGATCCATAGCTAGGAAGTGTTCAAAGCTAGATTTGAACCCAAATCCTTCCAACTCCAGGCCTGGTATTGTATCCACTGAATCACCTACTTGCCCCCCTCAGAGAGTTTTTTACATTGTGCCAAATAAAAAGGAAGAAACAACTAAAAATATTCCTTATTTTTCTTTGCCCTTCTTTTGGTGTCTCCCCCACTCTATTGGTAACACAGAAAATAGAATAGAATATTCACTTGGATTTGAATTTCTTTATGATTATATAACTAAAAGTGTTTTACAAATGGTCTCACAAAGAGATGTAAAGCCTGACAGGGATCCTTTTCAGGAAAAGTGTATCCTTGAAGGAAAGTGTAAAGAAAATGATACATAGTGATTCTCACAGTTTTTTATTTGCTGATCTATTTGAGGCAAAGTATCCCATGTATGACATATATAAACACTTTCTCCTTCTGCTCTCAATATAAGGACACTATTGTGAAGATTGGATTTAGCTATCTCCTGATTGTCACAAAGAAGACACTGAGCTCTTCCTTTATTGTGAAGAGAAAATTATAATCCCCTGATTGTAACAATGAAGGTACTTAGCTCTTCCTTTATAGGGAAGATTGAATTATAATCCACAATCTATTTTTAGATTTTAATCTACAAAAAAGTGATAACTCAGTATTTTAAGTACATCTACCCATTTTAACCACAAAAAGGTGTTAAGTAACTACAAAAGGTGAACTTACCAAAAAAGGTGTTAAGTAACCTCAAAAGATATAATCTAACCAAAGAAGATGAGAACTAAAGAGTGGACAGTCCTGGAGAAAAGTGTCTGCTGTGGTTGATAGACATGAAAATTTAGGGAAGGAGACACAAGAAAAAAATATCTTTAAGAGGACCAAAAGGGCAGAAGAATTCAGAGATATTTGAGATATTTTATTCGAGATTTGAGTTGGATGGAGGATTTTCTGACTCTGAGTTGGACTGGAGGAACTGAACACTTGGAAGAACTTTTGCAGAAGACCTCAGACTGCTTTTCCATTTTAGATGGTCACCATTGGTGAGTGAAAGACTGACTTAGTGACCCTGCCTTTCTTGAAGGTGTAAACCTCCAAGAAAGACCCATTGTCTTGAAACTCTTTTCTCTGATTAGGGCCTTAGTATTTCTACCTGGTTCAGAGGAAGCCAGTGTTTCCTCTCTCTCTCTCTCTCATTCCTTAATATCTTCCCTCTATTATAAATAAACTACTATAAATTCCATTCTACTTTAGTAATTCATTTGGGATTTAGAAATTTAAATTCTTTGTGACCACCTATTATATATTCAGAGTTCAACCACAATTAATTTTAACACTATCCTTCCAACCAAAATCAATAAACAAGTTATTGAATTATTGTAATGGGAGGTGTGATATCAAAATCGCTTTAAAAGACTGATACATATTAATTTAAGGTCGCCAAGGAATTCAACTATGTAATTCCTAAATGAAAACTCAAGTCAGCTGCCAACCTTTTTTATGGTGTTTTAATTATAAACAGGAGGAAGAAAGTATTAGAGAGAGAGAGAAAGAGGAGAGAAGGAAAGAGGGCTTAAAATACCCACTCTGCTCAGGCTGAGCCAAAGGGGGCCCAAGGCCCTTGATAGCCAAGGCAAGGAATGAGATCAGTCCCTATCACTCACGTGACCAAACTGGAGAAAACAGTCTGTGGGCTCCTCCAACTCCAAGCACCAGCCTTCAACTCCCTCTCTCCCTCCTCACTGGAAGTTCCAAGATCTCCTGAGGCTGTCCTCTACCTCATTTCCTGTGTCTCACATGTGGCTCTAGCTTAACCCAGGACTGCCCAGAGGTCTGTCCTTTTTGCACATGTCTGTTGAAGGCCATATTCTCAAATAATTAAATCTTGAGTTTTGCTGCAGCCCTACTTAATCTTGTTACCCTGAGTAGGGTGGAGATTGTAGTTTCCAAGACCTGATTCTGTTATTCCAAGTATCTATATTGTTATTGATCAGGAAATAGCTAAACCCCATATTCTAAAGAATGGTCTGAATAGGGTTGAGTAGTTTTGAAATTCACAGAGGCAGAGTCAAGATGGAGGCTTAGAGGCAGCAAAATTCAGACCTCTGAAAACCCTTCCTTACCGATTTAAAACAAAATGCTTTGAGGGGACTTAAAACCAAATCTAACAACAGGACAGAGCTAGGAACCTTCCTGCTGGACTCAACTTAAAAGGTATGCCCCCCCCCCCAACCCTGAATTCTAGAACACTTGGGTTTAAGGTAAAGGAAGAAGGAAGGTCCCAGGACCCTTCCCCCACATAAAGTACTGAGCCTCCAGTGGTGGCTGGAATATCTGGGCAGGCAAAGGAACTAGGCTAGAGGGAGTAAGTACCTTACTGGTACAGCTATGCCAGGCTCGGTGTGTTAAACATAGACAGTGTAGAGGTAGCTGGAAGAGAAGCATAGAGAAGGCAGCCTAGACATAGACACTGCACTTCATCTTATCCTCTCTCCCCTTTCTAGAGGTTTTGGCCTCAGGACACATCCAGCTTTGCAGATCAACTCCTCCCTGGCTCAATCTTATCAATAGGGAAGATATGAAACTTTCAGAGGGCAGGGAAGCTCAAACTCCAATATCCCTCCTCCAGACTACTCTGAGAGCCTTACTGACCAAGCTCAAGGGCAAAAGCTACAACCTTAATAATAGGGTGGGAAGCCCAGCTTCTTTTTCCATTTCTGCTGCAGTGGGGAAGATCTGATATCAGGGCTCAACTTGACCAATCAGCAGAGCAGAGAAGAAGCCTCTGTAAGACAGAATAGCCTAAACCCACACATTCAGCACATAATCAACAGAGCAAGATTACAGGCAATTACAGGGGGAAAGAAGGAAAAAATATGAGTAAACAATCGACAACTTCTATGCAGGTAATGAACAAAAAGCAATTAGAAAAGAGTTGGACCAAGGAACACCAAGCAAAATCACAGAAACCCCAGTCAACTGGATTAAAAAAAAACAATTAAGAGAGGCTGAAGACAACTGGGAAAAGAATTAAAAAGCAAAATAAGTCACCTGGAAACAGAAAATAGTGTCTTGAAAGCCAAAATTAACCAGCTTTAACATGAGGCAAAGGAGATGAAAGACTAGAAGGAGAAGAATGACCAAAAAGCTAGGAATGAAATTCAATCTATAAAAACCAGAATCCAACAACTAGAAGCAAATGATCTCACAAGGCAGCAAGAATCTATAAAATAAAATCAAAAGTATGAAAAAATTTAGGAAAATATGAAATACCTCATTCACAAAATGCCAGACCTAGAAAACAGAGCCAAGAGAGATTATTTACAAATTATTGGACCACCAGAAGAGCATGCCAAAAGGAAAAGCCTGGACATCATTCTACAGGAAATTATCCAAGAAAACTGCCCCAACATTCTCAAGCAAGAGGGAAAAGTAGAGATGGAAAGAATCCACAGATGACCTCCTACATGTATTTAAGTCTAAATTGACAATGCCCAGGAATGTTATAGCCAAATTCAAGAACTACCAGACCAAGGAAAAAACATTACAAGATGCTAAGAAGTCATTCAGATACCATGGAACCACAGTTAAGATAACACAAGATCTTGCTGCATCTACACTGAGGGACAGAAAGGCATGGAATATGATATTCCAGAAAGCAACAGAACTAGGTCTACAACCAAGAATCAACTACCCAGCAAAACTGACTATATTCTTGTAGGGGAAGTATCATCATTTAATAAAATAGAAGACTTCCAAGTATTCATAAAGAAAAGACTGGATTTAAACAGAAAGTTTGATGCCCAAACACAGAACTTAAGAGAATCAGCAAAAAGTAATTAAGAAAGGGGGGAAAAAACAAACCTTTTTTTTTTTAAACCCTTACCTTTCAGGCAGAAGGGTGGTAAGGGCTAGGCAATAGGGGTCAAGTGACTTGCCCAGGGTCACATAGCTGGGAAGTGTCTGAGGCCAGATTTGAACCTAGGACCTCCCATCTCTAGGCCTGGCTCTCAATCCACTGAGCTACCCAGCTGCCCCCTAAACCTTTTTTTTAAGGGACCCAATAAGTTAAAATGATTTGTATCCCTATGAGAAAAGAGGATATTGGTAACTCTTAATGCTTATTATCACATGGGTAGCTAGAAGAATTATACTTAGAGGGAACAATGATAAAGTGTATAGGATGAAATACCAAGATACATATATATGTATGCATAAATATATATGTAAATATAAATATAAAACTAGAGGTAAAAAAAGAGGTTAATTACTAAGAGAAATGGGAAAAGAGACAAAGATCTAATTACTAAAATTTATAAAGTGCTAAATCAATTATATTAAAAAAATCAAGCCATTCTCCAATTGATAAATGGGCAAAGGGACATGAATAGGCAATTTTCAGATAAAGACATCAAAACTATTAATAAGAACATGAAAAAGTGTTCTAGATCTTTCATAATCATAGAAATGTAAATTAAAACAACTCTGAGATAACACCTCACACCTAGCAGACTGACATAACAGCAAAGGATAATAATGAATGTTGGAGGGGATGTGGCAAAGTTGGGACATTAATGCATTGCTGGTGGAGTTGTGAATTGATCCAACCATTCTGGAGGGCAATTTGGAACTATGACCAAAGGGCACTAAAATACTGTCTGTCCTTTGATCCAGCCATAGCACTGCTGGCTTTATATCCCAAAGAGATAATAAGGAATAAAGACTTGTAAAAGAATATTCATAGCTGTGCTCTTTGTGGTGGCCAAAAATTGGAAAATGGAGGATGCCCTCTGATTGGGGGATGGCTGAACAAATTGTGGTATATGTTGGTGATGGAATACTATTGTGCTCAAGGGAATGATGAACTGGAGGTATTCCATGTGAACTGGAACGACCTCCAGGAAGTGATGCAGAGCGAAAGGAGCAGAACCAGGAGAACATTTTACAGAGAAGGATACACTATGATACAATCAAATGTAATGGACTTCTCCATTAGTGGCAATGCAGTGATCCTGAACAACCCAGAGGGTAGTATGAGAAAGAACATTATCCACATTCAGAGGAAAAACTTTGGGAGCAGAAACACAGAAGAAAAACAACTGCTTGATTACATGGGTTGATGGGGATATGATTGGGGATATAGACTCTAAATTATCACCCTAGTGCAAACATCAGTAATATGGAAATGGGCTTTGATCAAGGACACATGTAAAACTCAGGGGAATTTTGCATTGGCTACGGGAGAGGGTAGGGGGAGGGAAGGGAAAGAACATGATTCTTGTAACCAAGGAAAAATATTCTAAATGGACTAATTAAATAAAATAAAAAAAATAAAAAATGTTGTAATAAAGGGATGTTGGAGACAAATTATTGTGGCCCACATGCATGCATTGTGTTAGAAGAGAAAATATAGAGTCTACCCAGGTACAATTTTCCAAACACACACATATCAAGTGGAAGAGTTGCTTTAGGAGTACAAAGAATTCTAGATTTAAATTTAGAAGTCATGGGTTCAAATTTTCATACTTGACACCTATATAACTGCCTGCCCCCCTGTGCCACATTTTCCTCATCTTTTAAATAAGAGGATTGGACAAGATAGGCCCTCAGATCTTTTAAACTTTAAATTTTATAGATACACACACACACACACACACATACACACGCGCGCGCGCGCACGCGCACACACACACACACACACAGCGCTTTTCATTTTGCCAAAAGAACTTCCAAGTTATCTGAGAAGCTGTTGAGTCCTTATTCTTTGGCCCATGGACACATTAACTGTATTTCCTGAACCTAAAATCAGGACACCTGGTTTGCTTTATTATTTGCTTGAAATCAAAACTCTTCTAGAAAATCAGGTCACTGTATCCACAGGCCACCTGGAAAACTCTCATGGTTCACTTTGCAAACAAGCATCAGATTTTTTTTCTCTCCTTGAACATATCTCACAGTTATTCCAGAGCAGAGATTCTTAACCTGGAGATTTCAGGGAGTCAGTAAATTTGGTCAGGAAAAAAAATCACATCTTTATTTTAGCTAATCTCTAAATAAAATTTAGCATTTCCTTCAATTATTTAAAAATGTAATTTTGAGAAGAGAGCCATAGGCTTCATTAGTCTGCCATGAGAAAAGGTTAAGAACCCCTGGTATAGAGGATTTTCCCATAACATGGGACTAGGAAATGGAGAATTGTGCTGTCTAATTTCTTTTTGGGTCAGGTAGACCAAGATTACTTGGGCTTCATATGTCAGGAGCATCTATCTAGTTTGTGATAGTGAGGGCAAAGCAACTGATCTCTTATTATCATCTCTAGTAATACTTAGGAACAGGAAATATAATTACTAGGCATTGCCTAAGTATTTAGTGGTTGATTGATTGGCCTTTGGGTTACCACAAATAACAATCTTATGTTTTTAGTATTATCTTTTCTTTTTTCCTCCATTCCTGCTCTGAGGAGCATTATCCATAGGATTTCCTCACTCTTCTTTCCTGTTAATATTTTTTTGTGTGAGTTAGATCAAATTAAAGTATTATTAGCTGATCAGAGCTTAAAGTTAGGCAATCAACACACATTTACTAAGTACTTAATATGTTCCAAGCACTGTGGTAAGTGCCAAGGACACAAAATAAAGGGCAAAACAGTCCTTGCTCTTAAGGACATATTCTAATGAAAGAGAAAACATATAAATAATTAGATACCTAAAAGATATTTTCAGAATAGTCAGAATGTAATATTAGAGGGAAAACATCAGTAGCTGAAGGGACTCTTAGGATCTCCTGCAGAAGGTGGGGTTTGAAATGAGTCTTAAAAAGGGGTAGAGATTCTGTCAGGCAGAATTGAGGATGGAATACTTTTCATGCATGTAGTACATCAGTACCAAGGTGGGGAGAGGAGAGGGAGGGAGAGAGAGAGAGAGAGAGAGAGAGACAGAGAGAGAGAGAGAGACAGAGAGAGACAGAGAGAGACAGAGAGAGAGAGAGAGACAGAGAGAGACAGAGAGAGAGAGAGAGAGAGAGAGAGAGAGAGAGAGAGAGAGAGAGAGAGAGAGAGAGAGAGAGAGAATATTATGTGAAGAACAGTGTAGACCCCTCTACCTGGATGATACAGTGTTTGAAGAAGAGTAAAGTTATAAGAAGGGGCCATGTAATGAAAACTTTCAAATGACAAAGAGAAACCTTTATATTTGAACCTAAGGGAGCCACTGAAGCTTATAATGATCACATTCAAACTTTTGAGAAAAATCGTTTTGCCATTTGGAGTATGTTATCTTTCCCATTTAAATTTAGATTTCAAAAGGAAGCAAGTTACTAATCTAAAGGAAAGAGCTCTAATGGTATTTTTTCAGGTGCCCGTTCTATATTAATTGAGATTTCATAAGACTACAATCCTTTTTATTCACTAGACTACAATGTATTGAAAGTTAACAAGCTACAGAGCATCAGTAAGAGAATTCTTGTATATAGGATAAACTAGCTGCTTATCTATATCTTTTTTATTCATTCACTCCAAAATTTATCCATCTCCTACTCTATGCAATATGCTTTGCTGGATTCTGAAAGAAATAGAAAACTAAATAAGAAATGGTACTAGTTCTCACAGAGCTCAACACTAAATATCAAGAGACAGTGTGTTTGGAAACAGAAATTCTATGTCAGGTCATTAGTTAACTATAAAGGATTGTTCTTTGCATAAAGGGGAGGGTTTTGATCAAGGGTAGAGGATTTTTTTATATCAATTCTACAAATTTTAAAAATAAAAGGTTGAACAAAGATCATAAAATATTATAATTATATGAGCTCCTGAAGTTTAGTCCAGCCCATATTCAAACAGGATTTCTTGAACAATATCCCTGAAAAAAGGTCATCCATTTAAAGTAAGAGTTCCATACTTGTAATTACATGGACTTTCAGGTGTCTGTGGATAGATTTCAGGGGTCTGTAAAGTTCGATGGGGAAAATAAATCCCATCTTTATTTTCACTAAATTTTAACCAAAATTTATGATTCCCTTAAATTGTTTTAGAACACTATTCTTAGAAGGGGGTCTATAAGTTTCATAAGATGATCAATAGGGTCCACAATATACCTAAAGGGTTAAGAATCCCTCCTTTAAAAGATCCCTATGAATACTTTGAAAATTTTAATTAGTTAATTTGTTGATTACATCAGTTTCCAAGTATTTCCCTTTCTCCCTTTCCTCTTATCTGTTCTTTTGCTAGAGGGGGACTTCCATAAGCTATTCTTCAACAATAATTTTGTTGTTATATAATGTTCTTTTGATTCTGCTTATTTCCCTCTTCGTAATTTCATGTAGGTCTTTCCATGTTTTTTTTTTTTTAATTAAGCTGCTTGTCATTTCTTATGGCACAATAGTATTCTGTCACAATCATATGCCACAACTCAATAAACTATTCCCCAATTGATGGACATCATCTCAATTTTCTAGTTCTTTTCTACTGCAAAGAGAGCTACTATAAATATTTTATAACATACATGTTCTTTTCCTTTCCCCCTTATCACTTTAGGAAACAAAAAATATTTGTACTACTGGATCCCTATGAATAATTCCAGCTAAATTTAACCCTAACCCTAAATTCTCTGACTCTTTTTACACATGGACTATTAGTTTTAAGATTAAAGACTAAATTATAATTATTTCCTGAAATAAGAGGATAAGCATTTCCAAAGTGTAAACAGTAGCCTATATATACAGATATGCACATTCATAATTTTTTAAAAAATTTTTCCATAGGATCATTGTGCTACAGTGATGATCTCTAACATTTGGGAAGCTTACTCATAATAAAAGAGAAATTTCATATTCCATTTTCAGTTTGGTCTTAGGCATGGCAAATTTTGTTTGTCCACATTTTAACTTATTTTCCATATTTTTTCTGTCAAGGAAAATTGAGATCATTCAGTGAATTTCTCTATCACACTCAGAATAGAATCTGTATCTTTGATCCCATTAGCCAGTATGAAAATCCTTTGTGTAATTCAGGTGAATATTTTTATTCCATTTAATCCAAAGTGGAAAACACAATGCGGATGGTTTGCAGAGGTTAACGTGACCTCTTAACAAGAAGGTTGAAGCAAAGATCACTAGTAAGGTGTTATGTTAAACTCTTAGGCAGGCTATGTGACTAACCACTGGGGAGTAGAGGCGACAGCTGAACTTAGACATGATTTAGCTAGAATTGTGGCTCAAATAAATCATAAAGCAAAAGGAAAGCAATTAAGAGAATCATCCCTTAAATAATTACTTATGCAAAGCAAACCTAAATTAAACTAGTGAATTGTTATATAGGTTTTCCCTGAATACATAAGGATTTCTGGATCATTTCCATTTAGGAGGAGATTCTGTTTAAATTTAGACTGAAAAAAAATGAAGGAATTTGCTTTTGGAACACTGGGCCTTTGGGTGGCACTCCACAGTGCGACCCTATATTTAAATCTCCCCTTGAGTTAGGAGCAAAGGGCTGACAAATCCTAACCGTCACTTGGTGCAGCGTGGATCTGCAGTCAGTCCCTTTCCTTAGCCAGGATTGTGTTCTAACCTCGTCATGACAGGTAGGCGAAAACTGAAAACCCTTCTGCTATCATCTTACTGACAAGATTTGATGTGAATGAAATAATTCTATTTGTTGCCTTTTCCATGAGTTAGCCTTAAAGTTACGTAGAAGTTAACTTGCCATATTTTAATGTTAGCTTGTTGACACAGCAATGTCATTTCATTACCTGATCTGGGTTTGTTTGCCTCTGCATATGGTTATCTGAAGCTGATATTGGTTAAGAATTAACTTCTCATAGACACAAGCTTTCTCTGTCCAATTATAACCCCTCATCTGTTGTTTTTTTAAAATAGTTGAAATTTATATTTAAAAGTGAGTATCAAAAAGTCTTTCTTTTCCTTTTAAAGTATCTCGAATACTATTTGTGTATTACTCTTTTCTTTTTCAAGAAAATTATTTATTTGGTTAAAAATTTCCCAGTTAAAAATTTTTTTAACATTCATTTAAAAAAATGAGTTCTAAATTGTTTCCTTCCTGCCCATCCCTTCCTCACCCCATGAAAAGGCAAGTGATATGATATCGATTATACATGTGAAGTCATGCAAAACACATTTGAATCCTACATTGCTCTGTTCTTTACTAACCTCAGAAAGTAAAGATGAATTCTTTGAAAATTATGCTTTAGGAGATCCAGAGTAATATGGAAGGACCAGACATTTTTTTGGCAGCACTTTCATTCATGATTTATTATTATACTAAGATGATGTTTTCTATCATTTCCTTGCCCTTTCCTTTCAGAATATTTTTAATTAAGAAAGGATCAGTTAGCACTGCATCCTAGTGTCTTTCTTCACTTATATGGCCTCATCTTTTTTGGGTCATTTGGACTAAGGTTGGCTTCATATGTCAGGAGACCCAGATTTAAGTCTCAGCTTAAGCACTTACTTAATTTCTCTTTGTCTTTTCCATCTAGCATTTATAGAGTGCCTTTAAAATGACAAAGCACTTTACAAATAACATACAATTTTATCCTTACAACAATCCTTAGAGTCAAGTACTATTATTATATACTTGTTTTACAGAACAGGAAACTGATGTGTACAGAAGTAAAATTATTTGTCCAGGATCAAACAGCTAATAAATGTCTGCCCCTTGAATCAAATTCATGCTCTTTTGCCTCCAGATCTAGTGTTCTATCAATTGAATCATCTAGCTGTTTCTCTAAAGCCTCAACTTGACTAACTAGCTGTGTGACCCTAGGCAAGTCATTTAACCTCTTTGAGGCTTGATTTCCTCTTATATGAAATGGTAATAAGATTTGAAAAGCCTACTTTACAGGATTGTTTTGTGGAACATGCCTTGTCAAATGTAAAATTTGAAATAAATATCAATGGTATTGTTACACATTAGATGTGCATCTCACATTGAACCAGGATCAAAAAGTCTGAAGAATCACATATGTTGAAGGTATCATCTGATTTTTAAAAATTCTGGATCTCTATCTTCTGTGTTTTTGGCCCAGATAATGGCAACTGTCTGTCTAACTGCTGGTGTCCCAGAATCTTATGACCACCCCCCTCCCCCCAGTTACCACCATTCCAGCTATCATAAGGCAGGCAACGATAGCTTTGAGTTCATGTTCTGGTAGTTGAACCTGATTATTTGGAGATGATGAGACCAAGGTCACCCCCACACTTCTCCTTTGGGCCCGTTAGCTTCACTTTGCTGTACAGTCCTAAGTGAGACCCCAAACACTAGCCATCTGTCAAAGGCACGCTCTGGTCCCAAGGCAGATGGCAAGAGGGCTAGCTCAATCAGCATAAATTCATCTCTCACTTCTGGAAGAGAAAAATAACACAGCACCCGCTACAAGAAAAATGTGTCAGTCATTTTTGTACTTGTTAGCCTCCACAGTGTTCTGTTTGCAAATTATAATGACATTGTGCCTGTCCTTTAAAGGCTGAGTTCAAATACCGCTTCTTTCATGAAATCTCTCCTCGTGCCCCTACCTGGAGGCGACTTCTCTTCTCTGATCTTCTGGTGTACTATTATTTTCCACTGAGGGACAGACAGGTGGCACAATGGATAGGATGCAGGGCTTGGATTTAGGAACCCCTGAGTACTAATATGATACTTAGCTGTGTTAGCTTGGGGAAGTCACTTAATCCAGTTTGTCTCAGTTTCCCCATCTGCAAAATGAGCTGGAGAAAGAAATGGCAAAGCATTTCAGAATCTTTGCCAAGAAAACCCCAAATGGGGTCACGAAGAGCTGGGCACAGCTGAAACAAGTGAACAACATCTTATGCACTCCACATTTTCTCATATGTCTTTTATTTAGGTGTGTAGGCATTTTAATATTTCAGTATGCCAAGTGACTTTGTGTGGGCACTCCCTTACTGCTCTAACTCGAAACCCCTTTAATAACTTAGTAGATATCTGTGACGGTTGTTGTGTGGGAAAGTTAGCCACCTGGAGACCAGCCTGATAATTATTCCCTCTTCATTTAGGTAGGTGAGTATTTTTTTCCTTTCTGATACTATATTGGAATCTCTCGCACAAAGCTATTCCTTCCAAAAGTGAAAAGGCAAAGATTGAAACCTGACAGTGATCTTCATATGTATCTTGTCCATGTCCTCCCATAATTGCCACCCTCCCAATCGTGCTTTCTATGTGCCAGGTACGATGCTAAATTTTTGGGATACAAAACCCAAACTGCAGCCCCTGCCCTTAAAGAGTTCCCTTTCTAATGAGGGAGACAATTTGCAAATAACCACATGCGTATGAGTGGAAGGTAATTAATGAAGGAAGGGACTAGGGAGGGAGTACTAAGTGGACACAAAAGTGGCATTGGACTGCCTGAAAGAAGGTCAGGGAAGCTGGGAAATGGAGATGAGGAGGATAGAGTTAAGAGATGGAACACAATGTGTGAATAGTCAACAGGCAAATAGAATAGGAATAAAGAGTGGGTGGAAGAGAGTTGAGTATAGGAAGACTGGAGAGATAGGAAGGGGTTGGATTGTGAAGAGCTTCAAATGTCAAATAGGGGATTTAAAATTTGTTACAAGAAGTAATAGGGATCCATTAGAGTTTGTTGAGGAGGGGAGTAACATGGTTGGACCTTCATTTTACAAAAATCACTTTAGCATCTGAGTGAAGGAGACACTGGAACATGGAAAGATTTGAAGCAAGGAGGGCAAAAAGGAGGCTATTGCAGTTGTCCAGTTGAAAGGTGATAAAGTATTATACAGGGGTGGTGGCTAGATTAATGGAGAGAAGGGAATATATACAAGAGATATTGTGAAGATAGAAATGACCACATTTTAGAATAGATTGGATAAGTGGAGTAAGTGTGGGTGAGGAATTAAGAATTACCCTGAGGTTGTGAACTGGGTGCCTGAGAGAATAGTGTGGCCTTCAGCAGTAATAGGAAAGTATGGAAGAGAAGAGGATTTGGGGAGAAATATGAGTTCTATTTTGGACATGTTGAGTTTGAGATGGCTTTGGACATCCAATTAGGTTGTCCAAATGGCAGTTGGTGATACAGGACCAGAGTACAGGAGGGAAAACAGAATAGAAATAGAGATATAGATCAGGAAATCATCTGAATAATGAAGATAGATGAACCCATGGAAACTGACAAACTCACCAAGTGAGGTCCCCCCAGCTTGCTAAGGCTTTCTCTCTAGGTCTCTTAATGTCATGTGAGTACCAAGACACTTCATAAACTATTAATTTGTTATTCCTTGTTCTTGTTACACGAATGGCTTACCTCCTTTTCTGGTCACAAAATTTTTTAATGATATTTTTATCTTTGGTGATATGCTTCAATATAATTAATGTGCTTTCCCTTTGCCAATTGTGTGATTTGACTGTTTGATCAGGATTAGGATTTGCAAAAACAGTAGATGATTTTCCCGACTTGCAGATGTATTGGCATCACCAGAAGAATACCAGCATTTAAAATCAATGTTTTTGTTTGAAACAGACGCTTGGGATTCTGGAATATGTTGCACAATTTCCCTAAAACTATATATCCCACTCTATTTTTTCTTTTCATATCTGGACTCAACTTATTGTCTACCCCTGGTATCTGTTGAAGACAAGTTTTTGAATACTAATGTTCAATAAATTAAACTACATGTCATAGCTTATTTCTTCACCTACTCTGATTTTCCTGTGTCAAAATCTAGGCCAATTTTTGAAAAGTGATTTGTAAATCTCAGTTAGAAGGCTGTGGAATATTCTGTGTTTTGATGGAAACAGATAAATGTAATTTGTAAATAGGAATATCTGGAAGACCTTCATTAATAGGAAATCCCTCTTCCATTTGGACAAACTGAGTTATTTCATATTACTCAGTATAATACTTGGCATTTAATAAGGGTTTAATAAATATTTGTAGATTGATTGATTGTGAGAGTGGTGAACACAATTTATAAGTATATGTCTTGTTTTATCCTTCCATTAATGTTAATAATTAGAAGATTGCTGAACCATGTTATCTCTATTGTGACAAATTTTAAGGAATCTCGTATCTTCTTGACATATGCATGGGATATAAATTTCTGAAAGAGCATTTAAGAATGCATTTTTCTTTATGAATCAAACTTTGTTCTACTCAACAATGAGAATACAAAGAAGGATCCTATATTGTCTTTGCTTTTTTTTGGTAAAATGACTAATTGAAAATGTAGTCTGCTATAAAATTTCATTTATAAAAGTTGTCAGTTCATTTTTCATGTTTTCTTTATATTTAGCATAGGCTTATAATTTATTTGGTCTAGGAAATTCTTGATGATGTAAGGATGATATTAGAAAATAAGTATTGCTTTATTAGTTTAGAGATAAGAAGTAAAGTGGCTGCTTGAGAAAAGAACTGGAGTTTGAAGCAGAGCTGAGAGAGTGTGTTAATTTTAACTGCTGACAGTTATAACCATTTTTCTATGTCAATTACTCTCTCTGGCAGTTGGGAGTTGCTCTCTGGTAGTTGGCAAAGACACACACTCAGAGACGCTCTCTCAGGGCTGGAGGAGGTAACTTCTTTGCCTCTCTCTGTCTGAGGGAAAGATCTGAAGAAGCTTAGTGTTTTCCTTTCCCAACTTGAGAAACACTATTGAATATCTATTGTGGTTTTATAGATTGTTTAACTCTGAGAAGACCAAAGAAAAACCTGGTCTTTGGTTTGTACTCTGAGTCCTAACTTTATTCTTGTTAAGACTCAACCAGCTAACCTTTGCTATTTTATAATTTGAAGACAAAGTTAAGATTTATAAGGATATTAGTGGTAGTTTTTATTTAGATAGTATAAATTTGGGTTAGTCAGATCATGGAGGAGTGGTGTAACTTGTGAAACATAGGAGAAGTGGTTCCTTGCAGAACCTGGGAGTTTATTTGGGTGGATTTAGAATAGCTAAGAATTAGAAATAATTTATTTATAATTATATATTTCAATAAACATTTTATGTTTATAATAAGAGTTTCTTTAGCATACTTGCACCTGGCCTGAAGGGAAGTTCACATTTGAGCTTCACTTCATCACTGAGGATACTTTTGATTACCTCTATCAAAAGTGTCTGAAAGTATCTGAACAGTTTGAACCTGATTGGTGAATGCAACAGTTTTGAACCTATGTTTTGAACAGTTTTTCCTTCTAAATATTTTATTTTTTTAGGTTGCAATTTTATTTTTACAATGGGGAATATCCATCTACCTTTCTGATCAATACCTGCTATAGAACTTAAAACATTTTAGAGTATTAACTGGGGACCCTGAAAGATAAGCAACTTAATCAAGGCTTTCTAATATTTTCATCAAGGATGTCCTTGATAGATATGTAGATTATTATCATGGATTTTTGTGGATATAATAAAGTAGACATGTTGTTTGAAAAGGATGCCTTTTTTCTGGGTAATTGATTCCTTCTAAATTTTGGGGGTCTTCCCATATTTTATATATCTGAATAACTGATTTCTCAATACCTACTTAAAATTGTGTTGGCCCTTCATTTAAGTGATTTGGTCCAGTTAATCTTCTCCATTTGTACTCCCTCATGCAACATTCTGGTGGCTCTGACATTGAATCTAAATACTGTAGGTCCACTATAAAAATTAATAAAGGATATAGTGTGTTGTACAAGTATTGACATGTTTTCAACATTTTTATCTTTTTATCTTCTTTCTCCTTTAAGAATGATAAACACTCTTGATATGACCTGGATTAATTATATTTCAATTGAGTTTTCTGCAAACTCGGTATTTATATTGCCTTGGAAGCA
Organism: Monodelphis domestica; assembly: GCF_027887165.1. NCBI lineage: Eukaryota > Metazoa > Chordata > Mammalia > Didelphimorphia > Didelphidae > Monodelphis > Monodelphis domestica. The sequence continues at coordinate 626,328,505 of NC_077227.1, forward strand.
GCAGGGGGGTGGTTTGGGAGGAGGGTTAGGAGAGAGGGAAAGAGAGTAGATTCATGGTATACCTCAAATACTATATGACATTAGTCTTACCAAGTTGAAGTTCAAAGCTAGAAGTTCCAGCTTTTGCTGAACTTGTACCCTTGGACCTCATTTCCTCAGAGCATAGCAGCTTAACCAGTTATATCTCTTTTAGATTCTTAGAATCCTGGATCCTTATGGCTCATAGTCTTAGGACAAATCAGAGACTCCTCTCCTTGCACATAGAATAGAAAAGAATGAAGAGGCCAAAGATCCAATCCCATTTCTGGAGGCTTCTTGGCTTAATGTGAAGGTAGAAGAGGTGGCTCTTAGTGTCCTTCTCTAATACTTCATTAATTTGAATGAAGGAGTTCTTCATTTTTAGATAGATTTATTTTTTTTCATCTTTTTATCTTCTCTCTCTTTTAAGTATGACTTAAATGCTCTTGATTGTAACCTGCATTAATTAAATTTCACATCAAGCTTTCTACAAACTTGATTTTTATATACATATGTTTACTGTTTTAATAGGTATTATTGTTCACAATCTTTCATTATGTTCCTTCATATGATTTCTGAGTGACTTTAAACCTAAATTGGCATTGCCCTTGGCTGCCATATATCTTGCTTGGCAAGAAAATTGAGTGTTGGTGAGATAGTAGCAAAAGTCCGTGACACTGCTCAGTCTAGTTCTTTTAAAAACAATCATACCTCCTGCTACATAGGCAATGGAAAAAGATTGTTTCTAACCACATGGTAAGCCAATGTGGAATGTCTATACATTCTCCAGTCCTCTTGTCTTTTGGAATAAGTTCCCATTCCTTCACATGGGGGAGGTCAACTTTTGTGGTCTAGGCATGCATGAAATCACCATTCTATATGAATAAGAAAACATTTTTTAGTTCTTATTATGGATAATACATTGTGTTAGGAATAGGAGATACAAATATGAAATAGAAAAACCATCAAGGGGATTATAATTTAATGAATTAACAAATATAGAGAAGTGATGAGTTGAGAAGAGTATTTTGGAGGCAGTATGTCACAAAGAAGTTTTATGGAGCCAGAGGACAGTTAATTGATACTTTTCAGAAACAACTATTTTTTCTAGAGCAAGAGATTTGAGGCTGGGTGGAGGGATGGGGATATGCTTTATTTAGGGGCATGGCAAGAAGATGGCTGGTATGAAGCAGAGTTAGGGGTATGTGGATGGCTAGATAGTCTTGTCATTGTCTTCTTTTTCCACTTACCATTTGGGCATGTAAATTTGTTGGACTGGAGCTATCTTAATTACATGCTATTTCTTTTCATTTTTATTCTAATTTGATATGACTTTTGATCTTTATCATGTCTGTGGTCTGATTTATACTGAGTTGATTCAGAAATAATTCCCACAATTGTAACTCATCATTTCCTATTTGTTAAGATAAAGTCAGTTTTATTTTTATAATGTTATCATTCATTGTTCACCATGGTCAGTAATTTCCCAATCTCTTCTTGAAGAAAGTAATTACAATTTACAGTCATGAAGTTTCTTGTGTAATCTGTTTTTAGCATCTTGTATTTCTTGAACTCAAGTTACATTTTTCAATATATTTTTCAATGCTTTCCCATGTCCAGCTTTACAATGATGTTACTAAGTATTAAAGTACGTTTCTTATAGTCTGTTGTAGTTTCTTTTATGACTTAGAAATTCAAACAAAATGTCAACTCAGATAGTAATATTTAAAATGGATTTAATTCCTACAAGGAAGGGCTTGGGGCTTAAGAGGACACCCAGAAGTGGAGATGGGAGAAAGAAGATGGGAGCAACAATAAAAGGTTACAACTGGATTCATTATAGGACCTCAAGTGTTATGGTCCCTTGTCTATGGCAAGAAAACAGAGTGTAATAATTAATAGTCTTGTGAAGGGACTATACTTCAGCCATGTCACATCAAATTTCATCACTTCCATCACTCCTTTTAGTTAGTGGGAGAGAATGCTTAGGTCTTATCCAACAGAACAGCATCTCTTACAATGAGCATGAGCTGCTACTTCCAAAGGTAGGGTAGTGGTGGCATTATGATTCCACAACGTGAACTAGGATGGTCCACATATTAGGGCAACCTAATAACCTTTTCAGCAATGAAGTAGGTGAGAATGATAGGTTTTAGAGAGAGGTAGAAAGATCCTCTCAGAGATTACTGGGATAGGTGGACAGAAGGATATGTTCATATTAAGGCAGATCATTGCAAGAAAAGCTAGACCTCTTCCCATACCAAAGAAAGATATTTTATCTTTTTAAATTACCACAAATTTGTGTTCATCTGGAACTCAGATCAACTTATTGCATTTATAGGATTTTAAAATCTCTTCATCTACTCTAATGGAAATTGGCATATTAATTTCAGTTATTTACATAGTAGCCTTTTTTGTTTATCCTTTCTGTTTATCATGAGCAAGGAAAGGTAAAATGATCAATTATCACACAAATTATTTTTCTTTTATTTGTTATTTACAAAATCAATCAATCAATAAACATTTAAGCATCTACTGTTTTCTAGATATTGTGCTAAACACTCTCTAAATAGAACCTATGAGCCATCTATACATTTAGTGCAACTTCCTTATATCTTCAGGCTTAATTTATTGCAAGTATTTTGTGTAATCCTGTCTTTCTTACTGAAAAAGGATCTCATAGCAAGTGTATGAAAATTTAATTGATGGTTCAAAAACCATTATTCTTAGAATCATCTACCACAAATATCAAAGCAGTAGAAATCTCTTTTCCTTCTCCCCTCTCTCCCACCAAATACTCAAGACTGAGAGTTATTTTGTATTTCCCTCTTTTCCATGAGTTGCATGAGCCAAATAATTCAGCACTAATGGCCAGTCTTTTTTTCATTCCAACTAAATTACAAATAGCTTAGGGTAAGAACTGATACTCATTTGTCTTTGTGTTTTCCCTATGTACTATTTGCATTGAAGACTATTGTTCTTAATAAATGTGGGAGAAACAAGTTATCTGAAAGTGGTTCAAATAGTCCTCTGTAAATGAACCATTAATAATCTCTACATACTTGGAAACAAGGTTATCAGCAATGCAAATATAAAGTTACCTGCATTCAGATAAGCAGCCTAATCCAGCACTTTAAAGTTCCCAAAACACCACTAACTATCTAATTTGGTCCTCACAACTCTGGGAGGTAAGTGCTATTATTATTATTCTATTTTACAGATAAAGAAACTAAGGTTAAATGAAGTTAAATGACTTGCTTAGGGTCACATAGCTGGTATAAGTATGAGGCAAGATTCAAACCTGCATCTTCCTCATTAAAGTTCTAGTGCTCTATGAAGTATACAACACTGCCTTCCAAATAATGCATTTAAATATAGTAAATAGAAATTGTGAAATTTTCAGTATAAGAAATCTTTGCTTTGATTACTGAGAAGTGCTTGAAAGGCAGCAGAACTAGTTCTTGGAGGTGCATTTATCCTACTCATCTGAAATTGGAGCCAACATTTTTAATGATTTCAAATATACATAAATGCTTCTCCATATTTGGATTGGGCCAACCACACTATCTGTAGATAAGCCAGTTTCTATAGGTTAGCCCAGTGATGGTGAACCTTTTGGAGATGGAGTGCCAGGTCTCATCCTCACCCCACTCCCTAGAGTGCTGTGCCCATCCACCAGAGACCAAGTGCTGTGCCCCATCCCCACACCAAGTGTCAGGCACACCCTGACACTCCCCTTACCTCACACAGGGGAGGGAGAAAGCCCTTTCAGTGGGCTACTGGGGGTGAAGTGAGGAATGTCCTCAGCAAGTATAGAGATGGAAATGGGAGTGGTTCTAGTACTGTTTCCCTCCAACTCTGCCACCTGTGAGCTGTCCACCTTACCCCCATCTTCTCTCATTGGGTTGTTGGGCAGAGGGGTGGGTGATGGGAAAAAAAGTCATCAGGCATGGTGGAAAAGGGGAGGGGGGCAACTCTGCCTGAGTCCCTCTGCCTTTCTAATAACAAATTCTGGGTAGGGGGAAGGTGGCCATGTGGCCATAGAAAGCCCTCCATGTGCCATCTTTGGCACCCGTGCCATAGGTTTGCCATTCCTGGATTAGCCTTCATTTGCTAAAAGATGAACACTACCTATATATTCTTAACTTGGTTGCTCTAGTACTTGACTAGCCTAGCCCAGAGAGCTACCAACCTTGCATCAGTACCAAACTCTATAGACACAATAGAAAACTAACTGGGTGGTTGTAACCCATGAACACCGTGTCATCTGGGAAAATCACACAAAAGCCACACAAAAATCTAAATTGACCCTTTGCATACTTTTTCAACATGAATCTTTTCTGTGGTCCCTACATCTATCTGTCAAAATAATCCTAAATATAATCTATTTTCAAACAATTGATGGAGGAGGTAAATTGCTTAAACAAACTGGGTTTCATTTAATGCCTTGTTACTGACAAACTTTCTGATAGGCTACTGGGGGTGAAGTGAGGAATTCTTAGATAATTTTTATAGATAAATTCTTAGAATTTCAGAACTAAAAGGTATCTTGGAGGCCATGTAATACAACTGTGTCAAAAATATTTCCTTTATAGACTCAGAACTCATTTCCCCCCAAACCTTCCCTACAGAGCTATCTGAACTAGATTAAAATATAATTGGGAAATATTTAACTAGATAGATAAATAATATACAATGAAACATAGAAGAAATTTATACATAGTTTTCTAAATCAATATACACCCTCCAGGGATCTTTATTTATGACTTAGTGTCCCTTATTTCTATTTGAGTTGGGCACCCCAGTTCTAGTGCTATGCTCTTATTTACAGATGTGAGAACCTGGGGAGGTTAAGCATTTTCTGACTGCTATTATTTGTGTGACAGTGGATTCCACTTGATTACTCTAAGACTTAATTTCTTCACTTAGAAAATGAGGGAGTGGCTATAGAGGCCATTGTTCCTTTCCATTTCAAATTGATTGATGGATCTATGTCACTTTTCTAAGCTTACAGGATGGGTAATTGCAGAACCAAGCCTAAGACCCAGATAGAGAGGAATGTTGGATTCCCTCAAACAGGATTACATTTTTAGTGTGAGTATTTGCACCACAGGAAACTAGTAAAGACTACAAATCTAGGCTTTCTATATTGTTTTATTGACTTAAGATAGTGACAGGGGAAAAGGCTTTAAATTCATGTTAAACTTAAAAATGTGTTGAACCATTTATTCAATATTTGCCATAACATCCCAGGACCTGGGCCTCTTCAATCCAGTCTACAGGATTTGTCCATTTTATCAGTGGTGTCAAGCTCAAATAGAAGGAGATCCATATAGGTGGTTTATTGACTTAGAAAGCCATAAATTAGTGTTATCTATATTATTTTGTATTTTTATTTATTTTTATTAAATATGCCCCAATTATATTATAATACAATTCAGAGAAAGGAGTTTTATCCTGTTTGATACCTCTGCCTTATAACACACTGTGACATTTGTTTTAATTTTATTGCAAGGCTTGTGTTCAACTTCTTTCTCTCTTTTGAGAATGGCTGAGAAAAAGGTTTGATACTCTGGATCTGAGGAATAAAAATCAGATAAGGATCAGCTATTATTATTTTCATTTATTTCATATTTGCCTAATAAAGCAGAGAGACTATGAAACTAGTTCTTTGAGATCTGATACTCCCTTGGCTGCTGCCAAAGAAATATGCTAAGTTCTTTTCTTATTTTTCTGTTACATGTAGAAACATTTTTGACAATTGTTTTTGACACTTTAAAATTCAGATTTTTCTCCCTTCCACCCCTTTCCCAACACTTAGGTGGTGAATAGTCTGATTACATGCTAAGTTCTATGTATTCCAAATATCTTTACTAAGCAAACAAACTTCAGCACTTACTAACTATATGACCTTGGGCAAGACACTGAATTTTCTGGGTCATAATTCCCTTACACTTAAAATAAAAGGGTTCAGTTAGATGATCTGTAATTTCTTTATTAGATCCTTAATTATTTAGCTCTATTATAAAATTTTCTGAACAATTTTCAGACTTAGAAATAACACACTTGGATGTTGATCTCACAATCTGTACCTGTCTAAAAGGAAAGCACTTAGTCATAGCTTAGATATCCCATCAACAGAAATTTCTTTTTTGTTTGTTTGTTTTCGACCTATTAGCTTCAGAGTCAGAGAGGTCCATTGGAGTCTGTGAGAGCAAAACATTCTATCTGGAAACAACATGTGGCAGTTAAGGCCTTTTAAAAAATCCATGCAAAGATACTCTAGTCCTCCCAGCTGGAAGCTGACTTGCCACCCTTTAATTTCAGTCTAGTTAGATCAAGACCTATAGTCTAAATGATATAGACACCCAGTCATTAAGCAATTTCTTGAATTTCCAAATGGGCTTCCATGTATAGCTGAAGAAGATGATGATTAATTGCTCATTTAGCTAAGTTCTGGCTCTAGACTTTTATCCCCCCAACAGTTCCTCTATTGAGAAAAAGAAATCCAATCTTAAAGTTGCATTTTCCCTAGGAACTAGATTTCCCTGAGACTGATCAATGATCTACTGTATTCTTAAAATTCTTGCCAAGTTCATTCAGTCTCCTGACTTCTTGCCTTTTAACTGGCTGTTCTTCATGCTTGAAAGGCTCTTCTACCTCACTTATACTTCCTGGCTTTTCTTAATTCCTTCAAAACTCAGTTTAAATCTTATCTTGTATAAGAGGCCTTTCCCAATGATATAAGATACAAATTATCTTTTTTTCAGAGATTATTTTCTATTTACTCTATAAATATGGCAGGTAGTTAAGAGTCAGAGGGGTTAAAGACAATGAAGATACTGGTATCAGAGTAAGCTATATGTATTAGACTTACAGATGGTTTGGGTATATAAGCACCCTTTAAGCCTAAAGAAGAAAAGTCTACAATGTGTTTGTGGGATGTTATTATTATTATTATTATTTTATTTATTTAATTAATTTAGAATATTTTCCCATGGTTACATGATTCCCCTCCCTTGTCCCTCCCCTACCCCACAGTCAACAAAACATTCAACTGGGTTTTACATGCATCATTGATCAAGACCTATTTCCATATTATTAGTATTTGCACTAATGTGATCATTTAGAGTCTCCATCCCCAATCATATCCCCATTGAACCATGTGATCAAGCAGTTGTTTTTCTTCTGTGTTTCTACTCCCACAGTTCTTCCTCTGGATGTGGATAGTGTTCTTTCTCCCAAGTCTGTGGGGGGTTATTATTAATACCATCATTATTGTTACAATTTCTTAGGAGAATTCACTGGAGAGTCCACCAATTAGATAGCAAGAAGAATAAAGAACAAATTTGAGGAACAAGGCATGGGGATATGATTTTTAGTAAGAGGATGTCTGGGAAAGAGCCCATTTGGGAAAGGACATTGGGTGATGGTTTGTACTAATCCTTACATACCTTGCATAGTGTTTTATTTCAAGGTACTCAGGGGGTAAAGCATGGATAACTTGATAAAATAAGATCAGTTTTGCTCAGACATGATAGTCTAGCCTATGAAATATATCTTGTATATACATTTTTTGTTGTTGTTATTCAGTTGTTTCCATTGTATCTATTTATGATCCCATTTAAGGTTTTTGGGCAAAGATACTGAAATTGTTTGACATTTCCTTCTCTAGCTCATTTTATAGACGAGGAAACAGAGGCAAACAGGGTTAAGTGACTTGTCCAAGGTTACATAGCTAATGTGGCTGAGGCCAGATTTGAACTCAAGAAGATGAGTCTTCCTGACTGCAAGCCCAGCATTCTGTCCACTATGCCACTTAGCTGTCCTATATATGAATAGTTATTTCTATTTCCTCTCCCTTTAGAACTGTGGTCATTGAGGGGGGCAGTATTTATGTCTCTTTTATTATCTTCAGAACTTAGTACATCAACTAACATATAGGAAGAACTTAATCAATACTTGTTGACTGATTGAAGAAAATGTAATGGGCTCTTTTTTCTTCTCTTTTATCATCATAAAAAAATTAAACCTCTATAGCTTGGCCAGAAAGACTGAAGCTAAACTTTAGGAATGAAGAGATTGTGGATGATGGAATAAGAAAGATGATCACATCTATAACATGTGGCAATCAGAATCATTTCAATTACAAAGAAGGAAGGAAATATAAATAATCTCTTATTTCCAGGTACCTTCCATGTCAGGAATTCAGTATGTTTAGGGAAAGTTTTTTGACATTCACAGATATTTTGGGGGTGAGTGTGGGGATGGAGTAGAGTGAATCTTTCTCAATTTCCTCCTTATTTATACCCTTGTCAATTTTACAGCCCATATTTAGAAACTTGTCCATTTAGATGGTGGTTCCCATTTCTGAATGGGACTGTTAGCTCTGTTTAGGTGCAGAAAGATGTTAAAGACAATTCAGAATCAACTAAAACACCAACATTCTTTACAAAATGGGTATTAACCAGCTGAATGATAGTGGAGGAAGCCATTGCTTCAGATTTTATTAATTCACAGTTTTCTACCTTTGGGGTTTCCTACTCCTTTTTTTTCCTAGAAGCTCCAATTAGTATCCCAGTTCTCTTGACCTATTGTTATCCCATCTTTTTTCTCCCACATGAATACTTCTGGGTTTAATACCCAATAGGATAAAAGTTTCCATTTCCCCCTAAACTACAGCTCTTGAAATGAGTACATAACTACTTTGTGTATTTTTTGTAGTAATAAGGCATGGTGGATAGAGCATCAGACCTGAAGTCAGGAAAACCTGAATTCAAATCTAGCCTCGCACAATTACTAACTGTGTGACCCTTGGCAAGTCACTTAAACTCAGTGTGCCTCACTCTCTCATCTGTAAAATGGGGATAATTGTTGCACCTACATGCCAGGGTTGTTGTAAGGATTAAATGACACAATCATTTGAAAATTTCTAAGTGCAGCACTTGCAAATTAATAAACACTGTATAAATGTTAGCTGTGATTATGATCATGATAATGAAGATTTTTTTATTGATGGGAATTATAGAAAAACAGACTAGTTTCACAAGACATCAACAGAATATGAGAAGTTACAAAATACTGGAAATCTCAAAGGACCCCAGCGGTTGATAGCTTTGGTCTTTATTGGGATATTTATGGAACAAGACCTGATCCTTGTTACCTCATGTCCTCTTTTAGTGACTGGCTTTTTCCAGTCTTGCCTGAGAATCATCTTTCTGGGGGAATCACATGTACATACCAAAAAATGAGCTTTTCTGAGCCCATTTTTCTCATTCTGGCTAGACAAAGTAATCCAGATCTCTAGCCTAAGCTAACTTCATTTTGGCATCACTAATATGTCTAGAGAGCCATCACATGGAGCAGAGGATAGAACTGCTCTTCTTGGCCCAAGAGGATAGAACTTTAAGCAATGAGGATAAGTGGCAAAGAGACCAGTTTAGGACTAATGGAAGATAAACTTCCTAATTATCAGAATTATCCAAATATCGAATAATCTTGATTGGGGAATAACGAGTTTTTCCTTTCTGTAACTCTTTAGCAAAGATAAGACATGTAATATGGGATGTTCTAGATATGTTACTGAGAAGGTTTTAATTCTGCTATAGGTTTGGCTAGATGATCTTTGAAATCTCTTCCTACCATTTTTGTAATTTTCATGGGATTCTTATTTTCCATTTAGAATTTGATGACTTGACCTTTATCTCAGTTAGCTGCAAATTCAATTCTGGACTTTCTTTTCCTAAAACACATGAATAATTTTGGGGCCTCCCTTGGTCTCTGATCTCTTGAATGGAGGTGGTTTATTCAGCTCTCTAAATATTCCTCTGCCGGGCTTTTTGGTCATCTTGCACTGACCTTGCATTCACCTCTTTTGACTTTCTAGGAGCCATGGATATCTCCAGGTTATCTATCTAGGTGACAAGCAAAATAAATAAGAACAGACTTGTGGAAAGGTATGTGTAAGTCCTTTAAGTCAGTAGCTAGGGAAATTATGACAGCTAGTAGGTACTAAACCACCTGGCTAGCAATTGTACCACCTTTATTGGCACTTGCTCATGGAACAGGTATTTACCTGGGATATTTAAGGTTAGATATGGCTATCGAAATATTTGGATCTGATCTAAGTAAACATCTCTGCTTTAGGGTATAGCTGCATTGTGTGGATATCCAATAGAGTCTTCCTTACATGGGATATTTTCCCTCTTAACTCAGTGAACCAACCCTCAGAAAATCAGTGAGTGGAGAACAGGTTTCTATGTTTATGTTTTCTCCTGGCATCTTGTATACTCTGCCTATATTATATTTAGTTGGTTGTTGAGGGGATCATCAACCAGGAAAGTAAAATACATGATCATAAAGCCTGTTGGATACATCCTGTTTGCATTTCTGATAAGGCCATTTTGAAATTACCCCCATCAGCCCAAGGACATATTTAAGAGCCCCAGACATATAATAGGTTTTGAGAACTCATTGACCTAGATGAATATGAAAAGTCAAGTTGGAAAGCAAAATTTATTTCCATTTACACAGGGATTTCTTTATTCTGCTTATTTGAAATCAGACACTAGCTGGTTTTGAATGATTTTCTTCATATTTGGGTGGAGACCATTTCTGCAAATAGCCATGACAGATATAGTATAGAGCAGGGATCACAAACCTTTTAGGGCCTTTTAAAGGACACGTGCCATTCCCCACTCCCCAGGGTGTGTGCAGTACCCCACCCTCCAGAGACTAAGTGGTCCCTTCCTCCTGCACTGGGAGTTGGGGGGGTGTCTCCCGGCTGGCTTGTGCCTGGGGATAAGCTGTCTCTTGTTGCCAAGGGGATCCCCTACTGTACAGGGGGTCAAGAAAGGGGACTGCTGCCCAGTTTCACTTGACCAGAGAAGAGTAGTAGGTTTGGGAAGGTGGGGGAAGGCTAGTGAGTAGGTGGCTTCTTATTACAAGGTGGGGTGCATGTCCATTTTGAGTGGGATTCAAATGTAGTCCTATGCAGCAGCCCCTGTTGGGCTGTGATCCAGAGAGGCAACCTTGGGGCCTTATAGGCTGCTTCTAGTTGCATAACAGTGGTGTACCCCTGATGGGACTGCCTGCTGGGAGTGGGGCTGCCAATTGGGCTGTGACCCATGTCAGGGTGGGAGCAGGGGGAAAAAGGGAGTGCAGTTAGCCTTTGCAGGGCAGGTCACTCCCCAGAGTAGCAGCTAGAGGGGAAGGAAGGAATGAAAGTAGAGATCTTTTAGTAGGTAGGGCCTGCCTTATGGTGGGAGAGGAGACCCCCCTCTTATCCCACTTGTAGCCCTCAGTCCCAGACAGAGGAGGGAGAAAGAGAAGGGAATGACCCGAGTGCTGTACTCAGGGAAGGGAATAAGCTTAGTGGGGCCTGTAGGCATTGTGGAGAGGGGGAAGGGAGAAGCTTAGCTGGATTACCTCTGCCTTTCTAGTAACTGACTCTGCCCAGGAAGGTGCGAATGCCCAAAGAGAGGTCTTTGCATTCCATTTTTGGGATGCACGCCATAGGTTCCCCAGAAAGGTTATAGAATTTTGCCCTCTATCCTCAGGAAGTTTCTAAGCATTTAAATAAATTCTTACTTTCTGTCTTAGATTGATACATGTGTTGGTTGGCAAGGCAGAAGAGAGAAAAGGACTAGGCACTTACCTAGGCAAGTCACTGAACTAGTAATTGTCTGAGACTAGATTTCAATTCAGATGTTCCTAGTCCCAGGCCTGCCACTCTATCCACTGAGCCATCTAGCTGCCCCTTCCTAAGAATTTTAGCCTGCCACTTCACCTAATTCTAATCTGCTCCCTTTGTTATTCAAAAAGCTCCTTGAAAAAGCACATGCTTTTCTTTCCCTTTTTACATATATTGGATAATTCTATCAATTAAATGAATAATTTGCATATTTAGTCAACTTTTTTTATGAGTTACACTATTTTTATAGATATGTTATTAACCATGAACAACATACTCACTGAAATGGGCCAATATTTTGCTTAGGCTGGTGCTACCTGGTGCTTATGAGCAGGGGAAAAGACCCTGACCTAAGAGGCAAGAGACTGATTTAAGTTCCAGCTTTGATACTAATTGGACATGTAACCTTGGGTGGGTCACTTCATCTACTTGGGTTTTACTTTCTTTATCTATAAAAATGATTGTATTGGAGTACATGATTTCTAAAGGCTCATATAGATCTAAAGTTCTGTGATTTTAAAAGCTTTTTGAAAGGATTAAGTAAGTAGTTTCCTCACTCCATGTATATTAGTGACTGTAGTTGCTGGTGGTTTCAATCCTGTATGTGCTGATGTACAGAACTTAGAGGAGATTCCTTCCTTTTCCCATTTCCCACTGTCAGTCTCACTTTCACTATAACCTCTACAGTAATTACAAAGGCTAAGTACTCATCTTAATGGAAAATATATTTTAAGGGGAAAATTGAGGCAAGGCTAAGTATATCATGCAAAATATGATTTGATTTCCATTAACTATGGAAGCATATTCACTCCTTTCATCATACTCAGGGCAGGATGAAGGCCATGACTACAAGCAAGAAGAGAGGTAGCTTTCAGATGGGTGAGTTCAGTACTTTTGAAAGATCTCAGTGCTAGCTCATTTAATTGGCAGTTTCAATTTAGCACAGCTTGAGAATGAGACAGTCTTCAGTGCCTTTCACACTGAAGAAAGGAGGCCTTTCATGATGGACTTGTCTTAAATTAGTGTCCTTCAATAGACACTCATTTTCTCAAATCTTTTTTTTTTCTGAGACCAGCTCTTCACTAGCTTCTTTATGTATGTAGAAAGGAAGAATCTTTAAATAAAAATAACTATTATTTTTATGGAGCTTTTAATTTTGCAAACACTTTACAAATCTCACGTTTGGTCCTCACCACAATCCTGGCAAGTAGGTGCTATTGTTGTCCCCATTTTACAGATGAAGAAGCTGAGGCAGAGGGAGGTTAAGTCCCTTGGCCAGGGTCACATAGCTGGTAATGGTCTGAGGTGAAATTTGAATTCAAATCTTCCTGACTTCAGATCTAATGGAATTTCAAGTATGAGTCCAGTGGATAGGCTGCTTAATATATAGAGTACTTTTTAGAATTCATTAAAAAATATTATATAGATGATTATCTGGAGCATGAAATCAATAGGACATAAATCTCCCATTATTCCCTTTTCTCCTTTTCAATGATTCATACAGTAGAAACTTAGCCCTTCTTTACCTAGCATCTAAATATAAGAGATATCAGACTTTTTAGAAAATTGGAATTAGAAGAACCTTAGAAATCTTTTAATTCAACCTTCTCATCTTAATGATGAAACAACTAAAATCCATGGTCAATAAAGTTTTCCCAAAGTCCTATGTAAAGCTAATAATAGCCTACTCCTCATATCTCGTCTATCACATTGCTTTTGTACAACAATCAGCTTGGGGTCATTGTTTGTACAGAGAATCAGATTTAGAGTAAGAAAGACTCGAGACTGAATCCTGTCTCAGAGATGGGTTAGCTATGTGATCCTGGACAAATCATTTAAGTTTTTTGCCTCAGTTTTCCAATACATAAAATGGAGATAATATCATCTGTGTAAAAGTATTTATCAGTCTTAAAGGTCTAGATAAATGCTATTTATTATTATTAGCATCATAATAATATTGTCATATTACTTTCATATTACACATCCCACAACTGTCCCAAACTTTTTCTTTTCCTAAGCTCCTAACTACATCTTTTATTTCTTCTCTCTCAGGAGAAATGACTTTACCTTTTCTTAAATGAATTAGGCTTATATCACTTCTTCCATATCTCAAAACTTTCTTATATAATCATTCTTCTTTGCTTTGGTCTGAGTGGATGATGTATAGAGTGACAGGGAATTCATTATTCTCTTTGTCTATTTTGAGTTAACATTTTGTTAGCCATCAAGTAAGAGAATATACAAGTCACTTGAAGAAGTAAGAATTCACAAATTATTTGCTAAAATGAGTGATAACTCCAGAACTCAAAGCACCCCTATTTAACACTAAGTAAGAGTGTTTTCAAGTCATTTGCTAAAGTGGGAGATAACTCAGGCAAAAACTTGTGAATCCTATAATAAGAAGTTGGTACCTTCAGAAACCTATAATAAGAGTTAACAACTTCACAGGTGAGAAATGGATCACACAAACACTGCCCCCCTGGGCAGTGCTAGGCAATTTGGAAGCTGTGATTGGTCCCTGTGAAGAGGGAAAGGGACAAGAAGTCACTATAAAAAGCCCTAAACTTCTTAGGCTGGAGACAGTCTTCTGCAAGCAGGTCTTCTGGAGATAGTTGTTGTCGATAGTCCTTGATCAACGTCAACCGTCTGTCGTCAATCATCATAGTTGTTGTCCATCATCAGTCGTCAGTAATTCTCTTTGTTGTCATCTTTGGTACTTGTCTTTGACTGGTGACCTGCCTCTTGGAGGTGACTTGGGACTTGAACTGCCTTTTGGGTGAGTGAATAACTAGTCTTCTTTTCCTGGTGTCTGGAGAGAGATTAGTTTCAAAGAGGCCTTCCTTTTTGGAGAAGGCTGTGTGGGTGGAACTCCCCATCCTCTGGTCTAGGATTAAGTCCTGCTGGACTGAGCTGAGCACCGGAGTAATATTTAATGTGATAGGCTAGACATCTTCTCTACCCTCTTTTTGTATTTCTCGACTTTCAGTCTTTCCACAAAATAAAAGCTATTAGAAAGTCATTTTGACTTGAGCTATAATATTTCAAATCGGTAACCACAATATTATTTTAGAATCCTCATATATTTTAGTCAAACCTTTAATTTATTTCCTTATGATAAATATAGATATATTGATAAGAAGATGGCGATAATATAACACATATATATCTGTTTAAATAGATATAGATAATATAGATATACATATAGTGCTAATGGGCAATTATGTTGCATAGTGGATAAAACACTGGGCCTGGAAACGGAAAGATCTGAGTTCAAGTCTGACCTCAGACACTTTCTGGTTGTGTAACCCTGGGCCAGCCATTTAATGTTGTTTTCCACAGTTTCTTCATATCTGTAAAATATAAAGTTTTCTTGTCAAAGATATTGAAGTGGTTTACATTTGCTTCTTCCTCCCTGAGGCCTTGCTTGATACCTCCAGGCTACCATGATGTTTCTCTTCTCTGATGTTTTTTTTAATTCACTGTCACACTCTTGAGGTATTATTGTGATATAATATAACTGGCATTTTAGATAAAAACCATATAATAATAGCTAAATCCCAATACATGCCGCTGTCTTCTTCAGAACAGTCACCTAAGGAAGCCTTGTGCTTACTCTGAGAACACTGCTATTCCTAATAATATCATTAGATTTTGCAGTGGCTTGCCCAGCCTAGAGAATATTCAGGTGAATTCTCTGACTTGAGAGAATATTACTTGTTATATCAAAGTTTGAAAAGTGTTTCATATATATCGTCTTATGTTAACTTTACAAAAACCTGCAAGAAATCATGGCAGGATTCTTAAACTCAGTTCTTGCCAATACTAAGTCTTGGCGTGCTGTCCTCTAGACTACATTGACCACCCCTTCATTGGCGATAGATTTGATATCTAGTAACCAGGCCAAATCACTCAAAGTTAAGTATGGTGGGTAATCCCAGTGGGAATTATTGTTTTGGGAAAAGAATGAGTTGTAACCATATGTAACCATAAAGTGATCAGGATGATTTTTGTTGCATTGCTCAAAACCGGTTCTGAAAAAAAAAATTTGCAAGGATATTTCATTTCCCCATCCCTTCCCAATTCTTTAGTACTATATAACCTTCTTGACAACTGTATAGTTTTTTTTTTCTCTTTCCAGAGTCACACGTAGTAGGCACTTAATAAATACTGTTGCAGTAGATTGAATTAGAAGTCCAAAATGATTTTGAGCTATTGAAATGACCATGCTATTTTTTTTTTACCAAAGACCATGCTTACTTGAATATAAAATTCCCACATACCTCTTCAAAATTTAGTCCCGATGCTTTTTTGTTATCTTATTGCTTCATGTAGATGAAAGTCATGATTTTCCAGCTTAATCATAAACTCTATCAAGGTAGCCATTCAATGAATGGTTTCAGATTGATTTATTTAGAAAAAATTAAAAAAGTGATTTTTGACATTAAGGGCTATTTTCAAAATAACACATAATGACAATATTTTGAATTTTCAAAGTGCTTATGAACATTTCTCAGATTATTACATTTATCCTCAACTATAATGTTTATCCTCAAGCTTTATGTCATCTTTTTTCTTGGACATCATTCTACTCATGATAATAATAGCTACCATTTAAATAGTCCTTTAATGTTTGCAAAGCACCTTATGTGTTATTTTATTTGATCCTTTATAATAATCATATGATACAGATGCTATTATTATTCTCATTTTACAGGTGAGGAAACTGAGGTCTTAGGCGGGATTCAAACTTGGGTCTTTTGACTTTTGGTTTATTACTCTTGCCACTGTACCAACAAGCTGTCTTAAATTTAAGATTTCAAGGGCTAGTCTGGAGTTTGTTTTTGTCTCCAGACTTGCTCTGAGTTCCGGGTATTCTAACCCCAGTTGGGCAGATGAAAAAGTTGTTTTTCGCTCTCACCCATGAAACACTGATGAAGTCTCTGTTCTTTCACTTAGAATTTGCCAAAAGAGAGGGTTGACATATGTTTTCCACACTTGAAGTGGCTCTTGCCATGGAGTGGGCAGGGACTTCCCAAATAGGAGACGCCCTTTCTTAGTTATTTCTGTCATCTTGACTAAGTGTTGACCACTGATTACTAAGTCTTCCTGGTAATTTCTCCCTTCAGTGTCTAGTTCCAAATTTCTGGTTACTTAGAAGAAACAAGTTTAGTACTCTGAATTTTAGGCTTCTAGTCTCTCGGGAGGCTGGTTGGGTGGCATAGTTGGGAAAAAAGGAGGGAAAAGTTAGGGGAAAGGAAGGTTAGGAAGGTAGCTGGGGTCTCCCCTCCTCTTCCTCCCCCTTCCCCCCAGTCTGGCAGCAGGGAAATAGACCAAGGTCTTCTTGTTGATAGGCTAGGGAATTTAATTAAATCAAAACCAAACTCTAGGGAGAGTTAGACAGGTTTATTTGGGATAGGAAAAGAAAGGTTTGGGAAAATTTGATCTCCAGCAGCTATACAGGAACCAAAGCTCTCCACCTCCATTGGGGGAAAAGGTTCCAAAACCTGTGCATCTCTCTTCTTTTATTCTCCCTCAGACGCCTCCCACAAAGGAAGTGGGAGGTGTCTGAGGAAGTTGCAGTAGTTCTGGGAGATATAATCTCCCAAGGCTTAGGGATATTTCAAAATGCACAGTGGGTAGGGGATTCAGTGTTCTGGGCCCATCAGTTTCTATTCTAGACTATGGATTAATGTCTTGTTTTTCCTTTCCATTTGCATTTTGGATCCATCACCAGGTGGTCTCCAACAAAATAACGAAACCCTCTTCTACTTTTTTGTCTTGCTGAATCTTGTAGGATCAAATATTATACATTTCAACTGCACTCAGAAAATGTTCCTTTCTGAGAACAAGTTTTCCAAATAAAGTCAGATTATACAAAGCCATACAGTTCTCTGAACATTTCCCTTGTTCAGAGCCATTACTTGTAAAGTCTTTGTATACTAGTATTTTTAAAAAGAAAATGCCATTAATCCTTATAAGCGTTTTGCTTCAGATTTCTTAAGTTAGGTGAATGAAGATGTATTTCTCCACTGAAAGGGGCAATATGATATAATAGAAAAAGCATTGGTCACACACTCACTAGCTGTGCTACTTTAGGCAAGTCACTTAGGTGCTCTGAGGCTCAATTTTCCCATTTGTAGTATTGGATATAATAATATATTATCTGGTTGGTAAAAATGGCAGATCTAATTAATATTGAAAAAAGATAACCCAAAACATCAATTATTGCATATTTTGTCTTTCCCATTATTATTAGATCTTTGTGTGATATATAATCATTATAGGTATGATATAAAGATGTATTTATATGTATACATACATCTGTACATCTGTATCATATATATACAAATCCAGGGGATACTTGGTAAAGATATTAAGCAACAAATAGGCTTTTACAAATGATTTTTTAACAGTGAACCATTTTCCCAATTAATATTTAATTTCAAGATATAGATAATATAAGATCACATTGGATTTATTGTTTGTTGACTACGAAAAAACAAACAAACATTTGACTTAATTGAACAAAATTCCACCTGGTAAACTCTTTTATAATATTCCCCATTATACATCAAAATAATTCAAAATTTTTTGTAAGATATAAAATAATCCTGTTCAAAGACCATGATAATAAGTATCGAGTGAGGCATAAGAGTGCCATGAATGTTTGCCAAAGGCATTTACCTTTATAGCACAGGTCAAATAGGGATTGCCTGTGGAAGGAGAAGGTTTCCAGATACTCCTGTTTGTGGATGATATTGTGCAGAGTATATCAAACCCCTAAACATTGCACACAGCCTCCTGAAAGAGACAGGTAATCATTAAAGCAATTTGGCTTATCTATTCATATAAGAGAATCAAATGGATGAAAAATTGCCAATTGGCCAGATTTAATATCCTTTTGAAGAGATAGCAAAAATTCTCTACCTATATAGCTACATCTATGCCTTCATATGACATATAGATGGATGACTATATAAATATATTGATGATACATATTATTATTTGATATTAGTATCAGGGACAGATAGTACAATTTGGACAATGAGTTTGGACCAGAGATGAGCAAATTGGATTGCTTTAAAAAATATACAAATATACAAATAAATATACAAATAAAAAATACAAATAGGTAGCTCGGTGGATTGAGAGCCAGGCCTAGAAACTGGAGGTCTTAGTTTCAGATCTGGCCTCAGATACTTCCTAGCTGTGTGACCCTGGGCAAGTCACTTAACCCCCATTGCCTAGTCCTTACTGTTCTTCTACTTTGGAAGCAATACATTGTATTGGTTCTAAGTCAGAAGGTAAGAGTTAAAAAAAATAAATTATAAAACTTCTATACTAAACTCAAACTTCCAAAAAGCAAAGATTAATCTTTTCAATGCTATCATTCTGCCAGTGTTAGTATACGGCAGCAAGACTTTGTAAATAAAATTTAAAATAGTTATAAAGCAGAGGGCAATGGACAGGTGCATGGTAGATATGAATAAGATACAGCACATAAGAAAGGAAGAACTTTAGAGACCAGAAATGTGAGAGTAAAAAGTATCATCATTGAGTTGCTTTAAGAGAAAAGAAGACGTACTGGTCACATAGTAAGAATGAAGGATGACAGATGGACAACTAGAGAGATCCACTGGTACCCTTGCAGTTAGGAAAGGCCTTGGGCCCATTGGGTTTGCCTTCTCTGGTTAAATTTCACCCCCAACAACTTCTTACAGAAAGGATGAGGGCACAGAGTCATAGAATGGGCAGGTATAGATGAATTTAAATTTTTTAATCATTTGAGGAAACCCCTGAGTTGATGAAATTACAACATCTTTAAGCATATTTTACTTCATAATTTTGTGGTGATGACAGTGCTTTGTAAAATATACATAAATGTGAATTATATATCTCACCAATGGTGCCAATGTAGGTATAGGTTGTATTTATATACTGAAATAATGTAGCATTTAAAAACTAAATCAGTTATAAGAGATTAATTAATTAATTTAATAATATTTTATTTTTCCCCCAATTACATATAGTAATAATTTTAACATTTTTTTTGAATTTTGAGTTTAAAATTCTCTCCCTCATTGTTTCTTGACCATTTGGCTAAGATCAAGAGCAAATTCTCTTTCTTTCTCTCTCCTCTACACTTCTTGAGATGGTAAACAATCTGATATAGATTTTATATATATATATATATATATATATATATATATATAGTCATGTGAAACATTTTTCCATATTTGTCTTTTGTGGATGAAAACTTGAGCAACAACAAAGAAAAACTGAAGTAAAAAAAGAAATATAGTATGCTTTGATCTTATCAGATGTTTATTAAACATTTACTATATTTCACTTTTTTCATGGAGCTAAATATCATTTAAGATTACAGAACTAGAGTTTTTGACTAAAAGGAACATTAGAGATGATCAGGTCCAATTCCCTTATTTAATGGACAAGGAAACTGAGGCTAAAGAATTTATTTTATCTTGGGTCACTGAGCTAAATATCTCAGGAAAGACTGAAAACCAGGTCTTCCTGACTCCAAGTTCATTTTATACTCCACACAATGCTTATTGTTATTGTCTTGTTTGGTCATTTCAGTTATGTTTGACTCTTTGCACCCAATATGGAATTTTGTTGGAGTAGTTTGTCATTTCCTTCTCTAACTCATTTTACAGTTGAAGAAACTGAGGCAAACAGGGTTAAGTGACTTACCCAGAATCACAAAGCTAGTAAGTACCTGAGACCTATTCTGAACTTGTCTTCCTGATCATAGGCTGGTGCTCTATCCACTATGTGTCTTAGCAACACCATGCCATTTTTAATGACTGATATGGGAATCAAACAATAAATATGAGAAAGAGAACCAGTTTTGTTTAAATGCAGAAAAGAAAAAAAAAAGCTCTAAGGGTCAAAGTGAATAGCAAGCTGACCTTGAGTTAGCAATAGAGTGTTGTCTGATAAAAGCAAACATGAAATTGTAGAAATGAAACTACTTTATAAGAGACTGCCCTCTTTCCCCCAGAATTTATCAGCACCACCATTTTTCTATGTACAGTTCTAGACCCTACAGCTAGTTCTAGATGGGAAAAGGGAGTAATGCCATGAAAATAATTAAGGGGCTGGATGGGAAGTCTGAGAAGGAAAGGTTAAACCAAGGAATTAAGATTATTCAGGCTCGAGAAAAGAAGGTTGAGGAACAATTTAATTATAGTCTTTAAGTGCATGAAGGGTTTTTAGAGAGAAAATGGTGACCAGCTGTTCTCTTCCTCCACAGAGGACCTAACAGAAAGAAATGGGCTTTAACTGAATAATGAGGGATTTAAGTTAGCTATAGTGTGTTTTTCCAGACCCAGCTATTAATTTTGCAAGGGCTTTAGTAGATGTGGATTTCTTAATTAGAGGTGCATTTATTTTCTCAAATTTGAGCTTTAGCTGGTTACCACAGATTTTGTTTGGCTTTAACTTCATCATATATACAAATATGTATACATATATAAACACACACATACACACAATACATGTGTGTACATGTATGTACATATGTATTTATATGTTAACATATGTGTAAAGATGTATATAGAATGTATACATTTGTATAATAAATATATAAATATGTGTCAAATATAGCCCTCTCCCTCCATCTCTCTATCTCTCTGTCTCCATATCTTTATCTGTCTCTCTCTCTTTCCATATACCCAAGCACAGCACTGGAACAAACTCAGTTTGAGTCATAGGAGACCTGGATTCAAAATTCAGCTCTGCTCCTTGTGGAATTTGGGGCAAATCATTCCATTTTTATAGAACTTCATTTCTAATGGGTTCTGATCAAGGACACATGTAACACCCAATGAAATTGCACGTCGGCTGCGGGAAGGGTGGGTGGAGGGGAGGGAGGGAAATATTGTGATTATTGTAACCAAGGAATAATGTTCTAAATTGACTAAATAAATTAATTTAAAAATAACCATGAAAAAAGAAAACAATTATTAAATTGCATCTACATGTAATCTAGAAGAATATAATTAAAAACTTATTTTAAAAGATTAAAAAAAAAAAGAACTCCATTCCTCTATCTCTCTAAAATGAGTGGCTTTAACCTGTTAATATCTAAGGTTCTTTCCATTGTCAGTATTCAATGAATCATCACTTTGTGATTGAAAGCCTCACATAGTCCATGTTACCTGGCTGGAGTGCAAGATTACTAAGACCAGGAAAAAAAATGAGTTCTTAATTTCAATTTTCATTATAGGCTTGCCTTTGCTACATCCTTCAGCCCTGAAGTTCTTTTTTTTTTCTGAGCATGTAGTCCTCTGGAAACAAGGAAAAAACAACCCTGGCCTTATCTCGCAAGCTGATTATTTAAACAGCTGCAGGACAGTTGCAGCTGCCCTGGCATGATTCCACTATAAAGAAAGGAGTGAACTGGCATTTGCTTGTACATTCACAATGTAGTCTGAGACCCGTGAATTCCAAGTGGGTGTTTAAACACACACACAAAAGCCAGCTTTTTAGCTATCATCTTGAAAAGCCTGGCTTTAGGAGGTAACATGTTTTTAGACTGATAGGAAATCTGGAAATGGTTTAATAGGTGGATGTTCATTAAAGGTCATCTGTTCTGATCAGATGGAGGCCACTGGGGCAGCCCTGGGCAGCATTGTGAAGCAGACAAAGAAATGTTCTTCTTTCACCTTCTCTTTTCTGTAACTCTTCCATTTTCCCAGGTATCAAAATTGGCCAAATAATTTTTTTTTCCAAGCTGAGGGTCAGACTGGAGGAGCAACTGGCCTTCCCCACCAGGCTTGATCTGCCACCATCATTCAGTAACCTCTCCTTTGAAGTTACATCCATTTAATCATATCTCATCATCTAGTCCTTGTAGCTCTTCTCCTCTCGTGAACTCCAGAGCCCTTTCCTACTTGCCTCAATGGCTCTTGTACCGAGCCAACAATTTCCCCCATTTTATCTGCTGCTACAATCTTGGTGACTGCAGGACTCATCCTGGTAGCCCTTCGGACTCTCTGACCAACCACCGAACCCATTTCACCTCTACTCTCGCCTTAGTAGCAGAGGAAGAGGAATCTCGCCATCTGCTGAAATTGCTCTTTCTCTCCAATTCTTAGACCCTTAAGTTTCCTTTTCTGGTCACAGTCAAATGCTGTTTTACATCTCTTTCTAATTCATCTTTCCTAAATATACTTGAACTTTGTTTCTTTACCTGCATGCTCACACCATGCAAAGGATCAGAGGACTTGGAACTAGAAAAACATTTGAGAAATCATTTATTCCAAGCCATCAATGTAATAAAGGAGAAAAAGGCCCAGATAGGCTATGATTGAGCCAAAGATACAAAGATAATATTAGCTGATATTATGATAGTATCATGAAATATACATACTGGGTCCTAGAAAATGTCTTATTTTATCCTCACTGCAACCTTAGGAGGCAGGTAGTAAAGCATTAGCTTCCTTATTTTATTGATCACTGGTCTCCAAAGAGGAAGCCAGAGAGGCTGGACTATGGACCCCTAGCTTGATTCCAAAGAGAATGGGATCAACCAATCAGAAGGTGGGCAGTTGGGTGACATCCCACCCTTTCTGCAATAGCCCATCCAGCCCCATTACACCTATCATTTACCTATTACATCACAACCCCTACCTCATCTTCTCCCATTGCTGTTCAGACCCTCCACCTTTTTCCTTCTGAGTGGGTCTCTTAGAACAACCATGACCTGGCTCCAATGCAACAGAATTTGGGAAGGTACAGTTGGCAAAATCTACCCCCTCTCCCCCACATACCCCAAGCATACCCTGAGGTGGGGGTGAGGGTGGAGGAGATTCAGTTTTATACAGAAAGGAATACATGTTTAAAATAATTGGATAACGTTGTACATTACAAAACTGATCCTCAGAGAGGTTCAATGAATGACTTGTCCTTTCCAGCTGGATGATGAGACATCACCTCATACATCTAGGAAGACCAAAGAACCATAGGCAGCAAAGATGAAACACGCAGTTGGACATTGGTGCTGCATGATCATAGTTGCTGTTGGAAGTCCTGTCTGAAAAAAAATTCAAATTGTTTCAACAGTTGCTGAGTTTTTATTTGAATCCAAGGGTACTCCATCATTAGAAAAATGAATTAGGACACATATCCTTATTCATGCTATATAATGTGGAAAGCTATTATCTTATTTTATAGTAGATACCTTTTGGTAATATGCTCATTAACATGCCTCTTATATAAGGTACAAGGGCACTATTATCCAAGGGAAGTTATTGTGCATATTTTAGAAGTTCTAATTAGTGAGTCATGGAACAAAGTTTGTCAAGTGCATAATGTAATAGTTGGCCTTTAAAAAATTATTTTTATCATAACTCTCGATTGTCAAATCATTACTCAGGCTTAATGGACAGTCTAATTTTAAACAAAACTAAGACCAGGATCTCTCTTTAGACAAGGCATTTTTCAATTTGTATGTACTTCTACTGGGTCCCATACTATATTCTAGTTTAATTTATAAGTACTCTTGGAATTTTGGAAAGAAGATTTTTTTTTTGGTCATTTTTTCAATGATGTCCAACTCTTCCTGACCTCATTTGGGATTTTTTTTTTGGACAAAGATACTGGGGTGACTTGCCATTTCCTTCTGTAGCTTATTTTATAGATGAGAAAATGGAGAAAAAAGGGTTAAGTGACCTGCCCAGGATAGTACAACTTATAAATAACTGAGGCTGGTTTTGTACTCAGGTCTTCCCAACTCCAGGATCAGTGTTCTATCTGCTATGCTACCTAGCTTCCCCTGCAATAATAATGACTATTGATTATTTATGAAACTATTTGGGAAACTATAGAAAGTGTCATTTAAAGCACTAAATAATATAGTAATGCTAAATAGAATTATTTTTTAAAAACTCTTACCTACCATATTAGAATTAATACTGCATATTGATTCTAAGGCAGAAGAGTGGTAAGAGCTAGGCAATGGGGGTTAAATGACTCTCCCAGGGTCACAAAGCTAGGAAGTGTCTGAGGCCAGATTTGAACCCAGGACCTCCCAATTCTGGGCTTGATTCTCAACCCACTGAGCCACCCAACTGCACCCTAATGCTAAATAGAATTCTACAGGGTCATTGATTAATAATACATTGGCAGTCAAGCTTCTAAACAGGAAGTTGACATCTATAATATTTAAATTTCTATTTTAAAGATATGATTGCTCTGATAAATATAATAGAAGGCAAATTAGCCTTTATGTCAGGAAGAGGTGTATTCAAGTTCTACCTCTATATATATTGGATTTGTGATCCCTAACAAATCACTTACCCTCAGTTCCCCAGGTGATTCTCTAAGACTGTAGTTACAGAAGAGTTGCTAATGCTTTTTAATAAATGGATGGAGTGTTTTATTAAATAGTTGCTTCAAAATTCTGTACTGAACACTGAAGTTAGAAGTAGAAAAGTAAACAAAAGTCTCTGCTCTCAAAGACTTCTCATTATATATGGGGAAGACAATAGGACAGAAGGTTTCAGTTGCAATGCAGATGGAAAAGTTCTATGGTCCTTATGGGGCAGTGACCAAGCAGATGGTAAAGACACTTCTTTAATATGAATCATATAACATTCTGATGCTGAATTGCTTGAAAGCACCAAGGACTTTGGTGATAATAACTTTTTTTCCTGGGTCTTCTTCAATAATTGTGCCTGTGGCACCTGAAGGAGTTGCCAAGGGCCTGTCTCCCAGGATAACCACTGAGGGCACTGTCCTGGAAATATTGCTATTCCTAACACTCTTGAGTTCAGGGTCTTGGATGCTTCCATTGGGATATGAGGGGAGCCAATAGTCAAGATGGTGGTAATAGTTTGACTTGCCTAATAAATACTACCTCATGTATCTCCATCAGGGAACCTTGTTGTTTCAGGTAGATTGTCTTGCTTGTCCTGTATATTGTAATTAGTTAGCAGTTGGTGGGGATGGCTGGATTGTTCTCCATAGAATTTGTTTTCTCAAATGATGGTTTTAAGGACAGGCTGATAGTAAGAAAGAGTGATCTGGAAGAAGCTACCATTTTGAGGGCTCCCTGTATCTATTAGTGGAAATTGTTAGAAAATGGGACTCCTCCACAATGATTTGTCCTTTGTGATGGCTATTAGTACAAGTCTGGAAGCACTCTGGTGGTTTTGAGGACACTCCTATTCCCAAGTCTTTCAGGCTCAAGGAATTGGCAAGAAAGGGATTTCCTCAATGGAAGTCCCCTAGAGTAAGATTAGTGATAATCAAATGACTATCATTTCAGCCTATTGCTTTTAAATAACACTTTGAATGCTAAACAATCTTGTATTTTCTCTCCTTAATTCCAGATCTTCAGATATTTATAATCTATATAACTAGCTCCGATTTAAATTTATAATCAGTAAACTTTTCTGCATTTATTTTTCATTGGAACTTCATATCTCATTGTTGAAAAAGAAAGAGAAAATATTGATAACCTAGAGCCAATAATGAAGGAAGAAATCTTTATGGAGAATAACCCTATCTTTCTCATCACCACCAGCAACAACTGTGACTACCTGTCACCAAGAAAGATGGACACAAATTCCCTGGGAATGGCAATAGGACTGTGACTATTAGTCCTTCTGCCAGACCTGTCCTCATGGCTATCCTCTGAGAGGAAGCAGCTACTATGGAGAAGGGACCAACCATCTCCATCAACTGTCAATCAACTGCAATGTACAGATCAGGCACATCAGACTAGATCAAGTAGCAAGGTTCCCTGAGGGAGATATGGAAGATAGTATGTGCCAGGAAAGTCAAACAACTATCACCATCTTGCCTACCATCTTTTTTCAGATCCTAGTGGAAAAATCTCAGGATCCTGAACTCAAAAGCCTTGGGAACAATAATGCTTCTAAACTAGTTCACCTGGGTCATCATTCTGGGAAATAACCCCTGTAGAGATACAGCCTGGCACCTCCTCCTACAGGCATTACAGCCTTAGCTACTGAAGATCCAGAAAAGTTTTTGGCATTAAAGACCTTGTCAAATGACTCAATACCTGAAAAGAATATAATTTTACTAGTTGGATATCATTAAAAAAGTTGAATTGCTATTAGCTTTACTATTATATCCTAGGGATCATGAGAACCTTCCATAGGTCTTGCAGCTAAAATCTTTCACAAATTTTTCTTCCCTCAATATATATTGAGAAATCTTTGATTTGTCTTACTTTTATATTTCTATCCCCAGGGCTTTATGTATAATAATCACTTAACAAATATTCAAATTTGTTAATCTGTACTTTAATTTTTTTTTGTAAATATTCATCTGTTTTGTTTAGATTGTAAGATTTATTGCCATATAGTTGGGCAAAATTAATTCCAATGATTTTTTAAAGTTTTTTCTTCATTGGTTGTGGTTTTGCCTTTTTTGTTTTTGATACTATTAATTTGGCTTTCTTTTTAAAAAAATCAATTTAGCCACTAGTTTATCTATTTTATTAATTTTCTTTTCATAAACCAGCTCATCTTCTTATTTATTAATTCAATGGTCTTGTTACTTTCAATTTTATTAATCTCCTTTGATTTTCAGGATTTCTCATTTGATGTTTAATTAAGATTTTTAATTTGTTTTTTATCTAGTTTTTTTACTTGCATGCATAATTCATTGATCTGCTATTTCTTTATTCTATTGATGTAAGGATTTAGAGATGTAATTTTCCCCCTAAGTACAACTTTGGCTACATCCCATAAATTTTGCTATTCTCTTTCTTTGTTGTCATTATTGATTGTTTCTATGATTTATTCTTTGACCCATTTATTCTTTTTTTTTTAAAACCCTTACCTTCCTTCTTGGAGTCAATACTGTGTATTGGCTCCAAGGCAGAAGAGTGGTAAGGGCTAGGCAATGGGGGTCAAGTGACTTGCCCAGGGTCACACAGCTAGGTAGTGGCTGAGGCCAGATTTGAACCTAGGACCTCCTGTCTCTAGGCCTGGTTCTCAATCCACTGAGCTACCCAGCTGCCCCCCATTTATTCTTTAGGATAAGATTATTTATTTTCCAAATAATTTTTAGTCTTTCTGTTGTCCTTTGTTGGATATAATTTTTATTGAATTATAATCTGAAAAGGATGCATTTAATGTTTCTGTTTCTCTACTATGAGACTGCCCTTGGATTCTATAAGATTTTGAGATGAACATATATACATATTCTGGTTATGCCCCGATACCATCAGGTTTTAATCTAGGTCATCTACTTGCCCCCTAAACTATGCCCAGCTAAGTGCTATGTCTTCGGGACATAAGACACTACTCTGATCCTAGTCAGGTGACCCCTCCCCACTTTTATCTGAATTCATACCCTCCTCAAGTCACATGAGCACCTGCTGTAAATAGAGTATAAAAACCCCTGAATTCATCCCTTCGAGAAGGCAGTGTCTACATTTGAGCCTGTTTCCCATCTATTCAACTACCATCTAAGTTAATAAATTGCTCTTTTTATTTTTGAGCTAAGTTTTGGAGTCTTGCATTCTTGCAAAAAGGGTACCCATCCAGAACCCCCACAACAATGTCAATTGTTAATAGGCAAAGGTAATATTCAGCTGCCTCTACTTATTTTGTAGTATCCTTCTTTTAGCCTCTTACATATCTATTGAATTCGTATAACTCAAGGATTCTCCTTTTATGGAAGTAAGTGATCTGATGAGATAATTCATACTCAGGAATTTAAACAGAATATATTACCCTTTCAGAGATGAGCTGTGCTGTGGTATAGTGTAAAGGATCTTAGTATTATATGAGAAAGAATCAATGGAGGAAGAATATTAATTGTAAGAGATTAATGGAAGGGCTGGACTAGATGACTTTTGAAGTCTATTCCAACTCAAACATTTTTATGATATACAACTAGAAGCAGGGGTTAGCAGAACTGGCTTCTAATCTTCGGTTAATTATTAATTGTGTTGCTTTGGATAAATCATTTAACTTGCATTTGTCCTTATTATATTTGTTTCAAAACAAAAGGCCAAAAGACAACAAATATTTATTAAGCTCTTAATATGTACTAGGTACTGTGCTAAACATTGGAGATAAAAATGTAAGCAAAAAAGACAATCTTTACTCTCAAGAAGCCTATATACATTAAAAAAGCCTACTTCATAGTCTAATTGGGTAAGATAATACATAAAAGGGAACTAAAAAGGATGAACAATAACTGATTTACCACACAGGGTTCTTGTGAGGACCAAGTATGATTATGCATGAGATAATATGACAAGATATAAATTACATAAATGTCAGAATTTTTTAGAAGAATATTCTTAGAAGGATCAGTTATTCTTAAAGTGAAGAAATTTATTCTTATTATTTTTTGCATCAAATCGAAGGGAAATTTGTTGAAAATCTCTTAACAATGAGAAGCAAACTTTTTAGCAAAAGAAACCCATTCAAATAGAAATTTGTTCCAAAGATCCAGAGACTTTTTGATTTCTCAAATAAAGCTATAAACATAAAATCCTACTTTACCCTTACATAAAGCTACTTGTAGTTCTGCTATTAATAGGTATGTTTCCAAATTCATCTTGGTTATTCTGACTTTGTAATGTTTGAGCTTCAAATTATGGTACAACCCAAATTTTCATGAGCAGAAGTAAGGTTTTGAGACAATTCAGAATTTCAGCATGACCTTTGGTGGAAGGAGAACCTCTAGATTCATTTGTGCTTGAAAACTATAAATTACCCACTGCCATGTACAACATCAAATCCAATCCTGCTCCTAGAACTCAAATTGCTGTAGCGATGGGTTACTAGTTCCTTGACAATTGCTGTTATTGGGCATATGTAAAGCAAAGGTCAGAATAAAAACCCTAACCCTTATTTTTAAACCCTTATGGTTCTGTTCCTCTATCCTCTTCACTCCCCCTTATTTGGGGAAGGTGATTTTTCAGGGACAGAGCCACTGATTAGTCTATGTGGTAAATTAAGATTCACTACTCTGTATAACAAAGGTGATATACTTATGGGGTGGATTTATGTCAAGGTAGAAACTTATTTATTAACTTTTTTTTAAACCTTTACCTTCCACCTTGGAGTCAATACTGTATATTGGTTCCAAGGCAGAAGAGTGGTAAGGGCTAGGTAATGGGGGTCAAGTGACTTGTCTAGGGTCACACAGCTGAGAAGTGTCCGGGGTCAGATTTGAACCTAGGACCTCCGTCTCTAGGCCCGACTCTCAATCCACTGAGCTACCCAGCTGCCCCCATTAACTCTCTAAATGAGGTACAACATGATAGAAAATTTGGGTTAGTAGCTCTGACACGAAACGAAATAAGAATTGATTTTTGAGGTTTTTGTAAAATTCCTTTCTCATCTATTGTTCTACCATTTCATAAAAGTCAATTCTTTTAATAGTCACCCTATTTATAGTGACATTTTTAGTTGAAATGAAGGAAATTCCTTGTTCAGCCTTTTACATTCCTATTGAGTTGGAAACCTATCGATAAAGTAGGTTTTACATACATCCACAGATCTTGTGATTGAATATAGTTCAAGTAGGGTCTTTGTTATGTTTGACCATCAATCATTTGGCACTGGGGGACAGGACTAGTAAG
The DNA here is from genome assembly GCF_027887165.1 of Monodelphis domestica. Classification (NCBI taxonomy): domain Eukaryota; kingdom Metazoa; phylum Chordata; class Mammalia; order Didelphimorphia; family Didelphidae; genus Monodelphis; species Monodelphis domestica. The sequence continues at coordinate 626,358,816 of NC_077227.1, forward strand.
ATTAAAAGGGTCTTTATCTGATCATAGCTGCTAACATAGTACATATTAAATTGGGATAGGTATGCCTTTCGGTTACTTTCATTCTCTCTATTACCTTCACTAGCAAAGATCCCGCTACTGAGTTTATGCTCTCAAGAGGTCGAAGGGAGGAATAAAGTTCCCATATAAACCAACATTCACAGCAACATTTTTTAAGAATTGGAAATATACAATAAACAAAGTAAATGTATCTAGATTGGGGAATGGCTGAAAAAGCTGGATACTGTATCTTCAGATCACTTTGAGATTTTTAGAGTACTTGGGAAGATTTGTATGAAGTGAGTTAGGATGAAGTAAGCAAAATCAGAATAATAGATGCAATGATTACAATAATGTAAATGAAAAGGACATTGAAAGACAACCAACATCTTACTAAGTATAATGATCAGTTTTGGTCTCATAGAAGAATTTTTTTCATAATTCAAGAATATTTTATTACTTTTTAACAGTCATTTATGGAATTGGTTGGAGTTTGGTTTTTACAGCTAACATTCCTTTCTGTTGGTTCTCACAAAATATACTTTTCTGGATGGAGCAGGCTGATGGTTCATTGGAACCCAGGTTCTTTTTCTTTAGCTTCATTCCTGATTGTTTTCCTTCACATGCTTCAAGAAGCTATCTCTGCTCTTAGTGTACTTAATATGCTCAATACACATACTAATTCTTTTGGCTAGAATCTTGCCCTTAACCTGTTTGTTTACAATAATGCTGACAGCATGTTGAGTAACATTATAGATTTGTCCATTCTTGCCATGGTAACGTTTCTGGAGCTGAATTGTGCCATGCCCTTTTTATTTTCAATGTCATCCTTCTTGGATATTTGCAGACACATAGTCAAAGGGATGACACCGTATTTTCTAAAGGGTCTACAAAACACGTATCAAGTCCCCCTCCTTACTTGTCATTTTGGAAACTCACTGGGGAGGAAATTACATGTCATGAAGCTGAGGGGAAGGAAAAGAGCTTGGAAGTATTATGTATCTGGAAGATGGCAGAGCCTGGTCTCAGGGAAGAATGAAGAAAACATTTCCCCCTAATGGTATAGAGGCAGAGGACTATGAATGAAGAATAGTGTATACATGGTCAGATACAGTTTTTGTGCTCTTTTTGTTTTGCTGAGAGGACTATAGTAGTGGGTGTACATTTGGAATGACTGTGATGTAAAAACCAGAAAGCAGCAACAATTTTTTTTGGATCTAATGAAACATCTCCGAAGTGATCAGTCCTGGGGGGTAGGGGGAGAAGATAAGAATGGGAAGCAGGGAGAAAGAAGAAATAAGGAACTCAAACAAAAAAGCCCTCAAATTATTTGGCTAGAGTTATATCTAATTATTTCCCCTTGTGTTTTAGTTACACATTGGGAACACTGAGTATCCTTTCAAATTTATCATCTGTAAATTCCCATGGATTAGAAAGACCAAAAGGCCTGATCCTAAAGTCTAACATTATTTCTAGTGCCAGCAAAAGGCTTAACGGATTAGATCACGAGTAGTCCAGTGAGAATAGTTTCTGTCTCATCCTGGTAAGTAATAGGCTCTCATTTGACTAGTTTTTCTTTGCTGAGAAATCTTCATTCTCATTGCCACATGATTTTCAATAATTTCACCATGCAATGAAAATTATTCCTTAAATATAAGGGGAAGCACAAAAATCGTTATTGGTTGGCATATGCATACTCACATACACATACATACCTAAGCACAGTCAATATTTATCTTGGACTTGGCCTATGCTTTGTTTTTTCTCTTGTGTTCTCTGGAATAATGAACTAACTCCTTTTAATGTTTTCCCGTCTAGGGCTGTCAGCCTTGCTATTAGTACTGAAAACAGCTATTAAATGATTTCATTTCTAAAACAACACAAATCACAACAAATTATCATTGGGATCTGGCATTTTTTGATATCTAGGACATTCTGGAAACATAGAAATAAAAGAATTGGGAAAAGAAAATCAAAATTCTCATCTAGTTTGTTCATCTATAAAATTCTCCAAGGGTCAGCTTCCATAATTTTCCTTGCTCCCATCAAATATCCTGCCGACGATGACTTTATTTGAGCCCTCTTTTGGGATTTCTTCTTTTATTCAAGACCCCCGGTCTTGAATTTATATCTGCTTTTCATTCAGTGTAGTTCTTATTCATGCTGGCAATTTTGTTGCCTGGAATCGTAGATGTTTGGTATTGCAGCCTAGATCCACTAGGTGGTGCAATGAATGAAATGATGCTTTGCACATCTGTGCTCTGGTCTCTGTTACAAGGTCTCTTTGTTACCTCCAGTTCTCTTTAGGAGGGCAGGGGCAAAATGAGGCTATCTTGAAGTCAGTGACTATTAAAAGTGTAAATCATTGACCTGATTGTTCTGCATCACCCATTCCCCCTCATCTCACTGTTCCTTCCCAGCTAGTTAACTGCATTACTTTGAAACGGATGCTATAATCATTCTCTCGTCTCATGTATTTTATAGCTGGTCTCCCCCATCCTTCTCCCCCAGTTCTGCATCTACATTGTAATACCCTTTGACTTGGCACAGGAAGAGATATCTGGTTTTGATCTTAGCCCTTCATTCCAATTGGGCCATCACCATTTGGAACTGTTCGGCTATATGAAGTTAAGGCATCATCGCAAAGCAGTTTCTTTTTTCTAGGAAAGGCTTAGAGTCATCTCATTGCCCATTGTGCTTTAATTGATGATTCGTAACACATTGAAACTCTCATGAAAATTGAAACCATCATATTTCTCATGCCTATTAGCTTTCTTTATTGGGGAAAAAAGGAAAGCAACTATTTGATTTGCTTTGTCTACAAGATTTAAATAATGCTTGCTGTAGCTCTCTGGCATATCCATGGTTGGTGTATTAAAGGAAAAAAAAAAGAATTCCATCACATAAATTAATACCTCAAGATTTCTTTGGACCGGACCTTGGAGTTTCTAAAGTAGACTTACAAAGTTGGAAGTGGGTATTCAATGGGCTGACTTCAGATCAGGAAACTTCTTAGATATGGGTATTATACTATTTTGGAAGATTTCCATAGATGGAAAATTTTGCAGCCTGTTCCATGTGAAATATCTTTGCCTTATAAACTTTTATTCTTAATTCCAGTTAAACTTACTTATCATAATTTAAATTTCACTTCTTTTGCTCTTTATTACAGCATAAGACTACATAACAGATTTTTTTTTTTTGCAATAAGAGGTACTAAATTTGAATCCTTTTTTATGACTGCAAAATCGTGTTAAACATAAGTTGTAGTTAGAAGTATTTTTGTCACAGATCTGCTTATCAGTGATACTCAAAAGAATCCATTTTATGAGGTTTCTAAAAAATAAAGGTGAGACAAAACACATAACCCAGACCCCACAATCAAAGAAAAAATAATAGAGATATTAATTTTTGATGCCAATAGTGATGACACAACCCGAATTATGCCTCAGTTTTTAACTTCTTCAGACAAAACAAACCCAAGTCATAGAATTATAAGCTCTTCCAGTTAGAAAAGATCTGAGAAGTCATCTAGTCCCATATTTTGCCTCATAGCTCCCTTCTACAGGTGATTAGACAACTTCTGCTTTAACAATTACAATGATGGACACTACTCAATGAGGAATTTCATTCTATTTTTAAACAGGTCTAACTCTCATGATTCCTTCCCCCAGAGCTACAAAAACTAATCTCTTTTCTACATGATAGGCCCTTAAATATTTAAAAGCAGTGACTATGTCCTCCTTCTTTATTTTTTTCATTTAATTCCTTTAATCTTTCCACAGAGGACTCATTTATCTCTTCAGTCATTTAGCTTACCCAGTCTGATACTTGGATGGATCTGTGAATTCATCAGAATGGATAATCTTTCCATTGGCATAGAATTCAATTTGTCCTTATCTTCTCATCCTATGTGCCCATTGTTTACATATTTCTACAAAACTCTTTTTTCAAATTTTATTTTATTTTTTCTTTTAAATTTTATTTCCCCCAATTACATGTAAAAATAGTTTACACTATTTTTCAAAGAATAGTGAATTTCAAATTCTCTCCCTTCTCCACTCTCCATTCTCCTAACCAACTTCCACTTTGTGATGGTAACCAATCTCATCCAGATTTTACATGTGCAATCATATAAAACATTTTCTCATATTAATATTTTTATGGAAAGAAATTTTAATTAAAATTGAGTGAAAAAAGCTTTCTTTGGTCTGGATTCAGACTTTATCAGTCAGTTCTTTTCCTTTGGAAAATCATGAGTCCGTTAAGATTGTCTTGGATTATTGTTCTGCTGAAAATAGCCAAATTATTTACAGTTGTTCATTATACAGTATTCCTGTCACTCTCTATAATGTCTCTTGATTTTCTTTTTTTTTTTATCTCTGGTTCAGCTCATGCAAGTCTTTCCATTTTTTTTTCCTGAGCTCCCACTGCTTGTCATTTCTTGCAGCACAATATTTTTTCTATTACAATCATATACTCATTTTCCTATGGATGAATGTCCTTTTACTTTCCAATTCTTTGTCCTCACAAAAATGCTGCTTTAAATATTATTGTACATATAGGTCTTCCCCTTTTTGGTTTTTTTTTTTAATCTCTTTGGAATGCAAACCTAGAAATAGTATTGCTGGGTCAAAGAATATGCGCTGCTTTATAGCTCTTTGAGCATTAGTCCAAATGACTCTCTAGAGTGACTGAATCAGTTCACAACTCCCCCAACAGTGCCTTTGTGACTCAATTGTCCCACATCCTGCCCAAGTTTTATTTTTCCTTTTCGATCATAATAGCCAGTCTGATAGATGTGGAGTGATACCTCAGTGTTGTTTTAATTCACATTTCTCTAATTAATAGTGATTTAGAGTATTTTTTTCATATGACTAGAGAGAGCTTTAGTTATTTTGTCTGAGAACTGCCTGTTTGTAACCTTTGACCATCATTTCTTTATGCATTTGAGAAATGAGGCTTTTATTAGAGATATAAACCATTATAATTGTAGTGTATTACTTCTCATCCTACTTCCCTTGGTTTTGGTTCTGACCATAACTTCCCTGAGTTTTTCCTCTTTTCCATTAACCCCAAACCTTTCTCATTTTCCCCTTAACTTTCTACTTTCCTGTACAGTAAGATAGATTTTTATACCCTACTGATTATATGTTCTTCCATTATTGAGTCAAATCTGATGAAAGTAAGATTCAAGTGCTCTTCTCCCTACCCCCAAACTTTCCCTTCATTGTAAAAGCTCTTTCATGCCTCTTTTATGTGAGATGATTTATCCCATTCTCTTTTTTCCCTTGCTGCAGTTCCCAATGCATTCTTATTTCCCATGCCTTAATTTCATTTTTTAAAAAAATCATCTCATTATATTCAATTCACACCCTTAACCTCTGACTATGTATACTTCTTCTAACTGTCCTAATAATGATAAAGTTCTTTGGAGTTATAAGAATCATCTAATGTAGAGATGTTCGCAATTTAACCTTATTAAATGTCTTTTTGATTTTTCTTTCCTGTTTACCATTTTATGCTTATCTTGAATCTTGCATTGGGAAGTCTAATTTCCCATTTAGCTCTGGTCTTTTCATCAGGAATGTTTGAAATTCTTCTATTTCATGAATTATCATTCATTTTATTCTGTTTTCCTGGGTGATTCTTGATCCTAGCTCCTTTGCTCTCTGGAATATCATATTTTAGGTCCTCTGATCCATTAATGTAGAATCTGCTAAAGCTTATGCTATCCTGACTGTGGCTCCACAATATTTGAATTGTTTCTTTTTGACTGTTTGCAATATTTTTTCCATGACCTGGAAGTTCTAGAATTTGTCTATATTACTGGGAACTATCCTTTTGGAATCTCTTTCAGGAGGTGATTGATAGTTTCTTTCAAATTCTATTTTGTCCTCTGGTTCTAGAATATTAGAGAAGTTTTCCTTGATAATTTCTTGGAAGATATGTCCAAGATGATTTTTTTGATCATGGCTCTTAGGTAGTCTAATAATTCTTAAATTCTGTCCCTTGTATTTATTTTCTACCATTTGTTTTTTTGTCTGTCATTTGTTTTTCTAAGGAAATATTTCATATTTTCTTCTATTTTTTCATTATTTTTACTGTGATTTCTTTCTTGAAGTCTTATGGAATCATTAGCTTCAATTTGCTGAGATTTAATTTTTAAGGCATGATTTTTTGGTGTCAGCTTTTATAACTCCTTTTCAATTTGGCCAATTTTACTTTTTTATAGAGTTCTTTTCCTCAGTGAATTTGCATACCTCTTTTCCCATATGGCCAATTCTTCCTTTTTAGAACTTCTCTTCTCTTCTCTTTTTAGAACTTCTCTTTATATATTTTCCCCATTTGCCCAATTCTCCTTTTTAATAAGTTATTCTCTTTATTATTTTTATGCCTCTTTTACCAATTGTCCTATTCTGTTTTTTTAAGATGTTAATTGCCTCAGTATTTTTGGACCTCCTTTATCAAGCTATTGACTCTTTTTTTTCCATGATTTTCCGTATCACTCATTTCTTTTTCCAATTTTTCTTCTACCTCTCTTCTTTGACATTTAAAATCCATTTTGAGTTTCTCCATTAATTGTTTTTGGGCTTAAAAGCAGTCCATAATTTTCTTGGAGGTTTTGGAAGTAGCAGTATTGATTTTGTTGTCTTTTGAGCTTGTGTTTTGGTCTTTCCTGTCACCAAAATAGCTTTGTGTGTTGATTTTAATTTCTTGTTATTTGCTCATTTTCCAGCCTTTTCTTTTAATTAAAAAACTGTAAATTTGATATCTTTAATTATGGTAAAAATAGAACTGTGCTAACCTTCATGCTCTTTGTGTAGTTGCATTAAGAGCTGGTTCTAGGGATATATTTACTTTCAGTTCTTCCAAGACGGTATGAGGTCAGGAGAGGTATGTTTAATGCTCTCCGGGCTATGTTTTGGTTTATTAGTAACCACAATTACTCTTTCATCCCCTTAGAACTGCAAACAGGGTCCCCTTTTCCCCTGTGGCCACAAGTGTTGGTGTATGCTAGTGCTCCTTCTCACCCTGAAACCTTAGGACTGCTACCTATATCTACAAGTGAACAATACAAGTATCTTGCACCCAGTGCCAGCAAAGGATCTCTGTAATCTTCTTCTAAACAGTTGTCTGAACCTCTCCCCACCACCCACCTTCCCCCAGCCTATGACAATGAGCTCTGGAAACCTTTGCTGCTGCTTTAGCTGCACATAGGGTCCATTGTATGATTCAACTGACCTTGTGTGCTGCTTTGTGCTCTGACTCCACTCTGGCGCATTAAATCCCTTGTGCTGGCTTTCTATGTTGTTTTGGGGTGAAAAATTACTCCACTTTTTGTGGTTTATGTTACTCCATAATTATTCTACCATAGTTTTTTTGAGGGTAATCTGGTAGAGATCAAATGGATCTATGTAACTTCTCTTCTATCTTGGCTCCACCCCTACAAAGGTCTTAATAGATGATGTGGATGATGTTTTAAGAACTCTTTCTATTCTTTTAAAATTGTGTATAGGCCAGTACAGAATTTGAGTTATCTATCAGTTACTTCTTATTCTTTTTTTTAAATTTTTTTAATTTTTATTTGGTCATTTCCAAACACTATTCATTGGAAACAAAGATCATTTTCTTTTCTTCCCTCCTCCCTCCCACCACCTCTCCCATAGCCCACGCATGATTCCATTGGGTATCACATGTGTTCTTGATTCAAACCCATTTCCATGTTGTTGGTATTTGCATTAGAGTGTTCATTTAGAGTCTCTCCTCAGTCATATCCCCTCCACCCCTGTATTCAAGCAGTTGCTTTTCATTGGTGTTTTTGCTCCCATGGTTTATCTTCTGCTTGTGGATAGTGTTTTTTAGATCCCTGCAGATTGTTCAGGGACATTGCATTGCCACTAATGGAGAAGTCCATTACCTTCGATTGTACCACAATGTCTCTGTGTACAATGTTTTCCTGGTTCTGCTCCTTTCGCTCTGCATCACTTCCTGGAGGTTGTTCCAGTCTCTATGGAATTCCTCCACTTTATTATTCCTTTTAGCACAATAGTATTCCATCACCAACATATACCACAATTTGTTCAGCCATTCCCCAATTGAAGGGCATCCCCTCATTTTCCAATTTTTGGCTACCACAAAGAGTGCAGCTATGAATATTCTTGTACAAGTCTTTTTCTCCATTATCTCTTTGGGGTACAAGCCTAGCAGTGCTATGGCTGGATCAAAGGGCAGACAGTATTTTATTGCCCATTGTGCATAGTTCCAAATTGCCCTCCAGAATGGTTGGATCAATTCACAACTCCACCAGCAATGAATTAGTGTCCCAACTTTGCCACATCCCCTCCAGCATTCATTACTTTCCATAGCTGTTATGTTAGCCAATCTGCTAGGTGTGAGGTGATACCTCAGAGTTGTTTTGATTTGCATCTCTCTGATTATAAGAGATGTAGAACACTTTTTCATGTGCTTATTAATAGTTTTGATTTCTTTGGCTGAGAACTGCCTGTTCATGTCCTTTGCCCATTTATCATTTGGAGAATGGCACTTCTTATTCTTAATATATGAAATTATACCCATTTTCTAGCAATGTTTATTTTTTTAATATCTTTCACACCATTCTCCTTGATGATGTTATCCCAGTTATATCAAGTCTCAGAATAAGGAAGAGCTATAGTCATTCAGAACAGACTGAGCTAGTCATCCATACTAGAAAAACCAAGAAGACAAAAAAATGATTGTTGAATAAGAAGTTATAAATTTAAAAAATTCAATGATTCATAGCTATCTTGAATATTTTCTTTGGCTTTTTACTCATCTAAAATAATTATTTTCAATGATTTTTATCCACATAACATAATTGAAAGATTGTAAGAATTTATAACATGGGGGACTTTCTGAAACAAGAGTAATTAAAGGCACTGTGTAATGTGAGCTCCAACCTGTCTTGCTCCTTCTCTTTAATTCTGAGTCTGGCTGACCATAATATTTATTCAACATATAAACATATATAAACCAAATCTACAAGCTATCCATCCAATAAAATCTTGTTATCTGGACATTAAAAAAAGGTTTAGTTTTTCTGCTGTAGATGGCGAGGCCAATCTCTTTGGAATGATTATGGCTCTAAATTACTCTGGGACTTGAACTAATTGGGATGATGTCATCTGTAAAGAGAAACATCTGGACAACCTCATACTTCCCATTTATACGTGATTTCAAACAAATATCTGACACCTTAGAAGAAATCAGTTATCAATGATCTATTAATTGTCTTTTAAAAACTTTATAGTCTTCCTTAACTTCTCTGTAGCACCTGACATTTTAAACTACCCCTTCCTCCTAGATACTCTCTCCTCTGTGTATTTTCATGACACTGATTTCACCTCTTTCTCATACCTGACTATGTGCCCCTTCTTGATATCTTTTTCTAAACATCATCCTTACCCTATCATTGAGGATTCAGTCCTGGACCCTCTTTATTTCTCTCTCAACCTTCTGTCTTTGAGAGATCTATTAGCTCACTCTTACACTATGTTCTAGATCTCAAATTAATATGTTTAGCTCTAGTCTCTATCCTTAATTTCTGCTATGTATCATTGATTATCTGTTGGACACCTCCCAACTGGAAAGGTGAAGCAGGCTGAAGAATATCCAATCGATTGCCATGTCTTGTAAAGTCTGTCTCTACAATATATCTTCTATCTTTCCCCTTTGCTTCATTTACCTGGCCATATCCTAGTTCAGGCACTTATCACTTTTTGTTGAGATAATTACAATTGCCTTTTAATTGGTCTCTTTAATTGAGGAAAGCCCTCAAGTATTTCCAGTTCCCTCCTTCACATAGTTGACAAATCAATATTCTTAAAGTATATGTCTGACTAGATTTAGAGTTTGACCTCACCTAGAAGCTTCCCTAGCTATTCTTTGATTCCAGAAGACAAACTTTTCTTGTTTGGTTTTTAAAGCCCTTTAAAATTTGGTTCTAACCAACTTTTCCAGGCTTACTCTATTTTATTGTCTTTCACACATTTGATGTTTTGGCCTAACTGGTTCATTTATTATTACCTATAAACAATATTCCATAATGCCTGCATGTCCCTTTGCATAGCCTGTCATCTATCACTGCAATATATTCACTCTTAGGGTATATGGGGTAGTCAGGGAAGACTTGATCCTTTAGTGTGAGCACTTGCTGAACTCTTTTTAGGATTGCTCATACAATTTTTGTGTCTACCCATCATTCAACTCTTACCTGTGGCTCCAAGAAGCTGTAGCATGTGCAACAGCCACACTGCAATTGCTTGATCAGATGGACTAAACTAGATTGAGGGTACTCAATAGGTCTTAAATCCATTGGTGAATTAGGGGAATATCTAACCTAAGCACATGAAGACTTCCCCCAGGAGAATGGGCAGATGAGAACAATTTATTATAACAACAACAAATGTGGCTGAAGCAAGCACTGTGGGGGCACTTAGAACTTAGTTAGACATCAAAGATCCCCAAATCATACACTTGCATCCTTGGCCATCACCAGACATCTAGACATCTTGATATTTGTCTTGCTACTGAACCTTGATGACTTTGTGAGAGAGAGGCTCAAGACTTGTAACAACTTTTCATCACTCAGTGATGTTATTGGTTATCTTTGAAAATGAAAAGCAATCAAACTTGAGAGAAGAGCACTGAATCTAGTTAGGGTCAGTTCTGACCACCCCAAAGTCAGCTGGGCAAAGAGTTAGGCCAGATGAACCATGAATGTGTAGTAGTGTCGTGTAGGAGGAAGCTGAGATACTTCAAGATCCAGCTGCCAAAGAAAACATGTTCAGAAGGAAGATTATCCGAAGGATCAATAAGGAAAATAAGAGGTGGGAGGAAGACATAAAGTCCAAAAGATTCTAGGAAGAAGAAATCTCAGAGACTTTGAAAATAAACAAATGAATCAGCAGGAGAAGATACACTGAAGAAAATATGACTTCCAAGTCTAGTAATTAAGTTCAGGCATCCATGAGTAAAATCTACAAACTAAGAAGCAAAATGATCCAATATTTGGTGAGACAGAGGACCTTGTGGAATTTGAAGAGAACACGGAACCACAACACAGTTACTGGGTGGTTTAAAAGTGAAATGAAAATTATGAGAATACAATCTATGTTTTTCAAAGCAAAAATCAATAAACAGAAAACTTAAATGTGCAATGGAAAAACCTCACCAAAGAAACAAAAAAGAGAGTGAGAAAAAAAGTTTGGGAATATAAATACAAAGAAGTGAAAGACAGTTTAGAAGAAGAGAATCAGAAAACAAGAGCTTTAAGAGAAAATATGCTCACTATGTGAACAAAGCCTATGGACATAAAAGACAGAATGGGTAGAGACAACATAAGGATCATAGGTTACCCTAAAGAATATTACAATGAAGGAAATAGTAGAAGAGAATAATTAAGAATGTATGAATATAGAAAATAAAATTTTAATTAAAATAATTTACAGATTGTTTCTAGGGCAAAATGAATACCATCTCCCCCCCCCCCCCAAACAAGAATGGAAAAATCAAAGACACTAGTGGTTAACTTAAACAAGTCAATTAAAAAAACAAGTTCTGCAAGCCATCAAAAGGAAGGCCAAATTCAAAGAAAGGGACATTGGAATAATGCAAGACTTCCATACCCATTCAAAAAAGGAGGGAAAGTGACTACTATATTTCAAAGAGCTTTGGAGCTCAAGATGCAGCACAGGATGACCTATCCTGCAAATCTGATTTAACTATACATGATGAAATATGTCATAAATTGCAACGAATTTGAAGCATTTTTAGAAAGAAAAAAATAAATCAAAGAACAAACACTAACAACTCACCCTTCATTTTAATCTTGTAGGATCCCTAGCTTTCTACAAAGTTCTGTTCAAGGGCTACCATCTATTAGAAGACCATCTCAAACTCCTACTACCTAATAGAATGTAAACTCCATGAGGGCAGATATCATCTTGTGTTTTATATTTGTACCTCTAGTACTAGTCTTCTCAGAAGTAAGGGATAAATGTGATTGAATTGCTGAAGAATTCAATCAGAGATAGAAAACAGTTCTATAATCCATTGAGTATCATTCTGAAGTTACGCATGAAACTATGCTCATAACTTAGTAGAGGCAACTTTGTTGAAAGGAAGGATGAAAGACTTCCTTCATCCCCCTATACATAAGTATCATTGAGAGGAAAGTCATGGAATATAAGTAGCTATAATAAATAATATAAAAAGCTCCGAGAAATCAAGATGAATCAGACAAATTTTGCTTTACCACGTGTAGATATCTCTGTTTTGGTTTGTTTCAAGAAATGAATCTCAGCTCTCTGGATGTAGGTTTTCCTTATTATATTATCAATTTAGGCCATGATTTTCCTCTTCCTCAAGCATTTACCTTCTGTAAACTCAGATATATGCTGACTACTTGCCACAGGAAATATGATAAAAAGATGGAGGCATATTTTTACCAAAGGTTTATAGATATCATAAATATTCATTGCAGCTTCACTTCAACAGGTTCAAATTATGAATCCAAATTTTAGCACAATATTCTAATGGAAGCATGAAAAATATAATAAAGTCAAGAGAACATAGACTCTGGGGTCAAAGCCCTTGGATTCAAATCCTGTATTTGATGCTTACCACATGTGTGGCCTCGGGCAAATAGCTAAATGCTTCAGTTTCCTAATCTGTAACATGGAGTTTGACTAGATGACCTCTATCATCACTTCCAACTCTAGATCTGTGATCTTATGATCGTCAATGGGTTAGTTTTTAGCTCCTTAGACATGAGATACTAATTATTCCAAATATCTCTCACTTTAAAAAATATCTATATTGGTGAATCATAAACAAGACTATGACTGAGGTCTTTGCTTGTTAGTTTTGAGTCTAGTTAGTTATTACAAAATCATAGAATCTCTGAGATGGAGGGGACCCAGAAGGTCATCTGGTCTCAATTAGACACATTTCTGGTACACATCCTTTAACTATTTCTTTTTAAAATTCATCTTATTTTGATTTTTTAAAAAAATTTCCTTAATTGTTCTGATTAGCAGTTTCTTAATCAATCCAATATCCTTTTAGATTGAATTTTAGCTTCAGAAAACTTTTTCTGATTTTCTTTTCTTTGTCACTTTAATGAACATGTCCCCAATTTCTTCAACTAGAAGGAATTGCACTTTATTATGGAAATAACTTTGTTGAATGATATACCAAGTATTGATATTGACATCAAATCAGGTGAAATCAAAGAGACTGATGCTTACCTAATGTTTTTAAGTGTCATTGTAGCTAATATTAGCTTTGAAATTTTCAAAGTGATTTTTGTATATTTTCTTATACTATCTTCATGAAAGCCATTTAAAGTAGATTTTTGTTTATCTGACTCTTCATGACCCCATTTGAAGTTTTAGAGGCTGGCACTAAAGAAAAAGTGTCAGGCTGAAGAGTGTTTCAAACTGATCACCTTGATGGGGGAGGGGCCCCAGGAATTTGGAATCTGGAGGATACTCAGACTGGTAGAAGAATTGGAGTCTCAGTCTTGAGAAGCCAAAGGGAGAGAGTGAAAAAAAGACTTTCTCCTGAGGGTTACCCACTTTTCCTGCTGGTGACTGGAAATCTTTTCCCTCAACACTTCCCAATTGAAGGGACTTTCTGAAGAGAAACTTGAACAGACGTTACCTCAGTTCCTGTTGCCCAGGGGTGAGTCAACCTGACTTCCTCTCAGGGGTCTCAGGCTGCCAAGGTCTGAGTTCCCACCAAACTTGAGGAGGGAGGAAATGGGTTTTAGATAGAGACAGGGACCTCCTTTTCCCACATTCCTTCCCCATTCTTCCCTGCCCTTTATTCTTTTTGTATTACCTGATTAAGTTAACATTAAAAGTTATCTGTTCCCCAAGCTGAGTGTGAGTGAACAGATCAAGGGGAGACCCTTTGGTCTCGAGTAGTGGAGGGGGGACAAGAGGGACAAGAGCAAATTGGGGAGAACAGCTTTAGTTAAGGAGGGAAGGCAGAAGGAAAATCTTTAATACCTCTTCTCCTCTCTCTGACCCAACCCGTTACATCTGCTGTCTCCCCCAAGCTCTGCTTTGAGAAGGGAGGTTTTCACTCTTCCCCCTCTCTGTACTGAAAGTCTGAACCCCTCGAGTTACAAATTAACCTCCTCTAGAATAGTTTGCCATTTTCTTCTTCAGTCTATTCTATAGTGGAGGAAACTGGGGTGAACAGGGTTAAGTGATTTGCCAAGGGTCATATAGCTAGTAAGTTATGAAACCAAATTTGAACTCAGAAAGATGAGCTTCCTGATTTCAGTCCCTACTCTTTTTCTGCTATGCTACTTAGCTTCCCTTGCAGTAGGACATATAGGTATTATTATTATTATTATTTTATAGGCTCAAGGAGATTAAGAGAATTATCTATGGTCACACACTTAACATGTAAAAGTCAGATCTAAGTTCATATTTTCTCTGCTCCAAATTAAATCATTTACCACTAACCATAATGTCAGCATCATAGAAAATGATACTACTGAGAATCCAGACAAAACTACTGATGGTTCTACAAATACTACTATTTGAAAATCACATTATACCAAAAACATCAAGCTCTGAAACAATATGAAGCTTCCTCAGTGAAATCTATCTTTATCACTTAATTTCAAAGTTAAAGGGACATCAGAGCTCTACTACTATCTAAACCAAAATAATAACATCTACAATGTTTCTGATAGTTGGTCATCCAGACTTTATTTGATGGGTGAACACACATCTTCATGAAGCAAGTTATGACAGGGAGTTTCCTTTACATCAAATGAAAATCTGTCTTTTTATGTGACTTATTTATTACCCCTAGATCTGCACTCTGGGGAAGAGGTTCAGCAAAACAAATTTTATCTCTCTTCCATGTGAAAATCTTTCAAATGCTGGAAGGTAGCTGTCATTTTCCTCTTATTTCTTTTTTATCTTCTCCAGTCTGAAAATCTCTATTTCCTTTTATGGATCCTAGGGTGGCACTATCAAAATTCTGTACAATCCTGATAATCTTCTCCTGGGAATATTTTGGTTTATCAATATTCATCATAACACGTGACAGCAAGAATTGAATATAACAACCTCATACCTAGCAGACTGCCCAGCATGGCAGCAACGGAAAGTAATTAATGCTGGAGGGGATGGGGCAAAGTCAGGACATTAACACATTGCTGTTGGAATTGTGAATTGATCCAACCATTCTGGAGGGCAATTTGGAACTATGCCCAAAGGGCACTAAAAGACTATCTGCCCTTTGATCCAGCCATAGCACTGCTGGGTTTGTACCCCATAGAGATAATAAGGAAAAAGATATGTACAAAAATATTCATAGCTGCACTCTTTGTGGTGGCAAAAAAAAAAAGAAAAATGAGGGGATGCCATTTGATTGGGGAACGACTGAACAAATTGTGTAACAAATTGTGGTATCTGTTGGTGATGGAATACTATTGTGCTCAAAAGAATAATAAAGTGGAGGAATTACATGTGAACTGGAATGACCTCCAGGAAGTGATGCAGAGTGAAAGGAGCAGAACCAGGAGAACATTTTACACAGAGAGTGATACACTGTGGTACAATTGAAGGTAATGGACTTCTCCATTAGTGGCAATGCAGTGATCCTGAAGAACTTGGAGGGATTTACAAGAAAGAACACTATCCACATTCAGAGGAAAAACTGTGGGAGTAGAAACCTTGAAGAAAAACAACTGCTTGATTACATGGGTCAAGGGGGCTATGGCTGGGTAGACTCTAAATGAACATCCTAGTGCAAACACTAACACCATAAAATGGGTTCTGATCAAGGACAATTTAATACCCAATGGAATTGCACATCAGCTATGGGAAGGGTGGGAGGAGGGAAGGGAGGGAAAGAACATGATTCTTGTAACCAAGGAATAATGTTCTAAATTGACTAAATAAAATAAAAAAAAAAACCAAGAATTGAATATAACATTACAGATATATTCAGAATAGAGCAAATTTTCACAGTACCAGCACATTATTAGTTCTGGGAAATGTGTTTTTCAATTTAATCTGAAGATCAAATTAAAATATTTTGCACTTTTCCTCCTTTTATTTTTCAATTACATACAGAAAAATTTTTAAACAATTGCTTTTCTGACTTTTTGCGATCTAAATTCTCTCCTTCCTTTAGCTACCTCCTTTTTCCTCATACAAGAAATAATCTGATATACTTTATGCCAGTGTTGCCTTGAATGCAAATTTCCTTATTTCTCATATTATGAAAGAAGTCATATATTGCCTATGTAAGAAAGAACTCATGAAGGAAATAAGGCAAGAAATGGTATGATTCAATCTGTTTCTATAATCTGACAGTCCCTTATATGACTGTGGATAGCATTTTTCATTATGAGGCTCTTGGAATTTTCTCAGGTTCTTGCATTGCTGATAAAAGTTTCCTTCCCAGTTGATAATGGTACAATACTTCTGTTATTGTATACAATGTTCTCTTGATTATGCTCAATTCATGTTGCATTGGTTCATACAAGTCTTTCCAAATTTTTTTTGAAGTCATCCTATTTGTCATTTTTAATGGTGCAATAGTATTCCATTACAACCATATACCACAACTTGTCCAGCCATTCCCAATTGATGGATATGCCTTCAGTTTCCATTTTTTTTTGCCACCACAAAGAGACTGGTTATAAATATTTTTGTATAACTAGATCCTTTTCCTTCTCTATAGTATCACTGGGATTTAGACAACAGTAGCATTGCTGGGTTCAAAGATATAAACAATTTTATATAGTTCCAAATTGTCCTCCAGAATGGTTAATAGTACTTTTTATTCATATTAGTCTCATAGCACACAAAGCCCAAGATCCTTCTTTAGATAACAATATTTATATAAGGCCTTAATGTTTGCAAAGTATTTTACAAATATTATTTCATTTTATCCTCACAAAAACCCTGGGAGGCAGGTGCTATTATTCATATTTTGTAGATGCAGACAGAGTGTAAGTGATTTATCCATGGTCTTAGTAATTGAGGCTGGATTAAGCTCAGGTCTTCCTGCTTCCAAATCCAGATCTCTAACTGCTAGTTCTTCCTAATCTAACCTTTATTATGAAATTGATTTTTTGAGAAGAAGTATAAAATTTTATATTTAGTGCTATTAATTCAGTAGACTCAGTCCAGTATTTTACCCTGTTGGAACAATCTATATCTTTACTCTGTCATTGAGTATGTTTTCTGACACACACACATATGATGCTTATTAAATTGTGAGATAACAGAAAGCTAGAAGTAATAGTGAACATGTCTTTATGCACATATATATGCATATATATCTCCCCAAAGGATTATTAATACATTAATTATCAATACAATGTCAAGTATAGATCCTTACTTAGGGCATGACATTAGAAACTTTCTCCCATATACTGTATTAGTCCAAATATGATCATGAATATAGTGTAATCCCAAGTATTTTGAAGGGTAACTCAGAAAGAAGAAACACCCCTTTTGTTTTCTCCTTTTAAATTACAACTTTTTCTTAACTCGTGAATAATATAGGCACTTTATATTGAAACGTTTTACAAAGTTCTGAAAACAAGTTAAAGACGTTTTAATGCCAACTCTTATTAAATATGTATTACTTTTATAGGTACTTGTGAGAAACTCCCTTCCAATATTTAATCCTATTCTCTTTCTTCTTCTATTTCCTTGCCTCCCAAAATGGAAACAGCATTCAAGTCATCTCTGTTACCCTCTTCTTCCCACAAAACACCATCTTTGCTATCATCCCTACTGTTTGATATACAACATTTAAAAAATCCAAGCACAATGGATTTAGTGGAAATTTTGTCCCAAGCGGTTTTGATCCAGTTCCCTAATGCAGTGACTAGTGGCTTCTTTATTTTTCCCGATGGAGCAAATTCATGGTTTTTGGCTAACGTTCACTTCTTATATTCTTTCCTCGAATGATTTTTGAATGGTTTATTAATTACTATATCTAATACTTGTAATTGCAACATCAATCTGCCTGGAATAACAACTACCTTTCTCTGTGCACATTTCATGAATTCTTTTCTTCACATTTTCAGTCAGGTGATCTTTGAACATGTCAAATATGAGCATGAGTATGTTCATTCTTTTCTGAAGCAGTAATGCACCTAGACGCCTACCTAGACCACATTCAACCAATCTAATACAAATTCTTCATTCATCCATGCTTTTTCCTGTACACAAAAGATCACTCAATGCTAATTTTTCCTTAGGCAATGTTTTACATCTTAAAATTATGGAAGGAGTCCATTTTTGTCCATCAGCTGTGGCAAGCATCACGGTCATTCTAGTTTTCTCATTTCCAGTAGTTTTTATCCACACTGATTTGGCACCTTTAGTATTCACAATGACATTTGACAGAATATCAAAACAAACAGGCATTTGGTCCGCATTTCCCACTTGCCCCAAGAGATAGCAGTGTCTTTTAGATATGCTGAGGTGGACAATACACAACTTATAGTTTAAAGGCTGGAAGTGCTCGATTAGATTGTGAATGCAACTTTCAAAGGTACATATTGGGGGAAAAAAGTTGCCCTATATTTAGGCTAATGTGGTAGATATTGAACCATTAATGACTGTTTTGGTCTAGCCATACATCCATTTCTGAATCTATTAAATTATACCATCATCTATATTGTCTTTCCATCTTGTCTCCAGGAGTAGCATGAAACACTTTGTTAAAATCTAGATAAAACATATTTTCAGAATGTCTTTGATCTACCTATCTAGAAGCCTTGTCAAAAAAAGGAAATGAGTGTAGGCTGATATTACCTATTCTTGGTGAAAACGAGATGGCTCCTTTTGTTTACAAATTCCTTTTCTAGATATTCAATAATCCTCTTTTTCAATCAATCAGTAGCTAATTACTTAATACCTACTAAATGTTGGACATTGTGCTAGGTGGTGGAGATACAAAGACAAAAACAAACAAAAAAACTCATAAGAAAATTACATTCTTGTTGCAAGAAAGAACATGAAATATATAAAGTCAATACAAAGTATTTGAAAACATTAATGTAATTTCCTGGGAGATTACATGGTAGCTAGTTTAGCAGGAAGATAGAATTCTTCAAAAAGTGTAATATATAATAAATCTGGAAAAGTAGACTGGAGTCAGATTAAAAAGTTTTTTTTTTTTCCTACAGAGAATAAATAGGGAGTTATAGGAGCTTTTTGAGGAGAGTGGCATAGTCAGACCTGGGCTCTAGTAATATCACTTTATCGGAGGTGGGAGGCATGAACTTTAGAGAGGAAAGATTTAAAGAGGCCAATTAGGAGTTCATTGCAAAAGTACAGGCAAGAGAGATAAGGGTATTAACTAGCATGGCAGCCATGTGAATGGAATGAACTAAACTAATTTCAAGGAAGTTGTGGAAACAAGATGGACACAACTTGACAAGTAAATGGGTGTGGGGTTGGATGAAATTGCTAAATCATTTGGTGACTGGAAGAATGGAATTACACTCAGAATAGAGGTTCAAAAGAGGACTGGGTTTGGGAGAAAAAGATAATGAATTCTATTTTGGACATGTTGAGTTTAATATGATTATGAGATGTGTTGCTGGAAATACCTAACAGGTTTTCCTCCTGGGTAATCACTGCTCTCTAGGTTTTTATCATATTATTCCTTCATTGTTTCTCCCTATATATATCTGTTGAGGAGTGGTTTTCCTCAACAGATCATTATTTTTTTCCTTTTCCTAGTTGAAGACTAAATTCTCTTCTCTCTCTACATCAGGGATTCTTAATTCATTTTGTATTCTTAACTCCTTTAATAGTCTGGTGAGTCCTATAGACCTCTTCTCAGAAGACTGTTTTTAAATGCATAAAATGAAATACATGGAATTACTAAGGAAATAAATTTCTAAGTATTATAGTTATATGGAAATATAGTTATTAAAATAGATTTAAAATAAGCCTCCAGAACTTAGGTTAAAGACTCCTGCTCTAAACCAGCACTCTAAGTGATCTCATTAGCTCCCAAAGGTTCAATTATCTTCTCTAAGCAATGGAAGGAGTGGTCAATAGTACCATATGATGCATTGAAATGAAGGACAATTAGGTCTTAGGGAAAGACAGAAAATGGGAATGAGAAAGGACGATCCTTAAGACAAAAGGAAGTTTATTAATGATTGAGCAGTCATTCCAGGGGGGCACAGTAGAAGGGTTAGATCTGGAGCAAGAAATTGAGGAAATAGAAATGTGAGGTGGATGGTAATAAGAAAACGAATAGCCAAAGTAGGAAAAATGAATTTGTTCTTTTGCATTCAAGGGTTCAGGACCAGTCAGATAGACAGAAAAGAGGAATAAGAGTATAATAATCATTCTGAAATGAATTTCAATGGATGGAAGGAGGTCCCTTGAATGAAACACATGACTAGGTGGTTCAAGGTTTCCCCTCAACACTCTGATCTCATGAAAGGTGATGGTATGGCATGGGGAATCTTGGAACTTGGTCAGGAGACAGAGATGGTGATGTGAAACGGATAGCCTTAGAACAGCCCTGAAGTAATATCTAGTAATGAAATTAGAAGTTTTCCCAAGTCCAGGTCTTGAACTCTATTCACTTTACCACATAACTGCTAGCAGCCATGTATGTATATATAAATAGAAGAAGGAAGCCTACTTCCCACAAATAATATTTATCTATCTTATCATTTGTGGACAAGTTGCTTCCTCTGGGAAGAACATAAGTCCCTTTACTGTGTTACTTCTGTATTTGTACCCACAGCATCTACCAGAGTATTTAGATATTACAATTGGTTAGAAAATTCTTACTGATTGATTGTCAGGGAAACACATTGTCCATAAAAGTATGTGCTTGTTGTTCAGTCATTTTTCAGTCAGATTGGACACTTTGTGATTCCATTTGGGATTTTCTTGGCAAAGGTACTGAAGTAGTTTACCATTTTCTTCTCTAGGCATAAGGGTGTAGACAATCGATACACAGATAATTAAATTATATCCATATTGAAAAGTATGAGCTAAATACCATAGGATATAAGCTCTTAAAAGAAAAGCTAATTAAGTGGGGGAAAAGGATCTAGAGTATAAGGCAATAATTGTTAGTTACTTAAACATGTCCCTTTCAAATATGCACAAGTATGATAGCAATTAATTGATCAATAGTCATTTATTAAGCACTGATTATTTTCTAGGCACTGGGAGTATCAGTATAAAGAATGAGATGATTTATATTCTCAAATAACTCAAATTATATCTGAGGAAACAACATATACACACATATATTGAAATAGAGTAAAACAAAATCCCTGATTAATTTGTAGAGGTAGTAATCAACAATTTCCCTTATAGAAGGCAGGCTTAAGAGATGTACTTTCCCAGGCTATAACAACAGATGGTCAGGGGAACTAGGGGATGCCCCCTCAAGGATGGGATAAACCAGGTTCAGGATAAGATATACAAAAGAAGGTCCAGTATCCCAATTTATGGTACATCTGGACTGTGTCCAATAAGACTTCATTGCCCTGGTCAATTGCCCCAGTCATTAAGGCCATATTTCACTTATTTTTAAATTTAAAGCCATATATCCTTCCTTAGCTTTGTATGAGCTCATTTTACCTTTTCACCCTTCTCACGTATTGTAAAGCTATAAAAACAGTCTGTAATTTTACCTCAGGGAGGCTTTCAATAGGAGAAGGCTGCCCTGGCCAGTTAGGTATGTATTATTAATCAATAGAGAAATAAACTAATATTGGTTCCATTAATTGAACTTCTGGGTGTCTGGACTCACTTATTGAGGTAAACTACTTCAATACATACAGAATAAATATATTGGAAATAAATGCAGTGCAAATAAATTAAATATAAACTAGTTAGGGAACAAAGGCATTAGCAGTTGTGGGGGTGCGGAAAGATTTTCTAAAGAAGGAAACTCTGGTTCTGAAGATTGCATTTGGAAAAATTACATGTGACAATCTTGTTGCTTCAAATCTCTCTCCATTGCAGTCCATCTTCAACTTTAAGTGTGATCTTCTCAAAGGGAGAGCCTGACCATAAGTTCAATGAACTCCAGTGAGTCTCTTTTACTTCAAGTCAAACATAAAATCCTTTGTTTGTTTTTTAAAGCCCATCCCAGCCTGTCCTCTTCCCTTTCTAGTTATTCTTTCTTACATCTTCTAGTTATGCTTAAACTATAGTTCCGTGACCCTGGCAGACATTGGCTTTCTTAAAGATTCTCATATACTAAGTAGTCCTCCCACCTTTTCAGTGGCTTTCCCCTATGCTTGGAATGCCCTCTTTCATTGCCTCTGCTTTTCAGATTTCCTGGTTTTCTTAAAAAAATCAGCCACAATTCTATCTACTGCAATAGGCTTTTCTTGGTCTCTCTACCTCCAACACCTGTCCCCCAATTCTAGTGCTTTTCCATTGAGATTACCTCCTACTTCATCTGTATATATACTCAGATGATTTTATGTTGTTACCCTCCCATTAAAATTTTACTTTCTGGAGTGTTCTTCTTTGTTTGTTGCCTTTATTTATAATCCTATTGCTTAATACAGTGCTTGGCACATGCTAGGTGATTAATAAATGCTGATTGTCATTGCTGCAGCTGCTGATTATGCCATTGCTTATATCTCTAATTCTCTTTTTAAAGATGAGTGAATTGAGGCCCAAGAAGTTTAAACACATGTATATATGCATATGTGTATGTATGAATATATGCATGTATTTCTGTATGGTTGAGTAGGATTTATTCCAGAAATACAAGGGGTGGTTCAATATGAGCAATCCAGTTTTTCTCTTTTCTCTACTTAGCAGGAAGATTGTTTATACTTGCTGAGGAGGTTTTAGGTTCTTTTTGTCCCCTTGATTGATTTTTGTTAGTTATTCTGCTTTTGGAAATGATGACATACTCTACTGATATCTGGCATCAATATCTTTTCTTTTTTTAAACCCTAACCTTCCATCTTAGAGTCAATACTGTGCATTGGCTCCAAGGCAGAAGAGTGGTAAGGGCTAGGCAATGGGGGTCAAGTGACTTGCCCAGGGTCACACAGCTGGGAAGTGTCTGAGACCAGATTTGAACCTCCCATCTCTAAGCCTGACTTTCAATCCACTGAGCTACCCAGCTGCCCCCTCTAGCATCAATATCTTGCTTAAATTTCATGTTTCAGTTTCCTAAATAGCATGCCCTTACCTTCTAGTTTTTATTAACTCTTCTAATTTGTTATTAATTGTGATCTTTTGTTGAAAAAGTTGATGTTCTGATAACAAACACAGTTGATTGAGAAATAAGTTCCTCATTAATAATAAATCCATTGTTTCTTCTCTGTTAAAATTATTTTTTTTCTCTAGCCCTTAGAACTTGCTGTATCTCGAGTCACCTGGTTCTCTTCTTCAAAAATTATTTCTGATATATAGGCAGGTAGTTTCCATTTTATATAGAAGCTTCCTTGTTTCAAAATAAGCCAAAAAATTGTTTTTGCTATCCTGTCATGCCACAATACATTCATGCTATAAAATGATAAAAAGTTTATAAGCATTTGTTAAGTGCCTATTATGTTCCAGGTACAGTGCTAAGTTCCCTCAAGGTGGTCCTGATGTCCAAACCAGGGGATGGTAGAGAAATAAGGCTATAAATAAGTATTTATCTTTCTTAAAAAAAAAACACATTTTGTACCAACAATGCATGTCTTGGTTTTTCCTCAAAAGTTTCTTAATAATTAGAATCATATTCTTAATGAATATATAAATATATATAAGTAAAATATTATTAAAGAACACATTTTTGTGTGTATATATGTATTTCCCTGTGGCCAAATTGTATTTATACCAGGAATGCAAGGATGGTTCAACATGAAAAAAAAATTACTAATGTTATTTTTTTAACAATAAAATAATAAAATCACAGTTATATATGGTTCTTTCTGTTTTATAAGGCAATATAATTCACAACTTCCCATTATTATTTTCCAAAATATTTTACATGTTTGTGTTCCAAACTGGTATTTCCCTTGGCATTCATTTCTTTCCTTTTGGCAAGTAGACCAAGTATTTGCTGATAAAGGCACTTTTGAAATTATTTTGGCTTCCTTGTTATTGCTATTGTTTTTCATCAGCTTAATTTCTGTATGAAATTATTAGTCTGTATTAATCTGCTTTCTTTTATCTCATGAGTTTTCCATAGTTAATTTTTTTTGGATAGAACAGAACTGAATTATTCCCATTGTATGTCATATATTTTTTAAAATAATTTTTATTCTTCTATTATCTTTATTATCTATTATTCTTCTATTAGCTTCTATTAGTACTAATTTTGAACTTTGCTCTAATAAGTTAGTGGTATATAGACATGAGATTCAGGAATGATTTCAACATCGCTAGCAATCCATTTCTTATCTGCTAACATAATTCGACATTTTTGATGTTACCAAATTCTTGCTCAGATTCAGTTTCTATCATTTCTTACCTCACAGAATTCATTCATGAAATATAAACATGAAGCTTTTGCACCGAATACTAATGCCTTCCCTTAATATACTGATCTACCTTTTCTGATTATTTTTCAACATTATTACCTATGACTATATTTGCTTTAAAATGACTTAATAATAAAATCATATTATATATTCATTTAATTTGGAAGACCTTTATAATGTTTCTCCTCCTCTTCCTTCTCTCCAATAGAAGTTTCTCTCCAACTGAAATTTTCATGTTGGTATTTTTTGTAAGTATGATAAAAACAACAATGTAAAATAATTAGATATGCCATGAAATAATATTTCTTGTTACCTTGAACATGTTTGCTGTTCCAAAGAGCACCAATGAGCCATTCATCCATTTAACTTTGATGACCTTCTGACCTCTAATTTTGTTTGTAATGAGAAAGTTAAGACTGATATGATTTAGTTCCTGGGGCAACATGTCTATTTACTGATTATTGTACAAGAATTTCACATTTAGAGCAGCAAAGATCATATTCTAATTTATAAATGATTTTAAAACTCTGACTCAGTACTCAATGGTCCCTTTAATACTTCTCAACCACTATAATTTAAGAACCAAAAAAGACCACCAGAAAGAGGGCCATTTTAAAGATGTTTATTGCATGTGCTACCATGGACAAAGAATTCATTATCAAATAACCAGTCTATTGGTATCAGACTTTTCCATTCTTAACTACTGCTTTGACAACAGGAAATATTTCCTACATATAAAAATATTAATACTAGCATTATTTATAAGAAAATATGAGAACAATGGTATTTATAGTAATTGGAAAATAACAACAAATTATGGTATCTGGATATAATGGGATACTAACCAACATAAGAAATTATGACTAAAGAAGTTAGAGAAATGTGCTAAGACTTCTAAGAAGTCATGCAAAGTGAAGGAAATAGGATTAGAAAACAAGATATGCAGTGGCCATAGCAAATTAAAGTCAATAATAAGATAAAAAAAATAGATAATATTGGTCCTTTGCTATAAAAATTAAAGTTAATATTCTTTTTGCTAACAGTTGACTATAGAAATGGTGAAAATTTTCATATACTATCAGTCCTGATCATACTAGTGCATGTTTTTCTGTTTTGTTTTGTATGCATTTTGGGGGAATATATTTTGTTTGTTGTTGAGTCATTTTAGTCATGTCCAACTCTTTGTGACCCTTTTTTGGGGTATTCTTGGCATACTAGTGTGGTTTGCCATTTGTTTCTCTAGTTCATTTTGCATATGAGGAAACTGAGGCAAATAGAGTTAAGGGACTTGCCTAGTGTCAGACATACAGTAAGTGTCTGAGATTGGTTTTGAACTCATGAAGATGAATTTTCCTGGTTCCATGCCCATTGCTCTATTTACTGCTCAATTTAGCTGTCCATAAATATATTTTGTAGATGACTGTCATTTGGGAGTTTATTTGGAAATAGACTTTCAGTGAAAAGAATATATCAATAAAAATATGGAAGAGTCAACGAATAGAATTATTTGGATTTGATCCTCAAAGGGGACAAACTGGTTGCTAGGTTGACAATGATGTAAACCTTGGGGAAAAGCAATTGCTATGTTTAGTGACTAAAGATAAAAGGAAATTCAGGAAGAGTTTGACATGGACCTTAGGTTTTTGAAAAATAAATTTCAAGGGTATCAGAGAAAAAATTCTATAGGGAAATTGAAGCCAGGCGAGATGGGAAATTTTCAAGCATGAAATTCTGCAAGATACACTTCCAATGGTGTAGAAAGGGGCAGTTTATCTAAAAAGAAAAATGTACATGGCACTTATAAAAAAATCTCAAGATGGTAAAAAGACATATAAAGAAGATGGAAGCAAGGGCATATAATGGAAGATAAATGCAAAAATGTGACAATCTTATAATAGCATAAAAATTCTTAAACTCTGAGCAATAAAAGTTTGCTATATCTCTGGACATGGTAATATTTCATAAAATTCATATATTGTAATTTTTAAATGGGAACTAATTTTTTTCAAACTTTTCATTTTTCAAATGAGGAGAAGGGGAAAGGAAGTGACCTAAGGTCACAAGGAAAATAAATAATCAATCCAAGGGTTGAACTCAAGGTCTTCTTTCTCTAAACCTATTACTTTTCCCATAGTACCTGGTTACCCTTTAAGAAAACTGAAAAAAAAAAGTCAATTGTTTTTACTTTTAATCATAACTTACTTAGAGCTGCTTTCTTTGAAATTAATAAATTATCAAAGACAATGCTTGAATTAGCCAGAGCAGTGGGCTAAGTATTTCACACCTTTGAGCATAAATTGAGTGTTATCATTTAATTTGCTGATTTGATGATTAGTGTTGCCATGTCTATTTGTTACATGTAAAGATGAAAATCCCAGAGGGGTTCCTGTCTGGAGTAACAAAGTAATTAAATTTGGTGACTGCAAAGGTCACATAGCAAATGAGCATTACTCTAACAAGATTTGGGTGGCAGCAACATTTGGGTGGTTAGCTTTATAGATCAAATTCACACTCATTGGTTGTCATGGTCATCGTATTCAGGACAGAATCAAAGAAGTGTCAAGAAACTGCCTGCGAACAAGCTCAGGCTCTGCTTCTCCTCCTGTCTTGCAATATGACATGTCAGGGATAAGTTTGAAAGCACATCATTGAACACGTTTGTGTAGCTGGTTGGCTCAGACAGGGATTACAGAAAAAGGGGCCTGAGGTCATGATTTTTGTTTCTTTTTAAGGCAATTAGCTTTGTTGATCACAGCTCATAATCAATCTAAGTCTATCAGGGATGTCCCATGAAAAAAACAATACTGTGAACTCATTTCACTGAATAGATTGTAAGCCACTCAATTAACGTTTAATAAATGCTTACTATGTACCATGTACTATGTGCCACGTACTGTGCTAAGTGCTAGAAATAGAAAAATGAGAAAAAAAAGGCCTGTACCTGTCTTCAAGGAGCTTAAATTCGAATAGGGAAAAACACATAAATAGAAGCTGAAAAGGATGGAGAAGGGGGCATGACTGAAGACAAAGAGGGATTAGTTCCAGGATGAAGTGAGTTCCAAGGAGAAGAACTTTCTAGGGCAGGATGGAGAAATTCAAAGTACAGTCTGGTAAAATTGTTAAGGTAAAAACTTCTGACAAAGTTCCTTGAATTTTCCAAATTTTTGTATAAAATGGAAAGAATACTGGATTAAAAGTCAGGATATCTGGATTCTGGTCTGGGACTGGGTCATTGATAGGCTATGGTCAACACTCATATCTCCCCTTTGGGCCTTGCTTTCCTCTTCTGTAAAATGAAATCTTTGGACTAGATGCTCTCTAAGAATAATTCTAGTTGGGGAAATGTATTCTTGATTTTTGCTGAAGGAAGATCAATAACATCTTGTTTGAAGTGGTGCACTTCATAAAGTGAGTCTGGACACCCAGAAGTTAATTAATGGAACCAATATTCATTTATTAATGATTGATTAATAATGCATACCTAACTGACCAGGGCAACCTTCCCAATGAAAGATGCACCGAACTGAACTTACAGTGCAGTTTTTAAAGGGTGCGAGATACAAAGCAAACAATGTTCATTATGAGACATAATCTCGATGGAGTAAGCAGCCTTATTGTCTAGAAGCTATATCGGTCAGTGGTGTGGGGTACAGGGCATTCCTTGTATCTTATCCTAGCTGCCAGCACTAAGGGAATTATTTCCTCATGGATTCTAACTATTCTGAGCTGATTGATCTCCACAGGAAAGCTCAATTCTGATTTCTACTTTCCCAGGGAAAAACAGATTTTTCCGGTCAGTGACTTAGTTTACTGAACATCAGTTGATGCAGAAAAAATGATTCTCAAACTTTTTGGTCTCAGGATCTTTTTTTATTTGTAAAAACAATTGCAAATCCTTCTAAAGTGATTTTGTTTATACTTGTTGTATCTATTAATATTTAACATAATAGAAAGTAAAATATTTTAGCATTACTATGAAAATATTTTTAACTTCCAGGACTCTGAAAGATTTTTGGTTAATCCACAGATCTCTAGACCATGCTTTGAGAACCATCAATGTAAAATATTAGTAAGTTTTCAGAGCCTCAGATTCCTGATCTATAAAATTGGAAATAATCAATCAATTAATACTTATTTTGTTCTAGGTATTGTGCTATGGATATTCTATGGATATAGTATGGATTGCTATGGATGGACTATGGATATACAGAAAAAAACAAAGCATAAACAAAGCAAAAACAAAATAGTAATGATTCCTTTCCTAACAATTTCAAAGAGCCATTGAGAGATTCATATGATGAATTAGAAAGATTAGAATTGGATCTGCGTTTGGTCTTGCAATCAAGTAGGACAGGATGCTGAAATAAGACTCAGGAAGACTTAAATTCAAAGACTCAATTGAGTATCAATGGAAAATGGATCAGCACTGACTAGGGTGACTAGATTCAAACTCTGAGCAACTCTCTAATATTCTCAGTTGCAGAGCAGGAACTGATTTGCATTGAGAAAAGAAGTTCCCTATGCTCTTCAATGGTTCAAATCCCACTCCCTCTTCCAACTATAGTAATTTCTGGCATTTTAATCAATCTTTCTGATAGAATTGTATTTTAAGAGAGATTTTTTGAGAACTTGTAAAATTAGGTAAAGATGTATGTCATTCAGATAGTGACTAAAAGCATGCTGATAGGTAAATGCCTGTAAAGGTGCTTTGGGATAATGGGAAAGAGAGTAGTACAATTTGGTTGAAGAGTGGAGGAAGTGAAGGGTATTAGAATGGATGTGACTGGGTGGATAGGCTAGCATCAAAGTGTGGAGGTACCAGGTAAAATACCTGGTAAAATGTCCTGAACATTACTTAGTGTGTAATATGTGGAACAAATCATGATTTTTGATGAGAGGAGCAATATAATTAATAGAATTGGTATGAAATAAGTATTAAAATGGGGAAAAGAGTGGGAGCAGCAAAACTAGTTAGAAATTTTTGAAGTAATTCAGGCAAGAGGAGGCTTCTACTAGTATGGTGATAGTGGAAATATAGAAGGGACAGAAAAGATAAGATTAGGTAACTGATGAGTGAAATGGGAGAGGAAAGCATTAAAAATAACACAAAGTTATTATATTGTATTATATTATATTATACTGTTTAGAGATCTGATTCAGAAATTTGAAAATGAAGGAAAGGAGAATATTGAGAAAAGGAGAAATATGAAGGGAAGAGCTATTTAGGAATGGGACATCTGGGAGTATTTGGAGCCAGCTAGGTGGCATAAAAGAGAGATTGCTGAGTTTAGAGTCAGGAAATCTTGAACTCAGAGTCATTTTTAGATATATTTTTTTTAGCTGTGTGACCCTGGGGAAATCCCTTAACTTCTTCCTCAGTTTCCCTATCTATAAAATTAGAATGATAGATGGTAGAATAGAGTGTGAAGCTTCCTCCTAATACCCCACCCCAAACAATCAAAAATAACTCCATAGAATCAATACTAAAAAACAAAAACCAAACAGGAGTTGAGAGTAAGGCTGAATAGCCAGGGAAAACTAATGAATTAGCTTATTTTAGTACTCTTCAATGATGACCTCAACTGCTCCTCTTAAACCTCCTTTAATCTGATTCCTTAACCGCATTATCACATCCACTTCTAGTCATTTCATAGCATCTCATTGTTGGAAAGGACTTTCTAAAGCCATATGAATTCCTTCAATAACATATCCAAATGCTCTTTCCATGTTTGCTTGAAGTTCTTTGGAGAAGGGGCTCTTGCCATTTATTAAGGGGCCCATTCCATTTTGGGAATAGGTCTAATTTATGTTTTTCCAAAAGTCAAGTCTAAACTTGACCACTATCCGCCCAAGTACATTCAGATACGCTATTATCCTTTTCTTTTACTTGTCTCCTCAGTCTTAGCTCCCACCAAAATCAGTCTCCATATCATAATTGGATTATAGGGGAAAATTTCTTAACCTGAGCTATGATTTATTAAATAATGAGACATGTTATTCTTCTCTATGCCATCATTCTAGATGATTTCTAGACATTCTTTTTCATTTAGTTGATATATTGCTAGTTTCTGCCTTTGTTCAATACCTCATACTGATTTTTCATATTCTTCTGTATTCCTTAAAAATGGAGATTTTTGACCCTTTTTCTAATACTAAAACCCTATATATGCCCAAAGACTTAATCCATTCAAATACTGTGCACACAATAGGACCTCAGCAAATTTTTAAAGGATGAGTTATTGATTGAGTACCATGATTTCATCTATATAACTCAGGATCATGGTTATAAGTGACACTGTCTTCCCAATGTGAACTTATCTCTTGGTGAGTTTGAATTAATATTTATGAGTTTATGGACATAGCAATGAGTCTAATTGTTGAGAAGTGCTTATCATAATAACTGATTGCTTATGACAATTGGTCACTAGCAATAAAAAAACTTAGTTCCAATTTTCCATTGTATGGTGTCTAAGGGAGAAAAAGAAGAAACATTTCATAGAATCATAGGATGAAGTAAAATACAATGTGTCTGTGCAGATTCTGAAAAGGGACAAGATAGTGTAAGAAGTAAAGAAGAAAATAAAGCTTGGAATTTTTGTCAAAAAGCACTTCCTTTAGATCTTCCAAGGTTTAAACCTCATGTCTGATACCTGTTTCTGATGTCTTCTTTCTTCTTTTCTTACTAAAAGTTCTACTGTTAAAATAATACTAGGTTTTAAAATATCCAACTATTCCTCAAAGAGTAAGGGAGTGGTAAGAGATGGATGAAGTTATTGGAAAAGCACTTGAGTCTTTTGAAGACAGATGTGGATATTCTTTCACAACTAATTCTACTTAGAATAGATGAATATGAAATACATGCAGTCACCAAAAGTGTGGAGGAGGGCAAAGGTTTATTTCCAGAAAACTTCAGTGCCATATCTGATCTACTACCATTATGCTTATCTCAAACGCATCATATATTAGTTACTGTGGGGAGGTTGTTGGTAAAAGGAAGAGGGATTATATCTACCTTGATTTTTTTCCTATAGACTTTTTATGGACCACCATCTAAGGACCTGGGCCTGGTGTAGTACCTCAATCCAATTCTGAGA
Organism: Monodelphis domestica; assembly: GCF_027887165.1. Classification (NCBI taxonomy): domain Eukaryota; kingdom Metazoa; phylum Chordata; class Mammalia; order Didelphimorphia; family Didelphidae; genus Monodelphis; species Monodelphis domestica. The sequence continues at coordinate 626,390,454 of NC_077227.1, forward strand.
ATTCCATTTGCCCTGAGGTGAGTTTATGAGAATGCAATGCTGATCAAGTGAATTCTATTCCTTTTTATTTTTTTTAACAAACCCTAAATATAGACTCTTTTTAAAAATAGATTCTGAACAGCAAATGACTACATGGGCATTTTTATCTCTTCTTGTAGATATGCTCTTCAATAGATAGCTTAGCATGTATAGAAATGCAGAGTAAGAAGGATCCTCCGGAGACCTCTCTCTCACTTGATATTACTAAGTTCAAATACCTTTAAATTCAATTCAAATGACATTTATTAGGCATCCACTTTGCATCAGCCTTAGTACTAGTGACTTGAGATACAGAAACAAAATGAATGTGTCTTACCTCAAGGTGTTTACATTCTACTTGGGGCCACTATATTTTAAAGGATAAAGAGATTGGGTATAGTTAAAAGAAGCAGAGAACACCAATAACTAGGGAGTAGAGATTCTTCATGAAAGTTTTCCCATAAAGAATGGCACTGGGTTTGATCATCAAAGGAAGCCATGGATTCAAAGAAGGGAGGAGATGAAAGAATACATTCTACAGATGTGAAATAGTTTATTCAAAGGCCTGGATGCAGGAGTAAAGAAAACCAAGAAGGCTAGCTGCAATAACAAATGTTCACTCGTAGAATCCTAGAATTTAGAACCTCAAAGTACCCTGAAAAATCAAATATACTTCCTTAAAAAAAGCAATTAAATAAACATCTTCCCAATTTAAAAAATTTCATTTTCTAAGCATGCAGTCTTCTTCAAATGATATCATTGTTTAATGTACATACCTCTTTGCACTGGAAAATTTCACTGGATCTAATTAGTGCAAACTATTGTTGCATGCATACTGAACTTCCTTCTGGACCACATATTGCAAATTAAGTACTAAAGAAATTCAGCTGAATAGCTTGTGACAGATGGGAAAATCACAATCATCACATGTTTCCTCTGTCACCCAAATGTTTCCACCATTGGCTCTCTTCCTTTGTTGGTAGATCTGGGCATCTGGTCCCTTCTCTCCCTCTGCCACCAAAGATAAAGGGAAGTAGCAGCTGTGGCACTTGATGAGAGTTCTGAGGTCTGGCAGGGTGCTCATAAGCCACAGAAATTTGCCATGTTGAGTGTACTTTTTTCCATTTTTATTTCAATTTAATGTCATAAATAATGGATATCTGAGAGGAATGACCACCTACTCAAAAAAAGTTTTGAACCCAGCATCAGTGTGTCAAAGGCTCTTTTATTTTATCCTTTCAATAATGAGCCAATGCTACAAGTGTTAAAGCCAAGAAACAGAGATTGGACTAGATGGTCTGGGGCCCCTTTTAGCTTCAGAATTTGTTCCTTCAGGATGATTTTTAGACAAGGCTCTATTCTTTAAGGTATTGTTGGGAAGACTGGACATACACATTTGAAATCATCTGTATCACAGTTCTGCTTAAAAAATCTTCAATAGGTACCGTTTCCTAGTAGAAGAAAAAACAAACTCCTGAATTTAGCATTTAAGTCCTTCAAAATCTACTTATAGTATGTCTTTCCAGGATTTTTCACAAGAGATCCTCTATATCCCAGCCAAACTGGCCTACTGGCTATTTGTTGAACTGACTAAGCATTCCATCTACAAAGTTTGTAACTTTGTAAAGGAATTCCCTGCCTCCCATACCCAAAAAAGTAGTCCTTTCTCACTTTCAACTTGAAAAACTTTTGCTATCCCTCAAGAAGCTGGTCTTGTATTTTTAAGGTTATTAGAACTTTCTTGCCCTCCATGAATTAACTTTTATTTTCTTATGGTTCTTATTTATTTATTGCTATTATCCCTTCCGTGGAAAGGAAAACTGAAACAAGTTTTGAACTTTCTGCCACTCAGGTGGAACAAATAGCAGTTGAAATATTAGAGAGAAGATATTGACAAGAATGACAATTGGTGGGGGGAGGGGAAATTGGAGAGTGACAATTGGTCTCAGGGCTCTTTTTCCTGGCCCTGGGACTGGAAGGATCACTCTCTCCCTGTCTCTGGATAGACGTACCTCTATTCCTGGATATTTTCCCAATTGTGTGCTCTACCTGGATTCCTGTGATCTTGTTATTGAGCAAAAGGATTTAAGGGGAGTGGTTTGAACTGTAAGGCTGGTCTTTATGGGTACCAGCCTGAAGTGACGGGTCCAACCAGCTCTGAAATTCAGAACCTTTTCTACCTTGCTGTCTACTGCTAAAGACTTTGAATGTAAGAAAGTTAGCATAGATTAGCATAGACAGAAATAAAAGAAACCTTCCAGCAGCCTGCAAGGCCTGGCCTCAGCTCAAAAGCTGAGAGAAACTCAAACCCAATCTGGGAAAAAGCATAGGAAACCCTTCTTTCCTCTACCCTGATATCTTCTTGATCCAAACTTGTTATTAAATTAATCTTATTAAAAATAAACCACAGTCAGATGAGAGGATTATCATTTCAGGGGGTCATAGAGGGAGCAGAACCCAAAGACAGCTATTCAACCATAAACAGTCCTTATCATACCCCTGCTAGGCGACCTTGGTAGGGGGAGGCTACTTGGGAGAGGGAGACACCTCAGGGGAGTCTGTGCTTACCTGCTCTGGGGTATCTTCAACATCAATCAATAGAGAAGACATCCCCTCATGCTTTCATAGGTGGCCCATTTCTCAGGAACCCCAATTTTCAAAGATAGCCTCTCAGCAGGGGTATCTCTTTCCTTTTACCTCACCAGCACCCATATTCCTTCTATCTCTTCAATCCCTCCATTCCCTGTTACAAAACCTTCCTTATCCCCTCTACTATCCCCTTTCCTTCTTCAACCTGGAACAATCCTTTTAAATCTTACAGTTTCCCTTATAAATAAGCTCCAGGAGAGGAATTTTAAATTATTTGTTGTCTTTGTTTTACCAGCACATTTTAAATCTTGCATTAAAAAGTATGTTGAATTAAATTGAATGATGAATTGAAATAACAATGCGGTGTTATATGTTTAAATGCTAAACAGAAAGATCCAAATACTGTGTAATTGGGGATCAGAGGGGGAGAAATTAAAGTGAATTGTAGTACTGGGAAAAGTTTTCTGGAGAGGTAGACCTTGAGATGCATTTTCACATATTGTGAAATTTTGGGCAGAATGGAACAGATTCCAGAGAAGGAATCTCATAGATGTGAACACAATTTATTTGGAGCAGAGTATGTTGAGAATAAGAAGCAAAGATGAATTTGGAGCAATAGTAGGGGGAGCAGAACACATAAAGTCTTGAAGACAAAACTGAGGAGTTTAAACTTGGATCTCAGAAATGGGGAGTCATTGAAAGTTTCTGAGCTGGAATGGTATAATTGGGGGTATTCAAAGATTACAATTTTCAATTCATATTAGGGAAAAAGAATCTCTTCAGTTTCATATTTGGTGATATGCTTAAAGCTACAAAAATCTAGTGTACTGAGAGGGAAGGAAAAGAAAGAAGAAATCAAAAAGTCAAAAGAAGACTCAATTAAACTTGGTGACTGATTAGATAGATATACAGGATAAAGGATAGAGATAAATCAAAATTGAATTCAAGATGACTGAGTAATGGTTTATCACCCCAGAAACATGAATGATAAGGTAGGGGAGCTGATATAGGATGGAAAATTTGACTTGGCAATTAGCTAGTATGATACTTTCCCTCTTAAATCTATGAATCCCCTCAATAAATACCTTAGAAGAAATCAAAACCATTTCTAGAGCACTAAGGAAGAACATGAAAATATTTGCTGCTAAGTGTGTTACACTAAGATGGAAATTCACTTAACCCTGAGGACATTAGCATCTTTATCTTTCATTATCCAGCACCAGGTTTGGAGTATCCTTTAAGCTCCTATATAGGTACTTATATGCTTCATACTTATATACCATCATTCTCTTTTATTATCCAGTACAAGTTATGGGTATCATATATTCTATATACCTGGGACTCTATAAATCTTATACATTCATATTTATAATAGCCTTCTTTCTCTAGATACACAGCCATCATTCCAAATGAGGCTCTCATCAGTTTTTTCCCCTACACTTTTTTCCAGCCTTCTAAATGATTTCCAGTCTACTCATTAATAAATCCACCACATAGTTGCCAAACTGATATTCCTAAAGCACGTCTGACCATGTCCCTCAACTGCTCAAGAAATGTTATTTGCTCCCTATTTATCCTTTAAAATGTTAAAGTATTTTTTCCAGTTACAAAGAAAAATAATTTTAACCTTTATTTTTTTGCAATTTTGAGTTCCAAATTCCCTTCCATTCTCTCTCCCCTTGCCACTTATTGAGAAGGCAAGCAATTTGATAAAAGTTATACATTTGTGCAATGATACAAGACATATTTTCATATTAGTCATATTGTGAAAGAAAACAGGCAAAAAACCCCAAGAAAAATAAAGCAAGGAAAAAAATGTATGTGCTTTTATCCTCATTGAGACTTCATCAGTTCATTCTCTGGAGATGGATAGAATCTTTCATCACAGGTCCTTGGGAACTGTCTTGGTTCTTTGAATTGCTGGGACCAGCATTTGATCATTGTACACTATTGCTATTATTATATACAATGTTTTCCTGGTTCTGCTCACTTTGCTTTGCATCAGCTCATCTAAATCTCTCCAGGATTTTTTTCTGAAAGGATTCTGCTTATCATTTCTTATAAGACAATAGTATTTTATCACAATCTTACACCACACTTTTTCAGCCATTCCCCAATTTTTGAAGTACCCACTTTATTTCCATTTTTTTGCTACTACAATAAGAGCTACTATAAATATTTTTGTACATATAGCCCCCTTTCCTTCATACTTATTTATTTTTATCTCTTTTGAATAAAAACCTAGTAGTGGCATTTCTGAATCAAAGGATATAAACAGTTTTATAATCCTTTGAGCATAGCTCCAAGTTGCTCTCCAGAATAGTTAGATAGTTCACAACTCCACCAACAGTACATGAGTATCTCAATTTTCCCACATTAGAGCCAACATTTGTCATTTTCCTCTTCTGTCACATTAGTCAATCTGAAAGGTTTGAGGTAATATCTTAGAGTTTTAATTTGCATTTCTCTAATCAATAGTGATTTTGAGCAGTTTTTTCATATGACTATAGATGGCTTTGATTACTTTTTCTGAAAACTATTTCTTTTACTTTCTTTGATCAATTGGGGAATGACTTGTAGTCTTATGAATTTTATTTCAGATTCCTATACATATGAGATATATGGTCTTCATCAGAAAAACTGATTTGAAATATTTCCCCCCAGTTTTCTGTCTTCCTTCTAATTTTGGCTATAGTGGTTTTGTTTGTGTAAACATTTTAAATTAAATATATGTATATATATCTACAATGCTTACTATTTTTTATTTGGTAGTAAGTTCTTATCTTACACATATTTCCCTAATTTGCTTATGCAATGACCTCTAAATCATACAAACATTTTGACCTTATCTGAGTATATAGTGTGAAATGTTAGTGTAATTTTTGTAAATAAGTGAATTTATCAAACACTAAATTACTATGGTCATTTAATACTGTGCATAGTGCACCTAATCTATTTCACTGACCTACCACTTTATTTTTCGCCAGTAGCAGATTGTTTTTGATGACTACCACTTTGTAATATAGTTGGTGCCATGGATAGAGGGCTGAGCTTCAAATCAGGTAGATAAGTCTTCCCGGGGTTCAAATTTATCCAGACATTTAATAGCTGTCTGATCCTGAACAAGGCATTTAACTCTGTTTGCCTCAGGTCCTCATTTGTAAAATTAGGTAGAGAAGGAAATGAGAAACTACTCCAATATCACTTTGGAAAAAAAGCAACATATGGTGTCATAAAGAATCTGATAAGACTGAACTACAAATACAGTGAAATATGGTACAGCTAGGCTACCTTTCTTCATCTTTTTTCTCCCCATTAATTTCCTTGATATTCTTGATTTTTTGTTCTTTGACGACTTTTATTATGGTTTTTTCTAGCTTTTAAAACTAATTTTTGGTAGTTTGGTTATCAAGGCACTGTTTATTTGTCCTTCTAAAAAAATCAAAATCTCTGTTTAACACCTATAGCTCTCATAATCTGACTCCTACTTGTCTTCTAAACTGATTTTGCATTGCACTTTCTCACCTTATACATTCTAGCTCCACCCCAAATTGGTCCATGTGTACTTGCTGTTGCCCTTTTGTGAGATTCCAGCTTCTACATTGAGCCTTTTGCAAAGGTTGTCCCCCATGGATATATATATATATATATATATATATATATATATATATATATATATATATATATATCTCCATATATATAATGCTGTCACTTCATCTTTGACTGTTGGTATTTAATTCTTTTCAAGGCTTCCTGACAGCTGACCTTTGATGATTTCTTCTAGGCTTACTATAGTGATATTAAAGCTTTTTCATTATCTTTTTAACCAGAACTGAATATGTATAGAAAAGGCTCAGACTAGCAGAATTTCTTGTTATTTCTTGGTAGTGGATAACTAAAGAAATTCTATGGGCTTTTGGATGGGGGAAGAAGTAGAGCATAAGTTCCCTATTTCATTATTATCCCTCAATTATAACCTTTTTGGGTATCAGTTCCTTATTTGTAAGATGAGGAAGGTGGGCTAGATACTTACTAAGATCTCTTCTTCTCCTAATCTATGATCCTAAGGTCATATTATACAAAAAGAGGAAAGTAAGGATCAGAGAACTAAAGCCGCTTGCCCAAGGTCACACAGTTAATATTTTTCATAATTGAGATCTGAACAAACACAAATTTCCTGACTCCAAACCCACGATTGTTTCTACATTGCTTTTAGTGCCAGCAAGGCTAATAAATTATGTCTTAACACCTTATGTGTGAATGAATCTATCAAATCTTTCTCTCTGACAAGGATTGGCAAGGATTGGACAGCAAATCTACTAGACACCTGATGAGGAGAGACCCCAGAAAGAAGGAAAGAGAAGAGACATCAAGAAGAAGTGATAGGAGTTAAACACTTGTCTAATTCACAGTCTGGCCAAGGGTCAGTCCCTGATGCTCCAACCATCTGTCTGTATCTCTGGGAAATAGAAAATTTCATTCTTTCCCTATTGATTGAGTGAATGAATTATAGATGGTGTCAAAATCTCTTATTTGTGTAAGCTTCTTGTGAAGTAGAATATTATTCTTGAGATAATGTAGCACTTGTCATCATATCACTCCTGGGAAATCGTAATGTTTGTTGGTTTCATTAATAATAAGTACACCTATATTGAACTGGACAGGGTGGTTAGGGAAACTTAAAATAATTAAAATAGATAATTTTGCCCAGTTTCTCCTTTTCCATGGTGAGTATATCTGATTTTATTATTTATTTTTATAACAAGTTTCCACATGAGTTTTCCAAAGTTATATAATCTATATTGTATCCCTTGCTTCTTTCTTCCCACTTCCCAGAGCTGGCAAGCAATTCAATCTGAGTTATACATGTATTATGATGCAAACATATTTCCATAGTTTTTTTTGTAAGTGAATAATCTTATAGATCCCAAACTCCAAAACATATACCAAATAAACAAATGATAAATCATTTCTACTCCAACAGTTCTTTCTCCAGAGCTGGATAGCATGCTTCTTCATAAATTTCTCAGAATTGTCCTAGATCATTGCATTGCTGTTAGTAGCAAAGTCTATCACATTTGATTATTCCACAATATTGCAGGCACTCTGTATAATTCTCCTGGTTCTGCTTATTTCACCCTGCATCAGATCATGTGGGTTTTTCCAGCTCCTTCTGAAATCATCCTGTTCATCATTCCTTATAGCACAATAGTATTTCATCACCATCATATAGCATAATTTGTTCAGCCACCGCCCCCTAATTGAGGGACATCCCTTTAGTTTCCAATTCTTTGCCAGCACAAAAAGAGCAGCTATAAATATTTTTTGTACCAACAGGTCCTTTTCCATTTTTAAAAATCTCTGGGATACAGGTCTAGTAGTGGTGTTATTGGATCAAAAGTTATACATTCTTTTGTAGCCCTTTTCTCATAATTCCAAATTGCCCTCTAGAACAGTTGGAACATTTTACAACTCAAACAGCAAAGCATTAGTGTTCCAATTTTGCCACATTCCCTCCAACATATATAATTTTACTTTATTGTCATATTGGCCAATCTGATAGGTGTGAGATGGTACCTCAGAGTTGTTTTAATTTTCATTTCTCTAATCAAGAGGGATTTAGAACATTTAAATTTGATTCTTGATAGTTTTTATTTCTTCATCTGAAAACTGCTTCATATCCTTTGAGTATAATATTTTAGAATTATTATAAACCTCCACAAAGGAAATTCATTGCCTTGACAAATGAATTTTCTTGACATTTTTGACAGATCCACTGTAAAAAAAAAAAAGATTGCCCCTCCTCAGTAGCATAAGCTTTAACAGAAGGCTGCTGTCTTGATGGAGTAGGATGACTGGCACATCTGAAGGAAAGACAGGAAGTCAAACCCCTGTTTTGTTAAAGAAATCAACTGAATAATTTTTAACAGCAAACAGTGGGCAAACTGCCAGATTGAATTTTGTGTGATCACTGACTTTTTTTTTTGTTTCCAAATGGCACATATCTTTCTCTTTTCCTATATACCTTTACTAGTGGTCTTTTGACCATTAACTAAGTCTTTCTTTGCCAATGTAAGAAGTTTTGGAAGTAGTTATTAAATTTTGCACAGATAATAATGGTTCTTTTCAGTACAACAAATCAAATAATATTTGTTAGGTTCCCATGTAGAGGAGGAAGTTGGCTAGGAATGACACCAAGACAATTTAGATGGCTATCTCTTCAATGTGCAGGATATCTCATGGACAAATATCAGGGGACAGAAGTTCTCAATACCACCTTAGAAAGAAACAAAGGTAGACAGATCATCATGTCTGTGCAAGTTTACATAATTAAGCAGTGAGGATGAAGATGAAGATTTAGGAATTCAGAAAATAGTCCAGAAAGAAACTTGCTTACTTCTATGGATTATGTCACACTTTTTCAGAGCAGTTTGGAGCCACTAGTCATGACTCTCCATTGTGGCTGTATTGTGGCTCCTACATACATATACATATATTTCCCTGAAGCAGTTTCTCATTCCACCTAATTATAAGAACTGATTTCTTCCTGACTCTTCTCACCCAGATGAGATGTGGATGATATAGCTCGATCTTTGGATCAGCTAGGTCATAGATACATATTCTAATGCACTAAGGACTTGATGGACCAATGCAAGATGTTCTTCCAATTTCAAGTCCAAGGTTCATTCTACCATATCAAGAAGCATTTAAAATTTTTTTCTTTAGAATATTTTTTCATGGTTATATGATTCATTTCCCCCTCACCCCCTTTCTTCCTCTCTCCCAAAGACAACAAGCAGTTCCACTGGGTTATACATGTATCATTATGCAAAATAGTTTTCTATGTTATTCATATTTGCAGTAGAATGATCCTTTAACATCACAATCCTATTCCCATCACTATTGTACTATGTGCTAGAGCATATATTTTTCTAAAGCATTTCTGGTTCTCCAGTTCATTCTCTGGATGTGGATAGCATTCTTTTTCACAAGTTCCTCTGGATTGTTGTGGATCATTGCATTGCTACTGGTAAAAAAGTCTATTACATTCAATTGTGCAATAGTGCATCAATCTCTGTGTACAATGTTCTTCTGGCTCTGCTCCTTTCACTCTGTATCAATTCCTAGAGATCATTCAAGTTCACACAGAATTCCTACATTTCTTTATTCTTTTCAACACAATAATATTCCATCACCAACACTATACCACAATTTATTCAGTCATTCCCCAATTGATGGACACCTCTTCATTTTCCAATTTTTTCGCTACCACAAAGAGTGTTGGCTATAAATATTTTTGTACAAGTCTTTTTCCTTATTATCTCGTTAGAGTACAAACCCAGCAGTGATGGTCAAAGGGCAGGCATTCATTTAAAGCTTTTTGCACATAGTTTCAAATTTCCCTCCACAATGGTTAGACCAATTCACAATTCCACCAGCAGTGTATTAGTGTCTATTAGTGTCCCAATTTTGCCACATCCCTTCCAATATTTATTACTTTCCTTTGCTGTCATGTTGGCCAATCTGCTAGGTGTGAGGTGGTGCCTCAGAGTTGTTCTAATTTGCATTTCTATAATCAGGAGGGATTTAGAACATGTTTTCATGTGCTTATTGATAGTTTTGATTTCATCATGTGATTTTTTTTGTAAATTTGACTTAGTTCCTTATATATTTGGAGGATTAATCCTTTGTCAGAGACTTTTGTTATAAAAATGTTTTCCCAGTTTGTTGTTTTCCTTATAATTTTGGTTACATTGGTTTTGTTTGTACAAAAATTTTAATTTTATATAATCAAAGTCATTCATTTTACATTTTGCAATGTTCTTTATGTCTTGCTTGGTCTTAAATTCTCAAAACATCTGTTACCCTATGCAAGATAAATTCAATATGGGTAAATGGCTTAAATATAAAGAATGAAATCACAAATACATTAGATGCAAATAGATGTTGATCTAAGACTATTTTCCCCTAGACTTTTTTCCAATTTTCCTAGCAGTTTTTGTCAAATAAATAGTGAGTTCTTGTCCCATAAGCTGGTCTTTGGGTTTATTGAACATTAGCTTACTGAGGTCATTTACCCCTAGTCTATTCCATTTATCCAGCCTTCTGTCTCTTAGCCAGTACCATATTGCTTTGATGACCACTGCTTTATAGTATAGATTATGGTCTGGAACTGCTAGGCGCACATCCTTTAAATTTTTTTTCATTATTTCCTTTGATATTCTTGATCTTTTCTTCTTGCAGATAAACTTTGTTATAATCTTTTCTAATTCCATTAAAAAAGGTTTTGGTAGTTTGATAAGTATGGTGCTGAATAAGTAAGTCAATTTGGGTAGGATTATAATTTTTATTATATTAGCTCATCCTACCCAGGAGCAATTAATTGTTTAGATCTAGTTTTAATTGTGTCAAAAGTGTTTTGTAGTTGTGTTCATATAATTCCTGTGTTTGTCTTGGCAGATAGATTCCTAAACATTTTATATTGTCTATGGTGATTTTAAATGGAGTTTCTAATTTCTGCTACTGAGTTTTGTTGGAAATATAGAGAAATGCTGACAATTTATGTGGGCTTATTTTGTACCCTGCAACTTTACTAAAGTTGTTAATTATTTCCACAAGCATTCTAGTTGATTTTCTGGGGTTTTTTAAGTATGCCATCATATCATCTGCAAAGAGTGATAGTTTAGTCTTCTCATTGCCTATTTTAATACCTTCAATTTCTTTTTATTCTACTGTTGCTACTACTAGTGTTTCTAGTACAATGTTAAATAATAGAGATGATAATGGGCATCCTTATTTCACTCCTGTTCTTATTGGGAAGGCTTCTTACTTGTCCCCATTGCAGATGATACTTGCTGATGGTTTTAAATATATACTGTTTGTTATTTTGAGAAATGGCAAACTTCTATTCTTATACTTTCTAGTGTTTTTAATAGGAATGGGTCTTGTATTTTGTCAAAGGCTTTTTCTGCATCTATTGAGATAATCATGTGATTTTTGTTGGTTTGATTATTGATATGGCCAATTATGTGGATGGCTTTCCTAATATTAAAGTGTCCTTGCATTCCTGGCATAAATCCCACCTGATCATAATGGATAATGCTCAAGATCACTTGCTGGAGTCTTTTTGCTAGTATTCTATTGTGGAAGGGAAAACTAAAGCAAGTTCTGGACTTTCTGCCACTGAGTTGGAATAAACAATAGTGGGAATATTAGAGAGAGAAGATATTGACAAGACTGACTTTTGGTGGGGGAAGGGGCAACTGGGAGTGGCAGTTGATCTTGTGACTAGCACTTCCTTCCTGGCCCTGGAAGTGGAAGGAGTCTATCTCTCCCTGTCTCTGGATAGAAGTGCCTCTATTTTCCTGATTTTCCCAACTGTGTGCTCTCCCTGGATTCCTGTGATTGTGTCATTGATAAAAGGACTTAAGGGAAGCAATTTGAACTGTAAGGCCAGTCTTTAGGGGTGTCAGCCCAAAGAGACAGGCCCACCAGCTCTGAAAGTCAGAACTTTATTCCTCTCACTGCCGACTGCTAAGACTTTTGAAATTAAGAAAGCCAGCACATGTATAGCATAGACAGGAATAATAGAAACCCTCCACCAGCCTGTGAGGCCTGGCCTCAGCTCAAAAGCTGAGAGAGACTCAAACCTCATCTAGGGAAATCCCCCTTCCCTGATACCTCTCCAATCCAAACTTGTTATTAAAAGTTATCTTTATTTGAATATCACAGTCAGATAAGAGGACTAAAATTTCAGGGGACATAGAGGGAGCTGAACTTCCAGAGAGCCATTCAACTATAAACTGTCCTTAGTGGACCTCTGCTGGGTGACTAAGTCTGGGGGGAGACTTGTTCTTCAGGAGGGTGCATGCTTACCTGTTCTGGGGTATCCGCAACATCAATCTATAGAGAAAATGTCCCCTCAGGCTATCATAAGTGGCCCATTTCTCAGGATCCCCATTTTTCAAAAATAGCCTCTTGGCAGGGGGCATCTCTCTCCTTATACCTTACCAGCAGCCATATTCCCTCTCTCCCTTCAAATCCTCCATTCCCTTTTATAAAACCTTCAGTTTTTGATTGAACTCCTGTTCAATCAATCCCACTCCATTTTCCCAATCAATATTACAGTTTTTGGTGAGCCAGTGTGAATCTTAAAAACTACTCAGACTGTACTTTAGAAGATTTGATTTTAGCTATTTCCTTAATATAACAATGGAGATACTTGGTCTAACAAGAATCAGGAATGTATTGGGAAGTTTTAAAATTACTCCACCCTAATTAGACATACTTTAGGGGAAGATAAAGTTGTAAACTCCTGATTGAACAATGAAGGTACTTAACTCATACCTTATAGTAAAGCTAGAACCTTAACCTAGGTCTTTTTTTAGATCTAATACAAAAAGGTGTTAAGTACCTATAACGGTTAAATTAATCACAAAAAGGTAAAGTAATTCACAAAAGGCAAGCTTAACAAAGAAGTGTGAAGTACCTCAGAAGATATAATCTAACCAGAGAAGGTGAGAACTAAAGAGTGGTGAGAACTAAGAATGGGCAGACCTGGAAAAAAAAAGCATCTATTGTGATTGGTAGATGTAAAAATTTAGGGGAGGTGACATAAGAGAAAATTCTCTTTAAAAGAAGGCTAAAAGTTAAGGGATTATTCTGAACTCAGTTCAGGAGACTGAGTTCAGTGGAGGACTGGAACCCAGCTTGAAGACAATCTTGTGGTGAGTGATTAGATTGATTCCCTTACCCTTAGGCTCAGGGAGGCCACGTTGGCCAAGACCTTTAACTACTGCCTGGCTCAGCCTGAGCCAGAGCAATTTAAATTAATTAATTCACCCCCCCTCTCTCTTTTTCCTTAATTCCTTCTCTCTATATTAATTAAAATTTCCATAATTCCCAGCTGACTTGGGTATTTTATTATTTGGGAATTTTTCCTGGTGACCAAACATTTAGATTTAAGTCAAAACACTAAAATTATCCTTACACCAGCCAGGAGCCAAACCTGGAATCTTCTGATATTCTGTCAGTAAATTACTTTTTCTCTTCCTTGCTGGCTTGTCAAAAACTGTAATATTTATAGGTAAAATGGGTGAGATTGAAGAATAGGGGATACTAAAGGTTTTATAATTGGGAATGGAGGAGTTGAAGGGAGAGAGGGAATATGGCTGCCTGTGAGGTAAAGGGAGAGAGATGCCACCTGCCAAAAGGCTATTTTTGAAAAAAGGGGATCCTGAGAAATGGGCCACTTATGATAGGCTGAGGAGACATCTTCTCTATAGATTGATGTTGCAGATACCCCAGAACAGGTAAGCATGTACCCTCCTGAGGGGCAAGCCTCCCCCCAGACTTAGTCACTGTGATATGGAAATCACTTTAAAAGACTGATATATATTAATTTAAGGTCACCAAGGAATTCAGCTATGTAATTCCTAAATGAAAACTCAAATCAGTTATCAACCTTTTATATTGTGTTTTAATTACAAACAGGAGGAAGAAAAGTATTAGAGGGAGAGAGAGAGAGAGAGAGAGAGAGAGAGAGAGAGAGAGAGAGAGAGAGAGAGAAGAGAGAGAGAGAGAGAGAGAGAGAGAGAGAGAGAGAGAGAGAGAGAGAGAGAGAGAGAGAGAGAGGGAGAGGGAGAAGGAAAAGGGAGAGAAGGAAATAGGGCTTAAATACCCATTCTGCTTAGGCTGAGCCAAAGGCCCAAGGCCCTGGATAGTGGAGGCAAAGAAAAGAGATCCGTCCCTATCACTCATGTGACCAAAATGGAGAAACAGTCTGTGGGCTCCTCCAACTCCAAGTACCAGGCTCCAACAACCTTTCTCCTTCCACACAGGAAGTCCTGAGCACTCCTAAGCTGTCCTCTACCTCACTTCCTGTCTCTCACATGTGCCAATCGTGGCTCTAGCTTGAACTAGGACTGCCCAGAGGTCTGTCCTTTTTGCACATGTCTGTTGAAGGCCATATTCTCAAATAATTAAATCTTGAGTTTTGCTGCAGCCCTTCTTAATCTTGTTACCCTGAGTAGGGTGGAGATTGTAGTTTCCAAGACCTGATTCTGTTATTCCAAGTATCTATATTGTTATTGATCAGGAAATAGCTAAATCCCATCTTCTAAAGAATGGTCTGAATAGGGTTGAGTAGTTTTGAAATTCACATCACCCAGCAGAGGTCCACTAAGGACAGTTTATAGTTGAATGGCTGTCCGGAAGTTCAGCTCCCTCTATGTCCCCTAAAAAGATAGTCCTCTTATCTGACTGTGATATTCAAATAAAGATAACTTTTAATAACAAGTTTGGATTGGAGAGGTATCAGGGAAGAGGGATTTCCCTAGATGAGGTTTGAGTCTCTCTCAGCTTTTGAGCTGAGGCCAGGCCTCACAGGCTGGTGGAGGGTTTCTATTATTCCTGTCTATGCTATACATGTGCTGGCTTTCTTAATTTCAAAAGTCTTAGCAGTCGGCAGTGAGAGGAATAAAGTTCTGACTTTCAGAGCTGGTGGGCCTGTCTCTTTGGGCTGACACCCCTAAAGACTGGCCTTACAGTTCAAATTGCTTCCCTTAAGTCCTTTTATCAATGACACAATCACAGGAATCCAGGGAGAGCACACATTTGGGAAAATCAGGAAAATAGAGGCACTTCTATCTGGAGACACTATCTAAGATTTTTGCATCTGTGTTCATTAAGGAGATTGGTGTATAGTTTTATTTCTTGGTTTTTGATATGCCTGGCTTGGAATTAGTACCATATTTGTGTCATAAAAATGATTTGGTAAAACTCCTTGTTTGCTTATTTTGTAAAATAATTTGTATAATATTGGGATTAGTTGTTCTTTAAAGGTTTGATAGAATTCACTTGTGAATTCATTTGGACCTGGAGATTTTTTCTTAGGAAATTCCTTGATGACTTATTCAATTTCTTTTTCTGAGATGGGATTGTTTAAGAATTCTATATCCTCTTTTGCTAATATAAGCAATTTATATTTTTGTAAATATTCACCCACTTCACCTAAGTTGTCATATTTATTGCCATAAAATTGAACAAATAGTTCTCAATAATTGCCTTAATTTCCTCTTCATTAGAGATGAGATTGCCTCTTTCATCTTTGTTACTGTTAATTTGATTTTCTTTTCTTCTTTTTATTAGATTGATTAGTACTTTATCTATTTGATTTGTTTTTTTGAAGTACCAGCTCCTAGTCTTATTTTTTAGTTCAATAGTTCTTTTCCTTTCAATTTGATAATTTCTTTAAAAATTTTTTAGGATTTCCAATTTAGTTTTTATGTGGAGATTTTTAATTTGTTCTTTTTCTAATTTTCTTGACATAGGCAATATAAATTTTCCCCTGAGAACTGCTTTGGCTATATCCCATAATTTTGGTATGATATATCCTCATTGTCATTTTCTTTAATGAAGTCTGTAATTGTTCATATGATTTCTTCTTTTACCCACCTGTTTTGAAGAATTAGATTATTTAGCTTCCAATTAATTTTAAAGTTGTCTTTCCATGGACCCTTGTTAATTATAATTTTTACCGCATTATGATCTGAAAAAGTGGCATTTATTATTTCTGCTTTTCTGAATTTGCTTGCAATATTTCTATGCCCTAGTACATGGTCAATCTTCATGTATGTACCATGTACTGCTGATAAGAAGGTATATTCCTTTTTATCCCTGTTCAGTTTTCTTCAAATATCTACTAACTATTTTTTCTAGCATTTCATTTAATTCCCTTACTTCTTTCCTATTTATTTTTGGTTCAATTTATGTAGTTCTGGAAGGGGAAGGTTAAGGTCCCCCAATAGCATGGTCTTACTATCTATTTCTTCCTTGAACTCCTTCAGTTTTTCCTTTAGGAATCTAAATGCTATACCATTTGGTGCATAAAAGTTTAGTAATGATATTACTTCATTGTTTATAGTACCTTTTAGAGAAAAGTAATTTACTCCTTATCTCTTTTAATCAGATCAATTTCTACTTTGGCTTTGTCTGGTATCATGACTGCTACTCCTGCCTTTTTTACTTTAGAAGATGCATAATATATTCTGCTCTAGCCTTTTACCTTGAATCGGTGTGTGACACCTGGCCTCAAATGTGTTTCTTGTAAACAACATATAGGAGGATTCTAGGTTTTAATTCACTCTGCTATCCACCTCTGTTTAATGGGTGAGTTCATCCCATTCACATTAAACATTATGATTCCTAACTGGGTGTTGCCTCCATCATATTATCCCCTTTGGATCCTGCTCTATTTCCTTTCACTCTATTCCTCCTCACCAGTATTTTGCTTTTTGTCAGCCCCCACACAGTTCTCCCTCCCTTCAGTACTCCTCCTTGTTTCTCTTGTCTTATTCCCCTTCTACTTCTCTGTAGGGCAAGATAGAATTATATGCTTCAATGATTATACTCATTTTTCCCTTTCTGAGCCAGTTACAAATATAGCAAAGTTTAAGCATTGCCATCAGGATCCCTATTCACCTCTGTATTGATTTTTTTTTCCTCTTTATGTTATAAAATTTATCCCATTCTTTCTCACCCTTCCCTTTTCTCTCAGTGCAAGTCTCTCTTTCAGCCCTTGATTGATTTTTACATGTCATCTATATGCATACATACCATATCATACATACATATTGTTCTACATCATCACATTTACATATCATCATATATCATCATATACATCATGTTATCATAAAGTGGAAGAGGCATGCATGCAAAGGACAGAAGCTGAAGGTGGGTCAGCTGTCAGTCAAATGAAGATTCCATTTGGAATGTTAATGGAAAAAGCAGTTTGGAGCCAAGTCAACAGTGATTGATTTTCTGGGACTTGGCTGATGGCTTTTGGATGATGGTGGTGACTTTGAAGGAAGAAACTGGGTCTCATCTCTGAGACTTGGGGGTAATCAAGATAGAGGTGGCCTGGCTTATTTGAAGGCAGAAGAAGAAGGACAATAGTCCATATATCTCTTTCTGACTTGCTCAGTTTCATGGTAGTGACTGAATTGTCATTTCTCTCAATATCCTCCAACCTAAGACTCACTATAGATAATAGGGAAATTCCAACCCTCTTACCTCCATCCTCCATCTTGTCCTGTTTTCCCCAATAAACCCTTACTTGAGATAAAGAAGAGAAAAGAGTATTTCCTCTGAAACATCATAGCCCACCCTGAACGACTTAAGAGGAGGCTGAAGAAGAAGGGTAAGTGGAAACTGAAGGGAAGAAGAGGGGAGGAAGGGAGATTTGGAAGAGGGAGGAAGGGAGGCATAAAAGGGAGGAGGGTAGGCAAAAGAAGATAACTACCTGATCTATTAGTTATTTAGTATCCATCAAATATACCCCTTCCAATATAATCTATTACAATAATCAACTTTCTTCTCCACCCTCTTTCTGAGTAAATTCCTTCTATCTTCTATACTACTGACAGAAATTTTTGAGAATTATAGAAATCTTTCCATGTGGACATATAGACATTTTTACCTTAATAAGCCCCTTAAATTTTCTCTTTGTTTAAGATGCATTTTTAACAGATATGATGAGGCCCTAGATTTAAAGAACCATACTTCAGAAAGTAATATGGCTAATCTTACATTAGAATTTAAAGACAAAAATATAAATAAATTGTATTGATTATAAGTAACATTCTGTGTGATGTGAAGGATCCATTGTGGTACAAAGGATAAGTAGTCAGGACCCCTAGGTCCAAGTCTCAGCTATATGACCATCTGTGTGCAAGTTGCTCAATTCTTATTCCTGTAAAATAAAGGCTCTGGACTAAATAATTCACAAAGTTTTGCCCAGATCTATGAGTCTATGAGTCTATCCTGAATTTTCTTGTACCAAGATAGAATCTAATAGAGTGCTATTTTTCAGGGTTATTCACTCTAATCCTATGTTCCATGAGGAAGAGCACATGATTTACAACTGAGGAGTTGAGCCCAGTATCCTTAATTTGATGGGGCATAGCCTTCCCTGAGAACAGGGAGGAGAAAAGCCAAAGAGAAGGAGAGCTGTCAACTGTAATGATCAAATGAGATGGAAAAATCTTATGAAAACCGCTACCAAGTAATTTCTTGAACATCGAGAAAGAAGCATTTTGGATCAGCAAGGTCATTAACTGTATGGTGCAAAGGTTTATTTTTAAAGTTTTGACGTACCTCATGGAATGTTTTTGTTCCTAATTTAGAGCAGTTGTCTCAAAAGGTTCCAAGTCTGAGGGAGTGGGAGCCAGTCTCTTTTTAGCTTCCACACAGCTTGTGATCCTCAACAGGGCAAAGTCCACACTGGTAAAGTCACTAAATCAAAATTTGCAAAGCCAAATCAGCAAAGCCTGAGGGCAAATTTGTTCCTGTTGATTATTGGAAGGCTTTCGTATTTCTCCTCCTTTCCCCCACCTAAGGACAGCTACTTATTTCTGCATGCCTTTTGCATCTATTTGAACTCTCATTTACATAAATTTGACTGCTCAGTTATAACATTCCTAGTTTAAAAAGTGAAGGGAAAAAATAAGTACAATCTGTTGAAATCTGATTCAAGCTGATTTGTTCAGAGGTGAGTAACTCTTCATGACAACCACTTGGGGTTTTCTTAAAAAAAGATACTGGAGAGGTCTGCCATTTCCTTCTCTAGCTCATTTTACAGATGAGGAAACTGAGGCAAAAATAATTAAGTGAGTTGTTTGGGGTCATACAGCTGGGAAGTGTTTGAGGCCAGGTTTGAACTCAGGAAGATGAGTCTTCCAGATTCCAGGTCCAGTGCTATCCATTGCATCACCTAGCTGCCCTAAACTGACTATTCTGGTCCTATAATAAAAAGAATAGTCTTTGGGACAATGGGTTGGCTTACCTGAGGGATATTTTTTACTTTTAAGTAGGACCCTAAAAGACACAGAATGCTACATGGAAACCTCTAGCCCTGAGGTACTCAAAATCCTACATTTTTAACTGTAAGGCAAATGTGCCTTGTCATAGACATATGAAACATTAGGTATGTAATTCCTATATAAGACAAATTGCATAGAGTTACAAAAAAATAGAAAAGGGTGCTGAGTTTACATTTTATGCCATAATTCTGACATTTTCTTCCTGGGAATCCTGCTCAGCCATGAAAACAGATTTATTCATTTTTCAAATAATTATTACTTTCTCTCTAAACTAACCCCTCTTCTCAACTTCTTGATTTTTGTCAAGGCTGTAACTCTCCTTCAAGACATTCAGATTTTTGTCCTGTATTATCTTTCAGTCTTCATTATCTTTCATTTCTCCCCCCTCCCAACACTGAATAAGACACTAAAGCTAATTCATGCAGCACTACTTCTATCCAGTCCCTTTTCTCTACTTACACAACTACCTAAGTTCAACTTTAACATTACTTCTTGCCTAGACTATTGCAATAAACCTCCCAGGTGATATTATCCTCCACTGTTTTCCCTCTCAGATCCATTTTTCACTCATCAAAAACTGAAATGAAACCATAATCTAACAAATTTTGAAATTCCTACTGATGATGTAGATGATGTAGACAACCCATCCATACTCTCTCATCTTGTTTGACTCTTGTCCATGCTCTCCCATGAATTCATCTCATAGGTTTCACCCTACTTGCTAGAGACTTTCCTTGGTATCCCTTGACATTGGGAAGGCACCAGCAGAGTACTCTAGCTAGCTCTCAGTCTTTTGCCATGTAATCAGTCCAAATTCACTCTTTGACACAAAATTCTTTGAAGGAATATTTTGCTCCTGTCTTTCCAGCACACACCTTTCCATTTCCCTCTGAATAATATCCATCTGTAATTCTTCAGAGACAATTGAATTTTATATCTCTCTGCCACATAGTAACAGAGGTAAAATCGAACTAGAGGCAGCTAGAGGGTACATTGGATAGAGAGCTGGACTTGGAGTCAGAAATTCTGGAGTTCAAATCCCACCTTTGCCTTAGTTGCGTGATCCTGGGCAAATTAATCTCTGTCTCCCTCAGTTTCTTTATCTGAAAAATGGGAATAAGAGTAGCAAACATCTCTCGGGGCTATTGTGAGGAAAGGATGAGAATCTTTGTAAAGTACAAACTTTAAGCACTGTATAATTGTTAGCTATAATTATTATCAACATCATCATCACTATTTTAATAAGAAAAATAGGAGTCTTTGGAATCTTGGTGTCATTTAAATAGCTTTGCACCTTCCCAGAGAGTAAATCAGTTTAATCTGAGGCCAGATCACTGTCTTTACTCTGAGTCTCAGGTCAAATTTTACAGAACTCATGTTCCCCATGTAATTAGAAAACAAGTTTCTACTAGCAATACCACTCTTTAATTCCCCACGGAACTGCTTTTTTTGTGTGAAGGAACTGCTTGAAATCAACCGATATGCATATTGAAAGTTAAGCAGTAGTCATTTTTACTCACTTTTTCTTCTATGGATGATCAGGCCAAAGTCTTGAACATTTGTGAATCCCTTCCACAAGGCTTTCCAGTGTTCAAGGGTTTGAGGCACTCAGCACAATGTCATTCACAATTAGGAGCATCTAGAGGACTCCACCATTGTCAGAGAATACATCTTCAGCTCAGATTCTTGAATCTCCTCCATCATGACTAACATCCATCTATTTGTGTTATGTTTTATTTCATATTTTTTGTTAGAAAGTGATTGAATAACATTTTTGTTGTGTATTTCAAGGATATGAAATGATTTTAATGTTTAGATAGAAGAAATTATTCTTGAAAAAGCCATAAGAAAATGTTAAATGGATTTGAATAATCCACCAATAATAAACACAATAGACCTTATATTTTTTTAGTCAAATGTAAAATGGCGATGATGTGGTAGATTGTTGAATATAACTTGTTTAATCCTTTGGATTTTGTTCCTTACTAATACCCTCCTTGAGGACTTCCTGGATTTCTTTATAAGTGACTCTCATTAATTTTTTTAATAAGTTGGAAAGTATGCATATAGATCAGTAGTTATTGATCTCCAAATTAATTTTTGAATTAATAAGGCAAGAGGTTTTTTCCCTCTAACCTTTGATATTTTTTTTCTCTTCTTTAGATAATCCTCTCATGATTTTGTCTCCTCTCTCTATATTTGGTTTAATTTGAACCCTTCCCCATATTTATTCTATTGGTGACATCTTAGGTCTCTAAAAGCACATTTGGTATTATGATAGAAGGGCCCAAATTGGATGATTGAATTCCCTTTGATTTATATGAGTTTTTCATAGAAATTTCTCTCAGTCTTTACCATTTTTATTCTCTGCTTTCTTCCTTCCATTCTTGTTCTTAAATGTTCTTGGGGTGATTAACTGGGTTCCTAAATAATCTGTTTTCAATATTGGATTTATCCTTTACTTCTCTCTGCTTTATGAGATAGTTCTGTTTATAATTGTCTATCATCCATCTTCATAATATTTTACAAATGGCAAATATATAAAATAAAGGTTTAAAAATATTCTAACCTTGCATTTCCTTTGGTAGCCATCTCCCTCTGATCGGTAAGATGGATATTTGCTAAGCCACTTTTTGGGCTCTCCAGGGTCCTTGTTGTAGTAATTGATTTCAACTATTAAAATATATGTAAATCATTTTTATTATTTGTAATGCCATTTTTTGTCCATTTCCTATTTTTGATCATCAATTATTTGTTCGGGATTGAATTTGTTTTAATTTTTTTGCTATTAATTTTTCTTTTTGCCATTTACTAATTTTAAACTGAGATTTGACAAGTTGATGATTTGACTATAAACAAACAAGAGGTTCAGGAATATCTACCAGATAAATAATGTCTCTATATAATAAAATGCAATCTATTATTTTGATCAGGTTTTTTTCTTTTTGGTGCTCATCTTGTCCAGTGCCTACCAATTCTTTTCTTTTACATCATTTCATGATATAAAGGCCAGAGTCTTTATATCTAAAAGTCTTGGGTTGCTCTTATTCATTCTCTCTGTACCATGCATTTCCTTTTCAAATAATATATGTTGACTTATTTTGGAGAGTCTTATAAAATTCTCAGAATAATTCTTCCTTTACTTCAATCTCTATAACCACTATTGGTACACAAATTCCAATTATTTTCACAGTCCTTTTGTAAAGCCTTATTAGTGTGGCAATAGGTGATGACCAAATAATTTATGAAACAATGTTTTTGATAGCCTTGGTGTATATGATTTTGTTTCTTGGCTCTTGCAGTATTTTTTATTTGCTCTTTAAGCTATAGAGTCTAGCAATCATATTTCTGAGTTTGGTAAATTTTGTGGTTTTTTTTCATATGTGTAAAGATAATTTTAGGGTTGTGACTTAAAATCTAGAGTTAATTGGTCACTGCATAAAATCTCAAATAAAATACCCAAGTCAGTCTTGAAATTTATGGTAATTTAATTAATATAGAGGGAGGGAATTTAAGAAGGAGAGAAGATGATATAGGATTCTCCTGCTTGGCCTATGCCAGGGGGAGTTTTAAAATCCCTGTCTCTAGGCCTCTGAAGAAGATTAGAGGCTTCTAAGGGGATAAAGTTGAAAAAGTAAAGGAGGGAAACTCGGCCAGAAACTCACCACCAAACTGGACAATAGCTTGTAGCCATACTAAGATTTTGAAAGGCCAGCACGCTGCTATCAGCCAATTCTCCACTGTGAAAGGGTCTCAGAGAGAGGAAGTGATCCAAATATATAGATCTTTCACCCTTGTGTCTCCTCCTCTAAATTTTCATTTCTACCAATCACCTCAAAGGCTTTTCTACAAGACTGCCCATACTTTTAGTTCTTATCTTCTTTTGATTAGATTATATCTTTAGAATTACTTAACACTTCTTTGTTAAGTGTACCTTTTGTTAGTTACTTGACCTTTTTGTGATTAATTTAACCTTTATGGTTACTTAACATCTTTTTGTATTAAGATCTTAAAATAGACTTAACTTAAAGTTCTAGCTTCACTATAAGGTAAGAGTTAAGTACCTTCATTGTTCAATCAGGAGATTACAACTTTATCTTCCCCTAAAGTATGTCTAAGTAGGGTGGAGTAATTTAAAGTTCCCAAGACATTCCTGATTTTGTTAAACTAAGTATCTTCATTGTTACAATCAGGAAATAGTTAAATCCAATCTTCACATATGGTAACCTGTGGATTGTATCTATTTCCTCTTTTGGGTGTAATATTCCTGGAAAATTTTCTTTTGTAATTAAAAAAAACATGGTATCTATGATTTGAACCCATTTTATGAACTCAATTCTACAACTTTATGATACTTTGTTGTTTAGTATTTTTAACCTCATCTCACTTTTCACTATTTGTGATTTTTTGTCTCCTCTCCTAACTACTCATATACTGGTCTTAATCAATTTTTGCCATTTCTAAAATCTCTTTTCTTACTGTATTTCTGACTTGTTACTCTTCTTGTTCATTCCTCATTTTGATGATAAGGTGGTACTTCCATTTTCTATTTCATTACTACTTCAAGTTTTGTAAATGTAGGTTCCTCCTTATTGTAGGTATTGCTGTTTGGTACTTTTGGGTATCAGTCTACTCTGACCCTCCTAGGCTATGTTACCTTCACTGGCCTTTATCTCCTAACTTCCCACTTTCATATATTTTATTGCCACTTGAATACATCAAGTATATTGTCATTGCTATAAATGAATTAGCAAATATTTACTGAATATCTTCCCTGGGCTCATTACTTAGCTAGGCACTGACACTAAATATGATGTCTTAGCTTTAGTGCAAAAGAGAATTCACTCATTCACACATGAGTCTGGTCATTTCAAGAAGAATTTGAATACTTAATATGAGTCAAGCACTATGCTAAGTGTTGGGGATACAAATAAAAAAATTAAAACAGTCTTTGCTCTCAAAGTGCTTATATTCTAATAGGAGGATATAAAATACACAGGAGAAGGTAATGGCAAATCACTCTAATATCTTTGCCAAGAAAAACCAATGACAGTATGGTTCATGGAATCACAAAGAGTAAGACATGACTGAAAGCCTGAATAATGTACAGAGACACATAGAAGATACTCTAATCAGTTCAAAATGTGCTTAGTAGGAACATAATATAAGTAGGGCACTGAGGAAGAAACTGAAGTACAGTGAAGAAAGGCAACACAGCTCCTGTTTCTAAATATTCTATTATCTAGTAAAGGTGAAAGGTACCAAATCTTCTTGAACAGTAGAATGACAAAGTCAAATCTATATTTAGTTTTTTAAATTTAAATTTATTTATTTCAGACATTTAAATACCCAGAGAATTTCATTAAGATGTCTTTAATTAAACTCAACTTTAAACAAACTCAATGATTTCTTATCATTGCTTATACTTATGCCTCTGGTGTTACACAAATTTTAATACTTCTTTCATGTGACCAACTTTCAAATGCAAGAAAACAGTTATTATTTCTACACTTCAGTCCTACTATCTTCATTTTACTAGGCTATACATCACCTATTAACTTCATTAGATACTAATATGTCATTGGCTCCATTTTCCTCACCATGATAATGGGCTTCCAATGGACAATTTCTAGTTTATCAATGTCCTTCATAAAAGGTGGCTTCCAGAATTAAACACAATAGTCCAAATGTTACCCAATCTCAGAAGGGTACTATGGGAATGTCATGTATGTCATTAGGCATATTTTGCCTGCTTTAACGTAGCCTATGATTATATTATTTTTAATTATCATATCATACTGTTGATATGGGTATCTATCCTGCAATATAGAAAAATGGTTAGTCATTCTCCCTCCCCAGACAAACTACCAACTAGCTAGTCCTGTTCCACAAATTTTGAAAATTGATATGTTTAAATTTTGTATTTATTTGTTCATTATATTTAAATACCCAATTAACTCCTTCCCTCTTCCCTACCCCAGTTACAGAAGGCATCATCTGACAAAACGATATATGTATATGTAAAACTTTACCTTACTTATTTCTATTTATCAGTTCTTTCTCTCAAGGCAGATATTCACAAGTCAATTACAACTGAATTACAATTCAAGTTAGAACATGATAAAGTGCCTAATAGAGTCCCAAAAGAAGAACATAAGAGAGATTCAGAAAAAGTGGATACCTTTTACCTAGAAAAATATGGAAAATCTTCATGGAATATGAAAAATTAAGAACAAATCTCTGACATAGCACAAATGAAATATTCAGCTGCAGACAGAGGCTTTACGAGATATCTCAGGAACAATAAATAACATTACCTCTGTCCTATGCCTTGTGTTCATCCTATATTACCTACTTTTGGCTTCCATCTTTTCAGGTTTTTTAGTTCTTTGACTAATTCCTTGTATATCAGAGGTATGGTATTAAATGTTTAATAACTAGCTATCTGAAAAACAAGTGTATACATGTCAGATTTTTAAGTTTAATCTGCATTATTAATATTTTTCCATTGCTTGTAGATATTCCCTAAGCTAGTTAGCTTAATTTAATAAGATACACAATTATCTCCCTCTTCCCTTTTTAGTTTAAGGCTGTTTTTATTAGATTTATGCACATTCTTAACTAGTTTTTGTCATTTGTCCTCAATTCCTGGCCACAATTTTCTCCAATTTTCTATCATTGGGCAGAAATTAACATCCTGTTTCAAGAAAGAAAATTCTTACTTTAACTGTTCACTTTCTGACTATATCTCTCTTACTGAATTGATTAAAGTAATTAAAACACATCTTTTGTATCTCTATGGAATTCAGTTTTTTTCCCTCTCTGACTTCAAACAATCTAGAATTTCTGTGTAGACTTCTTCTGATATATACATAGTAGTCATCTAGTTGCCAGGTCTTGGGAAGTTCTGTATCCCATTCTGGAGAACAGCAGGTCTCTCTCTGTTCCTACGAGTTAAATAAATGGCTAATTCAGTACTGGTCAGCAAGAAGACAACAACCCTAACTACTGCCTCCGTCTTTTTTGATCCTTATTTGAAGATATTTCAGCAGACAGTAACATGATTATCCCTTGGCAGACATGCAAGCACTTTATCTTCGGATGACCCAAACCTTTCCTCTTTGAAAAGACCCTAGTATTGGTCTTTTGATGTATTTAGCAGTCCTTTTTCTCCTCTGTGCCATATTCTTCTATCCAGCCTCCTAACAGGGATTGGTATTCCCCTCTGTTTCCTCAGAGCTTTTTACTTTGTTACTTCAACATTGTTGTTGTTCATTTACTTAGCTGTCTAATTATTTGTGATCCCATGGACCATAGTGTACCAGGTCCTTCTTATTACCCACTATTTCCCAAAGTCTGTCCAAGCCCATGTTTGTTGTGTAAGGGTAAAATAGGAATTTAATTAAAGAAATTAAAGAATACCTTTTTACAGTTACTTCCATGACACTATTTCATTCTCTGTTGTTCCCTTCTCCATTTGCCTTCTGTGTTTCTCAACATTAGGGTCTTTCCCAAAGAGTCTTGTCTTCTCATTATGTGGCCAAAGTATTTAAGCTTCAGCTTTAACATTTGTCCTTCCAATACATAAGTAATACTTCTAATAAGTAATCTGAATTAATTTCTTAAGTATTGTTTTATTTGATTTCCTTGCTGTTCAAAGGACTCTCAAAAGTCTTTTCTAGTACCTCAATTCAAAAGCATCCATTCTGTCAAATTCAGATATCCTTATAGTCAAACTCTCATAAACTATACATTGCTACTAGAAAAACCATACCTTTGACTATGTAGACCTCTTTTTGCAAAGCAATGCTACTGTTTTTCAGGATGCTTTCTAGACTCGCCATGGCTTTCCTTCTAAGGAACAAGTCTTTTAATATTATGGGCGCAGTCACTATCTGCAGTGATTTTTGATCCTTTGAATATAAAATCAGGCACTGTTTCCATTTCTTCTCTATTTGTCTGGAAGTGATAGGACCAGTTGCCATGATCTTTTTCTCTATGTTAAGCTTCAAGCCAGGTTTTATACTTATCAACATTTTCTGTCATCAAAGTGGTATTTTCTACATATCTGAGATTGTTGCTATTTCTCCTGACAATTTCAATTCCAACTTTTGATTCATTAATTCTGGCATTTCACATGTTGCAATCTACCAAGAACTTAAATATAGTGATGATAAGGTGACCTTATTATACTCATTTCCCAGTCATAAACTAAGCAGTTCTTTCTGTTGGAGCTTATATAAACTTTTACATTGTGTGTTTAGAATCAATACTAAGTATTAGTTCCAAGGCAGAAGAGGGGTAAGGGCTAGGCAACTGGGGTTAAGTGACTTGTCCAGGATCATACAGTTAGAAGGTGTTTGAGGTAAGATTTAAAACTAAGACTTTCCATTCTAGACCTGGCTCTTTATTCCTCAAACCAGCTACCTAACCTGAACCAATCAGTCCTTCCTGTTCAGTTATAATTCTTGCTTATAAACTTTCACAGTAGTTCCTCAGGAGATGAGTAAGATGAGCTGGTACTCTGATCTCTTATTTTGTGTGATCCACAAAATCCAAAGCTTTGTGGTATTCAATGAAGCAGAAGAACATTTTTTTCCCCTGGAACTTTTTTGCCTCTCCATAATCCAACTGGAAATTTGGTATTTAGTTTTTCTGTCTCTTCTAAAATGTGCCTGTATTTCTGGTAAATCTTGATTC
The DNA here is from genome assembly GCF_027887165.1 of Monodelphis domestica. Classification (NCBI taxonomy): domain Eukaryota; kingdom Metazoa; phylum Chordata; class Mammalia; order Didelphimorphia; family Didelphidae; genus Monodelphis; species Monodelphis domestica. Next base: position 626,418,641 of record NC_077227.1, read on the forward strand.
ATATTGATGAAGCCTCTCTTGAAGAAACCTGAGCATGACCTTGTTGATGTGTAAATTACAACTGACTTTGGAAAGAATAATAGACTTCTCAGAGGTATAGCCAATAGGGAGCTGTCAGACTAGATGAGTTTTTACACATTTCTTTTTTTTAAAACATTATTTTATTTGGTCATTTCCAAACATTATTCATTTGAAACAAAAATCATTTTCTTTTCCTCCCCTTCCCCCAACTCTCCCATAGCCGGGCGCATGATTCTACTGGGTATCACATGTGTTCTTGATTCAAACCCATTTCTGTGTTGTTGGTATTTGCTCTAGAGTGTTCATTTAGAGTCTCTCCTCAGTCCTATCCCCTCCACTCCTGTAGTCAAGCAGTTGCTTTTCTTCGCTGTTTTTACTCTCACATTTTATCCTCAGCTTGTGGATAGTGTTTTTTAGATCCCTACAGATTGTTCAGGGACATTGAATTGTCCCTAATGGAGAAGTCCATCACCTTCGATTGTACCACAGTGTATCAGTCTCTGTGTATAATGATTTCCTGGTTCTGCTCCTTTCGCTCTGCATCACTTCCTGGAGGTTGTTACAGACTCCATGGAATTCCTCCACTTTATTAATCCTTTCAGCACAAAAGTATTCCATTACCAACATATACCACAATTTGTTCAGCCATTCCCCAATTGAAGGGCATCCCCTCATTTTCCAATTTTTGGCTACCACAAAGAGTGCAGCTATGAATATTCTTGTGCAAGTTTTTTTCCTTATTATCTCTTTGGGGTACAAGCCCAGCAGTGCTATGGCTGGATCAAAGGGCAGACAGTCTTTTATCGCCCTTTTGGCATAGTTCCAAATTGCCCTCCCGAATGGCTGGATCAATTCACAACTCCACCAGCAATGAATTAGTGTCCCTACTTTGCCACATCCCCTTCAGCATTCATTACTTTCCATAGCTGTCATGTTTGCCAATCTGCTAGGTCTGAGGTGATACCTCAGAGTTGCTTTGATTTGCATCTCTCTGATTATAAGAGATGTAGAGCACTTTTTCATGTGCTTATTAATAGTTTTGATTTCTTTGGCTGAGAACTGCCTGTTCATGTCCCTTGCCTTTTTATCAATTGGAGAATGGCTTGATTTTTTGTACAATTGATTTAGCTCTTTGTAAATTTGAGTAATTAAACCTTTGTCAGAGGTTTTTATGAAGATTGCTTCCCAATTTGTTGCTTTCCTTCTGATTTTAGTTACATTGGTTTTGTTTGTACAAAAATTTTTTAATTTGATGTATTCCAAATTATTTATTTTGCATTTTGTAACTCTTTCTAATTCTTGCTTGGTTTTAAAGTCTTTCCCTTCCCAAAGGTCTGACATGTATACTATTCTGTGTTCACCTAATTTTCTCACAGTTTCCTTCTTTATATTCAAGTCAATCACCCATTTTGAATTTATCTTGGTGTAGGGTGTGAGATGTTTATCTAAACCTAATCTTTCCCACACTGTCCTTCAATTTTCCCAGCAGTTTTTATGAAATAGTGTATTTTTATCCCCAAAGCTGGGTTCTCTGGGTTTATTGTATACTGTCCTGCTGAGGTCACTTACCCCGAGTCTATTCCACTGATCCTCCTTTCTGTCTCTTAGCCAGTACCAAATTGTTTTGATGACTGCTGCTTTATAATATAGTCTGGGATCTGGGACTGCAAGGCCCCCTTCCTTTGTATTTTTTTAAATTGTTTCCCAGGATAGCCTTGATCCTTTGTTCTTCCAAATGAACTTTGTTATGTTTTTTTCTAAATCAGTAAAAAAAATTTTGGAAGTTCAAAGGGTATGGCATTAAATAGATAAATGAATTTTGGGTAGGATGGTCATTTTTATTATATTGGCTCGTCCTACCCATGAGGAGTTAATGTTCTTCCAATTGTTCAAGTCTAGTTTTAGTTGTGTGGAGAGTGTTTTGTAGTTGTGTTCATATAGTTCCTATGTTTGTTTCCGGAGATAGATTCCTAAGTATTTTATTTTGTCTAAGGTGATTTTGAATGGAATTTCTTTTTCTAGTTCTTGCTGCTGAGCTGTGTTGGAAATATATAGAAATGCTGATGACTTATGTGGGTTTATTTTGTGTCCTGCAACTTTGCTAAAGTTGTTGATTATTTCAATTAGCTTTTTGGTTGAATTTCTAGGATTCTTTAAGTAGACCATCATGCCATCTGCAAAGAGTGATAACTTGGTCTCCTCCTTGCCTATTTTGATGCCTTCAATTTCTTTTTCTTCTCTAATTGCTACTGCTAGTGTTTCTAGAACAATGTCAAATAGTAGAGGTCATAATGGGCATCCTTGTTTCACTGCTGATCTTATTGGGAATGCATCTAGTTTATCCCCATTGCAGATGATACTAGCTGATGGTTTTAGATATATACTGTTTATTATTTTTAGGAACGACCCTTCTATTCCTATGCTTTCTAGTATTTTTAATAGGAATGGGTGTTGTATTTTATCAAAGGCTTTTTCTGCGTCTATTGAAATAATCATGTGATTTTTGTTGGTTTGCTTGTTGATGTGGTCAATTATGTGGATGGTTTTCCTACTATTGAATCAGCCCTGTATCCCTGGTATAAATCCTATTTGATCATGTTGAATGACTCTTCTGATCACTTGCTGGAGTCTTTTTGCTCGTATCCTATTTAAGATTTTTGCATCTATATTCATTAGGGAGATTGGTCTATAATTTTCTTTCTCTGTTTTTGGTCTGCCTGGCTTTGGGATCAGAACCAATGTTTGTTTCATAAAAGGAATTTGGTAGAACTCCTTCTTTGCTTATTATGTCAAATAGTTTGTATAGTATTGGGATTGACTGTTCTCTGAATGTTTGATAGAATTCACTGGTGAATCCATCAGGCCCTGGGGATTTTTTCTTAGGAAGTTCTTTGATGGCCTGTTGGATTTCTTTTTCTGATATGGGATTATTTAAGAAATCTATTTCTGCTTCTGTTAGTCTAGGCAATTTATATTTTTGTAAATATTGATCCATATCACCTAGGTTGGTATATTTATTGCCATATAGTTGGGCAAAGTAGTTTTTAATGATTTCCTTAATTTCCTCTTCATTGGAGGTGAGGTCCCCCTTTTCATCCTTGATGCTGTTTATTTCCCTTTCTTCTTTCCTTTTTTTAATTAGATTGATCAGTACTTTGTCTATTTTGTCTGTTTTTTCAAAGTACCAGCTTCTAGTCTTGTTTATTAGTGCAATAGTTCTATCACTTTCGATTTTATTAATTTCTCCCTTAATTTTTAGGATCTCTAGTTTGGTTTTCTTCTGGGGGCTTTTAATTTGTTCATTTTCAAGTCTTTTGATTTGCATTTCCAATTCATTGATCTCTGCCCTCCCTAATTTGTTAATATATGCACTCAGGGATATGAATTTTCCTCTAAGTACTGCCTTGGCTGCATCGCATAAGGTTTGAAAGGATGTCTCACCATTGTCATTTTCCTCAACAAAGTTATTAATTGTTTCTATGATTTCTTCTCTAACTAAACAATTTTGGAATATCATATTATTTAATTTCCAATTAATTTTTTATTTGGCTCTCCATGTACCCTTACAGATCAATATTTTTATTGCCTTGTGATCTGAAAAGGCTGCATTTATTATTTCTGCTTTTCTGCATTTGAGTGCCATGTTTCTGTGACCTAGTGTATGATCTATTTTTGTGAATGTGCCATGAGGTGCTGAGAAGAAGATGTATTCCTTTTTGTCCCTATTTATTTTTCTCCATATGTCTATTAACTCTAATTTTTCTAAGATTTCATTCACCTCTTTTACTTCTTTCTTATTTATTTTTTGGTTTGATTTATCTAAATTTGATAGTGGTTGGTTCAAGTCTCCCACTAATATCGTTTTACTGTCTATTTCCTCCTTCAATTCTCCTAGTTTCTCCATTAGAAATTTGGATGCTATTCCATTTGGTGCATACATGTTGATTAGTGATATTTCCTCATTGTCTATATTCCCTTTTAACAGAATATATTTACCTTCCCTATCCCTTTTGATCAGGTCTATTTGTTCTTTGGCTTTGTCAGATATCATGATTGCAACTCCTGCCTTCTTTCTATTAGTTGAGGTCCAAAAGGTCTTACTCCATCCTTTAATTCTAACCTTGTGAGTATCAACCCACCTCATATGTGTTTCTTAAAGACAACATATGGTAGGGTTTTGGGTTCTAATCCAATCTGCTATTTGTCTAGGTTTTATGGGTGAGTTCATCCCATTCACGTTCAAAGTTATGATTGTGAATTGTGGATTCCCTGACATTTTGATATCTTCCCCTAGTTCTGACCTTTCTTCCCTAGCTATATCCTTTTGAACCAGTGATTTACTTTAGGTCAGTCCCCCTAGTCCCCTCCCTTGGTATGCTTCCCTTTCTACCCCCTCCCTTTTTATGCTCCCTTCCCCTCCCCTCTCTCCTTCCCTCAGTTTTTATACTCCCTTCCCCCCCCCCCTCCTTAATTTCCCTTTCTTTCTTACCCTGTTGGATTAGATAGAATTCAGGATCCCACTGGATCTAGATGTTCTTCCCTCTCAGAGTTGATTTCACTGAGAGTAAGGTTTAAGTAATACCACTTCATGCTCTCTTCCTCTCCTTCTCATATGAGAGATCTTCCCCTCCCCTTCCCGTGTGTATCTTTGTATGGGAAAGATTATTCTATTTAGTCCCCCCCCCATTTCTTGAAGTAAGTCTTAGTATTGTTGATGCTTCCCCCCTCCCTTTTCCTTTCTTTGCCCCCCCCTTTCACCAAATCTTTTTGATGCCCCAATATTTCCCTATGCATGACTCTTCTAACTACTCTTATGGTGCATACAATTTTTGAGAGTTACACAATACATTTTCCCCACATATTAATATATGTATATATATATATATATATAATTTGATATAAATGTAGTCCTTATAGAAGAGAGTTTGACTTAAAGAGAAAGATAAGATTTATCTCCTTTTCCCTTTCTTTCATATTTACCTTTTCATGTTTCTCTTTCTTTCTGTGATTGGATATCAAATTTTTTACTAAGTTCTGGTCTTTTTTTTTAGCAAATGCTTGGAAATTTTCTATTTTGTTGAATGCCCATACTTTCCCCTGGAAGCATATAGTCAGTTTTGCTCAGTAGTTGATTCTTGGTTGGAGACACAGCTCTCTTGCCTTTCTAAATATCATGTTCCATGCTTTGCGGTCTCTTAGTGTGTTAGTTGCTAAGTCATTTGTGATCCTTATGGGAGCCCCCCTATATCTGAAGCTCCTCTTCTTGGCTTCTTGTAGGATTTTCTCCTTTTCTTGGAAGCTCTTGAATTTGGCGATTACATTCCTGGGGGTTGTCTTTGGGGATTTAGTATAGAGGGTATTCTATGAACCTTTTCTATTTCTATTTTGCCCCCTTGCTCCAGAACATGTGGGCAATTTTCTTCTATAATCTCCTGTAGTATAGCATCGATGTTTTTGTTTATCTCTGGTTTTTTGGGCAGACCAATAATTCTCACGTTGTCTCTTCTTCCTCTGTTTTCCAGGTCTGTGACCTTTTCAGTGAGATATTTTGTGTTTTCTTCTAATTCATTAATTTTTTGGCTTTGCTTTATTAATTCTTGATATTTTGCATGCTCACTGTCTTGCAGTTGCTTAATTCTGGTCATTAGGGACTGGTTTTGCTTTTCAGTTTTGTCTGCCCTTGTATTAGATACTTCTAGCTCTTTCTCTAATTGTGAAGTCTTGTCTATCAGACTGCTGGTTTCTTTCTCCCATTTTTCTTTCCAGAAGGTTTCCATCTTTTGGGCATGCTCACTGTCTTCCAGTTGCTTAATTCTGGTCGTTAGGGACTGTTTTTGCTTTTCAGTTTTGTCTGCCCTTGTATTAGATGCTTCCAGCTCTTTCTCCAATTGTGAAGTCTTGTCTATCAGACTGCTGATCTCTTTCTCCCATTTTTCTTTCCAGAAGGTTTCCATCTTTTGGGTAAGCTCCAATTTGAGTTCTTCCAGAGCTTGTGGATAACTTCCATTTTGTGAGGCATGCTTTGATTTTGTTTTGGTTTCATCCTCTTTCTCTTCTTTTCCTTGGGTACTCCCGCTGTAAAAGTTTTCAATAGTCACCTTTTTCCCTTTCTTCCTGGAGGCTTGATTTTGGGCCATATGAGCCATCCCTTTGGTGGTTTTATTCCTTTTTCCTTTTTGGTCTGGGGACTGGGTGATATGGAAGGGTTTTGTGTGAATTCAGGTTGCCTCAGAGTAGTTCTTCCCAGCCTCCGAGGTTTCTTAGAGCGCAGGCCCCTGTGCTCAGCGCGGCCACCCCTTTGCTTAGGGCAGCCTCTCAGCGAGGCCTCCCCTTTGCTCAGTGCAGCCTCTCAGCACAGCCACCCCTTTGCTCAGCACAGCCTCTAAGCGCGGCCGCCCCTTTGCTCAGCGCAGCCTCTCAGCACAGCCACCCCTTTGCTCAGCACAGGATTTTCCCTTGAAACCTCCCTGAGAGGTCGTTTCCTTGCAGTCTTTAGATCCCAAGTACCCTGGTGTGCCCCCCCCCCCCCAGACAGAGACGCTCCTCACTCACTCACTGTCCCAGTGAGTGCTCTGATACCTTACTCTGGTTTGGGGGGGCATAGGGGGGATGGGTGGCTCAGTTCACGTTTTTGTGCAGGCTTTTTCTCCTTATAGTGTGGAAATGTTCAAGCCCCACGTACCTTCATTTCTGTGGGGTACTGGAGAGTCCCTCTGTTCTTCCAAAGGTGATCTTTATGCTCTTTTGAGGTAGTCTATTTTATTCGGTGCTGGGGAGAGGAAGTGATTCGCGTCTAGATTGCAGCCATGTTAACCTGGCTTTACACATTTCAAAGGGAAAGAAGAGATTTAAATAGTAAATTTAACTGGGAGAGACCTCATACACATGGATGATAACTTCAATAATATTAGTTTCACAGAGGTTTTTTTTTTTTAATTTTTATCTTGCTCATTCTGCTAATCTAATAGTCTTTTTTAGGCTCCATTATCTACAACACATTGAAATTTCCTTCTTAAGCTGAAAAGGGTAAGATGAGTTATGGATTGTTCCTAAATTACAAGTAACTTGGTTTTGATATTTTGATAAGTTAGCTTCCATGTAAGATAGACTGACAATTTTATATTATATAGTTCATAGCGAATATAGCCATAGATTTTTATTTTAATTTCAATTTTTTTAATTGATTACATTCAAATTCCCAGGTATTTCCTTTTTCCTTCACTTTCTGACACCACAGATGGTATCATCTGGCCAATATATATATATATAAACTTTGTCTTTTGTGTTTCCTTAAACAGTTCTCTAGAGCTAGGCATTCACAATTTATTCTTCAGTCAATAATTTTGTAGCTATATATAGTGTTCTCTTGCTTCTACTAATTTTACTTTTCATAATTTCATGTAGGTATTTCCATGTTTTTAAAAAATTAAGATGCCCTCTTTCTGTCCCTCCCCAACCCTTTCCTCTGCTAGATTCCTGACTTTCCTGTCTTTCTTTAAGTTCCAACTAAAAGCCCATCTTCTGGGGAAGCTTTCCCCAATCTTTCTTAATTCAAGTGCCTTTCCTCTCTTAATTATTTCATATTTATTTCACATACAGCTCGCTTTGTACATATTTGTTGCTTGTTGTCTCCTTGAAGGCAAGGACTATCTGTTGCCTCTTTTATTTCTAGTTCTCTGCACAGTATCCGGCACATAGTAGTTTGTTGACTCATTGATTTCCTAATAATTTCTCCATACTACTAAACCTTACAATAGCAACAAAAAACCAACCACAAAATATTTAAGCACAATCATTTGATATTTGATATAGCAACTCTTACTGAGAAATGATAGAAATACAACCTAGCTTTCTAAGTCCTTCCAGAAAAGCCTTGCCAGTTAGAAAATATGTGATAATACACATTTTCCCTACGCCTCAGGTTTCTCCTTTCCTCTTATCATTGAAGAAACTTCTGGCTAGAGTTTCCTAAGGGATTAAGGTAAGATAGATTATGGAACCACCATTTTGAATCTTCTTCCATTTCTCTCTTAATCAGAGGGTATGGTTGCCACTTCATTAGTGAAGTGTTGTGGGAAGAAAGAGACTGAGATTGTTTTGTGAAGTCATCCATGGGCACAGAGCAGTCTTTAAGATCAGGAGTATGAGGAGAGCAGAAGAAATGTGTGATTAAGTGGGAGAGGATGTGTTGGGAAGTTCCACTCCAGCTTCTATTTTACTCAAAGTTTACTGAGAAAATTTCTTCAGATCTAAAAAGTTCCAGGAATTTCCCATTTGTCCTTCTTTTAGATTGGCCAGAAGATGTAGGGCTTGATAAATAGAGATGATAAGGATTGGTAATTTGGGACCCTATTTCAGATCATATGTCAAAAGCTCTAATGAAATTAGAAATTAGCTCTAATGAAATTCCTTATATGTATTGCTGTTTATGATATAATTCCAAAATTATCAATATTTTGTAAGCATCCAGGACTAGCAAAGTTGATGTCTCAGATATTATGCTTATCTTCTAAATTTGTGGCAATACAATCCAATAAACAAAAAATACTTTACAAAATGCAAAGAAGTAACCATTTATCTTGGTTTATATAAAGGCTTTACCCTGTCCAAAGACAATAAAGAAAATGGACAAAATGAACTTTCCCTCTCAAAAGGAATGCCAGGTTTCTAATGAGGTTGTAGAACACACCAGATGCTCCTAAAAGAGATGGGAAATTGCTCACTCACATCCAAGTCAAGGCAAGTCAACAAGGGTTTATATAAAGGCCTATTTTATGCTAGGTTTGATATTTGATCATAAAGATAATGAGGTGCCATTGGAATTCATTGAATGGGGTGTGGAGAGAGGACCATACTTAGGCCTGTGTTTTAGAAAGATCACTTTGATAATTGTGTAAAGGATGGACTACAGTGGAGAGAATTGATTGAATTATTTTTCTTTCCCAACTATAAAGTTCATCTAAAAAATAGCAAATGGAAAGAATTATTGGGGGGCAAAATAAACATACTTTATTACATTAAATAATATGAGCAACAACAAAAATATAATTGAAGAATAGAAAAACTTATACCTTAGGAAAATAAAAGTATATACCACTTTGACATCTTAAATATAAGAGGAAATGAAAAAAATGTCCAAAGACTAATTCTCATTAACTCAGAGATGAATAGTCAAAGGATAGCAATGAGGAAACATTATTAATAATCACTTAAAGGTGCTCTACTTCAATCATAATTAATCCTTGAAAGAAGAGACTATCTTGCTTTTCTCTGTGTATTCCCAGCACTCTGTAAATTGTTTTTGGTAAATTATTTTCTATTCTTCATTCAATTATTAAAGAGATGGAAATAATAATTATAGTAACTATCCCAAAAGATAAAAAATAGTTTTGTAAAATTTGTAAAAAATTTAAAAAATGTTTGTAAAATCTTGACATATAATTATTAATTATTAACCCTGAGACCATTAAACATATCACTTAATTTCTCTGTGTTTCAATTTCCACATTTAAAAAATAGAGATAATAATTTTTAGTTCATGGGGTTGTAAATTCAAATGAGATTATATGTGTAATATGCTTTGCATACTTTGAAGTGCTATGTAAATGTGCACCATGATTTTTAAAAGGAATTGTGGATATTTAGATTGAATAAATCTTAATGGAACACGCTTTAAACTAGAATTCAAGTTTCGTTTACACAGGAGCTACTTCATTTTTGTCCTTAAATCATCACCTTCTTACCATAGAACCATGAAGAAAATAGATTCTTATTAAGTATTTTTAGATTGAATTGGATTGAAATGAATTTTTAAGGAGTCGTCATATGGAAGGGAGATTAAACATTTTTCTCTAGTACCAAAGTGCTGATGTAGGAACAATTTATGGAAATATCGAAGAGAAAAAATTTGATTGGATGTAAAAAAGAGATATTATAGCTACCCAAAAGATGAATGGAGTGCCTCAGGGAGTGGTATATTCCCCCTTTACTAAAGTTCTTCAAAGAAAGGCTTTTTTGCTACTTTTACAGTATACTGGAGGGGAAATTACTGTTCCAATAAGCTTTATTTATTTTCCTCCAAAATATGATATTCAAGGTCACTAGGGAGAGTACTGAAGATCTGAACTGAGATCCTAATTCAGACACTTTCTAGTTCTGTGCTCCTGGGCAAGCCACTTTTAAAGTCTTAGTTTTCTCATCTGTAATGTGGGGAAAATTATAGCATCTGACATTCAGGGTTTTTATGAGGGCCAAATGAGATAACATATAAAAAGAAGTTTTAACACCTCAAAGTACTACGTAAATGTGATTATTATCATCATTATTACATTCTGTGCTACATGTAGACAAAAAATACCATGCTATTATCAGAAGATTGAATATCTTTAAAATTTGGCTGGATGACCTATTATATCTTGGAAGGTGACAGTATTAATTATTAAAACTGAGAAAAAGGAAATTAGAAGATTTAATTTTTCATCTTAAAACTGATTAAATATGATTTGATTACCTAAAAGAGTTGATAGTTTAGGGAAGCTTAATAAAAAATATAAACACCAATCTTTTCTATTAATGTAATATGGATGCAGACAAGAAACATCGAGACTTAAGAAGAATCAAAATCAACAATGTTGCTATATCTATATTTATATTTGCATAATATAAATATAAATACATTTTGAGTTAGATGGACTGTCACATAATACCAGTAATAACTTGCATTTGAAAAGAGCTGTAAAAAAATCTGTGAAAGACATAGGTAACCAGATAAGAGTTGGTTGGTTACTTATTGGGAGTAAGAGAGAAGAGATGAACGAGCCAAAGTTTGCTCTGGCTTCATTAAAATATATATATATATATATATATATATATATATATATATATATATATATATATATATATATATATATATATATATATATATATATATATATAAGCACACCCAGAGAATTTCTAAAAAGAATTTGCTACATCTATAGCATCGATTTGTGGAAATGGCTGGGTAAAAATTATATCAGATGAGAAGGCATGAATGAATGGAAATCTGAAGCAGTGGACAAAATTCGGACTTAATGAACTCATTGCTTCATCTGAGTATCAGCCTCCTTATGACATGTATTATAAAATGTCATTTCTTCCTCAAAGGAAATAGACCTGAAATCTCTAGATCAGATATTTTTAACCTTTTTTCTATCATGTACATTATTCAGTAATCTGGTAAAGCCTAATATTATTGGGATTTCTTGCCTATATTTATAATTGAAAGAAATTCTAAATTTCAATTAGAGGACAGTGAAAATAAATACTTTATTTTTTCCCATTCAAGTTTATGGAGCCTCTTAAATCTATCCAAAACCCTCCTGCTGGCCTATGGAAATTAAGTTAAGAAACTTTACTCTGAACAAATTAAGCTCTTTTTGTTTATAAGAGTTTGCAGGATTGTTTTCCCCATTATTCTAAAATCAATAACCTTCCAGGACCATAAAACTTTGACATAAGTAAAGTAAATTGACAGTAAAAATTAATCTTTTTTAAAATATCCAATAAGATAAAGAAGGTCTGTGGCTAAATGTTGTTTCCTTCTAGAGGCAGAGTCAACATGTGACAGTGATTAGGAAAAACCCTTCTGGCAAATAATACCCAGGGCAAATGAGGTGGAGTTTGACTTGGGAGGAAATCAAATGTAGTAGAAAAATCAGGCCATATTGCTTGAGGGAATTCTGTGGAAGGATGATATTCTAGCACTGAGAAAAGTGTCGAAGAACTGTATGAACAAGGATGGAAAATCAGGGAATATTAAGGTGCCAAAATGCTCAGGGGAGCCAGAGAATTAAGTGTGTACCTAATAACCTGAGTACCCAAAGCTCTGACCTCTTTAAAATAGTTGTTTATATTTCCTGCCTCTGTAGGTATTGATTTGTTGGTCAAAGCTATAATGCAGCATATTTCCTCTTGACTCAATCATTCCCATCAGACTATTAAATGCATCATAGATCATATGTCCATCTATATCTACACATATGCACATATATATGTATATACATACACATTAAATAATATAATATAAGCACTGTGGAGTGCTCAGGGCGTGTTGGAGCACAAAAGACAACACGGCCATCCAATGCAGCTGAGGAAGTCTTCAGGTGTAACAATTTTTCATGCCACTGGAACCAGGCTTCCAATGCCAAGAGAGTGGGACTGTCTCTGTGCATCGACTTTTCCACTTAAATCTCTTTCATGCACAAGTGTCTTTGTGCAAACACACAAAGACAATCGTCATTCTTGGTTACTGAGAGACTATTACCACCAATATATATATATATATATATATATATATATATATATATATATATATATATATATATATATATATATATATATATATATATACACAATCATTTCAGTCATGTCTGACTTTTTGTGACCCCATATGGGGTTTTCTTGGCAAAGGTACTGAAGTGGTTTGCCATTTTCTTCCTCAGTTCATTTTATAGATGAGGAAACTGAGGAAAAGAAGGTCAAGGAACTTTTCCAGGTCCATTGTATGAGTGTGTGTGTGTGTGTGTGTGTGTGTGTGTGTTTGTGTGTGTGTATGTGTGTGTGTGTGTGGAGATATTATTAAGTAGCTAGTAATCTAGACAGGTCAGATCTGAACAGATCTCAAGAATCTTCCTAACTCCAAGCCCAGCAATATTCACTATGCCATTGTAAGGTGTAAAATTAGGGGTTATTGACTGAATATATTATACTAGTAGTTGCCAGATATTAATTTAATCCCAATAAAAACTCAAGTCAGTTTGGGATTTTTATGGTGGCTTAATTACAATAGAGGGAAGAAATTAAGAAGAAGAAGAGGGAGAAAAGGGTATAAGATTTCTCCAACCTAGCCTAAGCCAAGGGAAGTTCAGAGAACTCAGTCATGAGGCCTCCTAAGAAGATTAAAACTAGCTCTGCTTCCAGCTATGAGGTCTACTCCAAAATGAGGGGCCTCTTAAGAGGATAGTGTTTTAGGAGGCAAAGGAAAGGAGGAATCAGCCTAACCACTCACCCAGGTTGCTCAGGGAAGACGTCTCACCTAACCCACGCTACAGAGCTTCTCCAGTCACCTCTCTGGCAATCCCCAAACACCAAAATGCTGCCTAGCACTCCCACTGCTGGCAGAGACCAATGTCTCCGAGAGTGAGAGCAAGAGGGCACCACATCTCCCCAAGAGAGCCAGGAGAGAGGAAGTGATGTGAAATATATCGATTGTTCTTTACATCACTTCCTGCATCTCACATGTACCAATGGTAGCTTAAGCTTGACTTAGGACAGCCCAGGGGGCCTGTCAGTTGTTTCTGATTTGTCATATGCTAGCACATGTCCATAGGCCATCCTACCTCACAATTAATCCTTAAGTGGGGGTGTATACATTCCTGGATGCTAAATTTCTAAGACTAAGCAGGAGGTAGAAAATCTAAAATTCACACCATCCAGGTGCTCCTAATAATCATATACACACATATATAATGTGTATGTATATTGTGAATCTTAAAAATTTCTCAGACTTGTGAATGTTAAAAATTCTCAGATTCTACCTTAGAACATTTGGTTAAGACTATTCCCCATTTTAAACAATGAAGGTACTTGATCAGGAATGTGAGAACTCTAACATTACTCCACTCATACTTAAGCATACTTTAGGGGAAGATAAAATTGTGAACTCCTTACTGAATAGTGAAAAGTACTTAACCCATACTTAAAGTGAAGCTAAAACCCTTAAGCTAGGTCTATTTTTAGATCTAATACAAAAGGGTGCTATGTACCTATGAAGGTCAAATTAATCACTAAAAGGTCAGGCAACTTGCAAACTTGCAAGGGGCAAAGAGGTGTGAACTTACTCAGAAGCTTTAGTCTACCCAGAGAAGTTGAGAACTAAAGAAGATGTGAATTTAGAATAGTCAGTCTTGTGAAAATGTCTACTGTGATTGGTAGATGTAAGAACTTAGGGAAGGTGACATAGGAGAAAATTCTCTTTAAAAGGAGGTCAGAAAGGCCTCTGAAGGGGCAGCTTGCCAAAGCTGAATTGAAGGGCTTGGTGGCTGAACTTAGTTGAGCTGAGGAGCTGAGCTGGTGGGTCTCTCTGAATACTAGAATCTTGCTTGGGACAAATCGTGTGGTGAGTGGATTAAAGACTGACTGATCTCTTAAGGCTTAAGCCTAGGCTGGCCTAGCCCTTTTCTCATTATTTCCTCTTCCTCTCTCTCTCCCTTTCATTAATTCCTAAATTTGTATTAATTAAAATCTCTATAAAACCCAACTCACTTGGGTATATTTAAAATTTGCGAATTTTCCCATGGTGACCACTATATTTTTGATTTAAAACTATATTTTTGTGGTCACAATTTAAGGCAACCACTCTTTTATCTGTAACAGTATATATGTATATATGTTACATGTAAGCATTTACATGAGTATAATAAAAAGGAAAATTATTATCTCACTTTCTAACTCTTAGTAATATAAAAATTACCAAATATACAAATAACAGATCTTTATGAGGAAAGTACTATATGAGTACTATGACTCTCACTGAAAGCCTGGAAGAAAATATCACCACTTATATCTATTATTCCAGGAATAAATGAAAGAAGTACTTCAAGTAAAAAAAAAAGGAGAAAATTAATTTGAAGAGTCAGAGATCTTAACCCATTTCCTGAGTTATGTGAGTGAAAGAATGTGACACAGAAGAAGATAGATGGGTCTTAATAATATATTTGAAGACCTCTTCATGGTGGAGGGGGACTGCTAGAACTTCATGGAGTGAGGAGATTATTTTTTCTGTTGGCCACATATGTGGCATGATAAGAAGACAATTATGATGTCTGGGGACACCATGTTCAAGATTATGAGGAAGGTATTGCCAGACCTGTGTGTACTTGGAAATCCGTTACCCTAAAAACTGCTTTTCCCAAGTGCCCACTGACTTCCTGTCATTATGTACTTCCTGTAGACAGAGGGATAAATTCAGTGGGCAATCCTGGTTTGGCCTCTTTGCTTCCTGTTGGCAACTGTGGTGGTGAGCAGGGATTTTAAACAGGCTGATCAGCCATGGGCATGTTGTTTTTAATTTTGTTACCTTTTTATTCCTTTATTTCTAATGATAATTAATAAATATCTTAAAATATGATATTTTTATTATTTGAAATTAATTTTAATTTTTACACCTGACATTGACAATGTAAGGGTCTACTATCTCCTGGAGAATTTTCTTGGAAATTAATAAAGAGAAGAATCTCAGAGTTTGTCCAGTCTAATGATTATTACTCAATCCTGTAAACATGTAGCAATAAATGATGTTGGGAGAAGTTTCTAGAAAGTTTTCATAAATGTTATGAAATATTTGTCAGAGTACTGTTTCTTATACTTTGCCTCACAGTCCAAACATGCTGGTGTTTCATATTGGTCCTACCTGGTTTCATGTCTGTGCTACATTTTCCCTTGGCACAATTCAATCTAGAAGATGAGATCTAGAAGATGAGATGGAATAACAATGCATTAACAATCCATTAGACTGAACTCCTCCAGGGCATTACTTTTGCTTTTCTTTTTATGTCAAGCACTTAACATTTTTCCCTAGTACATAGTAGGAGCTTAATAAATGATTTTTGACTAATGTGATATGTTTCTAAATATAAAATTTGAACTCTGTTGTCCATATCTGGCTAAGGACTCACATGAAAAATATTTTTCTCTCAGACCCAATACTAATACATTCATAGATTCAGACATATAAAGATGTTATAGTCAAAATTAATTGTGACATTAGAAAATGAGAAAAAACCCTAAACAATATTATACAATGAGAGTTGTCATCAACTTTTCCCCATAGCCTTTCTCCTTCAGTTTCATCTTTTTATAAATGCAGACAAGGGATAATCTTAACCATACATATCTGCAACTTAGTTATTTGTCCTTGCTTCTATCTTTTGTACATTCTTTTAAAAATATAGGTTGGTGAGTCAATTCCATGTATGGCCATATTTATCTTGTAGGATAATTCTCCATTTTACTACTCATTAGTCTCATTGGTGTCTTTATTTTTTAGTAATATTTTTCCACAATTACATGTAAAAACAATTTTTAACATTTGTTTAAAAATTTTTTGAGTTCCAAAATTTCCTACCTTTTATTGTTATATCTCTGCTATTTCCTTGCTAGTATATCATTTGAGAAATTATATAATATTCATTAGAGAAATTATTCTATAGGTTTTTTCTATTTTTGCCCTTTTTTTTAGGTATCAGCATCATATTTGTGTCATAAAAGGAACCTGGTTGAATTTCACCTATTTTCCCAAATAGTTTATGTAATATTGGGAACAATAATTTTTTACATGTTGGGTAGAATTAACTTGTGAATCCTGGGGATTTTTTATAAGGAAATTAATTGATAGCATATTGAATTTCTTTTTCTAAGATGGACTTAAAAATATTTTATTTTCTCTTCTGTTAACCTGGGCCATTTATACTTTTCATTTATCCATTTCACTTATATTATCAAATTTATTGGCATATGATTGGACAAAATTGTTCCTACTAATTGTTTTGATTTCCTCTTAATTTTTGGTGCATTTGGCCTTTTCATTTTTGAGGCTGATAATTTGTTGTTTTTTTTTTAAACAAATGAAGTTAGCCAAAGATTTAACTATTTTATTGGGTCTTTCATAAAACCAGCTCCTAATCTTACTTAGTTCAATGATTTCATTACTTTCAATTTTATTAATTTCACCCATGGTTTTCAGGATTTACAATTTGGTATTTATTTGGGGATTTTTAATTTGTTCTTTTTCTAGTTTTGTTTTTTTTTTAGTTGCATGACCATTTTTTTATCTGCTGTTTCTCTATTTTATTGATGTAAGGGGTTAGAGATATAAAGTACACCATAAGTACTTTTTGGCTATATCCCATTAATTTTGGTATGTTTTTTCATTGTTGCCATATTCTTTAATGAAATTATTTGCTGTTTGTATGATTTGTTTTTTGACCTACTCATTCATTAGGATGATTTAGTTTCCAATTAATTTTTCTGAATAAATTTCCACAGCCCCTTATTAAAGGTGCTTTTTATTTCATTATCATTTGAAAGGGATGCATTTAACATTTCTGCATTTGGTTGTGAGATCATTATGTCACAATACATGGTCAGCTTTTGTGTAGATGTTATTTACCACTGAGAAAAATATATATTCTTTTCTATTCTCACTGAATTTTCTCCAGAGGTTTTACATTATCTAATGTTTCTAAAATTCTATTTATCTTATTAAATTCTTTCTTATTAATTTATTTTTTGAATATATTTATGTATCTAGTTCTGAAAGGGGAATAGTTTTACTATTTCCTCATGTAACTTATTTTACTTTAAAGCGTTGGATGCTATATCATTTGGCATTAATATTACTTCATTGTCCATGGTGCCCATTTGCAGGATATAGTTTCCTTCCTTATCTCTTTTAATTATATGTATTTTTGCTTTTGCTTTGTATGAGCTCATGATTGCTACCTGTGCCTTTTTTTTTTCTTCAGCAGAAGCAATAGTTTCTGCATCAGGCCCTTACCTTTATTCTGTGTGTGTTTCTCTGATTCAGACATGTTTCTGGTAATATATTGTAGGATTCTGGTTTTTAATCCATTGTGTTCTTCACTTCTATTTTATGGGTGAATTAATCTCATTCACATTCACAGATATGATTACTATGTATATCCTTCCATCCTATTTTCTCCTATTTATCCTTCACTCTTTTTCTTTCTTTTTATTCTATCCCTCCTCACAAGTATTTTGCTTCTGACTACTGAATCCAGCTCTGCACTCCATTTTAAAAGTCCCCTCCTTTCTTCATTCCCCTCCCTTTCTACTTTCTTTTGAGAGGATTTATTTTTAATATGTATATTGGATCATTTCCATAGTTGAGTTTTGAATTAGAAATTTAAATCAGTCCTCCAGTCTCTGTAATCACTCTTTAATGCCCAACCCAAAGAATTCCTTTCATCTTAGTACAGACAAGAAAGCAATATCTTGGGAAAGATTGTGAGATCTACCTTACTTAGTAAAGGGAACCAGATTATGTTAAATGTGCCCATACATAGCACAGTCCAGTCCATCCAGCCCTTGATTCTTTCATTGAATCATTGCAGGAACCAATCTTGACCAGGCAGAACTAAATGTATGTACTCCCCACCATAGTAGGGACATCAAACTGGATCTTTTTAGGGATCTGCTCAAGGGGAATTTTTCATCTTTGATAAGAAGGAGAGATCATTGACTAATTAATTTATTGGTTAATGCTAGCCTAATAGAGAAACTGATTTTCTTACATACAAGCCAGTTTATCATTATTTTGGTTTCATCTATAAGTTAAGATAGATTTCTATACTCTACTGAGTGTGGATGTTATTTCCTCTTTGAGCTAGTTCTGATGAGAGCCACCATCCTCCTTATTTATTTTCATTAGAATAACCATTTTGCATTTCCTTTTGGTCCTGACATCATTTCTTATTTTCCTTCAAGGCTTAATATAAAGGCTGTGAATTTTAGATTTACTCTAACCTGCTTAGTCATTAGAATTTTAGCAACCAGGAATGTATAGACCCCCACTTAAGAATTAAGTGTGGGGTAGGAAGGCCTATGACCCTCATGTGCTAGCAAGTGACAAATCAGAAAAAAATGACTGACCCCCTGGGCTGTCCAAAGCCAAGGTTAAGCCACCATTGGTACATGTGACATACAGGAAGTGATGTAAAGAACTGCCTTTACATTTTGCATCACTTCCTGTGAGAGGGACTTTTGCTGTCTTTTTGCAGTGGAACTTGACTTCGTGGAGCATGGGACCTCAGACTGCTTCCCTGACACGACCATGTGGTGAGTGATAAGGCTGATTCCCTTTTCCCTTGACCTTTCTGAAGGCATCAGCCTCCAAGGAGGTCCCTCATCTTGAAGGAAGTCTCATGGCTGGAAACCGAGCTAGATTTAATCTTTTGGGAAGGCCCCTTGACTGAGGCCTCTGAACTCCCCTTGGCTCAGACCAAGCCAGAACAGATCTTCCCCTTTTTCTTTCTCTCCCTCATTCTTAATTTCTTGCTTCTATTGTAAATAAACCACCATAAAATTCCATTCTGACTTGAGTATTTCATTGGGATTTAGGATTTAAATCCCTGGCGACCACTAAAATTATATTCAGCCTTAACCTTAAAATTTACCCTTAACAAGGTGATATTGTTGTCCTTTTCTGGTTAGTTTTTTGAGATTCCCTGTCACCATAATAAGTTTCAATGGGCAGGTTCTTTTATTTTTGCTCATTTTTTGTCTTCTTATTTACTTTTAATCTCATATTAAAGTTTGGTTCTGGAGTAGTGGGGGCACTGCCCCAAACTTGTGTGTGTGTGTGCTGTTGTGTTGTTTTTAAAACTAGTTCTGGGGGCACTGTAAGTTTTCAGTTTTTCTAGGGTGATATGATTTAAGAAGAGGTGTGCTATTTGGTCTTTTGGTCTGTGTTTTGGTCTCTAAGTGACCACAAGAGTAGTTTTTGTATTTTGTTTTGCCCTGGACCTATTCTAATGTGCTAGTACTACTCCTCACCCTGGGATTGCAACTTTGGTCTCTTACCCAATTCTCTGTTTGGGCAATGCATCAAAGTCATGTACTCAATGCCTTTGAAGTGTCCTCTATAATCTCTGTCCAGTTGACTGGGCCCCCTTACCATCTGTGGTTTGAGACTCTTGAAGTCCTTGCTGCTGATTTAGTTGTGTCCATGGCCTATACTCGCTTGCTGGGGCATGGCATGCCAATAGCTTGCCCAGACAACCTGAGCTTGACTATACTCTAATCTCACCTCAATGACACAGACCTTTCCTGTTGATCTTCTAAGTTGTCTCAGGTGGAAAATTGTTTCATCCTGACTTTTTGTTACTTTTGCTTCTACAGATTTCATTTTAAGGCATTATTTTAATGTTGTTTGGACAGAAATTTAGAAAAGCTCAGGTGAGTTGCTACCCACTCTTGTCATTTTAGCTCCAAAGAAATATGCTGGTATCTTTAGAATTTCATTCTTGACCATCTCTTAACTCTCTTAGGTTAGTATATCCCAAAGTATTTTAATCCTTGACATTCTACCTACTCTTGTTCTGAACTAATTGAAATACGCTTTATTTATCAACTTGGTTCTTTTGAGTGTTTATACATATTGTCCCAAAGTTCCTGAAATATCCCACAACTTTAAGCAACCAGTACAGTGTCATTCACAAATAGGAGCATCTAAAAAACCTCACCATCTTTAGAGAATTTCTCTTCAGCATTACTTTTGCATTAGATTTATTCTAAAGAAGTAGTAAATGCCTTTTTTGAGAATACATCCCTCTGTTTTATGCCTGTTGTGTTGACAATCAGGGAAATATCTGAACTAATTGTCTCTGTTGCTAGGTCTTGCAAATGAAGGCCAACTGAATTCTGAGGTATCCTTTTCCCATCTCTGACTTCCATGGATAAGTTAGATTCCCAGAGCTTGGCTAATTACATCCCTCCACCAGTTTTCTTGCATTTCCTTTTCTTTTATTTTCTCTTTTTTAGCAATAATGAGGGTCTTTAATTGAAGTAAAGGAATTGCATTTTGGGATACCTGAAAGCACAAGGCTGCAGAGGGGATATGGTTAAGGGAGTTAAGGGTGGAGAGTGATGTTTGGACAGAACACCAGTCATCAAAAGGGAGTATTCAAAGAAACAATAGAACTAGTTCTTATCTTTTTGGACCATCTCCAATGTCCTCAGACTATTAGTAGCTCTGGAGTCTGGGCTATTTAGCTCATAGCTAGCTGAAGTCAATGAAGCATTTAGATAAATACTAAATTTTGAAAAGCACTTTAAAATATTGTCTCATTTATTCTTAAATCAACCCTTTGTAAGATGAGTACTATTCTTCTCCCCATTCCACAGTTAAAACAGAGGTAAAGTGACTTATCTAGTGTCACAGGGCTATTAATTGTCAGGGGCTAGATTTGAATTTAGATCTTCCCAACTCCCAGTCCAGTGCTATAACTTGGCTTCAGCTGGCTGCTTTGACTGATGAAGTTGTTGTTATTTTTATAATTTAAAAAGTCCCCTCCAGATTACACAATGATATAATAATATTCAACAATCATTTTCTGACATTCTGCCATCCATGCCCTCTCCCTTCCTTTCACCCCTCCAGCCTCTCCTAAGTGGTAGGTGTTATGATATAGACTGTGTGTTTTCATATCAAAGTTGTCATGTTGTGGAAAAAAACATATATCACATACTACAGAGAAAAATTCAGAGACCTTAAGAAGATTTCTTCAACATCTTCATAACTTTGTTGCATACATTCTTAATTTCCCCCATGTATGTTTGATCAAATCCCGCTTTTCTCTCCTTTGTTCTCTTTGTAGCTATTTATTCCTCTTTTATAAGTTGAAGTATTATTGCTCTATTTTCTTGATAGTGGAAAGAGTTTTACATAAAAATCTTAGCCTTTTTGCCACAATTCTTTTGATTGCTCTCTTCCTAGTTTCCCCTTTAAAAATCCCCAGGATTCCTTTTTAAACAGGTTTTGTCTTCTATGCTTTTTTCATATTATTTCATATTATTTTCATATTTTCATATTTTCTGTTCAGAATCTTCTTCTATCCTTCTTGGCAAGATTTTACAATGTACATTTAAGTTTCTTTTACACTTGACTACTATATTTCTGTGCTTCACAAGCAAGCCAATTGTTTACTGACTAATACACTTTTTAAGCTTTTTTACTCTCTTCATTTATGACAATGTAATTATATTGGTTAAATGTCTATATGAAATTATAATAATTGGTGTCTAAGTCTTTTTACATTATTAATAATGTGTTAAATAGATTAAAATTCATAAAAATCATATAGACCTTCTTAATCATATAAAATTAGAAATGTTCTTGCACAAGTAAAATAAATGCAAATGGAATCAGAAGAAAATATATAGACTTGGAAAATATTTGTATTAAATTTCACTATAAAAATCTGACATCTAGAATCTATACATGTGTATAAAAGGCACACTTCAAAGCAATGGATGAAAGCATCAAAGAGAAAGACTTAGACTTGATATAAGGATAACATTTTTTTAACTATTCTATTCTCAAGTGGAATGGGCCAATTTAGAAGATAATGGATATTTTTTCCTTGAAAATCTTTAGCGAAAGAATGGATAACCATTTGTCAAAGATATTTTATCAAGAAGTCTATTTCTTTTTCTTATATTGAGGCCTTTCAAAGTAAACTTACAACTCGCTACTCTTTTTCTTGTTGCTGTAATGGGAGTCAGTCATAATTTCTAGAAGAACACTAAAAAAATATTACTTTGTGTTAAGAAATTTTTTATTTTTTTCCTTTGGAACTGTGATGAAAGCACATAAAATTACCAGTGGAAGAAACATCATGCCACAAAATTGCATAGAATTATTACAAAAATGTGAATTATGCATTTTAAACAATTTGAGATTGATAAACCAAAATATGTACATTTTAATAGCTCAAATAGTTTGTCTTATCTTTTTTCTTAAAAGGCAAAAACCACAAAGTCCAATCCATCACAGACAATATTAATACAATGTACAAGAGCAACATTAAAGTCAAAGAAACGCAAGCAACGTTCTTTGAGAAATCATCCAATGATTGCTTAACTAATACACATGTATTAATTAATATATGGCAATAATGAAACTGTTAAATCCAAAATGTCTTGCATTTCATTAGAACTTTGAAAATTCTGTTCGCACTGCCAAAACCACACTATTTTCAGTAGTGTAAAGATAACTGAAGAGCACAATCTAGGTAAATGCAAGGCTCTACTGTCTATTAGAGAAACATCCACAGTACAGAATTTCATACATTCAACACAGAACAAGGCAAATACATAAAGGCACAAGACCGCACATTATAAAGACCCTTTTTTCTTCATCTTAGCCTATTTCAAGTAATATTAATATTATTAAATGTTATTTGTATCACTTATAATTTCAACAATGCAAGATATACAGTGTTACACTACCCTACAACTGCAAAAAGTATCACTGTACAGATATAAAAAATGTGATTACAGTAAATGGTCAAATACAAACATATTGCAAAATGGCTAGTGTGGTTAAGATACGGAAACCGACTAACTGAATTGTTTTGTATAACTGAACTGTTTTTGTAGAAATCAAAGGTTACTTAGTCTATTTTTCAGACTAAAATTCAGCACAATCTACAGTATTCTTTACAATAATGTGGAGTTATGAATATCTTTATTACTTCATATATTATTTAGGTAATCTGGAATTCTATTATAAAATGTAGCATTCAGTGGAGACCATTATAGCTTCTTTGTGATCACTTTCTTTATCTTCAAAGTGCCGAAGTAGAAATATTTACAAAGAATTTCCCTTTTTCTAAGTGGAAGTGGAAGCTTTATTCAATGAATCAAAGTAATTTAGTTCAAAATACAATCCTCTTGAAACATCAGGTGACTCCCCCCCCATCTTATTAAAGTTGTTAAAAAAAAAGATTTTCTAAGGTTTGAACCCAAGCTTGATCTTGATTGAAACTTAAGACTGACCTGTAGTTATTGCTTAAATTTAAATAATATAAAGTACACAGAAATAGAAAACTCCTGGTAGAATACAAGTTATAGAGCAGAAAAGTTTTGGGGGTATTAATTGCTTTGTTTTGCTACTGTCAAAGATAATTATTTTAATTTCAATAAAACTGTGGGAATAACTGCTATTGGTTTTAACTAAGTATTATTTTATGGAATGGCAGTGCAAAGTATTGGCTAGAATCTTGGCCTTGGAGTCAGGAAGATCTGAGTTCAAGTTCTGCCTCTGATACATATTAATTGTGTGACCCTGGACAAGTCATGCAGCTTCTCTGTGTTTATAATACTATAAATTACTAAGAATCTACTGATCAGTGAAGGAAATTCTTCTACCAGAAGGTCCCTCTGGCCAATGAAATCACAGGTCTCAAACAACAGAAAAGTACTTATGCTGATTTCTAAAGATTCTATGTTTTTCTTTTAAAAACATCTTGACCCAAATAAAACGTTCAAGTATCATAATTTGACATTTAACATGTAGTTGATTTTCTTTTTGTAGTCCAACAATATGTAAATAGAGATGATTCCTAATCTTTAACCTCATTAAAATGTGGTTCAATGGATTAAATGTATAATGTGAATCATTCAGTGGATGGGCTTTGAGCTTATGCTTCAGTTTCACACCTTAGTAAAATGGAATTTTAGTTAGGGAAAAGATAATGGTAGGAAATGAAACATCTCCAGTACTCTCATTCTCTTTCCTATCTCCTTCAAACATCTAGAGAGACTCTGAAACAACTGCCCCTTAAAATCAATTATTTAGAGCCTGCAAAATATGTGTGTGTATAAATATTATGCATCTGACCCTAATAAATATATATACACATTTTTGAACAGAGCCTTGCTTTATGCCACCAATGCCAACAAATGTTTTTCTGACTATTTTAACATAATTTAATATCTACATAATTTAGATATTAGAAGCTTACTTTCCCTATCCACTTACACCTGGATTTCATTTATTTTTTTATACACAAGTTTGGGTTCACTGTCAAATAATAAATATGCCCCCATATATATGAATGTGTAGAGATACACATATGTTGTTCTGTGTGTATACATTTGTATGGATACACGATATATTTCTATATGGGTTGTTGTGTATTCTCTAGATAAATATTCAATCTTTATCTCTATACCCCAAAATAAAGAGACCATAAAATGTCAGAACTAGTCTATAGTCAATATGACTCACTACAGTCTGTTCACTATGGCTGTCTATTACACTCAAGGTAGCTATACTCTTTGCATCACAGGCCAATTAATTGCCAACTATTTGATCAATACATGTACTTCTACAGCTAGTAAGTTTATGGCCTGGAAATCCAAATGGTCAAACACAATTTTTTCTGTAGAAACAGCCTCAAAAAACTTGGAGGAGCCAGAGTCCTCTTAGCTCTGCAATTATCTGGGTTGATATCTAAAGTAGTCCCTAACAAACTATATTGATATGTTTTTAATGTTTTAGGCCATTGGTCTGGCTGCATCTGGATATAAGGAAGTTAAACTTATTTATTTATTTGTTCAAGGAAAAAGAAAACTTTAAAAAATCACCACTGTTCCTTTTGAAGAAATTTTCAGCAGCAAAAATTATTAATTTTACTTCTGATAAACATATTAAAACAGCAAGCCACCAGTGCTTGTGAAGCAAAGAAGATAAAACAACTTAAAACAATTATTAGATTTATGTTATGGCTATTCATAGGCAGTTAGAATGAAGAGCTCAGATATGGCTGTTGCGTGGCCTTAAATAGCATTTGCACATTTCTGTCACTCTCTACATCGGTTTCTGACACTTTACTCTGAATTGTGACAAAAACCAGCAAACGGCTATCTTCTTTAAATACTCCCAGTGGTGCATGTGTGCCATTCTGACCTAACAAAAAGAAAGTAAATGTCTATGTGTGTATTATATGCATGCTATCTTCCTCATTAGACTTGTAGTATGTTTCAGCATGATTGACTGAAGATAAGAGAACAAAGAACTCTCCATATCACTGTACAAAAAAGACTCCTTCAAAAGATATGCACTGTATTAAGCAAAGGCTCTTGATCCCAGCAGCTGCTCCATGCTCAAATTAAGAGGGGAGAAAGACAAAACTTTGTGAAGATGTGGATGCTGCTTGTGGACTGGGGGCACAGTCAAAGGGGTGTATCAAATACTCTTTCTGCATTGTCTTCTTCTAGTTCTTCCTCATTCGGGGGAGATTTGTGGTTTGCTTTGCTGCTATATGAGGTGATGGAGGAAGAGACTGAACTGTGATTGCTATCTTCGCTGATTTTTCCTTTCATGGCTTCTTGTACAAATTCCAGAATTTCCAGGGGGAGCCTTTTGAATTTGTCTTGATATTCCTGATCAAGTTCTACCTGCATCTGGAAAACATAAAGAGAAGAGTCTTTTTTAGGGTGTTCTGACTTCCAATGATCAGAAACATGGAAACAACAAATAATAAATAATGATGAAGTTAAGAAGAAGGGAAGGAATAAATATTTTTTAATGAATACATGTTGAATGTCTACATGACTCCGAAAGCTGTAATGCTGGAGAGGGTTGTAAACCAGTGCTTGTCAGAGATTCCAATTTCACCTAAGTCCAATAGTTCAAGAGCTTAGAATCTCAAGTTATTTATAGGATATACAAATAAATATATGGATGAACTATGACCCATCTTAAACATACATGTTTTGAGAATCTCTGAAAAAAGAATCATCTCTTAGTGGCCAGTCTAATCATTATGAGCATCTTTCAACTTAGCTATGCTGCTTACTAGATGAAAGGCATGTAGTTCACTTTCATTTCTTTTTGAATAAATACACACATAATCTCTATGACCAAAATAAATGGACAATAAAATGCCTGAATTAGCAAAAGTAACTCTCAGCTTCCATGTCTGTAAAAATAAATCAGGTCAGTTGTTTTGGTTTAAAGTCTCATATATTTTAACATGTTTTGATGTATGGATTTTTGGAAATTTTGAAGCTTATGCCTATACAGGATTACTGAATTTTAGTTCTAAGATATTCAATGAGCATTTATTAAGCACCTATTATATGCTAAGTTATTTATAAGATAAAAAAGGTAAAAACAGTCTTTGTCCTCAAAAAGTTTACAATCTAATTGGAGTATTACAAGGGACATTAGACATAGATATATGTAAAGTACATAGAGATTATCTAATTCTAGCTGTGCTCTCATTGAGGAATCTCTTTTCTAACACCCATGATGGATGGCCATAAGCCTCTGTTTAAACATTTCCAGGGACAAAGAGCTCATTTCTTCATGATACATTTAGTCATGTTATGGAAGGCCTTTACCTCCTTAGAACTTCCACAGATGACTGATTTTCTCAAGTAAGATAGATATAAATTTGGAAGATTGGAGAAGAGATGAAGTTTAAAGAGAGGAAAATGTTAAAGATCTGCATAAATCATTAGACTGAAAAGAAAATAATTCAGTCTGTAAAATATGAGTAGCAGTCAACAGAGGCTAATTTTGGATAAGAGACACATTCTTTGGTTGACCTAAACTTGAAGTCCACTCTACTGTTCTGTTTTTTTTTTTTCTGGGTAAGATTACCATCATGATGAAAAGTAGGAAAAGAAATTTAGTTATGGAGAAATCAGTAAGATTACAATTATAAGATGATGATATGTGGCATTAAGAGCCTAGTTTAGGTTGTGAAAGCCCATTGCTGGAATGAACTACTAAAAAATCTCTAGACTTTGGAGCTGGGGTCTATAGCACTAGATTTGTCTCTTGCCAAACTAATGAATGGCTCCCTCTTGCTTTTATTCCCTTATAAGAAAGGAGGCAAACAACTAGGTAGTGAACAACTTCAACACATTAAAGATGAAATGTTTATAAATCAATTTTTACTAATTTTCAAATTTTCCTGAAGAAAACAGTTTTCTTTCTGATGAGTTCAAGATAATGATACCAAAAGATATGGCAGAATATGAGATGCATGATGATGATATAAAAACATAAAACCAAAACAAACCCATCTATAAAATGCTACTAATGGAAATCATCGGAGCATCACAGACAAGAGAGCAAAATAGCCAGTTTCTCTCAGTGTTGCAACAATTTCAGATGAAATAGAAACTTGGCAATTTCACATTCATTTGCTTGAGTAAAAACTCTTTCCATTCTTTGACAGGTCCTATTTTCTTTCACCATGACAGTGAACCATTCTTAATTTTTAACTGAACAACACAGAATTAAAAATTCTCTGAGGAAGGTAGAATGGGAAAAAGGCTAAGCTCTCTTTAAGAAAAAGAAGCCTGTCAGTTTTAGAGTAGATATCCAAAAATAAAGATTAGACTAAACGACTGAATGACCAGACTTTTACTATAACTCACTGTGTAGTTATTGACTAATTGAAATTCACATTTCCATATTGTTGCTAAATTATTTCAACAATTGGCCCAAGTACAAATAATTTACAAAAAAAATCCAGCAATTCTCTAAACATAGAATGGGGCTTTTTCTTAACAGTCTGAACTTATCACTGATCTAAATTGAATTACGATTTTAGCAAATTTGTCATTTTAGGTTTTTGCAATTTTTTTCAGTGATAACAATTACTCAACAAGTTATACAGCTTTAAGTCCTCTTGCTTTTCAAAATTGATGTCTTTCATTTAATATGTAGCATAATACAAGATTTTTATTCCGAGCTATTGTAAGGCTAAAAAGGAATAAAACAGTGCCTCTGAAAATTATATCTAATTTTCTGGAAAAATAAAGAACATGGCAAACATTCCAAGGATGGTGTTGTATGGCATATTAAGGGGGTAAGGATGAAGGCTAATAGCAACTCCGTATTCATTCAAGAAAATAAGTATCTTTTGGGATATAGTATTGAAGTATAATTATTTGGGAATTCTTGTTCAGTTCAAGAAACTAGGAAAGTTGGACTCATTCTTTTTACTTCCAGGTTGAATGCAGAGGGTCCAAAACAAATGGATTTCCTTCTACTATACTCCCTTTGCCAAAGTCCAGGATCCCTAATTGCTCATGTTTCCTGTTACTGAATACTACTAAAACATTTGTCTCCTACACAAATACAATTTTTGCCTCACATTCTTTGTTTTTCATTTTATATATCCTCTCTTACATAACTTATCATATCTTACATAACGTACATAACTATCATATCCCAATTTGTTTAAAAAAATACAAATGATCATTGTGTATACATCATCAACCACATATTATTAAATACAAAGCTCATCCTCTGGTTGTCACTTATATTGAACTACATTCTTCTGCCAACTGTCTTAGGAAACAAATATTTTTAAGCGATGAAGATCCTGCCTTGAAGGAATTTGCAGTGTAGTAGAGGGATAAGAGGCATGTACAAATAACTAAAAGGCAAGCCACAATATTATTAAGCGCTTGGCAGAAGTTAAAACATAAGATGGTCTGAGAGATTTAAGAATAGAAGGATCACATCTAGTGATCAGAGAATGATTGGGAAGGCATTTGGGGGAAGGGGTACTTGAGTTGGGTCATGAAGGAAAAGAAGGATTTTAATAGGAATAAATTGAGGGGTGGACTAATATTTTCCAGGCATGGTGGATGTTGCATGTGAATGAATATATGAATAAGGCACAGCTTCTTCAGAACATGAAGAAAGTGAAGGATTAGTGCTCTACCGGAGCATCAAGTTTGTGAAAAAGAATAGATGAAATAAGAATTGAAAAGGAAATTGTAGATAAATTGTGAAGGATTAAGAATGCCAGACTTAAAAGGTTCTAGGACCTGAAGTCAAGAGGATCTGAATTCAAATAAGTCCTCATGCACTTACTAGATGTATGACTCTGGGCAAGTCACTTCAGCTTTTTTTTGTCTCAGTTTCCTCTTCCATAAAATGGGCAGAATAATAATAACTAACTGCCAGGGTTATGAGGATAAAATGAGATAACACTTGTAAAGTACTTTGCAAACCTTAACTTGCTATATGAATTACAATTATTATTTAAAATTAGTAGGCAGGATTATGGGAAATGTTTGATCTTTTGCTGGTTTTACTTTGGTTTTTGGTTGTG
Organism: Monodelphis domestica; assembly: GCF_027887165.1. Lineage (NCBI taxonomy): Eukaryota > Metazoa > Chordata > Mammalia > Didelphimorphia > Didelphidae > Monodelphis > Monodelphis domestica. The sequence goes on from NC_077227.1 coordinate 626,448,373, forward strand.
AGAAACAACATGGCTTAGTGGATATATTTATTATTGTTCAGTAATTTCTGTCATGTCAGCCTCTTTGTGACCCCATTTGGGGTTTTCTTTGTAGATGAGGAACTAAAGCAAAGCAAGTTGTGACATTCTTAGAGTCACAAAACTATTAAGTGTCTTAGACCATATTTAAACTCAGGAAGATGCATCTTCCTGACTGCAAGCTTGGTACTCTTTATCCACTGCACCTCTAGTGTATGATATGGCACTTGATAAAACTAATGCTATCAGGGAACACATTACCTATCAGACCTATGGGAAGGAGAGGAATTCATGAGTAAACAAGAGTTAGAGTATTGTGAGATATAAAATGGATAATGTTGACAATAACAAATTCAATTAATAATAATAGTGAATAAATTATAAAACTTTTGTACAAATAAAACTAGCGTAGTCAAGATTAGGAGGAAAGTAGAAAAAACTTTAAAAATATAATCAGTTTCTTGGATAGAGGTCTCATATCTAAAATATATAGAAAATTGTCAAATTTATAAGAATAAGAGCCATTCCCAAATTGATAAATGATCAAAAGACATCAACTGTTTTGGGGTGAAGAAATCAAAGCTATATATTGACTAGATAAATACAAATCAAAACAATTCTGAGATATCATCTCAAAGCCATCAGATTAGCTAAAATGGTAAAAGGGCAAAATGACAAATGTTGGAAGGGATATGGAAAAATAGGTATACTCATACTATGAACTGATCCAACCATTTGGGAGATTAATTTGAAATTATGCCTAGGGAGTCATAAAACTGTGATCCATTAAATGAGGATAAAAGGAAAAGAACCTATATGTTCCAAAATATTTATAGCTTTCTTTGTGGTGGCTAAGAATTGGAAATTGAGGAAATGTCCATAATTTTGGAAATGGTTAAACAGATTGTACTTTATGATTGTGATGAATACTACTTCACCATAAGTAATGATGAGCAGATTAAAGAAAACTTGGAAAGATCTACATGAAATAACAGAGTGAAATGAGTAGAACAAAGAGAATAAAATATATAGTAACATAATTAATATTTGAAGAATGATTTGTGAATGTCTGTATTCAGAGAAAGAACTTATAAACAGAAACAATGAAAATAATTCAAAACAAGACAAAGCCCAAAACAGATGCAATCAATCAACACTAAAAGAACTGAGTTTTCAGGACTTGGGAGTTGGCAGTTCCAATGTTCTGTCATCAATAGGCCATATCTGACAAAATAACCTTGAAGGACTCTATTGAGAAAAGTTCATTGCCTCCCTAAAAAATCTCTTCCACTCTTGAATAACAAACTATTAGGAACTATTACTTACATCAAGCCTATATTGGCTTCATTGTAACCTTTCCTTAGTTTTTGAGGAGAGAATCAGCCATCTTTATCAATGTCCTTCATTCCCTGCTAAGCTTTCTCTCCAAGTTTGCTCCCAGTTTGTTGAAAAAAAGTAGATGCTCAATTATTATTTAACAAATAGAAAAATAGGGATATCTGAATATAATGGAATATAGTAATATTGAAATGTTGAATATTAAAAGTAAAGAGAAGCAAAGGAGGATTCATATAAAAGTGACTGAGAGAGCAGAACCAAGAAAAGAATGTCTACAAAAACTAAAAAAAAATTCAAATAAAAAAAAGGACAAATGAAACTGAATACCGTCTAGTTATTTTTCAGTACTTATTCAAGAGAAGAGATGAGAAAATATTCTTTCCCTTTAGAGACTCTCTGGAATATCATCTCATTGTCAAGCATTTGTTGATTGATTGTGCTGAACTGATATTAAAATTGCTTTTCTCTTTAACTCTGTTTATAAGATGGCCATGTAGGTAGCAGAGAAAAGAAGGATATATTTATAGAGGAAGAGTATTTAAAAACCAAAGTTCAAAATAAAAATGATTTTTAAATCCCCTATTTCTTCAACATACACATAGAGTAAAGGTAAGGGGCTGGAGTAGAATTTATTGTGCATAATCTGAAGTAAAAAATTAGGAGTTAGAATCATGAACTTAAAGAAAAAGCAAAAATAGTTCTATTTAAAAGAGATAGGGAGGGAAATTACATCTTGATAAAAGGTACCATAGATAATGCAGTAATATCAATACTAAACACATATGTATCAAATAGTATGACTTCCAGGTTTTAGAAAGAGAAGTTAAATAAGTTTCATGAGTTAATAGACAGTAAAACTATACTGGGGTGGGGAGATCTCAACTTCCTCCTTTCAGATATAGATAAATTGAACCAAAAAATAAACAAGAAAGGAGTGAAGGAATTTTTAAAAAGTTAGAACTAATAGATCTTTGGAGAAAATTGAATGGGAATAGAAAGGAACATATCTTCTTATAAGCAGTAAATGGCACTTAAATTGACCATGTATTAGAGCATAAAACTTCACAACCAAATGCAGAAAACAAAAATAGTAAATATATCTTTTTCAGATCATAATGCAATAAAAATTTTAATCAATAAGGGTCCATGGAAAGATAAATAAAGATTGATTAGAAAGTAATCTAAATATAAAGAAGTATGTCAAAGAAAAAATTATAGAAACAATCAATAATTTCCTTAAGGAGAATGACAATAAGGAGACAATATATAAAAATGTATGGGATGGAGCCAGAGCAATGCTTACGGGAAATTTTATATCTCTAAATGGTTACAACAGTAAAATGGAGAAAAGGCATATCAGTGAATTGGGCCTGCAACTAAAAAAAAAACTAGAAAAAGAACAAATTAAAAGACCTCATTTTAGGACTAAATAGGAAAGTCTAAAAATCAAAGGAGAATTTATTAAAATTGAAATAAGAGAACCATTGAATTAATAAGTAAGACGAGGCATTGGTTTTTATGAAAAAAATAAAATCAATAGAGCATTGGTTATCTGACTTCAAAAAGGAAAGAAGAAAATAAAATGACAATATAAAGAATGAAAAGTGTGAATATACCAACAACAATGTAGAAGAAATTAAAGCAAACAGGAGCTATTTTGTCCAATTATATGCCAATAAACCTGATAATCTAAATGAAGTGGATGAACATTTACAAAAATACAAATTTCCCAGATTAACAAAAGAAGAAATAGAATGCTTAAATAATGTTGTCATAGAAAGAGAAATTGAACAAACCATCATCGACTCCCTAAGAAAAACCCCTCAGGGGCAGATGGATTCACATGTGAGTTCTATAAAACACTTAAAAGATGATTAATCCCTATATTTCATAAAACTATGGAATAATAGAGGAGTCCTACCAAATTTTTTCTGACACAAAGATGGTACTATTACTTAAGCCAGGAAATGCAAAAATAGAGAAAGGTAATTTTAGGTTAATTTAATTTAAGAATATTGATATTAAATAAAATACCAGCAAGGAGATTAGAGTAATATATGATAAGGAATTTTCAGAATAGCCAGGTGGGATTTATGCTAGGAATGCAGGATTGGTTTAGTATTAGGAAAACTATCAGTGTAATTGACCATATTAATAATCAAACTAATACAAATAACATAATTTTCTCAATAGATGCAGAAACCTACAACAAAACACAATGCCCATTCTTATTGAAACACTAGAAATCATATGAATAAATGGACCATTTCTTTAAGTAATAAATAATAAAAAAGTTAGCAAGTATCATTTGCAGTGGGGAAAATGTTAGTCTTCCCAATAAAATCATAGGTGAAGCAAGTATGTTCATTCTCACCATGTACTAGAAATGCTAGCTTTAAGAATAAAAAAAGAAAAAAGAAACTGTAGGATCTAAAGAAGACAATGAGGAAACTAAACCATAACTTTTTAACAGATAATATGACAGTATACTTAGAGAATCAACTGAACAACTAGTTGAAATAATTAATAACTTTAGCAAAGTTGCAGGATGCAAAATAAATGCACACAAATCACCAGCATTTCTATATATTACCATCAAAGTTTAGCAGCAAGAGATAGGAAGAGAAAATCCATTTAAAATAACTAGACAATATAAAATACATTGGAATCTACTTGCCAAGACAAAGGAATTATATGAACACAATTACGAAACACTTTTCATACAAATAAAGTCAGATTTAAACAATTAGGAAATATTAATTGTTCATGGGTAGGCTGAGCTAATATAATAAAAATGACAATTTTACCTAAATTAACCCACTTATTTAGTGCCATACCAATCAAACCAACAAATCATTATTTTATAGAACTAGAAAGAGTAACAACAAAATTAATCTGGAAGAACAAAAGATCAATAATATTAATGGAATTAATGGAAAAAAATGTGAAGGATGGTGGCCTCGTAGTACCAAATATCAAACTGTTTTACCAAGCAATGATCCTCAAAACAGTCTGGTACTGGCTAAGAAACTTTTGTTACAAATAACTCAGTATTTGACAAAAAGTGCTGGGAAAACTAGAAAACATTATGGCAGAAACTAGGCATAGACCAACATCTCACACCACATACCAAGATAAAAGAAAAATGGATATTTGATCTAGAAATAAAGTGACATCATAAACAAAAAAACTCAGAAGATTTCATCCATCAGACTTACAGATAATGGGAGAATTTATGACCAAACAAGACATATAAAAGAGTACAAAAAACGGAATGGATAATTTTGATTATATTATGTTTAAAAGTTTCTGTACAAACAAAACCAGTGCAATCAAGATTAAAAGGGAAACAAAAACTGGGAAGAAATTTTTATAGCAAATGTCTCTGATGAAGGCTTAATTTCTTAAACATATAGAGAACTGAGTCAAATTTATAAGACTACAACATATTCCCCAATTGATAAATGGTCAAATGATAATAACAGGCAGTTCTCAAAGAAATTAAAACTGTCTATAGTCATAAGAGAAAATGCTTGAAATCATTATTGGTTGGAGAAATGCAAATTAAAACAACTCTTAGATAATATCTCACACTTATTAGATTGGCTAATGTGCCCCAAAAGAAAAATAATAAACGTTGGATGGGTTATGGGAAAATTGCTGTCTCTCTGAGAGGGCAGGTAATGTTATATAGGTTATACATATGCTACCATGTAATACATATTTCCACATTTGTTACATTGTGACAAAAGGCACATATTGCTTAAACTTCAATATGCATTCAGACACCTAACTCTCAATTGTAATGAAAATCTAATGAGTATACCTTGTGTTAAACCCTAAAAACTTTTGTCAAAGATCTTCCTACTGCTTGTCACCTTGAATAATATGGAGTTACCTAATAGGATCACAAATTTAGATCTGGAAAGAAACCTCACAGGCCTTATAGTTCAATCTCTTCATGTTACCAATGAAGAAACCGAGTCTTAGAGAGATTAAATTAAATTGCCCAAGGTGAGAGTGAAAATTCTAACCTGGGTGGTCTAACTTCAAATCTAGCTCTCCTTCCCACTGCTCCATGGAGTTTGATGACTTTAACAATGTCCTTTAGATATAGTAACTTAACTAATGATCAGAGAAAACAAAGTCTTTCATGTAGGATATAGCTAAAATGGAGAAAACAGGGTTTTTTCCATCTTACAAATGAGGGGATCTCCAGAATTATATAACTGTGGCTCAAGTCTGAAATAAGCCAGGGTGCATACAAAAGAAGAATGAATTATGTACCAGATACACTCCAAACCAGTTCTCTAACAAAGCCAACCGAATCCAGGAAACAGACAAACCACAGTGATGCCATGTAGGGAGAACTACAAAAACCACCACAGAATTCTTGGGAAAATAATGGGGGTGGAGAAGTGTTCTTTTCTGTTCTGACAAACAGTATTTCTTTAAATACAGATGAGGAAAACAAAGGCAGATATTTGTCCAAGGCTTTTGTTATTTGTTTTTTAACACAGGGAAAAGTGTGAAGAATTTGATTGTCCCGTCCTAAAATTAAAGTTATAATTAACTTTCAAATAAATTCCTTTTAAGGATAACTTTTGGTTCACTTAAGAATTCAACACTTACAAATATTCATTTTTTCCATTACTGCTGACTAAACTAATGCTTTTTGGTCAGGAAGGGAGACAAGAATGGGAATAAACACCCAAAGGGAGAAGAGTCAGTGACATTCAAACGCCAGCCCTTTTCTTCTTTTCTCTCAATAAGAAAACCATCAGAGAAACTCTACTTTCTTTGATGTTTAAAAAAAAAAAAACTCCCATCGTCTCTTTGGATTTTGTTTTAAAGAATAGAGTTGCTTTTCCAACATAAGCTTTCAAACTCAAAGGGGCAGAAGATAACTTTGAGGTTTTTTATTTCCACTTGCTACTCCCCAAAAGTAACTCTTCTCTCTTGAATGGTGATCAAATACAGCTGACACCTGGGGAAAAATGGTGAAGGATCCCCACTGGCCCTATATATTTATACCCCAATGTCATTGTAAAAGCTAACATCTGTTAAGAATATTAAAAATAGTGGCTAAAGCATTAAAAAAGCCCAGAAATAGAAATGATGGTTTCAAAGTTATCCTAAGCAACCCTGCAAGGCCTTGGCATATTTTTAGAATGATCTAATGAATTTTTACTTCTACAAAGAATAAAAATAACAGGATCATATGAAAATCACTGAGTGCTGTCAGCAGGGCTACCAAGAGAATTGCAATCCATGGAGAGAACTGCTTGAAATCAGCAAGCAAGAGCCTGGGACTCCCCCCCCCCCTCCAAAATCTTGATTTTTTTGGTGCTGGGATTTTTTTGTGTGTGAGGGATCTGAAGACAGAATGAGGGCTCCCTCCAGCAGCATGCTGGTTCTTTGTATTGATTTCAAAATTGTGCTGAACAATTGAAAACTTAAGGAATACATAAAAATGATGATTTGTCTCTGTGGTTCTTTAAAATAGATACTTTTTACAGAGTCCTTCAAATTAGCCAAATGCTCTTTGACCACAGTGTCACTGGAGGGGAGAAGCAATATGATTAACACAAAAAGGGGGAAAAGCCCTTCCTCTTTCCCAGTTATTTCTTCTTGGAATGAGAATTTCATCTTCCTTCCTCCCTCCCTCCATCTTATTTTCCCTTCTTCCCTCCTTTTTTCCCTTACTTTCTTTTTGGAGGGGGAGTGGTATGAAGACAGTAAGCCTACCTTCCTTATAAGGTTACCTTTAAAGTGATATTAAAATATATTTATATCCTTTGAATCTATAATAAGAGATGGTTGAGATAGGCAGCCTAGAACTCTGTTCCATATATAGCAGGAAGAGACATCATTCAAGGGTCTAAATTTTTGCCACTGAAAACAATTTGACAATCTGGCTATGGAAAACTGAGAGTTGAATATAATCAGAATCACAAGGTTTTCATGTGGGAGGAATAAACACATCTTGATCACAGTTTAATAAACTATATTTTTTCTAAGGCAGCAAATATCATCCACTGTCATGGGTGCTATTTAATTTCCTGTGATGGTGGGCACTTGAATTGGATGTCTAAAAACTGGAAGGCAAGTTCAAGGAATATAACTAAAGGAATTGGTTGTATCCCTAAGCATATGCTAGCGGGAGTATTAGCAATATCATGTAGCACCAGTAATAATGATAGCTAAATAGCAATAACTCATATTTGTTTAGAGCTTTAACTTTTAGCAAGTATTTCAATTCAGTTCCATTCCATAAACAGTCTTAATTAAGCATCTACTCCGTGCTAGGCATTATGCAAGGTGTTAGGTTTAAAAGACAAAAATGAAATAATCCCTGTCCCCAAGGGGCTTATGTTCTATTGGGAGGAAACAATGTGTGTACAAGGAAATATAAAATATATACAAAGTAGCTTCAAGGAGAAGAATATGTACAAACCATCGAAGTAGGCATCACAAATATTATCTTTGTTTTGAGAGGAGGAAATTGAGGTCAAAAGGTCATAGGATTATAAGATCTAAAAATGGAGGCCATCTAGTCTAATCCCTTCATTTAATAGATAAGAAAAATGTTACCCAGTAAGGCTAAGTGCTGTGCCCATGGTCTCAAAGACAAATGTTGCAGAACTGGGATTTCAGCTCAGGTCCCTTAGGTCCAATGAGATACTCTTTCTCTTGAACTATGTATGATATTTCTACTGTACTTTGAAATGACAAGCTGAAAGTGACACTGCAAATAGGTGACAGAGCAGGGATTTCTAGTCTACTGCTCTATCTACATCTATCCTCCCTACTGGCATCCAATTATGGGCTAGTTTCCCTCAATATATGGCAGCAAGCAAATCATGGACATTTCTTCAGTTCTTGCTATATACTAGCTTAGGAGGGGCATACACAGAAGTTTCCGTTTCAGTTTCAGTTCCTGATCCCAAGTATCTCATAATCTAGTTGGAGAGAGAGAATATAAATATGAAGAGATAATCAAGAAAATAAAACTGTCCAATGGAAGCATGAAATGAGTGGAGAGGAAAGTATCATAGACATTGTGGGCTGGAGTACTTAAGAAAAATAATTTAGGAAAGGAGGAATTCAGCTTGATCTGGAAAGATGGCCATTATTGATGACCTTATCTCTCCCAGAAAACAACTCCTATCTTAACAAGGAGCAATAGGGAGGTTCATAGACAAATATCATCCCACATATTTACTTTGTTAAAGCATTTCATGGACTGGTTCATCTGGAGGCTACATAATCACATGAAAAATTTTTCTTCTGATGTTGGGTCATAGATCATTAAGTTCCAGCTCATTCATATCAGAATGAGAATCATAGAAATTCATTGATACAATGGACGTTGGCATCCATCTAATCCAACTCATACTCAAAAAAAGAAAACTATAATATGCTAGATGAGTGGTCATCCAGCCTGTGCTTGAAGCTTTCTACCTCCTGAAATGGCTCATTCCACTGTTGAAAAGTTCTAATTTTTAGGAAGTTTTTCTTTACCTGTTTACAACTTTCACTCATTGCTCCTAGTTTGAGGCTAACTGGCAGTAGATACAAAGCACTAGACCTGGAATCAGGAAGATCTGGATTCAAATTTGCCCTCAGACAGTGACCTGAGGCAAGTTACTCTATCTGCTAAGGTTTCCTAATCTTATAAAATAATCAGTAACAATATCTCTTCCAGAGTTGTTGTGAGCATAAAATGAGGTAAAATTATTAAAACATTTTATAAACCTTAAAGTATTATATAAATGCTATCATCATCACCATTATTATCATTATTACTCTATGAGACCAAAAATAATGTCTAATCTTTTTTTTGCACATTAAAGTCAGTCATCTACCTGAAAACAGTTTTCAAGGCCCCATGAATCTTCTCTTGAATGGGTTAAAAATTCCCAATTCCTTTAAGTCATCTGCATATGTCAGAGATTAAAAATACACACCAATCTTTCTGTTCTCCTTTAGACAGTTTCTAAATAGCTAGTTGGTACAGTGGATAAAGTGCTGGGTCTGGAGTCAGGAGGACCTGAGTTCAAATCTGACCTCAGACACTTACTAGCTGATATAAAAATGGAAACTTGAATCCAGGACTTCAATCCCCAGAAGTCTTTGCTCCACTTCCCCAGAATGCTTTGTAATATCACTGAATTCTCACCTGGGTGGAGATCGAGATGGGGTATTTAACCTGATTGGAAAGGCTTTTGGCTCTCTTTTCTTTCCTGTTTCTGCTTGCAAGCAGACGAGTCTTTCATGATGTAGGTGAGGCTGTGTCTAGGCCTCTCTGGGCCTAGACATGTGCTTTCTTATTCTGTAATTTTCTTTAATCCTTAACCTTTAATAAACCTCTAAAAATATAATACTCCTTGCAGAGAGAAGCTAATTTCTACTTGCCTCAGTTTCCCTAAATTTTAACTGTTACAGTATGTGACCCTGGGCAAGTCATTTAACTTTGTTTTGTCTCAGTTTCCTCATTTGTAAAATGAACTGGAAAAGGAAATGACAAACTACTTCAGTATTTTTTGCCAAGAAAACCTCACATGGGGTCACAGTGAGACACAATTGAAAATGACTCAACAACAGAAAGTTTCAAATTATCCATGACTTCCTAAAGTATGATCCCCAGAATTGAACATAAAACTCTAGATATAGTCTTACCAGGGTAAAATACTGGAGCAATGTCCTGAATTTATTTCTGGAAAATATACTTCCCAATTAGCCCAATATGACAGTTTTTTCTCATTGTCTTGTCACAGAACTGAGTCATATTGGAATTGACAGATGATCAAATTCCTACAGCTTTTCTTTTCATGAACTATCTTTAATCATGCTTTCCCTATTTTGTACTGTGAAGTTGATTTTTTGAATCCAATTACAAGACTTTGCATTTTTTCATATTAAAAAATTTTCTGGCCTGTCAAGATCTTTGTGTGTTGTGACTTTACCGTCAAGTATGTTAGCAGCTTTGTGCCACTTACAAATTTTATGAATACGTTATTTAAACCTATAAACAAGCTATTGATAAAAATATTATATAACACAAGGCAAAGCACAGATGTCTATACCACTCCAAAGGAAGGAATTGGCTGATTCCAATATTCTGTCATAGCATTAAGGACTCTTTTTTGAGTCTGGCCATTTATTCATTCTAAGTTAATTTAATATTTTTTTTATCATCTAGGTCACATATCTTCCCCACCCAAAATATAGAATGAGAATGCCTTATGAAATTCTTCAATTAATTTAGGTAATATCTATTATATAATATATCTATTATACTCTCATCTAGTAACTTAGTAGCTGAGTAACTCTGTTTTAAAAAAGGAATAAAAATAATATGGTATAATCTCTTCATGATGAAATTATACTGCATCTTAGTAATCACTTTCATTTTCTAGATGCTCACTAACCATCTCATTATTAATTTACTTATGTATAGTGGAACATGGAAGAATCCTCTAGTAGTACTGCCAGGAATACTAACAGTCATATTGAGTTGAGTATGTATGGCAAGGGAAGAGAAAGACAACTCTTTCTTTTCTTTCTTTTTTTTTAAACTTTATTAGTGGGAAAAAAAAGGATAAACAAAGACAGGATAGAATAGGAATGTTGCTTGGAGTAGATGGGATCATGATAACTGACAACAGAGAGGAGACAAAACTACTTAATCCTTACCTTAAAATTGTTTGCTTTTTGTCTATTGTCCTTCTGTACTACCACTCTTATTTTGAATTACCTTTTAAATTACAATGACCTTATTTGGTATTTGAGCAATTTCATGTACCAATTGCTTCAGTAGCTAAGAATTGGTTTATCTGGGAACAATAACTCAAAATGATTACGAGCAAGTAAGTCCTTTGAAAAATTTATTTATTTAGCAATTACTTCCTTAATAAATCTTGGATAGTCAATCCCTATTAGCCATTTTTGGGGTTATATTCTTTGTATCCTCAGTATCTAGCTTGTTGAATGAATAAATAAATGATATTCTATATATCAAGGACATTTGTTGTGGATGCTATCACACATTCTCCCCAAGTTTAAATGGTTTAAGGCACAGGCATAGTTCTTAATTATGGAGGTCCAGAACAAAGATACAGGAAGCATCATAATAGAGGTTTGTTCTTTAGCTAATTGACTAAGGGTACTCCTTTGGTTGATGTGATGAATTCAAAAAAAATGAGAACCAAAGAGGTATAGAACTTCAGACTTTAGTTTCTTCATTTTTGAGTTGATTGTTTTTGCTACTAATCTAGAAATGTCTCTGTGAATGGAGACATCAGGAGAACTGCAGTATCAATGTTTATCCACTAAGCATTTGCACCCTTGCAGTTGTTATCAGTAGTATCTTTTTTTCTCATTGACTCAGTCTCACTAAATCTTGTTCTTCTACTGAGGACCATAATATATCATTATAAACATTTTATGGAATCACAAAATCTCAGAAATATGAATCATGAGAGTTCATCTAGTCCAGTTGAACAGAAACACTGTCAAAAGAATCCCAAGGTCCATGAAACTTTCTCACAAGCATAACCAGAGTCCAGGGGAAAGTGGGTTCAATCTTGTGAACTCTATGAAAAGAAGAAAAAGATTTTAAAAAAACAGGAGCTGTGTTACTGGAAATTTTTTCTTCCTGTCATATTGTACTCAAGTAGCTCCCTTTAGAAATGTTTTGGATTCTCTGTATAGCTTTGAATCTGTCTTCCCACATAGAATGCAGTTTCTTTTTAGCTCCTAAGTGTAGACACTGATGCCAGCTGCTAAAGTTTTGAAGGATTATGCAAGGATGTCAATGAAAGGACAAGTAATTCAAACTCTTCTGGAACTTTGAGTCTTGCAAGGTACCTCTGGTAAGGGAGCAGAGGAGATTTAAGCAAAGCCAAAGTTGAGGCACTCTTCTTTCCTTTTCCTTTCTCCTTCCACCAAAGTGGTTCCTTCAACAGGGATATTGCTAGAATGTTTTCTCTTGGCTTTTGCTCACTCAGATTTTTCTCAGGCCCAAACTCTTAGATTTCAAAGACAAAACTTAGACTGGAACTAAATTTCTTCAGACAATCCAAATATGTTTCTTGTGCGACTCAATCCACTTGATTAAGAACTTTTCTCACATCATTAAGATATTACTTTTTAAAAAATAGGAATAAGATGATTTGATTAATTTACTCTACTAAGTCCCATATTTATATTTGTATTGAGCCAAAAAAAACCACAACTGTAATTTTGACTTACTCTCCTTAGTTTTGCTATTTGGAATCAATTAAAACATGCCTAATCCCTTTTCCATTTGACAGCTTTTTGAAGACTTCCTACAGCTTCCATGTTCATCTTAAATATTTCCTTATTGCTAGCCTCAGTACAATAATGCCTTCAAGCACTGGATAGCATGATTTTTTAATCCCTTCACCACCTTGGTTTCTCTTTTGGAAGTGCTTCAATTTTTCAATGTTCTTCATAAATTCAGATGCCCAGAAGCTGGACACAATGATGCAGATGTGGCATAAGCAGGGCAAAGAAAAAAGGAACTGTAACCTGATTACTGATTTTATTGCATTTGATGGTAGGAGAATCCTGAAGGATCTGTGTTTGTTGATTTTTTCCATGATAAATGATAGAAATGTAGCTCATATAAGGTTAAAAAAAAGGCCTCCTCAAGCAACTGAAATTTTATGTCAATGTGGTCTGGTATAGATTTATTAGAAAAGTGCCATGAGTGTAAAAATGGAAGCGACAGACTTACGATAGCCCACCTGTTTACAAAGTCATTGACAGATGGTCCACACTCATTTAAGCTATCATTATCATATAAATTGTCTAGAAAAGAGTAAGGAATTCCATATAATTCATGGTATTTGACAAGGACATCAAAGCTAATAGGACATCTATTACTGGTCTTCCAGGTAAAATTTCACAAAAGAATAGATTGCAACCTTTCAGTACTCTAAATCAGCCTTTTAAAGGGGACTAGAAAATATGTGCAGTCATTCAGGAACTTGAGGACTACGTATTGAGTGATTCAAATAAGCCAGATGGAATAGGAATTTAGCTGTGAACAATCTTAATATGCTTATCCATTCTCCTTCTGTTTTTAGGGCCAAAGTCCAGGCTGCTCAATTCCTCTGTAGGAGATTGCATAATAAGACAGAGCTCCTTAGCAACCTGAAGCAGATTTAGGGCACTCCTAGAAAGATTAGTAAAAGTTTGTTTTTGTACATGTACATTTATTTAAAAACAATCTTTCAACCAAACCATATTGTATTAAGTGGTACTATATTTAAATGGGTCACATAACAGTTGACATTTTTTATGTTTTGGGGTTTATTTTAAAAATGATTTTCAACTAACAAGTATTTGTTGTCTCTCCTTCTACCATATCCAGTTTTACCAAAAAAAAAAAAAAGATAAAAAGATCTTTGTAACAAATATGCATATTTATGTGTTTCTCATTCTGTCATTACAAGCACTTTGGATCATGTTTGGTCATTGTGTTGTACAAATATTTTCTTTGCAATCATTCAAGGTAACAGAGAATACGCAAAATAAAAGGCTTGTACTTAGGGTGGTTTTAGGGTGACTATTGTGAAGGAGAACTCCCACCAAAAATAAGGCATGAAAAATGGAATGAATTCTTCAGTCTCAGTGCTCATTTTCTCAGATGGTAGGATACTATAGTTTGAAAGAGAAGCAGAAAAGTAATGATTATCTAGTATAAACCTCTTATTTTATAAGTCAGAAATTAAAAGACAAGCTAGGTTAAATGATTTGTCCATGATCACACAGGTAATAAAAAGCAGAACCATGTTTTAAACTCCTGTCCTTTTTATGCAACCCATTTCTCTTTTCAACTACACATTACCTTTGTAGTAGGAAATTTTTAGGGTGAGAAAATAGAAGATAATCTGGATAGAGGCCCGATTCAGGCCAAGACCTTTGCTCCAAACTGGAGATGATTATTTAAAAAAAGAGCGATGATAGAAAATAGTCTTGGAGTTTATTACATTTAAAGTATAAATGGCAGCTTTCTAAAGAAAAGAGCCATAGCCAGGTAAGAAGTATTTTATGGGTAAAAAAGACAAAGTATTATGCCTGAGCACCTTTACATTGTTGGTGGCTACTTAGAACTTGATCCAGATGAGCAGAGGTGAAGTAGTACTTTGAAAGAACCAAAACCCTTGAAGCTGAGTTTCATTTCATTGTCATAATTCACTACTGAAGGATTTCATACAATAGTAGGTTAAATAAGGAGTAAGAGCCAATTTCCTTTCAATTTATTGGAACATCTAATATTCTGGAGCATTCTAGCAGTGTAAGTAGCCTGTGGAAAGTGAATAAATCCATCTTTGTCTTTAATGTTGGAAAGAAAGAAGGTATGCACAATTGAGTTTCCTGGGAGAGTTAATTGAAATGGATATATCACTATCTCCCCTAAGGACAATGAATCCTTAGAAGATGGCCAAGGGAGTTGTATATGTGTATGTTTCTCATTTTTTTCTAGAGCTCTGTTTGTTATCTCTCTTCTTCTACCCATAGTGAAATCCATGATGTTAAGATTGTCCTCCTACAGCCTAGGGCTGCTCCTCTGATAGGTCTGAAAAATTTCCCTATCATCTAAAAGGTGGTTTGCCCTGGGTAGAACAATGATCTGGTGGAATTTATAAGAGGTTGTGCTTTGGCAAATTCTGTTTAATATTTGTTTCATTAGTGATATGGTCTGAATCCCAAAGAACTTTTAAGTCTTGAGTCCTTTATGAGCCAGCAACACCATAAAATAAAACTAGATCTTTAGTCTTTCTCCATTCTGCAGTCCATAGCTTATAAGAAATATTTATTGGTAATACGAAATAAATGTAATTTCCCTTCTTACCTATTGAGCAGGAAGACATCAAAGTAATTTCTGAGATGCTTTTTTCCCCTCTCCCTAGTACCTATCTGTGCACATTTTTTGTTCCTAATCTTTGACTGTGATGTTTATAATGTATAAAAATCTAAGAAGAAACTAATGAACTCAGCAAAACTTTCATACTACTTATTGGTGAGCGGATCACCCAAAAAGTATACATCTCAAACAAAAAGGTTAATAAACAATAAATGTCTTAGACTGATTTCATCAGTCTACTTTTTAATATTACTACACATGTATATTCTGCTTTAAGAATTTCAGATATATATATATATATATATGTGTGTGTGTGTATATATTTATACATAATGGTAGTCATCTGGATGAAGGCAAGAATTACTATTATTATGATGATTTTATATATTAATAAACTGGGGATTTGGGGCAGGAAGATCTGGTCAAATCCCACATCAGACAGTTACTAGGAATATAACTCTGTCCAAATCACTTAACCTCTCCATGACTCAGTTGTTTACTAATAAAGTGAGGGGACTTGATTTGGCCTCGAAGGCATCCTCTATTTACAAATCTATGATCTTATTATGATCAAAATCAGAAAATTCCAAGTATGTTTCTTTTCAAGAACTAATAGGATTTGATCCTGTGTTTTTTAAAGGAAAGGTTTTTTTTTTTAAATTCTCATATAGTCATGTGTATTCTCAATTCAACATAATCAGAGATCCTACTCAGAATCTAACAGAACTTGCTATTTATAAAGCATGTAGTTGAACACGTATTCCACAGTTTTCCCTATAGGTCTTTCAAATGATAAGGAAAACTAAAATCTAAATAGAAAATATTTTAACACGATGTGGGTACTAGATGTTCATGGCAAGATACTCAGAATGTGTACAGGAAGAAGATATATTTCTTTTGGCTCTGAAAACATCATATGGTTACAGATGACATTTTATGGTATCTTTTTATTTAAATGTGCTATTAGAGCACAGAACATTGGCTGATTGATTCATTCGGGTCACTGATGCAGAGAAATGGCCACATCAATAACTCCTCCTCTTACTCCTTTACACAATACAATTTCCTGCTTTCTTCATATGTAATTGTTCTCCCTTTGAAATTCTAAAGATTCAAAGACATCTCTCACTAAACAACCTGACTTAGAAAACATGCAAAATCCTGTGAAATACAGCTCTGCTACCTTTCCCCCAGAAATATAAGATCACAGAATCACGAGGCTGGAAGGAATTTCAGGATTTATTTTGCTAAAGTCAGAACCACTAACTATCAAAGACCCTGCTATTCTCTCCTGAAGCTCTCTGGGTATCTTTTATACTAGGATTTCAATAAGTCTCCCCTGTCCAGCAGTAAGAAAAATCAAGGAACACCAAACTTTCTGGTGCTGATGTTCTATAGTCTTAGGATCAGGATACTATTAGAGATTTTAAAAAACATTGATTTTACTGACCAGAAGGACTAAATGGTGCAGTGGCTTCATTCCCCTGAAAAGATCTAATTTTTATTTTTATTTTTTTAAACCCTTACCTTTCCATCTTGGAGTCAATACTCCAATATTGGCTCCAAGGCAAAAGAGTGTAAAGGGCTAGGCAATGGGGGTCAAGTGACTTTCCCAGGGTCACACAGCTAGGAAGTGTCTGAAGCCAGATTTGAACCTAGGACCTCCTGTCTCTAGGCCTGGCTCTCAATCCACTGAGCTACCCAGATGCCCCCCAAAGTTCTAATTTTTAAAGAAATGTTTCCAAATGCTTTTAGGACAAAAGGTTTACTAACATGATTTCTACTGGATCTTACAAATGAAGTTTGTGAAGATCATCATTCTCTAGGAGCAGAAGAGAGTGAGTTAATAGTGGAATCGATGAAAAGAAGTCCATTTTGAAACATTATTTAAATATTTAATCACATTCCTGATGGGCCATGATGAAGTCTGTATTATTCAGAATTCTAAACACTAAAATAGGACTTAAAAATACTACAACTCTGGTTCAAGAGAAGTTAGGTAACCTTAAAAATCTTAAGTAAAACAGTTTTTTTTTTGTCTTTAGAAGAATCAAAAAGTATCTAATCAAATTTATTCGTTTTATAGATGATATTATTGTCAGACAAGTACCGGTGGTAGAGACAAGATGAAAACACTGGGCTCCTGATCTATAATCCAATATTATTCTGCGCAATCTTAGCCAATTTCTTTCTTTGTAAAATGATATTCATGATTAGTTTATTTGTATGTGAAGGAATCAGGATACTCAGTATATTTAAATCTCCACTCAGATTTTAAAAATGCTTCCATAAAAATGTTAAAAAAAAAAACCCCAAACCAAAACTGGTTAATGGAAAATGTTTCTGTCAGACCAATTTGCTTGGTTTCCAATCTATATAATATCCCTAGTAATAGTGTATTGGTAGTCTGTTTTGGATAGAGAAATCATATACTGAAATTCTTAGGAATTTAGGTTCAGTATCCTCCTTCTCCCAACTGCATTCGTTCCAGGTAATTTCTGCCTTTTCTGGCTTTTATGACATTATTTCTGATTTGAGAGAGTTTGTGTTGGAGGAACCCAACTTTTTACTTCCCTAGCTCTCATATCTACATTATCTTTCATTTGAGGATAATTTATTTTGGCCAGCTGGTTGCTTTACTGTATGTTTTTAAGTGAAGCATATCTAATTCAATCTTCCCCATTTCTGTGAGAACTCGGAAATTTCACAAGAAAAGAAATGAAAAGCCTGAAATAATCTGAAATGGCATCCCATGTGGAAATCATCAAGTGAATTAAAAAGACTATACAAAATATCTATAGGATGATGGTCATTTTACAGGGCAACATGAGAAAAACAACAACAACAACAACCTTATTATATGAATAGTCAAAGGAAGAAGAGACCTGGAGTTTACTAAAGGATATTTTGTTGTTGTTAGCTTTATGTTATCCCTTCCTGGGAAGCTAAAAAGGGGAATACCCAAGGAGTCCCATCCTTTCTACCACCACGAACCTTAAAGAATCAACAGAAATTCTCAAATCAATGAAAAGATTGTATGCGAAAAGGTTATATATAGAAAGAACAGCCATAGCATTAATAAAGTTCAGTGTCTTTGGACCATCTCTGACAAAGCCTTGAGTACTATCTAAATTAGTATTCTAATAGAACTTGCAACTGGGAGAGGCTAAAGTTATGGCAGCTTATCAGAAAGCCTATTCTCATGGAATCTCCAAGCTTTGGTTCATATAAGTATTTATTTATTTATTCACATGAATTCTTAGCTTTATTCCAAACTCCTAAAATATTTATCCATCCTTAATTGATACCCATAGATAGAATTAAGCCAAGAATCCTAGCTATAGCTATTCTTTCTATGACTTTTGAGCATTTCATGAGCTCAGACCTACTCCTTTCATATTTTCTTTTCACTTTACCTCAAAATACTCTTTATTTTCTCATATGTGTAAGCATGCATACATATACATACTTCAATGGATAAAGAAAAATTATATTGTGTCATTTGAAGAGAGGGCAGAGGTGAAGGGAGAAGGAAAGATGGTGGCAGAAGGGAGAGAGAAAAATATTTCAAGAGTGGTTAGTTATAGGTATTGAAAAATGGAAATGTACAGGCTAATTTATTGGATGATTTAGGGAATATGCAAAATAAGTTATTGCTTATTATAATGAGTACTTTTTTCCAATGATCATACTTATATTTCCATATTTAAATTGTCATGGGCCCAAGTTGGACATCTGATGTTGAGTATGTCATTTTAGTTATATTCCCTTCAAAGAAGACCAACATCTGCTCCCCTGACCTCATAAGTATTTATTGAAGACTGATTATCATGGCTATGTCTATAATCCAAAGTGAAATAGAGAAATGAAGAAGCCCAAAATAAAACACTGTTTACATAGAAGAGTTGATGAAAACTTACTCATGCCTGAAGTTTTCATATATTAGAATCTGTACATTATAATGAGGTAAGATGTGGAGATGGGCTTACTGCAGAATATAGTGTATCTCGCTCCCTATTCCATTGTTTTCATGTAGAGGGTGAAGGAAAACAAGTTGTAATTTGAGCTTGTGTCATTTTGGGGAAGGATATTGAATATTAGCCACCAGAAGGTATTTTTATAGAAACCTTTTCATATTTCAACATAGTATAAACGATTCTCTTTAAGTGTTTGTTGATAGAATGGGGAGGTTCTATTAGATCTCAGTCCTTATTTAATCAAGAAATATTTATTGCTGTCTACTATTTGTCAAGCATTTTGTGAGGTACTGAGGATACAAATAAAAAGAATGAAATAATCCCTTCTCGAATTATCTCACACTACAATGGTGATAAACAAAGGTGCTACTGCTTCTATTACAAATTTGATTCTGTGCTAACTAGAAACAGGAGTTCTTGGTCCAGGGTCCCCAAATCCAAAATACTATGTTACTAAGGTGTCTAGGGAATCTTCAGAAAACTCTGTGAGGTTTGTACAGAACAAGTTTTTTTTTTTTTAATTTAAAACCCTTACCTTCCGTCTTGGAGTCAATACTGTGTATTGGCTCCAAGGCAGAAGAGTGGTAAGGGCTAGGCAATGGGGGTCAAGTGACTTGCCCAGGGTCACACAGCTGGGAAGTGTCTGAGGCCAGATTTGAACCTAGGAAGAACAAGTTTATATTACATGGGCAACTAATTTCAATTACTTTTTCCTTTGGATCTTCAATAATGATATTAAAATAAGAGGAAGGATTTGAATTCAAATCTTCCTGAGTCCAAGTATTATGCTCTGTCTTCTATGAACAACAAAGTCTGAAGAGACAAAAAGTATTTTAAGAAAAAGATTGAAAGTAAAGAAAAATGTAATTTCAACTTTAGATGATTTGGATTTTTTTGTCAACCTGAATCCAGTTATCTTGGAAGAGTGGTGTGTGTGTGTATGTGTGTGTGTGTGAGTGTGTGTGTGTGGGTGTATGTGATAATCCTTGTTTCAGGACTGCAGGTGAAGTTCAGTGTAGTCTGGAAACTGATGCATAAGTGCATATTTAGTGATCATTCACATAGCTTGCTATTTATGATTCATTTTTATTAACCTGGCTTAGCATTATAAGGGTGATTTCTTAACTTGCTTGGGTATTTTTTTTCATTCTTCAAAATTTGAAACACAATTATATTATAATTCTAACTACAAATCTTGAATATTATATACCTGCAGAGAGAATGAGCTGATATTAAAGTGCCTGAGAGTTTTATTAATTTAAAGCAGTTCTGGTTTTCATTTCACAGGAGGGCTAAAATTCTGAGGGAAAAATCCATTTCTTCCACTAGTATCCCTGGATTAAGAAAGATAAGAGAGTAAGCACTGAAAGATAATGAAGTTACTCACATAATGATTTAAATGGATACAAATTCAATACTATTAAAAATCGGGTTTTATTTTTAAATCATCTTTTATATTTTGGTAGCATAAAGTTAGGAAGAACAATGTAGGTAAAATTAATGTCACAAATTCCATCTTATATCAACCTTCCATTTTATATAAAATCTAATAAGGGAAAGGCCTGTTTTACTCTGCAAAACAAGGATTCTTAACTTCTCATGACCATGAACTATGAACACAAGAAAATATTCTGATAATTATATTTAAATATAATAGTTTTCTTTTTAAATCTCTGTATTTTATTTTCTGCATTTAAAATACTGTTCTGAGAATAGATCCATCATCTTGACTATCAAGGGGATCCATGACACAAAAAAGTTAAGCATGTATGTCCTTGCATTCTCTCCAAAGAGCAAATGCAGAAGACTGGTGTCTTTACACAGTGCCTCTAGTGAAAAATCTCAGAGTATGAAGCAGAGCTAGTGTAGTTAAAAAGAGTTCTGGATTTAATCAAAGAACTTAGATCACAGTCTCCCTTTCACATTGGGCAACTCATTTCCTTTCTCTTGACCTCAGTTTCTTCATTTCTAAAATGAGAAGGCTGGACTAGATTTTCCTCAAGGGATTTTCCTCTTCTGAACATCATGATTGCATAAGCAAAGAAAGGCTTATGTGGACATGTGTGTTTCACAGGAGAATAACATGTTTCAGAGAATTCTAATCAATCTAACAATAAGATGCAAATGTTTAAACCATTTCCCAAACCTGCTCTTATTCCTTGAGATGCCAGCATGGATATAAGGAACACATGAATCTCTGCCAAGATGGTTGCATGATCAGGAGGCCCCAGCTTTCCCATTCCTACTCTAGCAAAATATTAAGTTCATAACAGACTGAGTAATGAGCAAGAAATAAGATTATAAAAGTTCAGAAGTTGGAGAGCAATAGGAAAAGGAGACTCTAAGAAAGTAAGCTCTAGCAAGAACAGAGAAAGAATATGTATAACCTATAAGGTTCTGTGCTGGCAACCAGAAAGAGTGAGATCTCCCTAGGAAAGCTCTAAGGTAGCCAGAAAGGCTCTCCATGTGGACCTTTGCACCCCCTCAGAGAGGCTTCAGGCAGTGACTAGAACTATCAAGACTTGGTGATTGTCCAAATGTTTTGGCAAAGACAGCTCTGGGCCAAGATCTCAGAGGTCTCTAATACTGTTCTGAAATACAAATGAAAGGGACTTGAAAATCCAGTACTGTGAAACTCAGAGACCTAAGGGGGACAAAAGATTGGATTAGAGAGGTCAACACAGACCCAGTGTATGACTAAGTAGAGGTGACCATTCTGGGCAGTAGGGCAGCAGAAAGTGGAGCTTTTTCCTATCACAAAATTCTAATTTAGGAACTCTAATTTGAGTAAATCAAAGAAACCCATATCCAGAATAAAACCTGATTGCAACTCTAAAACCACAATTTTAAGGGAAAATGGATTTTCCTCAAGGGATGAATGACAATCAAGGAAAAAATTAAGCAAGAGATAAAAAATTAAATAAAAGCTCAAAGAAAGAAATGATAAGAGAATAAGTAACAAAAAACAAAATGATCAAACATCCACAAGAAAAGGATACCCTGAAAACAATGATAATGACTAATATTTATACATTGCTTTAAGGTTTGCTAACTCATTTGATCCTCACAATATCTCTGTGAGGTAAATGTTATTATTTTAATTTCATAAGTGAGAAAACAAATTTGTAGAAAGTTAAGTGACTTGTCTAGTGTCACCAAGCAGGATTTGAACTTAAATCTTCCTTACCCCAAGTCTTGGGTTCTCTATACTATGTCACAATGACTCAATGAGACAAGAAATATTAAAAACAAAATCAAAAGATTTGAAAAATGTAAAGTATAAGTAGAAAAAACTTACCTTGAAAATAAGACAAGAGAAAATTTAGAATCATTATACTCCCTATTAACTATGATTTTTAAAAAACCTGGATAATATATTTCAAAAAATCATAAAACTGACTAGACTTATTAGAAATGGAGAGAAAAGTAAAACTAGAAAGAACCCATTAATCACTTTCTAAAGGAACTCCAAAAAAAGTAGCAGAAATATCAGTCAAAATCCAGAGTTCCCATGTCAAAGAAAAAATACTTCAAACATCCAGACAGAACCAGTTCAAGTACCAAGGAACTAAAATTAGTATCACATAAGATTTAGCAACTTCTCCTACAGGAGAAGGGACCTTGGACTACAATCAAGATCAAAGACAGAGGCTTACAACTAACTTACCCTGCAAAGTTGAATAATAAAACTCTATAGGGCAAAAAAAGCAGAAACTTTGAAATGCAAAACCAAAATTCTAGACAGACTTCAGAAAGGACATTTATTGAGCAATTGGAAGGAGCTCTAAGATGTTGGTGTGCTAACATTCTAATAGAGGAAAAAGAAAGAATTGTCATTTTATAACCTTAATGTTTTTGAAATCGGGTCCGTGAAAAGAGTAAACACGAAATGATATTATTATGAATCTATTTACTGGAAGGCATTGTGCTGAGATTAGAAAAGCAATATTTGATCCCAAAGTCTTAATTTGTGTGCAGGTGAATATATCATGTATTTAGGGGTAAATACATATGAAGGCCCATGTTAAATGCTTCCCCAATTCAATCTCCGTGGGTACTTGCATCGAGATTCTTGAGTGTTATAACTGTACTTGCTTTGCCTGCCTATTCTGGCCAAACTGATAACTAGGGATGATTTACACACTTGGAATATTTCACCTTAATGAATTACTGGGATTAGAAACAGATTCCCAGTTAACTGATATGTATATGCATTTGGGGTTTAAACATAAAAATTCATTGCTTTGGACTTCCATAGTTAGGTTTTATATGCTCAGATGCTATAGATTTCCAGTTTAAGAGATCAAAGAACTTAACAGGGAAGGAGGCTATTAAATAATAAAATAATGTAAGCATGTAAGCACGTTCATTGAATCCATTTCAGTGCAGGGATCTTTTGTCCAAATGACAGTGCAAATGGCTATTCTAAACATAATACTTAAGCTCCCCTTGCCATTTATTTTGCATCCAGGACTCTTTGACTACGGAATGTCAAGAATACTAAAAGTTTATATTTCTCTCTGCTTATTGCAGCATGTTGTAGAGAGAGCTAACATAGAATTCCAATTAAATCTCATTTTTTTTTACATAAAAACTAAGTTAAAGAAAGTTGTTACAGGAAATTTTGCTGACCATTTGAAAGGATTAAATAATATAATAATATAATGAATGCATTTTTCTTTTCAGAAGCATTTCACTGTGCCAAAACAACAAATTAAAATGCATTCATTATATAAGAAGATAGAATTATTGTATTACATCAACCAACATGGATATGGTGTAATTTTTTAGGGAAGTCTATTCTTTTTTAACATATCACTCAAAGATTTATGGTTTGGTAAGGTTTTTTAAAAACTCTACTGTTAAATTTTCATTTTCATTTTATTCCACCCAATCAAATATTAGTGACATAACATGCTCCACCAAATGTATCTAAAAAGGCATTTCAGTCACATATATTCTTTCAGCAAAAAATGCCCCAATTAATAAATTAATGAATTATCTTTTGTTTTCTTTCAAACAATCACACTGATGGCTTATTCTTTACATTATAAAGCACTGTGCCTAGAACTTTGATTATTAGTAATAATTAATAAATTATACCAAATTTGCATTTCACAAAGCTAGTACATTACATTAGGGAGTCAAACTCAGACACCACTTTCATGTAGGAAAGTCTCTGATATAGGCATACATCATGAATTTAACATTTGGTCTTTGGAACTTAAGTATAAACAGAATAAATGATTTTGATACCATTCTCTAACTTTGCCTACTCAGAAGAATAAAACCTGAAACTAGAGGTCACCATTTTTTTTCCTTCAATACATACAGTATAGGGTTAAATAGGCACTGGGATTGAAATATTGGTATAGGGAGTAAGAGTAGAAAAAACAAGTGTTTTGATGGTTTGTTTCACCAATTCATTTGGTTTTGTGGTGTTAGAACACCAATAACACCAACAGAAAGTTAAATAGTTTCTTAAAACATTGGTTGGGATTTTTTTTTTAATTGAACTCACTGATTTGGGAATTCTTTTTGGTATCATATAAATGACCAATTGCCTAAGCAGGAAACATCAGTCTTGATCTCTACTGTGAGATACTCTCTGATGTTTCAGTTGATTTACTAGATAAAATATTTCTCCCAGAATGTCTTACCTAGAATTGAAATTTATCTGCTTCTCTAAATTTATTCCTCTCCTAATCTCTCTTTTTCTTTTCATAAAATAACATATACCTACCTACTCTACAAGCAGAACTGTGACAAGGGTGTTCTTCTTCTTCATTTTCTCTTTTTCCAGAATGTTTCTCATGTTAATCCTCTTTTTTTCAACTCCCACAATAATCACCCTGGTTCAAATAGTCATTGTGTCTTCTCTGGGTTCTAATAGTCTCTTTCCTGTCTCTAATACCTCTTATTTCCAATCCAAAATTGACTATATTACCCAGTAATCTAATCTTTCTTATCTTCCTCCTACTTGAAAATCTGTCCCTGCTGAACCAGGGGTAAACATTGGATATAAAGTCATTTAAGGTCTTCACCAGTTTGGCTCCAACCAAAATGTAGTTGAGAAGCATGATGTAAGCTTCTTGATGGCAAGGATTTTTATTTTTTGTCTTTATATCCCTAAAGCTGGGTACCAAATAGGCTTAGTAAACAAACTTCTATCTAGACAGATAGGTAAGAAAAAGGAGGGCATGCTAGACTGGAAAAAGTAGATGGTTGGGCAAAGTGCCCAATTTCTATTTGCCTCAGTTTCCTCATATATAATATGAACAATTTGGACCACATGGCAAATGAAATCCTTTCTGTCTCTAATATATGATCCTATGAAAATAAGAGTTAAAACATATCTCCATGCCAGTGTTGGGAGAGGGAAAGGAAGGGAGGGACATTGTATAACTTAGGAAAACTTGTTATTACATGTAATTGGTAAATATATATATGTAACAAAACAAAACAAAATACTTCCACTAGTCATCTTTTACTTGCTTAAGGGGTTGCGTGTTTGGACATATTGTATATAAATTAGCATAAAAACTAGCTCCCCCTTCTTGGATAGTGCTCACATTTTTTTTTTTAATTTTTCCTAACTTCTTCCTTTAGCCAGTCCTGAGGATATGATTCTTGCCTTGGCAAAAACTCCATCCACCCCTCACTAGGGAGCAAAGGAGTTATCACAGAAAGATAAATGAATCCATTTGAAGAGCCCCCTGGTTACCAAATGTCTTTACTGTCATAGTTTTAACTCATTTGTCCCCTAGGGAAGAGTAGGAGAAGGGAGATTCTAAGGGATTGAGTTCACAAAGATTGGGGAGTTTATTAAAATATGAAAATTAATTCTACTCTCTTATAACTTGTGAGCCTCTAGACAAGACTAGATCATTAAAATTTTTTATTGATTAATTTAGAATATTTTTCCATAGTTATATGACTCATGTTCTTTCCCTCCTCTCTCCCAGAGCTGATGAGCAATTCCCCTGGTTTTAAATGTATATTCAAGCATTTCAGTGACAGAATCTTCTTGAATATAATGTATTAGTCATTAAAAAAAGTAAACAGTATTTAAGCTACTTCCTTCAAAACTCCTATTTGGTGACACTTTAGTAACATTCAAATTGTTACACAAACTTTAAAATGATGTTCTATAACTTGAAAATAATGTTCTAGAACCCTTCTGATTGAGTTCCCTCCAATTCTTTCAAAGTAGGGAGCACAATGTATATTCAAAAAGGAAACTTTGGATTGTCTCATTCTGGTTTGGCTTTTTTCTTGTTAGTCAAAACAATGAAGATGTTCTTCAGTCTTGAAAGATACAGAGTCCAGAGTCGCACTAGTCCCCCCCTCCCCCCCCATAGTAACTGTACAAATAAAATGGGGCATGGATCAAAACATATTTCTATATCATTAATATTTGCATGGGAGTGATCATGCAAAGGACAAGACTAGATCATAAGGATTTTGGAAGACTCTAAGCTTCTTTAAGGAAATATGTTCACCTATGTAGATAAGCCATCATGGCTCCCTTTCTCTGGCTTCCCTATTGTGTGTAAAAAAACAATAAAGCATGTGGAAACAGTCATGATTAATGAGATTTTATCCAGCTATCATTTCGACTAAATGGTCCAAAATAAATATGAAACTTGAAAGAACAGTAGATATTTGAGTTGAACATCTGACCTCTTGGCTAGGAAAAGGATAGGGGAAGAGTAATAAGCACTGCTTGAGATCTGCCTGATTTTTTTTTTTTGGTTAGAGGAAGTTCAACACTAACCCCAAATCTTTTAGTTTTTGCTTCATTCTATCTTATCTGGAAGAAAAGAAGAAATTTAGAAGACAAAGATCAGAGGTACTGAACTGGACCTGCTTTTCTTCTCTACAACCTGTCTCTTACTGACTTTATCTGTTCCCATGTTTAATTATTAATGTTTAATTATCATCTCTATGCAGATCACTCTCAGATCTACATACCCAGGTATAGCCTCTCCCATGAATGTCAATCTAATATCACTAACTACGTACTGGAAATCCCAAAGTAAATGTTCTGAAACATCTTAAACTCGACCTTTCCTAAAATAGAATGTATAATCTTTCTTCCAAAACCCATTTCTCTTCTAAACTTCCCTATTTCTGTCAAAGGCATTGCAATTTTTGCTTTGTGTCATCTTCAATGACTATCTCTCCCCATATCTCCTGTTGTTGATTCTATCTCCATAGCATGTGCTTCATCAGACACTTTATCTCCTATACTTTAGTTCAGAAGCTTCTCAAATTCTAAATAGATGATTACAACTAGTTCCCAAATGAACTTCTTCCACCACTCCAATTCATTCTCAATAGGGCTGCAATAGTGATTTTTCAGAGGCAACTAGGTGATGTAGTAGACAGAGTGGGGGACTTTGAGTCAGGAAGACCTAAATTTAAATTCTGGCTCAGTCACTTAGTATGTGTGTGACTCTGGACAAGTATTTAACCTCTCTTAGTCCTCAGATTCTTCATATGAAAAATTGAAATAATAATAGCACCTTTTCATACAGGGTTTTTGAAAAGATTATTAAATGACATGTAAAATACTTTACAAAACAAAAGGGCTATACAAATGTTAGATATCACATAATAATAATGATAATGATGATGATGATGATGATAACAGGAGGCAACTAGGTTGCTCAGTGAATTGAGAGAAAGGCCTGAAGATAGAATATCCTGGGCTCCAGTCTAGCCTCAGATACTTCCTAGCTATATGACTCTGGGCAAGTCACTTAATCTCCATTGCCTAGCTCAGTGATGGTGAACCTTTTAGAGATGGATTGCTGGGCCCTGCCCCCAACCTACCCCCCAGACAAAGTGCCTGCACCTCCCCTCCCATTAAGTGCCAGGTGCACCCTTCTCCCAGCTCTTACCCCACACAAGGATGGGAGGAAGAGCTCCCATTGGACTGTGGGGCAACTGAAGTGAAGAATGACTTCAATGTAGAGAAGGAGAGGGGAGTGGCCTGAGTGCTCCGCTCCCCTCCAGCTCTGCCACTGGTGAGCCACCCACTTTATGTTCTGTGCACTCCCATGGGGCTGCTGGGTAGAGGGGCAGGGGAGGTGAAAAAATGCCCTCAAGCATGGTGGAGACCCAGGAGGGGAGCAGCTCGACCTGTTTCTCTCTGCCTTTCTAGTAATGAACTCTGGGTGGAGGGGAAGGGGCAGTCATGTGCCTACAGAGAGTGCTAAGCATGCCATCTTTGGCACCTGTACCACAGGCTTGTCATCACTGGCCTAGTCTTTATTGCTTTTCTGCCTTGCAACTAATACATAGTATTGATTCTAAGATAAAAGATAAGGATTTAAAAACAATAATAATGATAAAGACAATAAAGATGATGATACTACTACTACTACTACTACTACTACTACTACTACTACTACTACTACTACTACTACTACTACTACTAAATATCTTTTTTCTGAAGTGCATATCTGACCGTGACAATCTCCTACTCAAAAAAACTTCAGTGGTTCTCTAGATTGTCTCTAGGATCAAACAGTAATTCCTCTATTTGGCTTTTAAAGCTATTCACATCTTAAATGAACTCTCTAGACTCACTTCATTATATACTAAATTCCCTCCCATACTCTGGGATCCTGTCTAACTGACCTCCTCATTCCTTACAGATGACATTCTATCTCTTCCATACCTAGAATGCATTCCCTGTTCAACTCACATGAACAGAATTCTACTCTTCTTTAAAGACACAGCTTAGGTGCCAAGTTCTAAAAAAAATCTTTATCAATTTCTCCCAACTTCTTTCACTTTGTTTTTTTAAAATCACCTTATATTTATTCTGTATATATTTATAGCTATGCATGTGGTCTCTGGAAATGAAATATAAGCTCCTAGAGAGCAAGAATTATTTCATTCTTTGCATTTGTATTGCCAGGACATGGGAGGTGTTTAATAAATGTTTTCTGATTGATTAATAGAATATGGGGGGGGGGGAATAACAATGTAAGGGACAGGTCTCTAAAGTATGGCTGGTTTATGATTAGGAGAAGAAAGGTCTCTTTCACTAACCTCTCCTTGCCATGATTCTGAAATTATCAAATCAATATTCAATGATTTAAAGGTTCTGTGAGATGATGTAGATAGCATTACTCAACATGGTAAACACTTAAGTTCATCAGTAATATTTTTCCAGTTATCCTCACATGAATAATCTGATCATAAATATTGAAGAGTAAGAAAAATAGCTTGTTTTTTCTCTTTCAAAGATGAAAATGATGAAAAAATTTGCCATAACTATTTACTAAATAGTTCTTAAGGAAGAAAAATAAGTATCTGCTCTAGATATTTTATAAAATAAGTGAAAATTACTACAAATAACATTTTGTGGCCTTGAATCTCATGTCATTCAGAATGACAAAATATATATTTGTATTGATAAGATATAAAATTAGAGAATGTTAGGGTGAGAAGGAACCTAAGAGATCGTAGTTCAACCCCATCAACTTTATCAATGAAGAAATTAAGGTCTAGGGAATGTTACTAGGCTATACTAATACAAATATTTTTGCTTAGTTTCTTTTAAGTAAGTTTTAAGTAGATGAAAAGCTCATATTAGAGGAAGTTTTCCATTTTGATTTACACCTGACTTACATTTTACATTTCATTACAAATGATTAATTCTGAAAGAAAAACATTATCAAAATAGCCAAGATGCATAGGCCCAAATCACTAAAAAAAATTATAAGTTGGCTTTCCTTTTGAAAAAAA
This sequence comes from Monodelphis domestica, assembly GCF_027887165.1. NCBI lineage: Eukaryota > Metazoa > Chordata > Mammalia > Didelphimorphia > Didelphidae > Monodelphis > Monodelphis domestica. The sequence continues at coordinate 626,478,370 of NC_077227.1, forward strand.
AAATTTCCTTAACTTTCATTTTTACTCTGCTTGATCATTTGGATGATACAAGAGGCTCTCTGGAATGTGGAATGGGCTTAAGGATGGATTCTGTGTGAGTAATGCAGACAGTTTTGAGGGGGTCTGTGGCCAAGCAGTGCTGATCATTTGGAATGAATTTGCTCTCAGATGCATGCTCAGCTTCCATAGGCTGTCTTCCCAAGGATGCTTCAGCAGTGGTGTTCAGCCACAAGGGCTTACATCATTTTATATTTCTGGTTGCTTAGGAAAAAATGCAGAATAAAATGTAACTGAATGGCCACATTTTAAGGAAGCATCCAAACTTAAAAAAAACCCAAAACAAACTTGTCCATTCTTTTCATAACTCTCTTCCCCTCAAAAAGCAAACCAAATAATGATAGAAAAAAGCAACAATACCAAAAAACTCTTGTCTCCAAACACATCTGGAGTGCCTGAATTTTTTGACACATGCTTAGAAAATGAGAGTCTTTGAGGATAGCTAATCTACAGCCAATCACTGCAATTAAATAATAAATGCCTCTACTGGTTTACCTGACATAGAGAGAAAGAAGATAAGATTCTGAATTCACTACAGCAGGAGTCACTTAAAAAATTTCCCATCTTGAGTATGTTATTTAAACTTTTCCTACATATCAATTAGTTTGAAATAATAAGTCTTTAGGCTATCCATTAATTGCTGCACTGTAGACATGATCTGTATTTAAAATTATGCGATGAAAATTAAGCTGAAGCACTAAGGAGCCTTGGCTAACAGGGAAGATTTCTTCAGCCCTTCAGAGAAGAAAAAGGAGATAATGGGGACATTGAATACACAAGAGGCTCTTTTCTAGTTTATCATTTGCCAATGTTAGATGTTATAACAGATTGCTCCAGCTGCAAGCTCTTATTCATACGCATTTAAGTTTTCATTTTGAATTCTTACTGTATTTGGTCATGCTGAGACAGAAAAAATGACTGTTGTCCAAAGAGAAACTTATTATAAATAAAATTAAAACAACCTGTCTTCATAGTTAACCTTATTCATCCCTTCCTTTTTTTCATAGAAAATCATCAATGCTCTATAAGGATATGGAATGGTTTGGGGTGAGGGAGACTTGGAAAGGGGGAAAGAAGAAAGATAGGAACAGTGACTGGCTTTCTTCCCACGACTGCTTTCATTTTAGGAAGCCAAGAGGGCTCTATTGGAGAGAATATGATCCACCAGGAAGGAGAATTCATACTCGACTGTTTCTAGTTCAGTGCTTCTGCTGCTCTGCAAACTTCCCGCTGTTCTCTCCTCTCTTGCTCTCTTTGTAATAAAAGCATGAAGAGGACATGCTAAAATATTCACCTTCTGCATGGGGATGTTGCTGGCTGCTTGATTCCCTCACTCACCAGCACCCCAGTTTGTCCTGGTCCAAGTGGTTTTCACTTGCTAATGACAGTGTTAACAGCAGAGAGCTGCAGAATCGACACATTTACTGGAGGAAAAGAAACAGGTTTCTTTAAACAACATTCCTGGCAAGACCAAGAGAAGCAGGAGGGTGAGGGTGTCTTAACGTTTTGTCATTTAAAGTGTCTCTGTGGGTGACATTTTTCACACCTTTGCTTCCTGGGAAAGCTCCTGTTTACTTCTGTGCCTGTTTACAGCTTCCTCTGTTCTACTTTTCTCCTGTTTCTTGTTTATGTTCAATTATGATAAACAGTTCTGACCACAGTTGTCTGGCAGAGTAGATTATGGAAACTCACACCCTCTAGTGTTGATAAGGCATACTTGAAAATATTGTCAGAAGATTCCTTTAATTGGGATCATAGATTCAAAGCTGGGACTTTAGAGGGCAACCAACCTAATCTCCTTATTTTAGAGGTAAGGAAACTGAGGCATATAAAGGTTAAGAATCTTATCCAGGGTCTCAGAGAGGTAGTAAGTGACAGAAGGAGGATTTGAGCTCAGTTTTGGACTCTAAAACCAGTACCTCCAGTGCACCATGATGCCTCACAAAGAAAGGAAAGAAAGAACTTAATAAATGCTTAGTGACTGAATGTGATTGAAAATGTGAGAGGCGGAGAAGCATATTTGATAGAGGATTAGCCTTTGACTCAAAAAGACCCGGATTCAAGCCCAACTTTGACACACACACACACAAGCAGTCTTATAATCACTGAAATCATTTAACCGCTTGGGTAAGTTCCTGGCCCCAAGAAACTCTGCAAGATTATACATTTGGGGGGAGTTTCCATAATGATGAAATCAAAGGTAAGGATCTCCTCTGTTCCCAAAATATTGTCAAGAAAAATGTGTACTTTAGGGAAGTGATAACAAAGTAATAAAGCCTTTACTTTCTAAAATACATAACAATCATTCAACACAATACCGAACTTGGTTCTTCCTTTCCCAAATAATATGTTGCTAATGTAACCTATGGGGTATGGATGAAAGAAGATTTTTATTAAGAAATCTGAGAGAAGTCACAGACAGTCAGTATTAATGACAAACATTAACATGTTTGGCTATGTGCCAAACGCTGGCACAGCTGGAAAAAGCTATCACTGTCCTCAGATTCTTTTGGGAATAAAATAGTTAACTTTAGTACTGAGATGAAAGGAGACCAATAAAAGGCCAAAGGGCTATATGGAAAAATTGGTACTCTTATGATTAAAGAGTTAATGGTAATGATAATGATCATGATGATGATGATGATGATAATAGCTGGTATTTATGTAACACTACATGTTCTAGGTATTGTGCTAAATGCTTTATAAGTATCATGTAATTTGGTCCTCATAACCTTGGGAGGCATATGTCAGAATTATCTTCATTTTATAATTGAAGAAACTGAGGCAAAGAAACCTTAAACTATTTGCCCAAGGTTGCATAGCTATTTTTTTGGTCACAGTAATTCCTTTAGACTCTTCAATAAGGAAGAAATGTGTTGTGATTTCCAATGGTGGTAGAAATGCCTATACTCACAAAGTTTCAATTTCTTAAAAATACTGCAAGAAGTGTTGACCTCAGGTAGTTTGAACTAGATAGTGGTTGAAGTCCTTTCCAGTTCTGGTATGTTGTGATTGCATGAAAAGAATAAAATTTTAGTTGGATGGTAAAAAAGTAAGAAATGGGAAGATAGACATAATGGGGAAGACCATGAAATTAGCATAAGCAGTCACATTATTTACCATGTCCCAACCAACCCTTAGGCATCATCAGCTCAATTATAGCAAAGGCCTATAGAATCTAGAGGTGAGAGAAATCTTAGAGATCAGCCCAACAAAAGGTCAAAGAGGATGGATCATTTGCTCAGTAACATTAAATGTGTAGGGTAGGATTCCAACCAATTTTCTTTTCTAACTCTATAACTGCCATTATTCACTATGTAGCAGCATTTAAAGTGAATGTATTGGTATTGGTAGAAAAAGATCCTAATGAATGTATTATGCTGCTTAGTGCTAAAACTTGTATTATTAAAAGCTAAGAATTATTATCTTTAAGGTCCTTAAGCAGGTAGATGGTCCAATGGGTAGAGTGTTGGGCGCAGGTTCTGAGAAATCTGAAATCAAATCAGGCTTCAAACAAGTACCAGCTGTGTGATCGTGGGCAACTCACATAACTTTTGTCAGCCTAAACCTTCTTATCTGCAAAACTGGGATAACAAGAGCACCTACTTTTGGGGTCTTTATGAGGACCAAATAAGATATCTATAAAGTGCTTAACATGGTCCCTGGCATATAGTAGGTGCTTAATAAATATTTTATTCCATGTACTTTTAAAGAGTTGTAGCATTTCAAATTGGGGGTGGTGCTGGGGATACTTAGGGATCATCTGGTTCCTTACTTTAATACTTCTGTGAGCTATGCTATCTTCTTTAACTTGGGTATTCTCTCCTACAATGCTGATCTGAACCATCCTGTGAGTTGAGTGATGGTCCTTGAGAATGGCTCTCTCTAGAAGTTCCATCCCCTTGCTAAATGCCACAGCTTTAATTTTAGGAAAGCCAAATCAATAGCCCATCCCTCTTGATTCTCAATCTTAGAATTTCCTCTTCATCATACTTTCTTTGCTTTCTAAGTGGGAAACACCTACACATTAGTGTAGGTCAGTAAATATTAAATGATAAGAGGCATTGTTATTTTCAATCTGTGGTTTCTGCTACCTCCTGGGAACTTTCAGTTATCAGGAATAAAAAGGAACCCAACCATCAAGCAATCACTTTAATGAATAAATATTCAGAGCCTGTTAAATACTCATAACTGCTACTGTCTTAGAAAGGTTTAGTTTAGCCCTTGCTCAGGTCCCAGAGGCAGAATTCCTGAGAGGAGCTACAGCTGAAATAGTAGAGCTGGGTTGTGAAATCAGGTTTTTTGACTCTACATTAATGTTCTTCCTACTATACATGGCACATTTTGATTCTAGCAGTGAGGGAAAATATCTACCCATACATTTAATAAATATTAATCAAGCATTTTGCTAAGGGCTAGAAATACCAAAAAAATAAAAATAAAATAATAATAAGGCAAAAGAAAGTCCCTGCCTTCAAGAAGTTTCTAATCAAATGGGCAAGACTCCATGTGAACAAATATATACAAAGCAAGTCGTATACAGGATAAATAGGAAATAAGAAAGGGGAACAGGAGTATTTACTATCCACTTTGTATAGGGAAACACTGACCTGTTTTGAATATAAAGGACAGAATAAAAGTAAATTGGCTTATAGAGTTGGTGATGGACTAAAGTTGGTGTTGGGAAGGATTTAGGAGGGGAGGAGAACAGGATATTCTTCTATTGAGAACTGGAAGGAAGATGTTAAGAGAACAAGGTCAAAGAATCTTTATATGCTACCTTCATTTCTAAATATATTCCCATTTATGATTATTGAAGCTGTGGGCTCACTGTAGTGAAGCCCGTTTTTAGAACTAGGTTTGGAAACTGGAAAATCAAATCAACTTGTCTTTGAAACTTCCTCTCTATGTTAGCTGGACTAAGAAACAACTTCTTTGTCTCCGGCATTTCCCTAAAACTTTCTACTAAGTTCCTGATATGATGACATTTATAGTAGGAAGAATGCTGATTGGGAGTTAGAAAAACTGGTTTTATATCTCAGCTCTGCTACTTGAGCTGTGTCTCCTCTCAAGAACACTGCCTGACGTGACCTTGAGCAAGGGGTTCAACCTTTCTAAGACTCACTTTTGTTATTTGAGTCAGATCAACTGAAAGTTACAACCGAATCTGAAGTTGGAAAAGAAAGCTGTTTGAGTCCAGGTTGGTACTCTTAATAGCTGTGTCACCCTGGACAAGTAATTTAATCTTTTAGAACAGTTTTTTTTTTGTCTGCATAGTGGTAAAGATAATTTTTGTGTTTTTTACCTCAAAGTAAAAAGTGCTTTGGAAATTCACAAAATATTACCCCAAAGTGAGTTATTATTATCTTAAAGTAAAAAGGAGAGACTGGATGATCTCTAAAGTCTAAAATCCAGCTCTAAATCCTATAATCCTATGAAAGCAGTAGAGATTTAAGTTGCACACAACAAAGAGTTTCTTGGTTAACAAGAAATAGGTTATGCCATCTATCTTCCTACGAATAAACCACCTCTATTGTAGGTGGTTTAAACATTGCCTGTTGCAGTGAGGTGAATGGATTTATTCTCTCTTCTCCCACCCCCAACCATCCAACACTGAGTCCTTCCCTCTTAATACTAGGAGTCTGTACATCTCTGTTTTATGGATGTGTTTGGAATGTGATTGGATAGGAATGTTCCATGTCTACCTGCCTTTCTTTGAAAAATATATTTGTTTATTCTGCTGCGCAGGTAGAAAAGGCAATGCTCCAGAATGCTTTTGAGTCTCTTTGTTTCAGTTTAGTTGTCTAGAATGCTAACATGATTAGATATGACCTAGGAGATCCATTAGCATCCATAATAATAGGTTTGATCTTAAGGAAAGGAAAACACTAAAGGCATTAGGAGACACTAAATGGAGATGGGGAATATGCTTGTCTCAAAATGCTGAACCCAAGGCAAGGGTTATTGTTTTAGGGAAGAGACATCCACAAAACCAGAGGCCCACTAAGTGATAATGATTGTCATTGTCTCCACTACCATAGTCATATAATGTGACTCCAACAGAGAAAACTATGATTATGAGAAGGTATTACTATGCAGGCTAATTGCTTCTCACTTCTGTAGCGAATCTCTCTCAGGATGAATTTAAACACCACAAGCATGAAAGAATCTCTGGCCTGACATTTAAATTCTGATTTAAAATATATTCTTGCTGTGAAGAGGAATTATACAGGAGAGGCAAGGCAAGGCATTGACAAGTTAGAGTGTGCTCAGAGAAGGAAGACTGGGCCAGTGATTGGACTTGAAGGGCAGACAATAAAAGGCTGTCTAATTCCTTAATTGCAAAACCCAATGGGCTTTTCTCAGTCCTCATCTTTCTTAACCTCAGGATAGTCCTGACACCTTAGACATTTCCCTGCTCCTGCATATTCTTTCCTCCCTCAGATTTTGGAAAACTGCTCTTTACTGAGTTTTCTCTGATGTAGTCAAACCAAATCAAACATGTTCTTGAGTGCTTGCTATGTACTTGCTATGTAGCCATTGTGGTATCTGCCTGACTATTCCCTTCCAGTCTCATTTGCTAAATCATTATCTGTATGTGTCCCATCCCCTAATCATAAATGTCCCAGAAGGCTCTGTCCTAAGTCCTCTTCTTTTTTATTTCTTGACCTTCTCTCTGTCTCTGTCTCATCTCATCTCATCAATTCCCACAGGTTCCATTTTAATTTCTATTCAGATTATTCCCCAATTGCACATCTAACCCCCGGTTTTATTCCTAAAATCCAGACTCACATCACCATCTGCCTGTTGGTCATTGCTGCCTAACTGTTTCAAAGGTCTTTAGCAGCTTGTCATTTAAAGCTCTGTTCTATGCCATCTTTCTGTCACTATTACATACACTTCAATTTATGCATTCTGCTTCACCAAACTGGCCTACATAACATTTTCTGAACTTGACACTAGGTCATCCATCTCCATACTTTTTTGCACATGCCTGAAATTATGCCTAGAATGCACTCCCTCTTCATCTCAGCCTCTTGTAACTCCTGGCTTCCTTCAAAGCACACTTGCTATAGAAAGCTTCTTCTGATTTCCCTAGTTGTTAGCACTCTCTCCCACCTCCTTTAATCTTATACATATTTATCAGTTTATATGTCCTCCCCAAGACGGTGAGCTCCTTAAGACCAAGGTCCTACTTTTGCTTTTTATAGCCAAGTGTCATGTGAGGGCACTTGTTAATATCCAGCTGGATTGAATTGACTGAAATAACCAAGGACATTTACCCTACAGAACAGAGGGTATCTTACATCAAAATATTTAGAATGTGATCACATGGAAAAAAATTAGGTTTTATTTTTCTTGGCACTAAAGGATAGAATTAGAAGTAATGAAGCAAAGTTATGGAGGGGTAGATATTTGGGAAAACTCTCAAATAATTATGGTTGTCCCAAACTATAATGTGTTACCATTAGCGGTTGGGAGTGCCCATGAGTGAAGATCATCCAGTAGAGGACAGATTTATGTTTTCCCTTTCTGTAGTATTTTTTTGCACATCATTATCATCAAAGCAATTCCACTGCCAATTCCAAGAATGCAACTTGTTATGCATATGTATGCATATGTGTGTCTGTATGCTTTTAAAAGAAATCAGTCACACTTGTTATTTTCCATTAATGTAGACAAAAACAGAGTTAAGAAACAAAGGTCATTTAGAGCAACCAGTTGGCTAAATTAATATTTTTAAATGAAGTCAATGAAAATAAATTTAATGTATTGTACTCAGCAGAAAGATAGCTTTTAGAAATCCATATTCCTCATGGGGTAGTTTGAAATATATAAGCTAGAATGTCCTGACTGATAGACTTAGGTGGGAAAAAATGTGTGGCATTAATTTGTTATTGTTCAGTTGTTTCAATTGTGTCTAACTCTTCATAACCCCATTTGAAGCTCTCTTGACAAAGATATTGGAGTGGTTTGCCATTTTCTTCTCTAGATCTTTTTCAGATGAGGAACTGAGGCAAACAGGATGTGACTTGCCTAGAATAACACAGCTAATAAGCATCTGAGGTTAGATTTGAGCTCAGCAAGATAAGTCTTCCTGATTCCTGGCCTGACACTCTATTCACTGTACAACCTAGCCAGGTGTTTGCATGGCCATAGAGCATTGGTCAAATCATTGAAGTATCCTCTGAAGTGATGGCTAGAAGCATGAATCCTGAAAAAAATCATGATTTTCTCAGCCTAGGGAACTCTCAGTGCAATAAAATCTATGAGGATTAGTTAAGTTGCCTGAGGATACAGAGGTTGCAGCTTATTATGTGTCAGATGTGGAATATGAATTGGAGATGTTCTTACTTTATGCCCTATACTCTCTCCACTACTTTGTTGCCTCTGTTAGATAGAGAATAGCAATAACATCAGGAAAAAATAAATTCAGTTCTATTAAAATTCAGACAAAAATTAGATACATATTTGTTTGGAAAGCACTCATAAGATGCTAGATATCCTGATAACAGAGTTTACATAACATACATGCCTGGCTTCATACATTGTATAATCAAGGGAAGGATCTTTTTTACAGAGAAAATTGCTATAATTTTAAACAATGAAAATAAAAATTTTAAATAGATCATAAAATCCTGTTGGCTTGCACCTTTATAAATTGACTCCAAAATCTGTAATAACTTTCTCAATGCAACTCTCAACCTAATGGAACAGAGAAGAACAGAAATTGAATCAGACGACCTAAGTTCAAATTCTGTCTGCCATGTGCTATTTATTTGATCTTAGGAAAGTCATTTAATCTCTGTGAGATTCATTTTCCTCATTAAAAAAAAAAGAAATTATTGGAGTAGATGACCTCTAATTTCCTTCCTTTTTTCTAAATCCATGATCCTCTAATCTTATTGGTCATGATAGAAGTTGGCTAACATTAAACCTATTTCCCACCAACTCTTATTCTGTGTACAAAAAGAATCCATTAAACAGCTGACTCCTGGCATCAATCTAAAAGACACCTACTAAAAGTCTACTCAAAACAGTCAAGAACAGCCTTAAATATTGAAATCAATCACCGTAGGAACACTAATAGAATGTTAACAAGAGCTTGAACTAGGAAGCTCAACAGAGCAAAGATATCAGCTCAGAACTGGCAGTAAAGCTGTATTAGAAACAAAGTGGATTTGCTACACAGGCAAAAAAAAAAAAAATTAAAGAAAACCTTGAATAAGAACTTCTCTTGAACACATTGGTGACCTCAATTATTTTTAATTATATAGTAATAATATTTGTTGAGGAGGAAGAATCCACAATAGAATCCTTTATTCTCACTGGAAAAGATCCTTCAAGTTTCTGTGCATATGGCAAACACAGCATGTAATTGTTTTATTTTTAAATATGAATTACATATGTATATATTCATATTGATATTTATGTTCACAACACATATATGTATGTAATTATACTATAGGTTTTAATCAAACCATGACAAAACATTGTTTCAGAAATCATTTGTTTGAAAATGACCAACTAGACAGAATTCAAATGTTTTAAGGAATTCTCCTGTGGAGAAAACACTATACTCTGCATAATGAAAAAGGACTCAGTAGACTGCTGATGGAAGAATATTGTCTTTATTTTTCATAATTATCATGAATGCTGAGCTTGCATATACAGTAGAATAAGCCTGATCCAAGTGTAAACATTATGACATCATTTATGCAAGCAAAGCACTTAACATTGATGGTAGAGGGCTTGTCATTTTTGTTGATAATATTCAGTTTAAGGAGTCTAGGCCAATGTTTTTATTTTCGAGCTGCAGCTGTGATGTTCTAGGTACAGAGAACACCTTATAAAGGACGGATTTTTAACTTGGGTATCTGGGGACCCATAAAAAGTTCATGGATAGATTTCAGGGAATCCATGTATTTATAGGGAAAAAAATTAACTTTTTATTTTCACTCACCTGTAACTGGAATTTAACATTTCCTTTAGTTATAAATGTAGACAACATATCTCAGTGGCATTAGCAGTATTTGAGAGTCTTTCAACAATAGAAATTGTATTTTCATAGAACATTCTAGTTTTTGAAGTTATCTTGAAATACCATTTATGTTCTTTACTTCTAAATAACTCAATGTATTAAGATTTTATTTGTTAAATTACTAGCAAATTTCTACATATAAACAGTTTGGTTGCTGAAAGTGGCAGAAAAAGGAACATTTGTGTAATGAAAACTGATAAAATCAACTTAAGAAGAAACAGCCTCTTAGAAAAAAATTTTGAAGACAGACATTTTTCTGAGGACCAAATGTAGAACTGCCTGAGTAGAAATGAAGAACCCACCATTGGACATTTTAAAAAATATTGATAACCATGTTCAAATATGTTTCTTTTATATTACTGTACATTTCCCTTCATGCCTTTGAAAACATTATTCTGAGAAGACTCCTCTAAACTGTGAAAGAAATGCATTATGATACAGACAAAGGTTAAGAATCTCTCTGATAACAAGAACTCCTTCCACTGATGAAGTTGAAGAATGACACTGATGAAGTTGAAGAATGACAACTAATTTGCATTGTCTATAGTGATTTGCTTGGTGGTCACCCAGTTAATATGGTAGGACGAGAAATTATCCAGGTCTTTCCATCTCTTAGGTGGGAAGAATATAGATATTCTCTCTTGACCTATTTTCTGGACTTTTGGTGCACCAAATAAAAATATAATGTAACTTAATCAGAAAATTCATTTGGAAAACAGGTGCACACAGTCTTCATTCCATTCTCCCCATTCTGTGCTCTTTTTATTATGCCTCTTCCCCTTTCTTCTCTCTTTCTTCTTCTTTCTACCTCTTAAGAGCTGAAACAACCTTGATGGCTCAGATCTCAAAGTGTGGGTTTTCAACTTATTAAGTGATGAATCAGCAATTGCCAAAAATTTTCACGGTTGAATCAGGTTCCAGGAAAAGTGCTTAGACTTTTTCCCATGTCTACTTAAGTGAGTAGGAAGTTGCTACTGTAGCATTTGGGTGAGAAGATTGTTAGAGGCTACTCTCTCCACATCAGTCAACAGGAAGCTATAAGCACTTGGCCTTGCTGTTGCTTCTCTCCCTCCTTGTTCTCACTCTTTCCTGTGATCTTTGAAAGGACAAGAAAACACCAAATGTTCACAGAGTTTGTGGACATCTGAGCCTTGTGAGAAGCAAAGATTCCAGATAACTGCTTGATTCAGCCTAGCAGTAGATCAATAGCAAGACAGGGGTTTTGATAAACAAGGAAACAATTTTGTCCATTTGCTATGCTGAATTCAGAATTGAACTTTAAGTTTGCGTGCATTTTCCTCAGGGAGTGAGATTGTGCAGGGCATAGTGTTCCTCTAGGAAATGTTTGTGTTTCTGCTCTTGCTTTATCTTCGTAAAATCACTTTGTAAAAGTCAATTGATGTCAATTGGTCAAATGATATCTGAGCATTAATCAATGGTATTGATGATATTAAATTGGCACTAGGAATTAATGGCACATGGAATTAGCTTCCATGGGAACATACCAGAATTGGAGTTGGAGTTGATATTAAAGATAACCCCTTATCTCCTTAGTGTTTATATCTAGAAATCTCTAGTTAATATTGTTCAAGGAAACCAATTTACTAGCAAAAGTGAGTGTTATGGTAGAGATTACCTAGGTTTACATAGTCCTTAGATGTCTGATTGATCTCATCATTTTGGATATTCCTTCCCTTAATTCGTATCACAATCCATCCATTACTGCCCAACCTATATTCTTGTCCATGCTCCCCCAGAAAATCAGTCATGGGTTCTGTAATGACTGAAACTCTGGAGAGACAATATTTCTTAATTTTAGGCGAAATTATTAATCAATAACTCAAGAAAACTCAAGTTAGGCAATAAATTCCCTCCACAAACTGAACAGGTACCCAAGAGAGCAAGTGAGGCAAAAGAGAGTACAAAAGCTCCATTGTAGGCCAATATAGATAACTTTTAACCTCACCACTCAGTCCCTCCCCTGGACATCCTGAGACATCTCTGATAGGTAAATAACTGATGAGGAGGTGGATATAGAGACCCCCAATTCCTCCCTCAGTACTTTCTCACAGGACGAGGTGGGTCTTCAGGATGCTGACATGCCTTTTCCTCCATGCTACATGGCTAAGTCACCATATTTCATAATACAGTGGCTAGACCTTGCTGGCTTCATTTAATCTTTCAAGTGATTTCCTGCTCTTAATCATTTTATCATTAAAAATGAATTTAACAAAAGGGAAGTCTCAACCCATTTTACAGCCTATGGGAGAATCTGTTTTAACCTCAATTTGCAAGGGGGCAGGTGAAGTGGAAAAATTCACAATTCAATATTAATTTCCCACAGTTTCACATCACTGTCTTGGAGGGACTTACTTTAAATCTCTTGACATTGTTTGGCAAGTAATATAACCCTCTAAAATATTAAGATTTATGGAAAATCCATAGAATTAAATAGCTTTTAACTATACCACCATTGTTTTCATTGTTAGCCCTGTAAAATGATGAAGATGATATTGCTTTTGTGATCTTATTAACAGAATTAAGCTGATTATGCCATATAGTCTTATGTTGACAAAGTTTGCTCCTACTTTTATTTTTAGTATTTTTATTTCACTGTAATTTCCATGAGAGCTGGTAATCATAACTAAACTTTTTACCTTTCCACTGTCTTAACTAATTTAATGTTCTAGGCACAGCATTTGACTAATGTTTATTGAATTGAATTGAGTTTTCTGAGTGAAAGGGGAGGTGTTTTTGCTTCCCTAGAGAAATTTTGAATGAAGAAAGACTGGGAGACAATGGAGAAGAGGGTCTTCCATATCTGGAAAGGTATGTGTCCAAGAGGGGCCAAGTCAAGTAGCCAGAGGTGAAGAATGGAATCCATTGCTGTTTACAGAAAATTTGGAGGTTGCTCTTTATTTCTCCTAATCTTATAATAGAGATCAATATAAAGTAAGTTCAGAGAGATCAAATATATAATCTTTAAAAACAGAATATCCAACATATTGCACTTAAATAATTGGACTAAATGTATTGATTTGTTGAAGAGATTATAATTGCCTATTTTGCAGTTCATGATATTGGTGTGATTACTTTCTGCCTCCCCCACCTCATGGAAAGAGATTGCTTCTATGTTCTTCTGGTGTCATGCTCCATATTTTAATTGTGCATTTCTTACTTCCTTGGACTTTTAAAAAATAACATATTTTAATTAAATATAATATGTGTAAAGCATATTTTTGGGAAGTTTAAAAAAAAAACGAGTTTCCACAAGTCAAATATGTATAATAAAGAGAATTCTGTTCAAATTTAAAGCCTTCAAAATTTATTAATGTCAATGACATCCTGATAATTTCTCTTTACCTAGAAGATGGGGAAGTCTTAGATGCTGTATATGCCAGTAAGATGTCCAAATGTCTAGTGAAATGCCATGCTCTAAATGGCATCTAATCATTTAATTTAATCTTACTCTCACCTCTCCTTTTCTTTTTTCTATTTTGTTTCCTTCTTAATAGGCAGAAAGGTTTTAGAATAGGTCAGAGGCAGCATAGACAAGTTTGAGGGGTGTGCTAGCTGGGGATCAGGAACTAAAGTTTTATAGGTAGCTGAGATGGAGGGAACAGAAAAAAAAAAAAGGAACACCAATTTCCTCCCAGGAAGAGCTGTCTAGAGAAATGGAGTTGGTTCTGACTAGAGCTGAAGGGTAAGAGACAATCCCCTTCAATCTCTTCTCCTATTTTCTTCATTAGTTGATAGTATTTATGATTCCCTTTAGTACATTGAAGATACCTGATTTCTTAATTAGTTAAAATATCTATTTATTAGAAAAAGGGTTTGGCATAATGGGTTGGGAAAGAGGGGGCAGGAAGTCCCTGAACTATCTTCCTCCTATATTTTCTTCAAGTCTAGGGACTAAGTTCCAGATGATCTTAGTATCTTTGTATGCTCAAGATGATTGTATTTCTTGGCACAGAGATATAGCTTTGAAGGAGTCTTCTGAAGGATAGACTATTGCCTTCCCTGAAGGGAAAAAGTCTCTGAGTACAATAAGACAGATGGATAGTCTGGAACTTTTCTGTTGAATGAGGGATTGGTAGCTAAATATGCTCAGTGGAAATTGTTCCTTCCTCTTCTCAGTTCAAAAGGGAAGAAGAAGCTGAATCCTCAACTGATCCTCTGCTGCTTTTCTTACCTGGAAGTTCCATTCCCATCCCCCGCTGGCAGCCAGAGTTCTATCTCCTCTTTCCATGCAATAACACTGCAAATAAAGTCCTTGCATTTCCTTCAGCATTCCTCTCTTCCATAGGGGGAGATGTCCAATATTTTTTTATGTCTCATAGTATCAGATCTTCTCCACTTAGTGGTAGATCACACAGAATCAGACAATTTGAAAGGCCACTTTCAAAGGCATAGGAATAAAACATGTTGGATTTAGAGATGTCCTTAACAGCTTTGGCCTCCATGATGCTGTAGATAATGAATTTCTCTCTACTTAGGAACACAGCAGTTGGGTCTGGTACACCCAGTCCAAGTAGCCCTTCAGTCCATTGTTCCTCCTCTTCCATGACTGAAGTAATTGGGCATTGCTTCAGAAGAACCTTGCAACTAGAACCCAGGATTTCCTCTGTTCCAACTCTTGGAGCTTTTCCACCTGTAGAACCCCTTGTCCCCCCACTAGCGTGACTTAATGGTCTAGACCTCCTATCCAATATCCAGACTCAACAACCTAGGCATAGATTTTCCATGCCCTTTCTTCACAATGTCCTTCTTTAGTACCTAGTCGTTTCTGCTCAATTCTTGGGGATTCACTATATTGACACTGAACTTAGTTAATCACTGCAACTTAAAACTCTCAAATGATCTCTTTAAGCATCAGGCTCCCCAGTTCTAGTAGATAACTGGAATCACAGGCATCAACTACTATACCAGATTAAATGTATAAATAATTAAGAGAGCTATCTAGATAATTGAGAAGTTAAGTAACTTGTCTCATCCATTGTAACATAGTCAGGTTATGTCAGAGGCAGAACTTGAACCCAGGTCATCCTGATTCTTCATCTACCCTTTTAAACTTACCTTCATAAAGCTTAATAATTAAATTTTGATATAAAAAAACAAGAAGAGTACTGGTCAAATTGATTATAGTTGAGAAAAAATCCACTAAAGTGCAAAAATTTACCAAGGATCTCCATTCAAACAATTTCAAATTTCCTACTATAATTGCTAAAAGGAAGATGAAAAATACAAAAAAGTAAGCTGATGTCAAGGTCCTTTTAAAAAATTATTCAATAAGGATATATTACTATGAATTTTCCAGTCTCCAGCATTGCCTACATTAAGATCTAAAAGAAGTATTCTTAACCTGAGGTCTGTAATTGTGGGGGAAAAATGTTCAAATGATTGGATTCCTTTTTAATCCTATGTGGTTTATTCTAAACATTTGGAAATATTATTCTGAGAAGGAATCCATAGGTTCCACTAGACTGCCAAAAGTGTTTATGATACAAAAATGTTTAAAAATCTTTGGACTAGAACAACTGAATGATAACAATTGCTATTCAGGATGAAATCCCTTAGACACTGTGAAATCTTCATTCCTCAAGGAAAGACTGAATTAGGCTCACTAAATTTTATTTACTGAGACAGAAGACTGGACTAATATCTTTTAGAAACCCCACAAGTTGGAGGAGGGGAAGAAGAAAAATTTCTGGAAAACTATTAACTAGAAAATTTAGGTAATCAGAACTTTTCTTTCCCTGGGCAATTTAGAGTATAAGAACTTCAGTGTACATAGGTGACAATGATATCATTTAATTTAATTTAATGTCATGGCTATCAGTGGCAGATATTTTGTCTCAGATGCTTGGAACAAAAGTGGATCTAGAAACTCAGGAGTTATTCTTAGTGCACTGTAGGCTTTGCCATCATTGTTGTAGAGTAATTTGTATGTGTGGTGAAAAACTGACAATGATATTAGCATATTGATGTATCATAGTTACAGAACTGAATTTAGAGTCTAAAAGAGTTCAAATCTCATCATCTTGTCTAATCCCCTCATTTTACAGATGGAGAAAATGAGCCTCAGGGGTTAAAGCATTTGCCCATACTTAGACACTGGATAAATTGGGATTTGAACTCAGGTTCTTGTTATTCCAACTTAAGCCTACTATTTCTTCATTATGGTTTTCTTGGTACTATATTTTGTTTTCTTTTTAAATTACAGAAAACATATGTAGATAAAAAAATTAACATTTTTCAAGGAAATGTAGCCACTCTTTGTATTCTCTGACAGACCAGTTAGCCTAGAATTTGAACTATAATATCTGAATCAGAAGATTACTAAAGACACATGTAAGAGGGGGAGAAGACTCGTTGCCCAGTAGGTTATGTGTATGTCTACATGAGTTTGTCTAAATGAGATTTATAGGGGGTGTGAGTAAATATCTCTGGAATTTCAGTCACCTTTCAAAAAGAGATTTAATGCTTTCCATTAGGGGAGTGGGAGATCAGGTCCAGGTGGCTGGCCTGCTCTGCTCTTCACAGACAAGTATTAACAACAACAACAAAATATATGTATATGCTTTTAAATATTGTGAATCTGTAGAAAATAAACTTTTAAGTTCAAGCCTCTCTCCTATTTGCTTTTCCTTCTCAAGGAAGAAGTGACCCAAGCTATTTAAAAAGACTTGATTCCCTTTCCACCAAATGCTAATTATATAATTAAAATCACAACAGTGAATGGCAAATAAACCTATTTATCCAATCCACAATAAGGAAACAGAAATCAGAGAAGTTATACAAATGAGAATACAGTGATCCCTTACCTGTGATGGGAGTTATGTTCCAGAGATCCCCATGAAAGGTGAAAATCCTCAAAGTAGTGGTGTTATATTTATTTATATATATATATTTAAAGCTTTATAAACCTTCTCACTTTCCTATAAACCTTTTCCACACTCTTATTAACCGGCAGTGACTGAGCCAATCAGGGACTAGGATATAGAACACAGCACTGTGGTTGGATGCCTTTCATTCCATTGGCCAATAGTGTGCCATGATAAGTGTAACTCCATGATAAAGAATTATATATATATATATATATATATATATATATATATATATATATATATATTTAAAAACCCGGGATACAGTGAAGCCCCAATAAGTAAACCATGATGTAGTGAGGGAAGACGGTATACCAGACAATACAAAAAGGGAATGAGCTCTCTTAGTTCAAAGGAGGAAGTCCTTTCATCCACCAGGTAAATTGCCCAGTCTTTAGTGAGGCAGTTGGAAATCAGGGTCTTAAAGCACCAATCGCTTTTCCACATGTTGGCTTTTCCACAGTCTTGGTTCCTCTACAAGGTCTCGTCCTTAAGAAAGCCTGGATCGGAGACTGTCTAGCACCTCTTTCTTTCCAAGTTCTTGACAATTCTGTCCCTCATACAGGTCAAGTGTTACTAATCGTTCTCTCCACTGAGGAGGCTTAAACTAGAGATTACACATATCATGTATTGAGGAGGTGGGGGGAGGAAGGAGAGTACAAGGTCTGACAGCTTTTAATGCTGCCATAATAAATGGCTCAGAACTTTTTCCCTAAAAGCCTAAATCTCTGTCAGCAATACAGAAAATCAAATCTCCATAGCTGTCCCCCCACTTAAAATTCTTTCTCCTTTTGGATTTTAATGAAGGGAGATTATTTATTTATAAACTGCTCTTATATTTCATCTCCATTGTTGCCAACCTCAGTGCTAACATAGGCACAAATACACAAACACACACACACATATATGCTTTTTTTTTGAAGAATGGAAGTGTCCTATTCTGGGAAAAAAAAACCTTTGGTGTTTTTTTTTGGTGGGGGCAGGTGAAGTAGGGAAAAATTGTTTTTCTTGATCAAATATGTTTGACTATTCTCTAATTAAATCCCTTCCACCAGCCTGGTATGTCCTCCTTTCTGCCCTAGAAATCTTCACATCTGGCTCTTGCCCACTAGAAATTTCTAGCTTCTTAACTGATTATTGCTCTTTCTCAGTGTCCATTGCTGGTTCATTGATGTTACCCAAAGTTCTGTTTTAGGGCACCTCCTGGTTACCATATCAACTTGTATGGATTCAACAACAATCTATGTAGTTCCATTTTCTCTTCTGAGCTTATGGACATTTCAAACAGCCTTTCATGGAGACATCTCAAATTTAACATGTCAAAAATAGATCTTACTATTCCCCCAACCCCCTTAAATCCTCACCTTTTCCAAATTTCTCTATTTCTGTCAAAAGCATAACTATTCTTCCAGGTTCTCAGGTTCATAATGGTGCTATTATCTTCAACTTGTACTCTCCATCACTCCACATATAAAATCAATTATAAAATCTTGCCATTTTTACTTTTACAATATCTTTTATATTTGAACCTTTCTCTCTATTCATTCACCTACTACCTTAATTTGAGCACTCATGACTCTTACCCCCATCACTGCAAAGGCTTCCAGATTGGTTTTCCTGCCTCAAGCTTCTTTTTTCATTTTATTCTATCCTCTACACAACTGCCAAAACTATTTTCCTTAAGCAGAGATCTGACCATGTCATTTTTCTGCTCAATAAACTCTGGGAGTGCCTTAATGCTTTTGGATCAAATAGAAATTACTCTAGTTAGCCTTTAATGCCCCTCACAGCTTGTCCACATCCTGTCTTTCCAGGCTCATTCTATATTAGTCCTCCTCCCACACACTTCTAGCAAGACTGGCCTTCTTTCTGTTCTTCATATGACAGACACCCCATCTCCCATATCAGTCCCTTTGTATTAGCTGTTACCTAAAATTGTTATTTTTGCAGGACAGAATCCCTTTCTTCTTTCATGACACTACCTCCTAACTGAAACCTGTCCTGATTTGAACAACTTTGAGTGCCCATCCTCCTCACCAATGCTGTAGTTAATTACTTTGCATTTATTTATATTTATTCTGTAATTATATTTATTCTGGATTATGTTTATTCTGAATTATATTTATTATGTATATAAGGTACTATCCTTTTTATATATGAACCATTTAGTTGCTGAAAGGATTGAGGGAAATTAAAAAAAAAACTTGTGTAAAAAGAACGGACAAAATTAACTTGTGAAAGATGTGTTGTGAAATAGAAACCCATAGACTCCATATAGACAATTTAGGTAAATAAAGTCAAAAAGCCAAATTTCTCCAAGTCAAGGTAGAAAGTGAGATTTTATTGGAAGAGGGCCAAGTCCTCCAATAAAAGTGTTCTCTTGCATGTATTATATTGTTGTACCCCGGCAAGAGACAACGCCCAGATCGAGACCTGGTTTTTATAACATACTGCCCCCTTTATAGTTTAACATTTGGTTACTGAGAAGATCTTTATTTAAAAAAAGATGACAAAATGCACTTGTGAAGAAACACAGTTTTTTCCAGATAAAGTGTGAAGGGGCATGGATTGTTAGCTGGACTGAAAAGAGAATTGTCCTTTAGATTAATGTCCTATGAGGATCTGTTGGAGGGCAGAGAAATAACTGAGTAATAACCCTCCCTGATATAGACTTTTTTTTCCTTGTCTTACAATATGAGCTTCTTCCACATACAGATTATTTAATTCATTGTATGTTTATCTTCAGCATTCAGCAAAGTCTGGAGTACAGGAGGCATTTAGATAAATACTTATTAATTAATCGATTATCTGTGTCCTCAGTTGTGTGTAACCAATCTGATCCCCTGGAACAGAATTGTTCCCTTTTCCCCTCCCCTCCACTATCTATTATCCCTGAATTAAGAATGGCTGGGACTTAAGAGCTGAACAAGGTGACCAAAAGCACAGTGTGGGAGTCCTAGACCACTGGGGACTCCGTTTCCCTCCCAGAGTCTGAAGAGCATTCTGACAGAGAGTCCCTGGTAATATTCCTGATTCTATTCCCACTTTGCCCCTTGCTAGTATAGTTTTGTAGGTATTTATCTGACCCCAGTTAAAAAGGTGAGTAGTACAAAGTGCCTGGCACAGAGTAGGAATTTAATAAATATTTAGTGATTTATTAATTGGATTAACACAATACCTTCTCGTTTCCCTAATTCATCCTACACCCTTTCCTTCTCCCCTCTTCTTAATTTCTTTCCACTATATTAATTAAATCACCATAAAATTTCAGACTGACTTAGGTATTTTTATTTTATTATTTGGGATATCCATGGTGACCAATAATTAATATAATTTAGGTCACATTGTTAAAGTTCTCCTTTACATACCTGTAATACTGCTTACATCCTGGTTCCAAAAAGAGCGGAATCATACATGACTCCACAGAGAACTTAAGAAAAGGCAACGCTAATTAAAGAAGACATTGTGGATCAGTAATGTTTGTGGCATGGCTATATTTTTTTGAGTTTGAGATCACAAGCCACCATTTGCCTTTATGATGTAACATGATGTCATGTACTTTTCACTGACTTACCCATTTAAAAGTATAAATATGAACCCAAAAGATCAGATGCAGTCCACCCAAAGCTAACAATACAGGGCTCATGAAAGGAGCTAGTGAGAAGAAACTGACTGGTGAGTTCTCAGAAAGTGAGAAAGAGCACTGGATAGGAAAACTAGAAAAGCTAGGCTCAGCTCTGCAACCTATAAAAACTACAGGAACTTTATCTGTCTCATAACTTCTCAGAGTGTGTCTCCCTCTCTAAATTGGAGATAAAGATTTATAGACAACCACTCTCAAAGTTATTGCAAAGAAAGCACATTTATAAACCATAAAGCACACTATAAATATAATTTGTTGTCCTACATTATAAATATTAAACTGCTATATAAATATTAAATGTGGTCCTTTGTATGTTAATTATTAATATTTATTAATTATTAAAATACTACATAAATGTGAGGTGTTTTATATATAGGCGCATCTTATTTTACTGTGCTTTGATTTATTGCACTTTGCAGTGATTATATTTTTTGCAAATTGAAGATTTGTGGCAATTGTGGGTCAAGTAAGTCTATTGGTGCCATTTTCCCAACAGCATATGCTCACGCTATGTATCTATGTCACATTTTGGTCATTCTTTCAGTGTTTCAAACTTTTCATTATTATGATATCTATGATGGAGATCTGTGATTAGTGATCTTTGATGTTACTATTGTAATTGTTTTGGGGCATGACAAACTAGTCCATATGTGATAGTGAACTTAATCAACAAATGTTGCTTCTCTAACTGGCTGTTCTCCTGACATTCCCTCTCCTCTGACCTTGTTCCCTGAGACAGGACAATAGTGAATGAGTTAATAACACTATGATGTCCTTTAAGTGTTTAAATGAAAAAGAGAATCATCAGATCTGACAAATTCCATTGCGGACTTAGTTTAAGAAATTGTAACAACTACCCCAACCTTCAGCTTGACTGTCATCAGCCGTCATTGAGGTTTTCTATCAACAAAGATATTCTGATTGGCTGAAGGCTAGATAATAGCAAGCACTTTTTAAAAACAATATTTTAAAATTAAGGCATGTGTGGTATTTTTTAAGACATAATACTATTACCCACTTAATAAAGTGTAGTATATAAAACATAACTTTTATATGAACTGGAAAATTAAAATGAAATTGTATCACTCTTTTTTATTTCAATATCCACTTCATAGTCTAGAACCAAGCACCCAACATTACTGATCTATTTTTGGGTGAACTTATTCATGTGACCCCAAACTTAAAAAGTACCTAGATGGCAGCTAGGAACAGCTAGGTGGTACAATGGAT
Source organism: Monodelphis domestica (assembly GCF_027887165.1). Taxonomy (NCBI): domain Eukaryota; kingdom Metazoa; phylum Chordata; class Mammalia; order Didelphimorphia; family Didelphidae; genus Monodelphis; species Monodelphis domestica. Next base: position 626,500,226 of record NC_077227.1, read on the forward strand.
AAAGTGCTGGACTGAAGAGTCAGGAAGACCCACCTTCCTGAGTTCAAATCTAGCCTTAGATACTTATTAGCTGTGTGATTCTGGGACCCTGGGACCCTAGAAGTCCCTTCCCCTTGTTTGCCTCAGTTCCATCTTCTGTAAAATGAATTGAAGAAAGAAATTGATAGACCACTCCTGTATCTTTGCCAAGAAAACCCTAATGGGGTCATGAAAAGTCAGATACAACTGAATCAACTGAATAAGAACAATAAACAACAAACTTAGTATGGAAATCAGCATGCTTCTGTATCATATGATTTTGCTAGCATTTGAAACCTTATTTGTATTTGATGTTAACTCAGATAATTTAGGTGATGTCATGAGAATAATAATCCTCTCTTTGAGGACTGACAGGAAGTGAAAAATGAGTTTCTTTTTCTAAACTCTCTTCCTTGTACAGGGCTAGGAATTCTTCAAGTACTCACTGATGTTTGAAATTTCTAAGCATAAAGTGGGCCATTCCATCTTTTCTGAAATAACTATATAAACTTACTAGGGCAAACAATTTTCTCTTTCTTGAGGAGTTCTTGAGGTCATCCTCATTATCAAATATATTTTGAGAGCCTACGGGCTGTATGACATGGTAACAAGTACTTCAGAGAAAGAGAAGATATAATCCCAGTCCTTCAGAAACTGAAAACGGCTTTGTGGACATTTTTGATAGGGATGATTTAATGGAGTTCTCTAATGTGTCTGAGTCTGGTCCATTAAAAGACTGCATATTCTTATTATCTTGCCCATCCTCAGGAGACAGTAAGATACAGTGGTAATGAGAGCAGAATGAAGCTGCCTCTCTCCTCAGTTCCCAATGCAAAGTGATTTTTCATGTTCTCTGACATTTGTCTAAGAAAAGGTTGAAAAGATAATTGGCATTGCTGTCAAGAGGGTAAATGAATTTCCTGCTTCTTTATTTTCAAACTATTGAGAACTTAATTTGCTTTCTCACCAATGGGTAGACTGGGGAGAGGAACAGGTTTTAAAGAGTATTAAAAAAGATTATAGCAAGTGTCTCTAAGAAAGTTCAAGTCTGACTGAAGAAGCCTTCTAGACACCCAGGAGAGTCTAACCGCACAGTTTTTGTTTCTCTTACCTATTCCATCTTCAGATTTTAAAATCTAGGCCAGTGTTTTAGTATCAAGAGTACAATATCTCCTCTGAAAATATTTCCACTCTAAGAAGTATTTGTTTTATATTACTTGATAAGTGTTGATAAGAAAGTCAGTAATATCAAAGATTCCCTGTGAATTATAATAGCTTTATGTTACCTTCTCCATAATCATTTAAATTACCAAGGAAAATCTTCTGCCCCCTTGCATGAATTGAGGGGAAAAAGCCCTTCCACATGTTGACTATTATGATGTTAATTCACAGTAAAGCCTTGTTTGTATGAATTACATCAGTTTAGGATACACGAGATAATTTTTCATTTTTAAATGTCCCTTAGAAAATACAGACACAATACCGCATTTTATGTGAATGAAATCACTATCATGTTCCATGAATAAACAACTACTGAAAATTAAATCCACCATTTAGTGTATACAAAGAATACTTTCACGAAGAGAGCTTTGACGATTTTTATTTTTTGATACCATGAGAGTTGTTATTTGGAATTAAAGGATTTGAGGGCTGAAGTCCATAGTCATCTATTCCAACTTCCTCATTTTACAGGTGAGAAAACTGAATGTGAGGTTATGAAAGTAATTTACCAGGCATTATACAGCCAATCAGTGACAGACAGAATAGAGGTCATTCGATCATATGAATTGCAAGGGATGTTGCAGATTACCCAGTCCAACCCCCTCATTAAGTTCTTCTTCAATTCAGTAATCATTTGTTAAGCACCTACACAAACAACATTCTTCTGGAGGGATAGGAAATATATACAAATTAGTATTTTAAGAAATATATAAAATAACTAAAAGTAAGAAAACTTTGAAGGCAAGGCAGTATAATAATTGGGGGAATCTGGAAAGGTCTGGTAAAGTAGGTGAAACATCAGGTAAGTCTGGAAAAGAACTAACAAACAATTCCAAAAGGAAAAAGTGAGAAGAGAGTAATTCAGCTATCAGGGACATTTGTCCAAAGGCATGAAAACAAGTGAAGCATCATATTACATAAATGATAAATAGGTCCCATTAGCTAGACTACAGAGTGTGTTCATAGGAATAATGTGTAATCAACCTGGAAAGATAAGTTGGAGCCAGCAATAGACTGTGAAGACCTGGTGGAATTCATGTGAATGAAAAGGAATGAGGATTTTGTTGTGGAAGTAGAACTGAAAAAGGTTTGGAAATGGGGTGTATAGCTCAGGGAGAGAGTGAGAGGATAAAAAGTAGAAGATGACTGAGGTTATAAACCTGGGTGACTTGAAGGAGAATGATGAAGTTCTTAACAAATTTGGGAAAATAGGTATAATGTTGATTTTAGTGGACTGAGTTCATAGATCTCAAACTGTAAGGGAGATCAGAGGCCATCCAGCCCATCTTTCTCATTTTACTGATAAGGCAGATGAGGGCTCACAGTAGCTAAGCACAAATGTTGAACGTTTAAACTCATTCCTTTGACTCTAGGTCAATGATGGTGAACCTTTTAGAGGGACAAATGGTGTGAAAAACATCTTCAGGCATGCAGGCAGAGGGTAAGGGCTGCAGCTCAGCCTCGCATCCCTCTGACTTTCTAGTAACAAACTGTGCTGGGGCGATGGTAGTGCCCACCAAGAGGGCCCTGAGTGCCACTTCTGCCATATGTACCATAGTTTCACCACCATGGCTCCAGGGCCAGTGTTATTTCCATTGTACCACACATACTTGCAGGTCATGGAATGCATTAAAACATTCATTATTAAGTAGCAGGCAAAGCTTTAAGAAATATAAAGTTTTGGACATGTTAGGACATTGTGAGACACCTATGGGATAAGTAGCAGGGCATATCTAGCAAATAGTGATGTAGGATTAGAACTCAGGAAAAAGTTTGTGATTGGATAGTAAAATTTGATAGTCATATTTAGAAAGATAATATTTGACCTCATAATAGTCATTGAGATCAGAGAGAGAATAGATAGTGAAGAGAATTGGCACAAAGACGGAATGCAAGGGCACACTTATTTATAGAAGGTGGGACATAGACAATGATCATGCAATTACATGAAAAATGAGAAAACATGTAGTAGGAGGAGCATGAGGAAGGTATGGGAGCAAGGAAACTCAAAGAGAAGAGGGTATCCAGAAGGAGGAGGTAGACAGCAATGCCAAATACCATTTATTTATTATTCAGACAGCTAGGTGGTACAGTAGTTAGAGTGCTGGAACTGAAGTCAGGAAGACTCATCTTCCCAAGTTCAAAACTAGCCTCAAGACACTTACTAGTTGTGTAACCCTGGATAAGTCACTTAACCCTGTTTGCCTCAGTTCCTCTATCTGTAAAATGAATTGAAGAAGGAAATGACAAACCATTCCAATATCTTTGTCAAGAAAATCCCAAATGGGATGATGAAGAATTGGGCAAGACTAAAATGACCGGAAAACAATAAATTCTTAACTGACTGCTTATATTTAATATCATATCTTCTTATTTTATATTATAATTATGTTATATCTCTTTGTTAGATGGTAAGGTCCTCATAGATCTTTTTCTAAATTTTGTATCTCCCCCGGCCTCTATTACTATGCTGTACTTGCCTGATAATTTTTAAAATTTTAATTTAATTCCAATACTTTCAAGGAAATAAATTATCACTCAGTGTAGGTCATGCAAAGTCAAACCTCAGAAGTTGCCGGAACTTCCTAACAATGAACTTATTTGAAAGTTGTGGAAGACAAGACATGAACGGAACTATGACATAACCAATTACTGGCAAGGTTCCTGGTCCCAGAAAGCAATTGGTATAGCCAAAAGGTCTCATTCATGAAAAATTGGCTCAGTAACAATACAGCTTTTAGATACATTAAGATCTTTTGTTGTGAGACTTCTCCTGCCACCATTTAGCATTCACTGTCTACTTACAAACTTGGAGATTTATGATTTGGGGAGAGTAGTTTATATTTTAATGAGGGAATAACTGGCAAAGGAGACAAGAGAAAAGAGTCTAATAGTGAAGACAAAGCTAGGGGGAGGTTTAGATTAATGATGAATTTAATGATGAAAATAATGATAGCTGTGCTCCCCTCTCCTTCTACATTCTCAGCTTTGTAAAAGTTATGCTGTAGAACAGAGTATTCTTTGTCTAAGAGAATGTGGTAGCTCCTGAAAGATAAGGAAAGGGTGAAATGAGATTACTATAGAGACTATTTAGTCCAACTTCTTTATTTTACAAATGAGGAACTGAGACTCATATAGGTTAAGTGACTTGCTCAAAGTCATATAATAATGAATGGTTAGAGGTTGGACTTAAACCCATATCCTTTGACTCTGGCAATAGTACTCCTTCTGCTATCTCAAATCCTCTAATCTTTTGTACCAGGAATTCCAGATCAAATAAATTTTGATGGTATCTCTCTACCCCACCTTTCCCCATAGTTAATAGACATTCCTACTATATACCTTTGTCCCTTTCCTTATCATTTCCTTGCTTCTTCTGAATTGAACTATACTTTGGGGCACTAGATGAAATTCTGGTTGGATACTATAGAATAAGGTAGTTGTAAGGTCTAATCTAAATCAGAGACTGAAAAAAATAACAGATTATTGAACTGTTACAAATAGGAGACGACTTACATCCTATGTGTTTCTCAGCATTAGAATGTGTGATGTTATATACTCAGTTTTGACCTAGAAACAATATTGTGGGGAAAGAAAACCGTCCTGTGGCCTGTGCTCATATACCAACACTGTTTCCAAGGTCACCTCTATACAGTTATATTTGCATCCAGCTGACATTGATTCATGTTGCCAGATGGCAAAGGACGAAGCACAATCACTCAACACAATTCATGACCTACTTATGGGGCCAACAATCTGCTGCTAAATACCAAATATAAGAATTTGAAACTTGGAGTTTAAAAATGTTATTTTCTTTCTTGCTTGGTTCACATGCAACATGGTCAGTCTGTGAGCTGGATGCTTCTATCCCTTCAAGATAAAAAGGTGACATACCAACTGGATTAACCAAAGAAGATGACAGAATTAGCCAAATGGTATCATTTTGTATTGCCTCATTGCATTAGTAAACACCAATCTAAATTTCCTAAGAAAATGTCACTTTTGGATAACTGGAATGATCATTTGGTATGATGTGAACAATATCAAACTATTTTTGGTTTTTGTAAACTTGATCCTCTACATATTTCCTACTCTAATACATCACTGTGACATAGCGCAGACTCTGGCTTTATTGGAACTTTGACAGGTTTTCTAATTAGAAGGCTTTGAGGATGGACCTGGTTGTGAACTTTTTTTCTGTTTTCTGAGGACCAAGTTAAATTTATAGAAGATTATCACAATTTTGGCTACAGGGTGAATGGCTTTTTAGCCACAGCAACTCTTAAAGACCTTGTTCTGAAGATAGTACAATCTGTATCAGTGAAGATGCTTCAAATATTGAAGTAAGGATAAAATTAATAGGTTGAGCCTTTCAAGATCCTAAGGGTCTCCTTGAGCCCTCAAAGAATGATTAAATTATGTTCAAGAGCATTTTGGTGTCTCTACTTCAGTCCTAAATGGCTGTTTCATTGTGATGAAGTTGATCCTAGGTTCTCAAATTCCAATCAAGCAAAAGTTCTGATGAGTCCTATCATCCTGAAAGGGCTGTAGGTATAATCCTGGTGACAGGATAGATGTCTGCCATCTAAGCATATGTCTCAAAAAAAATGGGAAGTTCATTGCCAGAGGCTGATGAATTTTATCAAAGCAAATCACCAGAACTATCTACTAAGTCATGAGGGACTTGTGATCTGTGTTGGTAGAGGGTTTACTAACACCAATAATATAACAGAGATTCTTGAAATATTGTACCAGACTTTTTAGGGGACTTTTGTTTTTCTTTTTTAAGAATGTTTATTGTACAGCCAGAACTTAAGTTTAAATTGCCTACTTATTAGAATACAGTTCTTGGAAATGTTTTTACTAATCAGTCAAGTAAATTAATCTACAATTTCATCTACATTCTAGACCCAGTCCCTACTTCTAATGTTTTTAGGAGAATGATTATAAATGCTATGCTTTACAAACTAAAAGATATGTCAAGAAGGCAGGAGTTTTTAAGTGGGGGTCTCTGACCTTGTATTTCACATATATGACCATATTTCAATATAATTAGTTTACTTTGTAATCCTATTTTTTATTTTATGCTTTAAAAAATACTGTTCTGAGAAGAGGCTCATGGGCTTCACCAGACAAAGGGTGGTTCACAACAAAAAAAAGATTAATAATCCGTGCTATGAAATTACAAGCTTTCTAAATTTTATATAAATTAAACAGGGAAACAAAACAACCAAACACATAAAATTGCATTTAATAGTATAACATATATAAATGTTTGTGGAATTAAATTGCTAGAGTAAACTGTACAAAGTTTTTCTCTTAATATAAGTCATTTTACAAAAAAAAAATCAGAAGAGAAGAAACATTCATCTGGGTCATGATATTCAGAGTTTCTTTAATGAAATTTCAGAGGAAATCTTTAGGAGATAAGCAGTTTGTCTTAATTTAAGTCTTTTTTAAGAAGCTGGCCAAAGGACACCTGTTTTGTTGATGACGTGTCTTCTTAGAAGCAATTAATTAATATTATCTATTATGCACCAGGCCCCTTGCTTGGTGCTTATGGGTATAATACCAGACATCAAATTATCCCTGATCTAGAAGGATAGATTCCAAATAAAATACCTCACTGGATAGAGTGCTAGATTTGCAGTACCTGGGTTTACCAGTACCTGACCTGGATTCAAATTCTGCCTAAGATGAGTTGTGTGCTTATTGTTAAAAAAAAAGCACTCCTTCTGACATCGTTTCTTCAATAACCTTCCTCAGAGGATGATTGTGAAGGTCAAATGAAGTAATACTTCTAAAGTGCTATATGAATATAAGTTTTCATAATTTATAATTTATCATAATAATAATTATTGTAATATACTCTGTTGTAAGCATTGTAATGCTGGCAGAGTGGATAGAGCACTGTGTATGGAGTCAGGAAGTCCTCAGTTCAAATTTTTCCTCAAACAGTTACTAGCTGCATGTTTCTGGTCAAGTCACTTAAATTGCCTTAGTTCTCTTATGTGTGAATGAATAAAGTGATAAATAATAATAAATAAAGTAGATAATAATAAAGTGATAATAATAGCACCTCCCTCATAGAAATGTTGGAAAGATCAAATGAGATAATGCATATAAAGTGCTTAGCCCGGTCCTTGCATATAAGTACTTAATAAATACTTGTTCCCTATTTACCTTCCTAATTTTGAACTGAGATTTGATCAGCATCAGATGACGTACCTCATTGTTTTATAAGACATATTTGCTTTAAAATTTGTACTATTCTCCATTTTTTGATCACTCAATGTGTTTTGCTTTGTAGTGGTGGTAAAGAGCCACAAACTTTGGCTTCCATGATGACCAAACTCAAAGTCTTGTTTAACCCAAATTTCACAAAATAAAAAACTGTTTCAGCCACAAAACTTCCACTTAACTTTATAAGAGTGAGTGACAATTGCGTTAACAACACTGAATTATTCTTTTTGTCAGTGATATTCCCTTCAAAAGAGCTGATTATGTAGGATTATAAAATATATCATTTTAAATATGTGAAACATAGTCATTATCTACCCTTTTTCTGTATCTGTGTCTGTCTCTGTCTCTCTCCCCTTCTCTATTTTTCTATCTAATATACCACCAATGAGTTTCTTCCTATAAAAGGGAATTTTTAACTCTCTTTTTAAATTTTAACTTAATCAATCAAGAACTTGGAGTACCCCTCCTTTCACACTTAGTCAGGCACTTAAAGAACATTTTACTAGAAAAGGAAGTTCACACCCTCAAAGACAGTGGATCCCACAAGCACTGACCCCCTTATGCTAGACAAATTAAGAAACTATGATTGGTTCCTGAGATGTGACATGGGAGGAATGTTGGGTGGAGAAAAGAAAAGTGCTTATAAGGTGAGATCCAACAGGAAGTGAGACATTCCCATTTGGATTCCCATTTTGGATTCTCATTTCAGATTCGGCTTCTGATTTCAGCTTCCTGATTTGGACTTTGGATTCTGGTGGACTTTCAGATTTGGCTTGCTAAGTTGGTGACTTGGTCTGAAGAGGGATGCTTCCTCTGGTGAGACTCTTGTCTCCTTTGTGTTAGAAATTGCATTTTGTGGCTCTGCCTCTTTAGTGTCAATCCTTTAGTTGGTGAAATGCTTGGCTGGAGACCCTCTCATGGGCTGGTGAGATTTGCATTTGTATTTGAATTTGTGGTCAGGAAGCACTTGGATCAGGACTTAGGGTAATTTAGCTAGGCAATATTTTCTACTTCCTACATTTCCCTCTCCTTACTATAATACTATAATAATGCTATTATTATATACTATAATACTATTATAATAATACTATAATAAAGCTACTAAAGCTACTAACAGCCTCATGACTTGAGTTAATTTTTATAAATGGTGACCACAACAACTTTTTATAATTCTTAATTTGACCAAAACCAATTTTAACTCTTACATTCCTTCATAGTAGTTAGTCCACCTGTTAAGCAACTACTTAGTCAATCAGTACTACCAGAGGTAAGGTGAGAGACCACTCCATGAATATGCAAAGGCATTAAATGAGAAGAAATTTGAATGTCACATCCAGCAAACACCAAGGAGGCTACTTTGGCTGAAAAATTGGTCATGCGAAAGAGGATAATATGGAATAAACGTGGCAAGGCATATTTGAGCCAGATTGTGAATGACTTTAAGTGCTAAATAGGAGCTTATTTCTCATCCTAGACAATAAGATTCATTTCACAATTCCTGGATGGAGGAGTGATATAGTCAGAGCTCCGCTTTAGATATATCAGTTTGGCAAAAATATACAGGCATTCCATATAGTGCTGACCAGCATATGGGAAGAGGAAGACATGCCCTCAGAACTCAGAGATGCCTCCATCGTAGCCCTATACAAGAACAAAGGCTCACGAGCAGCCTGTGACAACTACAGAGGCATCTCACTACTCTCCACTGCTGGAAAGATCCTTGCCCATATTATACTCAACAGACTCCTGTCATCTGTTTCAGAGCAGAACCTGCCTGAATCACAATGTGGCTTCTGACCAGATCGCAGCACCATCGACATGGTCTTCATGGTGAGGCAAATGCAGGGAAAATGCCTTGAGCAGAACCTGAGTCTCTACATTGTCTTCATAGACCTGACAAAGTTGTTCGACACAGTGAACAGGGACGCATTGTGGGTGATCCTTAGCAAGCTCGGTTGCCCAGCAAAATTCGTCATACTGATCCGGCTCTTTCATGTCAACATGACAGGGGAAGTCCTATCTGGTGGAGAGACTTCCGATCGCTTCAACATCTCCAATGGTATGAAACAAGGCTGTGTCCTCGCTCTGGTACTCTTCAACCTATTCTTCACCTAGGTATTACGACACACTGTGATGGCTCTAGACCTGGGTGTCTACATCAAATACCAACTGGATGGCTCTCTATTTGACCTTCACCGCCTGACTGCAAAAACAAAGACAACAGAGAGACTCATCCTGGAAGCTTTCTTCGCAGATGACTGTGCTCTCATGGCCCACCAAGAAAATCATCTCCAAACCATTGTGGACAGGTTCTCTACCGCAACAAAACTGTTTGGCCTGACTATCAGCCTCAGCAAAACAGAGGTGCTGTTCCAACCCACACCAGGGAGGCCAACGAACCAGCCGTGCATTACAATCGATAGCACGCAGCTTTCTAACGACAAAACTTCCAAGTACCTGGGCAGCACCATCACCAACGACAGGTTCCTAGACCACAAGATTAATGCCAGGATCCAAAAGGCCAGCCAGGCACTCGGGCGGCTGTGCTGCAAAGTCCTCCAACACAGTGGTGTAAGCACTGCGACGAAGCTCAAAGTGTACAACGCAGTGGTCCTCAGCTCACTCCTGTACAGTTGCGAGACACGGACACTGAACCGGAAGCTCATGAAACAGCTGGAACAATTCCACCAACGCTCCCGCTCCCTCTGGTCAATCATGAGGATCCGATGGCAGGACCGAATCACCAATCAGGAAGTCCTTGACAGAGCCAACTCCACCAGCATCGAAGTCATGGTCCTCAAAACCCAGCTATGATGGTCTGGACACGTCATCCACATGGACCCACAGTGAATACCAAGACAGGTATTCTATGGTGAACTGTCAGCTGGACTCAGGAAACAAGGCCGACCAAAGAAAAGATTCAAGGATCAGCTAAAGTCCAACTTGAAGTGGGCTGGCATTACACCAAAGCAACTAGAACTCGTTGCCTCTGTCAGAAGCAGCTGGAGAACCCACATTCACCATGCCGCCGCCACCTTTGAAGATGAGCGACGTTGACGTCTTGCCGCTGCGCGTGAACGCCGACACCAGGCCACAACCGCACCTCCCGTAACAACTGGCGTCCCATGCCCCATGTGCCACAAACTGTGCGCCTCAGCCTTTGGACTCCAAAGCCACATGAGGGCACATCAATAGATGATAATGCACAAAGACAATAGTCATTCTCGGTCACCGAGAGACTACTACTAACAGGATGGATTGGAGATGGAATAGACTAGAAGCTACCATAAGGAGGATATTATAATAATCATAATGATAAGTATTTAAACTAGGTTGGTGGCTTTGTGAATGGAAAGAAGAATGGAAAGAAGTACAAAGAGAACAGATCCTATGGCCAAAGAATCTACTCTATAGTCCCGAATATAGTGTGACTTTTTTCTCCAATATGCACCTTTGAAAGTTGCATTTGCACTATATTCAAGAACTTACAGCTTTAAAACCATAAGTTGTGTATTGTGCACCTCAGCAGCCATAAAAAGCATGACTATCTCCTGGGGCAGATGGGAAATGCCAACCAAACATCTGTTTCTTTTGATATTCTGTCAAATGTCACTGTTAATACTAAAGGCACCAAATCAGTGTTGATTAAAACTACTGTAAATGAGAAAACTAGAATGACTGTGATGTTTGCAGTCATAGCTGATGGGTGAAAACTGACTCCTTTTGTAATTTTAAGGCATAAAATATTACCTACGGAAAAATTACCATCAAGAATGATCTTTTGGGTACAGGAAAAGGCATAGATGAATGAAGAACTTATCTTAGATTGTTTGAATGTGGTCAGGGGTAGGCATCCAGGTGTGCTACGGTGTCAGAAAGGAATACTTGAATTTGACACATTCAAGAGTCATCTGACTGAAAATGTGAAGAAGAAAATTGCTGAAATGCACACAGACCAACATAGTTGTTATTCTGGAAGTAATGATGCTGCAATTATAAATGCTAGATATAGTAATTAATAAACCATTCAAAAATCATTTGAGGAAAGAATATAAGGAATGGATATTGGCTGGAAACCACGAATTTACTCCATTGACAAAACGAAAGAAACCATTAGTTACTATATTAGGGAACTGGATCAAAACTGCTTGGGACAAAATCTCCACCAAGTCCATTGTGCTTGGATTTTTAAAATGTATATCAAACAGTAGGGATGATAGTGAAGATGGTGTTTTCTTAGAAGAAGAGGGTAACAGGGATGATTCAAATGATGTTTCCATTTCCAGAGATGAGGAAATAGAAGAGAAAGGAGAAAATGATTAAATACTGGAAGGTAGTTTCTCACAAGGATCTATAAAAGTAATGCATATTTAATAAAAGTGTTGGCATTAAAACTTCTTTAATTGTTTTCAGGACTTCGAAAAAACTTTGAATATAAAGTACCTGCATTATTCATGAATTAAGAGAAAATTGTAATTTAAAGGAAGAATGTAAAAATGGGTGTTTCCTCTTTCTGAGTTACCCTTCAAAAACTTGAGATCACACTATATTCAGGATCATATTATATATGGGCTGATACTTCACAAACTATGTTATTGAACTAATGATTTCTTTGATAGCTAACGAGCTTGATAAATGATATTTTTGAGCTAAGAATTCCCTTAAAGTCTATGTTCTAATGATTCCTGTTAAATATCACACTTCACTTATAGCAAAATTGTATAGTTATCTTATGGACACGACTTTATTGATCTGCCAAGAGTAAGGCCAAAAGATCCCAGGATTCCTAGTACTCCAAAAGATTCAGGGATAAAATAGACTTAGGAGCTGATGGAAGCTAGGGGATTTCTCTCTTTTAGGGGAATCTCCACTTCTCATGTGCTATAGAAAACTTCCTATTCTCCTTGGTTACTAGTGCTTTCTCTACCTTAAAAATTTTTTTCTTCATTTATCCATGTCAAGGTGACAAATGTGGGATTCTAAGCAATAGAAGCTTCCTTCAGAGGCATGGCCTGGTTTTAGTGTTTCATTTTCATTTTTAATTCTTGGTATCTTTTATCTAGAATGGTAGCTCTCAAAGTGTGGTTTGAGAACCCCAGAAGGACCCCAAAGACCCTTTTCAGGAGTCTATGAGGTCAAAACTATTTTCATAATACTAAAATATTATATGTTTTTACCAAATAAAATTCTCTTTCATTTTCTAGCTACATATCTATGTGAGACTAGATTTTCTTTATATACTTCAACCAAAACAATATATTGCAAATATATATTAATACATAAGTATAAAAACCAGCTATATTCTAATAAATCGAACATTGAAAAGATTTGAAAAAAACAATATTACTCTTCTCAGTACTTTCATTTTTGTTTTAGAAATAGCTATTTTCCATAAAAATGTTTCTTATATGAATATGTAATGGATTTATTGTTATTTTAAAGTAAAATGAATGCATTGTTCTAAAATGATAAGTATCCATAGTTGTAACCTGCTATAAACAAAAGTTTTTTGGGGTCCTCAGTGATTTTTAAGAGTTTTGTAAAAGGGTCCTAAGATCAACATATTTGAGAATTGGTTTAGGATAGTGCTTTGTTCATGTTAGGAACTTAATAAATGCTTATTGAATTGAACTGAATTACCAATCTTATTGAGATGTTGTGAAGACTCAGACTAATAAATGTGGAAAATATTTTTCTAATATTAAAGCATTCTTTAAATACAAGCTAGTTTTAGCAGTTCTGTGCCCATGATCCCACCTAATTTGATAACTTTTTAAGAAACATAAAAGTGGAATCAAGGTAAATTGCCCTAAGTTGAGGATTACCTATATTTTACTGCTGATAATAAAATATTCCCAAAACAAACTTCCCTCTCACCCACACTCTCATTTCAGAATCATAGCACACCAGAATAACAAGCATGGTGGTCATGGTTTGCAGATATTTTAAATCTTACTGGGTCCATTTGTACACTGAGTTTTACAGACATATAAAAAACAGTTATAAGCCTAACAAAAGTTTGCTTCAGAGCCATTGCAGTTCTAATCAAAAGCAATAAGAGTAGAAGGGAACATTCATCAAGATATGATGAAATGAAAACTATAATAATTTCTAAAATATCATTCTGGATACCAAAGAAGAAAAAACAAAGCCATAGCAATGCCTATAATCTGAAACAATTGACTATTTTAAATAAACAGGACCCAGCACATTTGGCAAGCAATATATATATTTGTTTTTTCCTTGCTTCTCTTTGTCTTCAATTTAACAGAAGTGGACAACAGGAATGAACTATGAGAATTCACCTATGTATAATACAATATGGAAAATAAACCTGTATGTACATATAATATGTAAAATAAAATATTTTTTCTTTCTATTTTTTAATTTCTATTATTTCTGTGGCCTACAAAGTCTTGATAGGGATAGAGATATTATTAATGGTAGGTAAACTCATGGAAAGTGATATAAAATAGATATCCATTAATAATCCTATAACATAGGAACTTCTAAAGATAACTATAGAAACCATGTTTTTTTGGATTTCTAAAATGAGTGATACTTCAGATTTTAGGAAACACTAAAACAATGTAGTCTTCTGACATGTATATATATATACATAATATATATATATATTGCTTGCCAAATGTGCTGTGTCCTGTTTATTTAAAATAGTCAATTGTTTTAGATTATAGGTATTGCTATGCCTTTGTTTTTTCTTCATTGGTATCCAGAATGACATTTTAGAAATTATTATATTTTTTATTTCATCATATATATATTTGTGTGTATACATATATATATATATATATACATATATATATATATGATTAGGAAAATCTATATATGTGATAAAATCACAGAATCTCCTGGTTGGAAAAGATTGGCATAGATACAATCTAGTCTGACCCATTCCTTTATGGGAATCTTCTCTACAATATCTTCAACTCTCCAGCTTCTCCTTGAAAACTTCTAGTGATAGATACAAACTGTAACCTGAGGTAGTCCATTTCACTTTTGACCAACTCTGGATGTGAGAAAATTTAATATGATATTGAAATGACTAATCATCTCTTTGAAATTTTAACTATGTCCTCTGTCCCAAGATTAAGCAAAACAAGTATAAGCCCTCTTCTTTGAGATATCCCTTTAAATATTCAAAAGTTTTTGTCATAAACCATATTCTCTTTTTAAGATTAAATATCTCTTTCCTAAAATTTATCCCTGTGTGGTATGGTTTACATTTCCTTACTCTTCTAGTTACCCTCTACTGAAAATATACTGGTTTGCCAATGTCCTTCCTAAAATTACTCCATTGTTTTTGCCTATTGAGATTTTGAGAATCCTAATTTTGTTATCAAGTGTATTGATTATTCCTCCCCAGTTTATGTCATACACAAATTTGATAAATATGCTGCTTATGCCTTCATGAAAGGCTTTGATAAAATGTTTAAAGAGAATAGAGTCAAGAGCAAATAAGGCACTTCTCTAGAGACCTAGTTTGACATTGAAGAAAAACGTCATCATTCTTTTGGTCTAATCTTTCAACCAGATTAATCTCCACCTAACTTTACTGTCCACTGTACACTGTGACAGCCCACATTTTTCCACAAGAAAGTTGTGAGAATTTTTTTAATGTCTTACATCACTTAATAAACTGCTATTAATATTCCCCAAACTACCTGGGTAATGATTCTCATTGAAAAAGGAAATGAGATTAGATTGGCATGACATTTTCTTTATAAAACCATGGAAATTTTTGGTAATCATTACTTTTCTTTCTAAATTCTCACAAACCAAACTTTTAATAACATATCCTAGAATTTTGACAAATTTTAGCACTTGAAGAATCTACTTTTTTTTCCCTTTTAAAAACTGTTATAACATTCCGTCCACCTTCCATTCTTAAATATTTTTCAAAGTTCACTTAAAGTGTCTTAGTATTTTCACCATCATGTTCTTTCAGCATTTAGCTGAAATTTGTTGGTATCTGTTAAATTGAACTCATTAAAGGTATCTAGATATTCTCTTGCTATATCCCAAACTATTTTGGTTTGTAATTTCCTGTTAGCATTTTTTAGTACTTTTCAATCTAAATATAATTTTCCAAGGTAGAGAAAACAGAAGTAAAATTGGAGTTGAGTAGTTTTACCTTCTTCCCTTTGTACATTTACATTGCTCTCTCTATTCTTAACTTATCCTTTCTTTGATCTTCCTCTTTCCTCCAGCATAGCTCAGATGGAGAGAGAAAAGGACTCTTAAAATGATTAAAAAGAAAAAAAAAAGATATTTTGGTACAAGCTATATATACTTGCTCTATTCCAAGTAATGGAAATCTTCAATCTATCTCTATGTCTAGATAGGGCATTTTATCATGTTTCAAGCACAGGTCCTAACATCAGGAAGAACTGGGTTCAAATTGGACCTCAGACACTTACTAGCTGTATGACCCTGGGCAACTCACTTAACTCTGTTTGGCTTAGCTCCCTCATCCATAAAATGAGCTGAAGAAGGAAATGACAAATTACTCCAGTGTCTTTGCCAAAAAAGCCGCAAGAGGGAACATGAAAGACTTGACTAATTAACTAAACAACAATGTGTCAAAAACACTGTGCAGAGTGCTGAGAATTCAAGGAAAGACAAAAATATGGTCCATACCTTTAAGGAACTCACATGGAGAAGAGTAGAAAATAGGGTGGAAGAACTAGGATAAGGCATTCTGCAGTAGGTGAGATCTGAGCTGACTCTTAAGGAAACCAGGAAGCTAAGAGGAAGCAGTGAGGAAGAAAACCATCCTGGGCCAGTGAAGGATATCAGATTAGGAGAAGAAAAAGACCAGAAAGCTCAGATTTATATGATACCTGTGACCTCAAGAAAGGAAATATGTGATTTGAAAAGAGAAAAGACTCACCTTTTCTAAATATGACTCTTTACTTTCATCAAAAGTAGTTGTACCAAAAAAAAAAAAAAAGATATACTTAAACAGGATTGCAATAAAATGTCCACTTCACTAAGTTATAGAATCTCTTTGCTATAAGGGACATACAAGGTCCTCTCATTTCAACCATACCTGAAGAAAAATCTATTCTAGAACACATATGGTAAGTAGTTATTCTGTTCTATGTGAAGACATTTAGTGAGGAAAAATCCAAAACCACCTGAGCCAACCTATTCCACTTTTGGATATCTGATTATTAGGAAAATTTTTCCTAATTTTAAGCCCAAGTCACTTCTTTATAACTTCTGCTCATTACTCTCAATTCTGTTCTCTGGTCCAAGCAGGACAAATCTGACTATTCTCCCCTTAAAAACCTTGAAGAAAATTATTTCTCTCCTTCCTGAACTTCTCCCACAAAGTATTTTATTCCAAAAGCTAAACATTCATATATTCCCCAAGTAGTCAGTATATGTGTCATAATCTTGGCTCTTCACTATCTTCTTTGCTTTCTCAGAATATCCTCTTTTTTATTTTTTTATCAAAGTATCTTCTAAGATGTAGCTTTCAGAATGGAACTCAGCATTCCAGAGATGATCTGATTTGGGTCTTTTACCTATGTGATCTTGGAAACTTAAAAACAAGACTCTTTATTTAAAAAATATACAGAGGATGTGATGTTCAAAATGCCTGCTATTTTGAAATATATAATGTTTAAAATCCTTTCCATAATATGTATTAGAGGACACAATTCGGGTAATATTAATCTTTATGAGTTTGTTAGTTTTAAATTATAAAACTTACATTTCATTTTAATTGTCTTAATAATTAACAATTTTGTATGAATACACATTATATTCATACTATGAAGTATTGAATATTTCCCATTCTAGAAATATAAGCTTTAACAGTTTTGACTAAAGGCTTCATGAAACAAACAAAACAAAACAAAACAAAACAAAAAAAAAATAAATAACCTTCTTCCCCAATAGTCCATGGAGAACACAGGAAGAGAAAGAAGAAAAGCACTTCACTCAACTTAAGCTCATTTACATCGTCTACCTGATATAACCTGACCTTTAAATGAATTGTTATTCACCTCAAATACAAAAGTCTTATAGTCACAGCAGGTGTGAGGCTGGTGGAGAGGGGTGATGTCAGGGGAGTACACATTGTACAGTAAGCCTGAAAGCTGGTTAGAATTCTTGCCAGTCACCAATTCCTTTTTTGTTACCTCGAAGCATCTGGCACTGTCTGTCACATCAATTCTATTGTTTGACTGGGTGTCTATTCCAAACCCAAGGTTATAATTTACTGAAAAGTAGGAACTTTTTCTGAATTTCACTAACCTCTGACTGCATAATGGAGGGATGGAAATGGTGAGACATCTTTCCAAGGGGCTCATTGCAGTGCTATTGAAATAAATTTGTCCCTCTCTCAAAATGGAAAATTTCCTTTTAGAAATTTGCACTATCTAGAAGAATACAAATAATATCAACTCTTCCTGATAGAAACCCTAAACCACAAGAACATTCTTAAATGGCAGGAAGATCTACTCCATTAGTCAATTGACCATCATCTTTTTACCAGAGGTAAGCTAGCACTTAAAAATCCTACAGATGGAAAAAAAAAATCACTTCAAGATCTGTGACCTTAAAACATAGGCTTAAAAAAGTGTTTAGGGCTATAAGAATTAGCCTATCATTAAGAATTAGCTCTATTTAGAACTGGAAGTGGCCTTAGACATCATCTAGTCTAGCTTCCTCATTATACAGATGAGAAAACTGATGCCCATAGAGATGTTTATTTGGCCAAAATTAGACAAGCCCTGAGTAGCAAAGCCAGAATTCAAAACTAGTTTGTTTTTTTTTTTCCCTCCAAAGCCATGGAGGATTCTTTCCATAGCACTTTCCTGATTCTATGGTTTCTTCCCATACTAACTGGCATTCTTAGGAGTTTCTGAACCATACGAAGTCCTCCTCGCCAAACTAAAAACATCTGAATTTTAATATTTTCAATAGTATTAATATTCATAGAAACACTAGGGTTGAGTTCTAGTAAGCCTTCCTCATTTCTTAAGAATACCAAGATTTTAAAGCTGGAAGGAACCTTAAACAATGTGTAAAAGGTTATTTGATTCACAGATGAGAAAATTTGTGCTTAAAGATATTTTCAAGGTTATACACCCCCCACTTTTACATTTCTGAATTTTTTCAAGAATCCCAGTGGAATTTGATAAGAACTGCTGGGAAAATTGGAAGACAGTGTGGGAGAGATTAGGAATTGATCAACACCTCACACCCTACACCAAGATAAATTCAAAATGGGTGAGTGACTTAAACATAAAGAAGGAAACCATAAGTAAATTGGGTAAACACAGAATAGTATACATGTCAGACCTTTGGGAAGGGAAAGACTTTAAAACCAAGCAAGACATAGAGAGAATCACAAAATGTAAAATAAATAATTTCGACTACATCAAATTAAAAGGCTTTTGTACAAACAAAAGCAATGTAACTAAAATCAGAAGGAAAACAACAAGTTGGGAAAAAATCTTCATAAAAACCTCTGACAAAGGTTTAATTACTCAAATTTATAAAGAGCTAAATCAATTGTACAAAAAATCAAGCCATTCCCCAATTGATAAATGGGCAAGGGACATGGATAGACAGTTTTCAGATAAAGAAATCAAAACTATTAATAAGCACATGAAGAAGTGCTCCACATCTCTTATAATCAGAGAGATGCAAATCAAAACAACTCTGAGGTATCACCTCACACCTAGCAGATTGGCTAACATGACAGTTATGGAAAGTAATGAATGCTGGAGGGGATGTGGCAAAGTAGGGACATTAATTCATTGCTGGTGGAGTTGTGAACTGATCCAGCCATTCTGGAGGGCAATTTGGAACTATGCACAAAGGGCGATAAAAGAATGTCTACCCTTTGATCCAGCCATAGCACTGCTGGGTTTGTACCCCAAAGAGATAATGGACAAAAAGACTTGTACAAAAATATTCATAGCTGCGCTCTTTGTGGTGGCCAAAAATTGGAAAATGAGGGGATGCCCTTCAATTGGGGAATGGCTGAACAAATTGTGGTATATGTTGGTGATGGAATACTATTGTGCTCAAAGGAATAATAAAGTGGAGGATTTCCATGTGAACTGGAACAACCTCCAGGAAGTGATGCAGAGCGAGAGGAGCAGAACCAGGAGAACATTGTACACAGAGACAAACACACTGTGGTATCATCGAACATAATGGACTTCTCCATTAGTGGTGGTGTAATGTCCCTGCACAATCTGCAGGGATCAAGGAGAAAAAAACACTATCCAAAAGCAGAGGACAAACTGAGGGAATAGAAACACCGAGGAAAAGCAACTGCCTGACTACAATGGCTGAGGGGACATGACAGAGGAAAGACTCGGAGCGAACACTCTGATGCAAATACTAACAACATGGCAATGGGTTCAAGTCAAGAACACATATGATACCAGTGGAATCACGCGTCGGCCACGGGGGGTGGGAGGGAGGAAAAGAAAATGATCTTTGTCTTTAATGAAAAATGCATGGAAATGATCAAATAAAATACTATAAAATAAAAAAAAAAGAATCCCAGTGGAGAGAAGAAGGGAAAGAGTAAAAACACTCCGTTCGCTTTCCACTTCAGGGCTCTTTGTCCTTGGCTAAGTTCTTTCCCCCATATCTTCGAAACCTGGGACCATGTTACTCATAGGCTTTAGAATTGGCAGAAACTTTAGACATTGTATTTAGCCTTCCTTATTTTATAGATAAGGAAGATGAGACTCTGAGACATTTTGTGACTTGCTTAACATTACACAGAAAAGAATTAGCAGAGTCAGAATTCAGATTAGGTCTTCATATTCCAGGACTATTGCCCCTTGCTCTGTATCATGCTGTCTCTAAGTTATCTAGTGGTCAATTGCACTGCTGCCTTGAACTAGATCCACTTGTCTACCTAACAAGGCTTGAGAATGCTGATGGTTATTCTTGTAACATACTTCTGTAGCTATTTTAGCTGTAACCATTGAGGTTACTTAGGAGCTTTGAATGATACTTGCAGTGTAACAGTAACTTGATTGCACAAGTTACTGATATGCAGAAATCTGACTTAAAAACATTGTCAAGGAAAATGTTTCAGGATTCTTAATTCCCTCCCCTTACTGGGAATTAACAGGCTATCCTTGGACTCTTCCCAGCTTTATACGTGGCCACATTCAGCAAAAAACAGTTTTTTCAACTTGTCTCCAAATACATTTTGACCCATAACTTAAGGACAGAGAAAATCTGGTCATCATAGTGGAAGGAGAGCCCTGAGGTCAGGAAAGCTCAGATCTGAATCCCACCTCAGACACTCAATGGGCAAATGACAGTCTGAGTTTCAGTTTTCTCACATGTAAAAAAGAGAACAGGATTAGGACCCACCTCACAGGATTTCTGAGAAGATACATGCCTTCATATATGTAGAATGTTTTGTAAAATTTAAAAAACTATTTTAAATGTTTTGTTGTTGATCAGTTGTGTCTGACTTTTTGTGACCCCATTTGGGGTTTCTTTCCTTTTTTTAAACTCTGAGCTTCTATTTTAATATTAATTCTAAGACAGAAGAATGATGAGGACTAGGCATTGGGGTTAAATGGCATGTTAGATCACACAGCTAGGAAGTGTCTGAGGTCAAATTTGAACCCAGATCCTCCAAACTCTAGGTTGGCTCTCTATACTCTGAGTCATCTAGCTGCCAAGATAAGATATTATAGTTTAAAAGATACTGGGGTTGGGGGCAGCTGGGTTGCTCAGTGGATTGAGAGCCAGGCCTAGAGATGGGAGGTCCTGGGTTCAAATCTGGCCTCAGATACTTCCCAGTTGTGTGACCCTGGGCAAGTCATTTGACCCCCATTGCCTAGCCCTTACCACTCTTCTGCCTTGGAGCCAATACACAGTATTGACTCCAAGATGGAAGTTAAAGGTTTAAAAAAAAAAAAAGATACTAGGATGATGATTGGATATACAGAGGATTAGATTGACCCATCATCTGGCTCTCATTCATTCTCTTATACTTTCTGCCCCCTAGTTTGCCATAATTATAAAAAGAAAAGAAGGGGGAGGGAGCCAGGGCATTCCTTCTCAAGGCCTACACACTTGGCTTTTAGCATCTGATTGTCTATCCAGTGATCTGAACATCCCGGAAACTAAAAGAATGTTACCAATTTTATAAAAAAGGAGAGAGAATGAAGAAAATAATGGCACTTTAAAACTTGCAAAGCACGTTGCAAACATCTCATTAGATCCTCAGAACTACTCTGAGTCAGGTGTTATTATTGTCCTCATTTGGCAGAAGTAGAAACTGAGACATTCTCTGAGCAAGGTGACTTGCCAAAAGTCACACAGTTAGTGAATATTTGATGTAGGATTGAACCTGGTTGACTTTGACTCCAAGTATAGCATTCTTTCCACTATGCTACAATAAAATGCCTCTCAAAAATTTGGTATTTTCCCTTTTTATTAGAGAAAAGCAAATGAAAACAACTCTGATCTAATACCCTACACCTATCCCAATGTGACAGTAAATGAAAATGATAATGCTGGAGGGAATGTGACAAAATCAGTACACTAATGCATTGTTTATGGAGTTTTGAACTGATCCAACCATTTGGGAGGGCAATTTGAAATCATCCCAAAGAGCTATAAAAGAATGCATACCTTTTGATCCAATATTACCACTACTAGGTCTGTAACCCAAAGAGATTTTTAAAAATGGGAAAAGAACTATTTTTACAAAAATATTTATAGTTGCTCTTTTTGTAGTGGCAAAGAACTGGAAACTAAAGAGATGCCCCTCAACTGGGCAATGGATGAACAAATTGTGATACATGATGCTAATAGAAT
Organism: Monodelphis domestica; assembly: GCF_027887165.1. Lineage (NCBI taxonomy): Eukaryota > Metazoa > Chordata > Mammalia > Didelphimorphia > Didelphidae > Monodelphis > Monodelphis domestica. The sequence continues at coordinate 626,522,552 of NC_077227.1, forward strand.
ATTATTGTGCTATAAGGAATGATGATTTCAGAAAGAGCTGGAAAGATCTACATGAACGGATGCAGAGTGAAAAAAAGAAGAACCAGGAGAATATTATATACACAGTAACTGTAATAATGTGGAATGATCAAATGTGGTAGATTTTGCTACTAACAGAAATATATTGATGTAGGACAATTCTTAGGAATTTATGAAAAAAGAATGCTATCCACCTCCAGAGAACTTTTGTAGTAGAAATGCAGATGAAAACATATGATTGATCACTTGTTTATTTGGATATATGTTTTGGGGTTATGGTTTTATTTTTTGCTTACAAAAATGAATAACATAGAAATATATATGATATAAAGAAATATAATAAATACATAAATATAATAAACATAAATGTATAACATATTTAATTGCTTGTCAGCTCTGGGAGGGGTTTAGAAAGGGAGTGAGACAATATGGATCATATAACTTTGGAAAATACATATGGAAATTTGTTATTAATATAAAAAAATTAAAAATAAGATTTTGAAAAATGGGATTTTGGACTTACTAAATGATGGACAAAAAACAGGAAAGCAGATAATTCATCTCTGTTTTTGCTGTCTTTTAATAACTGTGGAAAACATCAGTTTTAGAGAAGATTGAAACCTCTGATATAGTGAGATTTTTGACTGAATTTCATTTACCTGTGATATCCTTTTTTAAATCCATTTTTGGCAGGGCTATTTAGGGCTCTGCTGTACCCTAATTTACATTGCTCAATAAATATATTGCTAAGAGTCAACTAAAAACCCTTTTTGTACAGGAAACCTTTCATAGCCACTCTTAATTCTGTGGTCTTCCTTCTCTTATTTACTTCATGATTATCCTGCTTTTAGTTTATTTCTGCAAATGTGTTTGCTTGGTGTCTCCCCATTACAGTATCAGTTTCTTCAGGATAGGAGCTATCCATAGTGTCTATCCTTAGCAATCCTTAGCTATCCATAGCAAAGTGCTCAGAACATTCTAGGCACTTAATGAATGTTTACTGACTCTTGACTTTCTTCCTGGAAAGTCTGACAAATACTAAGGAAGGGATATGATGGATAGTCTTATCTGACAAAAGGTGTGGGAAGCTTATTCCTTCCCCAGGGAAAGGCTAAGTATACAAAATACTTTTTACCTTTTACAAAAGATGAACACATACAACCTAATGGCCTTACTGCAGGATATTGAATGAATACAATGATATGTTCAACAATGGTTTATATATACACCTTCATCCATAGTGATTACTCCATTAAATCCCTGTTTATAGTTGCTGGTATGGAATAAAGAAATCTAGAACCACTAGTAGCCAGAGAAAAATATTTCATTTCTCCCTCCCCACCTTGTTCACTTCCACTAATTTCAGAGTGGATACCTGGCAGATCTGCTAAATTTCATGATCTCCAGAAACTCATCATTCTATAAGATGAAATCAACACTTTACCTCACACCTCCTCAGATCATTTCCCATCCAAGCTGCAGGACCTCATTATGCCCAGCAATGAGTATTTTTATTTCCCTCCTCATCCCCACTCTCCACCTCTTTTTTATGTGTTGTCTTCCTCTATTACATTATGAGCTTCTAGAAGGCAAGAACTGGTTTACAGCTTTTTTTGTGTCCTCTAAGCCTACCAACAAGTAGGTACTTAAATTTTTTATTCACTATTGGCCAGGATAGTAGGAGTAAGAACTATGTCATTTCCCTCTCACTAAAATATCTGGATTATTCTTTCCCTCTAGCTCCAAGACCGAATGCTGGAGGACAGGGTATCACCTCTTTTACACTAAACAAGGAAAAAGGAGAAAGAAGAGAAACCATTTCTACTCTCCTCAAGTACCCAATTTAATTTCCTCTTAGCGCAAGATCTTAACTATTACTGAATACATAGACTAAAAAGGTTTGAGTTTTAATCCAATTTCTAACACCCTTTACCATGCCTTTAAAAAAATGCCTTCATATATTCCAAGGCAGAAGAGGGGTAAGGACTAGGCAATTAAGTTTAAGTGACTTGCCCAAGGTCACAGAGCTAGGATATGTCTGAGGTCAGATTTCAACCAGGACCTCCCATCTCCAGGCTTGGTTCTCTATCCACTGATCTATCCAGCTTCCCCAAACTAAACTTTCAACTAAACACTCTCTTCTCTGAAGTATCTCTACCTATACTCTGCCTTCTGTCACCACCACTCTCTTGAAGCACTGCTCTTCAAGATCCCTACTAATCATATGGCCAAATCAACATTTTTTACTGTCCTTAGCTTTTGAATTGTAGTATTTGAAACCTGGCCACCCTCAAGTCTTGTTACTCTCTACTCACTTTATTTTTGTCAAAATAGACTCTCACATCCCATTGGACTCTCAGGATTATCTTAGGTTTTTTTTTTTTTTTTACCAATTTTTTATTCCATTTCCTTTGCTGAATCCTCTTCCTCCTTTCTTCCATTTCTTCATATACATACATGTATATATACAAATATACAGAAAAATATCAAGATAGGTATATATATTTGTCTAAGATTCAATCCTGTCTTCTTTTCTCTGAAAACTCTGTCCCTAGAGATTCTTTTTAAGTATTAGGCTAAAACTTTTCATGCTATATACTTTGTGCATTTTCCTCATCTTCAAAGAGCTAGGTCAGCATGCTCAGTATCATAACCTTTCATGCTTTAGTAAAGGTGGATGATGCAAGATGTTTTACTTCTGAAAAGCCTGCCATCCTTGATTTAGGGGGGAGTGGAAATTACTTTAGACTGTCCGATACATCTTCATAAGGTAATGCATACAGAGTAAAACAATACTGAATACCAAAAATAGAGGAGAGTCAAAAATGGCCCTCATTGATGGCTGCCACAGAAAACTAGGCAGACTGCTTAAGACATGTTTTAGAATTCACTTAGTTTCTCTGTCTGGGAAAAAGATAATATAAATTTCTCCACTTAAATTAATTAACTTGCCAACATTCAGACTGATAAAGTAGGGATTTAGAATATACTATCCTCTAACTTCAAATTCAGTATTCATTTTACTGGGTTGTCCTATATTTTTCAAATTTAGAATATTTCCATTTATTGCTCTTCTTTTATTTGTTTTTAACATTCATGTTATTCATTCACTTACATCACTTTGAATTGCTGCCTAGTTTCTTATTCATACTCAATGATATTGCTAGCTGCCTAGGGCAAAGCCTGTGTAGTCAGTTCTCTCTCTCTCTCTCTCTCTCTCTCTCTCTCTCTCTCTCTCTCTCTCTCTCTCTCTCTCTGTCGCCTAATACCATGCACAGTGCTAGGAAAATAGTACAATATGTACCTAAATACCTTTACATAGGAACTGATTTGCATTTAATAATGCTACTTTATATATACTATCAGGAAGCTTTCATTCAACAGATAAACAAAAATAAACATATAATAATTATGTAGTAGATTTTATTTTTATCTATTTTATATTTTAATCTTTCTTATAATAGCTTAGGAAATAGAGATTAGCAGGGATATGTTATAACTCATGCACAGCTGCACCTATTAATCTCTAAATAATATGAGATGTAGCCCTACTGTGGATGGCAAGTCTCATTCACAAATCATCAGTGGATAGTTTCATCCACTTATTTAATTAACAGCTGATCTTCAGTCCAAACTTGTATTAAACTGAAAACCATTCATTGAAGAATTTTTTGATGGTTTTATGCATTGTGGATTTTTATGTATACTGATAACCCTCACACTTATCACACACACACACACACACACACACACACACACACATATATATATATATATATGTATATATATATATATATATATATATATATAACTACTCCTGATAATGTCAATTCAAGTGGATCATAGAGTTAAAGTCAGAAGGAAACTTTAGGTTACCTATTCCAAACTTCTCATTTTATAGATGAGAAAACAGGTTGAGAAAATATGTCTTGTGCCAAAGTTTAGAGAGATAAAGGAGGAATCTGAAATAATATCCTCTAACTTCAAATTCCATCCTCATTTCATTAGGTTATGCTGTATTTTTTAAACATATACTCCCATGTTGTTTCTCTCCTTTTAATTTATTTTATCTTAAGACTTGTGCCCACTGGATATGAATCAATCTGCTTAAAATGTAGTGATACCAAGCAAAGGTGTTAAGTTCCTGCTATGGGATGAGCTGTCCTTTAAAATAGATTAGTCATAGTTGCCACATTTCAGAGTGACATCAGAAAAGAGTCCCAAGATTGGCTCTCCTCATAGCAGTACTATTTATTTTCATTGGGACCAAGATTTTATTAACTCTAATATCCTCATGGGTTTTTAGCTGCTGGCTTTTTCGTTTGCTTGTTTTATATAGTTTTATCTACTCTTGAATCTTGCAGCTTATATCTGGTTCATCATTGGTTGCTTGTTGTTGACTGCTCTCTCAAGCTGGCCTTTTCATCCCCTCTTCAAAGTCCTTGGTGAGTCTATTCGAGATCCCTTTATGAAGGAAGCATTAAATTATAAGAGTAGAGACTTCTCATTCATCCTTTACCTCTTATGAAGCTCTGAGAAAACAAAACTTTTTTGATAAATATGAGAAATGACCAATGTTGGCCATATTCTTCTATCAAACAAATTCACTTTGCTCCTTTAATTCAAGGTAGTTGCTAAGTATTGTTTACTAGATGGTCCTCTAATAATGAGCTTTATTTGTTCCAATCAAATTGCAAAGTTTTCATTTGACTTATGTCACTCATTTTACAAAGGAAGCAAAGAGGAAAAAAAAACCAATATGAGTAAGTGCTTTTGGCTTTTCTTTTTCATTTGTTTAGAATCTTGATTAATTTTTCTTATTTTTAAAAAATATTAATATTCCCTCTGTGAATTAAGCATGTTTAGAGTTCACATAATTATATATTTGAATAGTTTATAAATCCTGAGACTTTTTAAAAAATCCTGTTTTCTAAGGTTTTATTGTTATTATACTTTGGGTATTTGGGGAAACTATTATCAAATACTTAATGCCACACTTTGAAAACCCTATGCTTACACAAATAAGATCAATGACAATTGCTCCCTTATGTTAACTCTAAATATCTTTTTAAGGTATGAATAGTACAAGTATTCCTAAGATAATTGATGTTATACCTATCAGTCTGATCATTCTATTTTTGTTGCATAATTTTAATATTATGTTGAGTATAAGCACATTGCATAGCATTATTTTTTAATTTTAATTTTTAAATATTCTTCCATGTTTACATGATTCATTTTCTTTCCTTCCTCCCCTCCCAAAGCCTCCAAACACTTTCTGTGTACAGTGTTCTCCTGGTTCTGCTCATTTCACTCTGTATCAGTTCATTAAAGTCCTCCCAGTTAATTTCCTCCCTAATCCATGTTGTTTCACAGGTCAAGATATATATGGAGCTTTAAGTTTCTCTTTGTTCAACTGCTTTTCAAGACATTAGGATGTATGACTTCTGGTTAAAATAAACAAACTTACTGCCACATATTTCACTAAATTGGAATGACTTGTTCCTTTTGATGTGCCTAAGAATACTACTAATTTTGTAATTATTTCTTATATTTTCTGCATTTGGGAAGTCTCTTACTAGCTCCCTAACCTATATAGCTATATCTATATATCTAATCATTGTAAGTTTTATCATGCCCTAGCTGCTGTCTGCATATCCAAGATTTTCTTTGATCTGATGTCTCCAACCACTCATAGTTCTAGTGAAATATATTTAGGAGAGATGCAAGAAACTAAAAAATCCTAATGAGTCCATAACAGTACTGAGTTTTCAGGAGGATAAAGAGAAAGCAAAGGAAGTCTACAGGCACCTAACACACCACTTGGGAAGAGAATTATAGTTAAATACAATAGTCTAGGGAAGGAACACAATAGATATTGGATGGAAAATGGTGTGAAGATAGGGGAAGTTATAGAAAGAAATGGTCTTCCTGGAGCAACAGCATTTTAAAACTATCATCTATATGATAACATAATGGAATAATGATATCATAAGAAGGAAAGTAGGAGTCTAAAAGTCAAAGTAAAAATATTAAAATGTAGTCTTTAAGAAGAAACAAAAACAAAGGACAAGAAAGAAGGAAATTGATGGAAAATTAATCTCATAAAGATTGGAGATTTAATTTAAAGAACATTTATTAAATAAGTACTGGTTATGTGCAAAATACTATATGCTAAGATCTGGAGATATAAAGACAAAAAGGAAACAGTCCCCTCCTAGAGATAGTAAAAGAGAAAGTGGAACAATACCATGAAAGACAAGGGAAGAAAGAATGGGGAAGGGAAAGGAAAAGATGTAAAGACAGTGAATGTGAAGATACTTGGAAGAATTCCATCCTGTCAGAAAACAGCACTATATGCCACAGACCTCAAATTTCTCAAAAGCCACCCTCTCATCCAGTCCTACCTGGTCGGGAGGATGGTGGTCACCACTTGAGGCCTTGAGGGTTGGGGGGTGTAAAGTTGGGGGAAATAGAGGGATCCTCCTGGCAAGTATCCGACATGTATGAGGAGGAGCCTTCCCCCTGTGTGAAAAAAAAGGGAGGCTGTCATTTTTTGGCATTGAAATATGTCTATGTTGCACCTAATGTTAAAAACTTATTTCCCTGGGAGAACTCTTGAATAAGACACTAAACTGGAAATTTAAAACTTCCAACACACTTATGCACTTCAATATCTCTCATGTGGCCTGGCACCTGCTCCCATAAATACAACTGAATGAACTCTATGGTATTGTGGCCTTTGAAAAGCTTGAATTTTCATTACCCCCCAGAGGACTAGGTTTTAAATATCACCTTTGTTATAATTACTAAGGCATTTAACACAAATCTACCTCAACTCAAGGAGAAATGATATTGATTTACAGGAAGTGGTCTATGATGTTAGATCTAATATTCTGTACTCAAATATAATATAGAAAGTAGGAATAAGAATTACATTTTTTAAATGACAGGAATGTCTTCAAAATATTGAAGCAGTTCAATTCCAAAGAAAATGTAAGTGCTTTATGATGTCATGAAAATATTAAAATTAATAACATTTGTATTTTTTAAAAAAGATTTGATAATACTTAAGGGAATTATATATATATATATTTTTTTTCACATATATCTATAAAATTTATGTCTAATGTACAGGTATTCAGACTTAATGATAAAAAATGAAAAAGTTCAAAGAAAGAAAGGGTAAATATATCTTCTTTCACTTAGGGCAGAAAGGTTGGATTTTCATTACAGAACTAAACTTGAGATCCCATAAAGTATTGCTTGATTTAGCATCATTTATTATTGAAAAATTTTTTAATATTGAGGAAGAAATCCATTATTTTAGTACTGTTGGTTTTGACATAATCAGTTTTGATGATAGCTATCTAAGTTTATGTTTAACTTCTTGCCTTTTTTGAATAGTGTTCTCCTTGTGCACAATATAGCACTGGGTTAATATCAACAACATAGAAGAATCTTTACTAAAATCATGAATTAGTGTTAAGTGTATGATTCTGTTAAGAGAGAGAATTATTCACCAGCTAAAGTGAGATATCATATCTTTATCATAACTATTAAATTAAATTAATATAAAATAACTGAATTATACTGATAGAAATGTTATGAAAAAACACAAAATTCTAGAATTAGAACTAGAATGAACCTCTGAGATAATTTCATTAAATGTTTTCATTTTACAAATGAAGAAACTGAAGCCGAAAAAGGTTCAGTGACTTGTCTAAGGTCATACATGTAGAAGAATCTTTAATAAAATCATGAATTAGTGTTCAGTGTATGATTCTGTCAAGAGAGAGAATTATTTACCAGCTAAAGTAAGATATCATATCTTTATCATAACTATTAAATTAAATTAATATAAAAAACTGAATTATATTGATAGAAATGTTATGAAAAAACACAAAATTCTAGAATTAGACCTAGAATGAACCTCTGAGATAATTTCATTAAATGTTTTCATTTTACAAATGAAGAAACTGAAGCCTAAAAAGGGTCAGTGACTTGTCTAAGGTCATACATGTAGTGTTTGGCAAGACTAGGGCTAAAACCCAGGGCTCCTGAATCTTAATCTCTTTGCTCCTTAGTTTAAGCAAAACAAATAAAAAGTAATGATGGTTGACCACAAATATATAAAAAGATGTGGATAAATACATTTACCAATTTGTCCTACCTCAACTGTTTTTTTTTATTCAAAACTATATTGATCTTTAACTATAATATTAAAACAAAAATGAATATGTAGGCTAAGCCCTATTAAGTTCATGCATAATCAATACTTTCTTTTCATAGCAACCAAATTTTTCTTCCTTTTGCTGGATATAATACTAGGCAAAGACGAGAATAAGAGGATGAAAGGTGTTCCTCTAACTTTCTGCCAGAAAAAAAAAATGTATTTCTGGGCACAGAGAGAAGTATCCTGCTCTCTATTCTTGTTGCCTAGAGGGTAAATACTGTAATGGAATACTGATGATTGTAGCTTTAGAACTTTAATTTGAAGTGATATGGTTTTAATTCCTTGCTTCTGCCCTCCAAGTTAGAAGTGGAAAATAAAGGACGTGCTTCTGCAGAAGGTAGAAGGAAGGAATTCATCATGTATCAGTCATATGCAAGGTCTAGTATATTTGTCAGAGTACCTGCAGAAGCTACAGAATTCATGACTAAATGGTGTTTTGATAGTACTGCATGCCACTGTGAAAATTGTGGATGTCACAAGCTTAGGCTCCCCTACCACCATCAGGCTACCTGTCTCTGAATTAATGCTGATATATACATATATGTGTATACACATATACATTTGCAAATATTTAGTCATGTGATTGATTACATGCACTTAGATAATACATACTGTATATATATATGAATAAATATGCATATAATACATATCCAATTTATATGTAAATATGATACCAGGTAGAACTGATGAAGATAAAGCAGATTCACTAAAAAGTACAATTTTATAATAACAATATAAAGAAGCTGAGATAACTTTCATTTGGTGGGGGAGGAGGGAAATCATTGAAGATTTGGAACCAGACTTAAACCATGAAGAATGGGAAAGATTTCGACAGGTATTTCAATATAAGTAGTACATCACAAGTTTGGATATTCCAGGGATACCCAGAAGGAGGATACTTCAGGTCAACTTCAAGGAACCAGTAATGACAAAGTGTGGCTAGAATATAGAATGCATATTACTCTCTGGCTAATGGATAAACATTGTAGGTAGAAAAGAAGAGGGGACAAAAAACAAGGCTTGAAAAAGCAGCCTCCCATTCATTTTTTCACATCTCTCTCCCTAACATTATAATTTAATTTGTTGTCTGTCCTGTTATTTAATCCAGGATATCCTACAACATTGCTGATATATGACCATTCATCCTCTAGTAAGACACTTCTTGTGATGAGAATTTAACTGTTTCGCAAAGTAGCCCATTCTACTTTAGAGAATTCTAATTGTTTAAAAAGAAAAAAAAGGTCGTCAAATGGAGCCAAAATCTGCTTTCTCTCTAAACTTTTACCCTATGGAATAACACAGAATTCGTCTTACTCCATGTACTTAAAGACTTCTATTGTACATATTTTTTTTTTCCTTTTCAGGCCAAATATTTACTATTTTGGGTCAGCAAGAAGGGTCAGCTTACCCTCTCTCTTAAATTCCTTTTCATTCTCTTTTTTTTGAAATTACTAACTTCTAGAAACCTTTGACCAGTCGATCTCTTACTAGTTACAAATTGTAATATGGAAGGTAATTTCTTTCCTTCCTGAGTCTTGGCACATATACTTTCTTTTTTTTTTTTTTTTGGATTCCTAGAATAAGGAAAGTTGGAAGGAAAAAAGTAGGAAAGAGAAAGAGGAGAAAAGTGGGAGTGTATGTGTATAGGAAGAAGGAACATCAATCAGTTAAGGCTCCTTTTAACATATGAGGTAAAGCACCTGGGATAGGTTCATGGGGTCATAAAGTCATACCAAATAGGAAACAAGAATGGGCTCAGTGCCATTTAACCAAAGTTCTATAAAATCTATCAAATTAGAGATGGCATGAGTGAATGGTCTAACTGGCTTGCTGTAGCAAACTCACAGGGGTGCCAAAGGATATTTTAAATTTTCAAGGGAGACAGGAACCTTAATATCTTTTAAGTTAAAGAGAGTATAGTTTCACATTAGAACACAACATCTTTTGGATGAAATTCTCAAGTATCTGAGTTATTTTTTTTTGTTTACTTATACTTTGGGCTGATCCAGGAATTTCTTGGACTCTAATATTTGCAATGTCAGATTTTTGCATACCTGGATTTTTTGCTGTGATAAAAAGCAAATACCAAGAAAAAATTAATAAAAGACCAAGAAATTTGGGTGGAGGTATCTAATCTGATTGCAAGGTTTGAGAAGTTGCACAGTGCTCAAAATAGTCACCTATCTCATTAGTGTTTGCATTTGTTAGTGTTTAAAATGAAATAAAATATTTTTTCTTTCAATTTACATATATTTTCTTCTAAATGGCTAAGTTGTTAGTTCTGTTTGGATCTAACTACTTATGAAACAGAACTATTAGGTATTCCTTTTGGCCTAGAGGTGCCATGAAAAAGTATTGACATAATAAATCATGACATGCATAAATCATGAATAAACTAATTGTTTTGGCTGAGGTAGAAAATTAAGAAAGCAATAATTTTCTGAATATTAGAAAGAGGGTACAGAGATAAGAGCACCTCCTGGGGTACTCTTGGCACATAAGCCTACCCAGTCATAGATCTGAAAGGACTGACTTCATCCAGGAAAGATGAGTCATTTTGTTAGAGTGATTCTAAAGAGGAAAATGAGGCTAATCATTCTATATCTCCTTGGAGGTGAAAAAGAACATGCAGCTACGTGATTAAAATGTTCTTTGTGCCCAAATTAGGATGCTCTAAAACTTCCTGGAAATATTTCTTTTCCTGAGGAACTGAGTTAAAACAGAAAACTATATTCCAAGAAATATGGAAAGCAAACAGGATGTCACAGTAGTAACATTTAATTGGAGATGTAGACAAACTAGCTTTGTGGAGTTTCATAGAAAATTCATTTAAGAATCCCTCTGAAATGGGGGATTCTTCATCTCACTCAAGCCAACAACTTCATAATGCTGAGACAGAGGGAGAAACACACACGTACACACACACACACAGAGTGTGTATGTATGTCTTTGTAGAGGTGAGTGGAGAGCAATTCAGTATATTTGGGGAAATACTTCATTAGCTGTGATTTAATATGATAAAGTCTCTGTATTTCTGTGTCTGTTTCTGTCTGTCTGTCTTTCCTCTGTTAGAGGAAAAATCAAGAGGTCCTCTTCACAAAAGCATTAGCTCCAATAAGAAGGCCTCTGAAGTTGGAGTGATTTATCTGGATTGGTAGATGGCTCCTTGATTGGTTTTTATCACTTCCTGCATATTGCATAAGCCTTTTGCTTTAGGTCTTGACAAATGCATTCAGGTGTGGCACTCCCAGTGAAACCAATTATTTTGCCTTCTTGAAAGGGGAGGCCAGGAATACTACATGGGGCTTAAGGACTCTGGTGATTCAGCTTCTGTAAAAAGGCATCCCTGAACAAAATTGACAGCAATATATACTCAGGGACCAAATCAAATATTTTGCCCCAAAAGAAGATGTATCTCGAAGTTTCTCCTGAATAAAAAAATACTACCCAACAGGCCCTGATGATCCCTTATAACACTATTATTGAGTTCTGTGACTTAATAAGTTTCAGTGGGATTTGTATACAATACATATACAATTTTAATGCCAAACTAAGGAACAGAAAAAAAATATATATATATATATAGTATGTAGGTCACTCACCAGTGGGGATTGTTATTCTATTTCTTATTGCCCTTTATTTTTTTTCACTTACAAAAACCAAAACATGAAGTTTCCATAATCAAAAGCATAACATGTACATCATGGCCAACCTAAAATAATTCAGTAAATCAGGTCTGGTCAAGTTTGGTGCCCTCACCAAGTTTATTTCTATAAGATTTAAGTCACTGGCTTTGACTTTTCAAACTGGGCAAGTAGAAGTCTACCTAGGTAGGTAGGTGGTAGGTACAATGGCTCCAGCACTGGACTTAAAGTCAGATACACAAGTTAGAATCCTGGCTCAGCTCCTCATGGGCTGTGTGATTTAATCTCGGTGTCTCAATGTCTTCTTCTAGAAAATGAGCATCATAGCTTCTATCTCATAGAGTTGTTTGAGGAAGAAGTTAACATATGTAAAACACTTTGCAAACCTTGATACACAGTTTGCATAAATACTAGCTATTGTTAGTTACTACCTTTTGAAGTTCATTTTTGATTAGTAAGATGATTTTTACAGATTATAAATTATTCCCAAAGGCAATTTGAGAAGTTGCATTTCCTTTTATAGGTAAATAGCACTGAGCAAATTTAGTAATACACTAAGTGCAAGACCAAACGACACTTTTAAAATAAAAAAAGCATGATATCATTTGATATCCACATATTAGTTTATGCAAAATAAAATATAAATAAATATTTGGAAATTAGCTGGCATAGAGGGTGCTACCAGGTGGTAGAATCAGGTAAAAAACTGCTTGTAGAAAGTGATATCTGAGTTACATTTTAAAAGAAGCTAAAAATCTGAAAATTCAGAAGGAAAAAGTGCATTGTAGGCCTGGGGAACAAGCCTTATAAAGACCCAGAAGCAGAAGACACAGTGTGTGAGGATGAGCAGCAAGAATATCAATTTTACAGAAACATATGATGCATGAAGGGAATAAATTATAAATATATATTATATTATATGTATAACATTACATATATATGTGCATTATGAATTACATAAGCCTGTAGAGTTAGGCTAGAGCCAGGTTAAAGGGCCTTAAATGCCAAACAAAAGAGTCTCCATTTGATTAGAGAGAGCCATTACTGGGCATGGAAAAGACAGTAAAATGAGTTTATCACTCTGACAGAATTATGAGGGCTAGATTGAAGTAGGAAGAGATTTGAGATAGGAAAAACAATTAGGAAACAATTGCAATGATCCTCATGAGAGATGATGAGGATCTGACTTAGGGTGGTGACCATATGAGTAAAGAGAAAGATATGAAATAGCGATGAGAAATATTGAGAAGATGGCATCTATAAGATTCAAAATCAAGATTCTAAATGGAGGCATATGTAAACTGAAGATATATCCATCCTATATATATATATATATATTCATTGTTAGATATTTGAAAGGGCTTTCAAATCTCTTATTTGATTTCCCATCAATCCTATGAGCTAGGTGGAGTTAATATTATCTTAATTATATTGGCAAGGGGGAAAAAAGGAGTTGGAGAGATTAAGTAATTAGTCCAGTAAAATAGAACTAGAATTTGAATCCTGGTCTTCTAATTTGTAGTCTAAAACTCTTTTCACTGCAGAAAAAAATAATCAGATTATGATACACTTTTAGAAAAGCAAACATGGGATAAAAAAGTGCTAGAATATTGTACTCTAGCATCATCTGTCTTTAGCTGAAAATCACTAGTCTGAAAGTCAGAAGACATAAGTTTTAGTTTTAATCCTGTCTCTCAGTCATTGTCTTCTTTAACCTTAACTGCTTCTGTCTTATATTCCTCTCAGGTTTCCTGTGAAGATTAAATGAGATCACAGATACTAAAGTGCTTTGATAATTTTATTGATGTATAACATTTTCTCACTCAAGGGACTAAAGTTCCCCATCAATTCTCAGGGCCATATCAGCATGAAATAAAGAAAACTATTGGAACAAAATAGCAAAGGAGACCTAACAGACTTTACTTTCAAGGGAGTTTGGGGGGGGGGGGGGAAATGATTAAACCCAATCTGTAACAACCCAGCTCTCTTCTTAGGTATGGGTTAATTCACAATGACTTGTCTGAGATGCCTTAAAATCTTTAGATATAACATAAAGAACATTAAACATCAAAGCAAACTAAACCAGTTTGGTGGCCATTTTTCTGTCAATAAATGAAATGTAGAATTCTTTTTCAGTCACTTTCTTTGACTCTCTAATTGCATTCTTGGTTCTCTCATTCTCATTTACATTGCTTAATATGATCATACCTAGGATGCATTTCTGTCTTCTAGGTTTTATGTGTTTTAAGTAATTGAATTAAAACAAACCCTTGCAAGCACCAAGGTAGATGTGTGCACCTAGGAGAGTATGACACAATTATGATTCAGATGAGTGTAAGCACCTGGATAATTCAGTTATGGTGGGTCTCTTTTGGTGGATGCCCAGTTTTGGATGTGGACCATAATGGAAACATTTTAAACATTGCTTTGACATTTTTAGGAGGATTTAAGTCCTGAGTAAAGTATTAAAAGGCTAGGACAAAACAGTTAATGAATTAAATGAGCTGCCAAATACTTTAGATTCTAAGAACAATAACCCTGCACTGGGGTTGCAGGCCATTATATTTGAGAAGGTATTCTGATATTATTTTCAGGGACTGCAAGTTTTACCTGAAGAGCATTCATGCATAGAAAAAGAAAAGGAAACTATGGGAACATCCATCAATTGGAGAATGGTTGAACAAATTTTGTTATATGAATGTCAAGGAATACTAATAACAAATGCCAAAAGAGACAGTTTCTGAAAAATTTATGTAGACTTTTATGAACTGATATAGAGTAAAGTTAGCAGAACCCAGGAAAACAATTTACACAATAACAACAACAATGTAAAAAGAAACAATTGTAAAAAATTTGAGAACTCTGATTAATGCAATGATCACCCATGATTTCAGGGAGTGTTCTACTCCCATGCCAACTACCTTCTGTAAGAGAAATAGTGGACTCAGGGCACAGAACTAGTTAATATTTTTGGACATGACCAGTGTGGAAATTTGTTTGCTTAATGATGTATATTTATTTTAAAAGCTTTGTTTCTCTTTCCCTGTTGCCCACCAATAGGGTGGAGTGGAGATGGGAGGGAGGAAGGAGATAAGAAAAATTTAAGTAAAAATAAAATTAATACACTCAGGAAGAGCCTGATGAGGTTCTCTTGAATAATTGGTGAGGCCATTCTAAATCTCTTTGGTATGTTATAACTGAGGAATGAGATACTAATGAGAAATGACAAAGAAAGATCTTTCTAGGATGCTCAAAGTTAACTTGTTTTCAAGATTAATAATAATGAGGCCTTTGTTCTAGCATTGAGGGAAATATTAAAGTCTCTGAGAACTAAGGCTCTAGAATCCTCTTCTACTGTTCCCAGGTTCATTGTGAGCATTTTAGATAATCATTTTATGCAAATCATGATCCAAGCTCTCATGTAGTAAATACTCTATTTTGCAGCCAAGCAAACATCATTTATCCAATAGCAAATGTTAATTAAAACATGAATGCAATTTTAAAAATAGCGCCCTCCCAAGATAACAAGCACTAAAGCAATTTTCTACCCCTCAGGAGTGGGTGCAATCCCTAGCATCACGCACTGTGGTGGATAAGATAGAACATCACAGGGAAAACAAGAGAGAATGAGGAATTTGCTGCTCCAAGTGTGGGTGAATGCTGTTGGAAATTTGTCAATTATTGTTGCCACCCACTCTTAGCCCACTCTCAATGGACAGTCTAGCATTTTTCTAATCTCAGGAGATGGAGCAGAATTTTCTCAAGCTTCTCAGCTTGAATCTGGGCTCCTTAGGATTCTCCTAAAACTAATGATTTATAGGATTCCATGACAGTACTAATCTACATGTTCCCCCTTCAGTCTATCAATTTGGGCTGCAAGTTGCCACTTTTTTCTTGGGTCTCATAGCATCCTCAAAATACCCAAGGACTGCCTGGATTCAGTCAACAATTTATGACACATCTTATGTCTTAATTTCATTTTTTTTTCCTATTGTAGTTGTCCTTTTTACTTCCCTCTTCAAGTTGCTGTACACAATTCCCAAATCCAGGCCCAAATCCTCACAGTAGTTCCTTTGCATTACCACTATGCTGAAAACTACCCTGGAGAATATTCATTAAAGCCAAGATGTTCTCTGCTCTTATTTAATTTAACTTTACTCAGCTAACAATACTTTCTTCTCTATAAAGTTCAGGCTGGATTGGTACTGAATAATTTTTTAATTTTAATTATTATCATCCTACAAAATTTAACATTTTTTAATCATGAAATACCAAAGAATGCCCTGATTTTTTTTTGTAAATATCTGTCATGCCTGTGTAGAAAGTTGGGCATTTTCTGAAGCAATTATTAAAATATATTTTTCTTTGCCTTTACAGAAAAAAATAAAGATGGCTAAGAATATTTAAATAGGAAGTTGAGTTATAAGAAGCATGACAATTTGTAGCTAATGTTGACATTTAGTCTTTATTGCTTCTAGAAAAACTCTATTACCACTGCTGAAAATTATGGTTAACATGTTGACTTTGGATATAAGATTAATAAATGAAGCTTAGAAAGGATCTTGTCAGTTTAATAAATAGGGAGGCAAAGTTAACCACAGAAAATATGTGAAGAATTTAATTTTTTTTTCTTAAAACCCTTACCTTCTATCTTAGAATCAATATTATGTATTGGTTCCAAGGCAGAAGAGTGGTAAGGGCTAGGCAATGAGGGTTAAATGACTTGCCCAGGGCCACACAGCTGGGAAGTTTCTGAGGCCAGATGTGATCCTAGGACCTCCTGTCTCTAGGCCTGGCTCTCAATCCATTTAGCCACACAGGTTCCCCCAATAATTTAAAATTTTTTTAAGTATAATACTGTTAATCTGAAAACAAAACAAAAACATTTGAAATATGTATCTCTATCTTTGTATATTTATAATCGAGAGCCCAAGACTTTCTACTTGCAACCTCTTACCCCCACCTCTCCACCAATCTAGAATATAATATCAATATCTTTCTGATTTTCATTTTTAGAACCATATCAGTCTTGGAAGGAGTAGTGAAATGTGTTAAAACATTTAGTATCCTTTTTCTGAATTGATATCATTTGTACAATATAATATGATTTGTTTTATATAAATTATCATTCAAACTTGGAATTTATTTGAGAGTGTGTATGGTTTATTTGTCCTGAAACAATCTAATTTATTAGATATTAGCAAATCATTTGGTCATTTTATTCACATGAACACTAATCTGATATAAAAACACAGAAACTGATGAAAAAATATGAGACTGCGTATAAGTAATTTTGTTAAAATATATGAAGAAGCTCAGTCTAATGTCACAGGTGTAAACTTTATACTTTTCTTTCTCATGATAAATTTGGTGGGCTTACTTAATGCATCTGTGTATCAAATCTGTAGTTCTTGAGGAGATGCCAGTACAGGGCACACTCTGCTGGACAGAGCCAGACTTTACATCAAATACCTGTCCCAGAAGAAGAGTTCCTGATCTACTTAGCCAAATGCACTTTGAAAGAACTGGTACAATGGTATTATTGGGTCTTGAATAGACTTTAAGTTTCATGTCTGAGACTGACCAAAAGAATGTTTACAAAATGCTTCTCAAAGATAATCAGGAAATCACTTGCTTTTCAAACATGTAAATATGTATATGTATGTAATATATTTATTAATATATTATATTTTTTCTTTTTCTTTCCTTCTTCCCATTTTGTATCCCTATAGCTTAGTGCAGTAGTAGGTTACTAATAAATATGTATTTTATTACCTTTGGTTTTTCATCCAGTATCTGTTGACGAATTTCCTTGTGTTTCTCTAAAAGTTTCTCCTGTCTTTTGCTTTGTGCATCTTCTAGCTGAAAAAAGTAGAAACAGGATCAGTTTTTTTGTTGTTTCATTTAGGACAACTACATTTATTTTACTTTTCTTCTCTTACCCAATGAGAATGAAAAAGGAATAAAATCTCTGTTATAATCATGAACAGTGAAGCAAAATCAAATTTCTTCATTGGCCATTTTGAAAAAAAAAAAGGCCATTCTCTACTCAAGTCCTTTACCTCTCTATCTGGAAGTGAGTAGCATGTTTGAGCATTAGTTCTCTGGAATTCTGGTCGCTCATATTGCTATAAGTTTCTAATTCTTTTAAAGTTGTTTGTAATTACCATATTGTTATTCTATAAATTATTCTCTGGCTTCTGTTCACTTTCCTCTGCATCATTTCATATGTCTTCTTAGGATACAGGTTCAATTTCATAAAAACAAAACATTCAAGTTCACTATGAAAGTCAGTGAAAACTTTGCAAAGCTCTAGTAACATAGTCTAGATATTTGATATTCTGGTTCAAAGACCAGAGAGGTGCTTCTTAGTACAGATTCCTTCATGTGTTAATTCAATGGGCATTTACTTAAATACCTACTTATGGTAGCTGTTAAGAATAAAAAGAAGAAAAATAGTCATCCTTGTCTTCTAGGAACTTAAATTCTATGGGAGAAGAAATATGCACAGAAATAAGTAAGTCCAAATTATATGCAAAGTAAATACATAGTATGGGAGGGGAACACATAGCAAGCTCCTGCACTAGGAGATGGCAAATAAGTGTCACGCAAGTATCATTTTTCAGTTTTCACTTTTAAGGAGTGTGCTATACACTGAATTCTCAAACTATTTCTAAGTTAAAAATAAAAACATTAAGCAGACACTGAAGGAAAGCTTAGCTAGATCGAGGAGGTTTAAAAAAATGTTTGGGTTTTTGTATCACCAATTTAGGATCCAATGTTCAATCACTCTTTTAGCCTCAGTTTCCTCATATGTAAAGTGAGAAATTTTACAATTTAATAATTTCTAATTATTAATTATTATTAACACAATTTAATATCTATAATGTAATCATCATTTGTAATAAATTATAATTAACCATTTGTGATTTAAAATAATTTAAATTTATAATGTAAATATTGTAATTTAAGGCACTAACCTTACAGGGATATTATAGGGATCAAATAAGATAGTATATGTAATGCTTTGAAAACTTCAAAGAGCTTCACTTGTGAGGTATTCTTCCTCTGTGTGCTGAACTGTTTGGAAATAACAGTCCCTCTGATTGTAGGGAGAAGCCACAATCTCTAAAGTGCCATTTAAGAAGAGCTTGGCTCAGACATTTCTCACTTGGCTGTAGGACTTCTCTGACTGACTTTCTTCACTATGCCACAAGAAGCTCTTTACTGGGATAACTTTCTCAGCCCTGGTTGCTATTCTGCCTCATCAATACTCTCCCTCTGGGACTGCAAAAGGTGGGACCATGAACTCCGAACCTTCATCCAAGAATAGAGGTTCCCTGTCACCTTCCACTTACCCTTTTCAGCTTTTTGCATTTTGTCTTCCCTAATTAGATTATAAACTCCTTGAAGGAAGGGACTTTTCCTTTGCTTCTTCCCATTTTGTATCCCCATAGCTTAGTACAGTAGTAGGTTACTAATAAATATCTATTAACTATTTATTATTGAGGATTTACACTCAGTATCTTTCAGAAACAGGAAAGTTTTGTGCTTTCAGAAAGGAATAAAATGACTGACATACTCTCTTTATGTACTGCACCACTTCTTGGATGTATGACCGGATCATTTCAGTCTTCTCTCTAGAACCAATCATTAGAATATTATTAGTCTAGTGTAGATCTGTGCTATGATCTTAACAATTAGTTTGGGATTGAATTGGTTCTATATAAACTTTTAAAGGTCTTTTGAAGATCATTCATATTATTCACCACAATAGATGCTTATATTATTTAAATGCAGTTGGAATTATAGACAACTCAGAGAAAAGAGAATTAAAATCCCAGTGATCAGCCTAGGGCAACAGGTGACACAGTAGACAAGGAACTGGGCCCCAGTCAGGGAGTTTAAATCTGGCCTCAGGCACTTATTGGCTGTGTGAATCTGGGCAAGTCACTTAATCTTGTTTCCCTCAGTTTCCTTATCCATAAATTATTTGGAGAAGGAAAGAGTAAACTACTACAGCATCTTTGCCAAGAAAACCAGAAATGGGGGCACAAAGAGTCAGATACAATTGAACAAAAACAATTCCTTCTTATTTGTGGAGAATGGTTCCTACTTCTTTATGAGAATAGCCTTTGGCTACTAGAGGCACTTCCTCCTTTTCTTATCTAAATGCCTTTTGTGGTGAAAATATACTGACAAAGGATGCATAGTCATAAGAGGAAACCCCTAAAGACCTGATATAGCAGATTCAGAAGGAAGTTGTCCACTTTCCAATCTGGTCCTCTAAGGGTATTTTTGCTGGTATTACTTACTCTTCCATTTGACTCTTGTCTTTTGACTTTGCTTCTGTTATCTTCTCCTGTCTTTTTTTATCCATTTTCTTCTTCAACTCTTTCTTTTCTCTAAAAGCCAAAGATATAATAAAAAAAAGGCAGATGAACTAAAGGCTTTTTATTGAATAAATCTGTAAATGTATGTTTATAAATGCATCTTCCAATTTTAATGAAAAATTCTCCTTACTTCTCACAAATTTCTTTCAGTTTCTTTAATTGATTGTTCTGACATTCTTCTGCAACATCTGTCAACTTCTGAATAAGCTGGGGAAATAAAATGACATATTGTAGATTTCAGTTATTATAAATGAAGATTTTTCTCTTCCATATCAGCACCTGAATGGAAAATCCCCTGACTGATATTTGGAAAGAACTGAAATTGTCACGCAACTAATAACAATTATGAGTTGCAAATATTTGTTGGCATATACCCAAGTATAGGAGAGTGAAGTGACTAGAAGACAGAGGAAATATGCCCTGGGTACTATGAAATAAATCAGAACTATATAATGTCAGCGAATGGAGCACCTGTCTTAGATTTTGAAAAGGTAGAGTTCAAATATTGTCTTAGACACTAATTGTTTGAGTCTGTACAAGTCATGTCTTCCATCTGTAAAATGGGAGATAACAGTATCATAGTTTTTAGGATTCAATACACTAAGATTTATAAATTGCTTAAGGTATTTATGCTCAAATTATTTTTTTTATTGTTGTTGGTCCTTTTCAAAAGATAACTTCTTCCATGGTTACATGATTCTTGTTGTCTCCCTCCCATTTTCCCTCCCCCCTCCTGGAGCTGACAAGCAATTCCACTGGGTTATATGTATATCATCACTCAAAAGTTATTTCTATATTGTTCATTTTTTGTAATAGAGAAGTCTTTTAAAACCAAAACCCCAAATTATATACCAATATAAACAAGTTATAAATCATGTGTTTTCTACTTGATGCCTACTCCCACATTTCTTTTTCTAGTTGTGCATAGCATTCTTTCTCATAAGTCCCTCAGAATTGTCCTGGATCATTGCATTGCTTTTAGTAGCAAAGTAAATTATATTTGATGATCCTACAATGTTTCAGTTACTGTGTACAATGATCTCCTGGTTCTGCTTATTTCACTCCACATCAGTTCATGGAAATCTTTCTAGTTCTTGCAGAAATCCATTGATTCATCATTCCTTATAGCAAAATAGTATTCCATCACCATCATATACCACATTTTGTTCAGCCATTCCCCAATCGAAAGGCATCCCCTCATTTTCCAATTTTTGCCACCAGAAAAAGTGCAACTATAAATTCTTTTGTACAAACAAATCCTTTCACATTGTTTTTATCTCTTTGGGATACAAACCTAGTAGTGGTATGGTTGGATCATAGGGCATGCATTCTTTGAAAGTCCTTTGGGCATAATTCTAAATTGCCTTCCAAAATGGTTGGATCTGGTCCTTTGTTTTTGAAGATGACCAATGACTTTGCAGGGTGATGTCTTGGCAAGGCCAAAGTCAGGATGATGGCTAATGGCCAGGTAGATGACCTGGTATCTTGATGCCTGACCAAGCTTAAAGTTCTAGGTGTTCCATAGTGCCTGCTTCATCCTCCTTGATGGTGGTTGGAACCAAATGTTCTCATCTGCCCATTAGGCTAGGGGAAGTCTTCAAATGCTTAGGGCAGATGCTCCCCTACCTCACTAATGGTTCTATTAATTACCCTTGATCTAGTTTAGCCCATGTGTCAGATGGTTTTACCAGGGTGTGGGCAATACCCCAGTATGAAACCAAAGGGATAAGTTAGGGGGCAGGTGAACATCAAAGGTGGTTGGAAAACCCTGTAAAAAACTCCATAAGCCATCACACTATAGATGCTAGTCTTCCCTGAACACTCTGTACCTTCCACATGTGTGTTAGATGGTACAATGAAAAGAGCACTGGGACTGAGGTCAGGAAGATCTAAGTTCAAATTTGGTCTCAGTTGCTTGCTAGCTGCCTGATCCAGGGCAAGTCACTTTACCCTTATTTTCCTCAGTTACTCATCTCTAAAACGGGGACACACTGGAGAAGGAAATGGCAAACTATCCATAGAGTAGGACAAGATTGAACAGCTGACCCACAAAAACTACTTTTTTGGCTGCATCCAACAAAATTGTTGTTATATCACTATAGAAACCATGGAAGAATAGCTTCAAGGAAGAATGCAAGTCAATTTTTACCATAACTATCTTGAGCTATCATATAGTTTAGGTAGAGAAGGGAAAGGTGAGGAGCCAACATTTATAAGTTCACACGCTAATTTGGACTGTAGAATCAAAGTAGGGTCCTTCTCATGTTAGAAAGCATCTCTGTTCCTGAGAATTGCATTCCTAACTGTTTTTCAAATACTAGTCTCTCAATAAATATTTATTAACTAATTTCATGTAGCTGACATTTTACTGACTACAATAGTTATTACAGACAACGTGATAATAGATCAACAGTATGTGAAATTAAGTTCTCAGCTGTAATATAGGAGAATAAAAGAGATTGGAGAAATGAACACTTATAGAATGATAATGAGGAATCTACATTAACTAAACATTAATATTATACTTGATTTAATCATCACTGAAGTGACTTAAAAACTATACAAATATCAAGTCAGACTTGTATTAGCAGGATCACTACTGATATAAAAGAAGAATGATTATAGTGACATTTGAAATGAAAGGATTTTGAAAATGTAATTTATTTTTTGATGGAATTCATCAAATATCCCTGTGATAAAATATCCTCATTAGCAATCTGTTTTATTATATTTTATTTTGAATCCTTACATTTTCCAGTTGTATGACCTTGGATATACATGCCACTTAAACTTTCTGAGTCTCAAAGTCTTCAACTTTAAAATAAAGATGATTTGGTTAATTATACAAATAAAGATAAAATAAAGAATTTGGTTCTATGCTAGTTAACATTTTCATGAATTAACTGAATGAAGACATAGACAGACAGACAGAAATTGGAGGCTGGGAGACCAACCAGCAAGCCTTTATAAGTGTGAGGTGATGTTGGCCTAAACAAGGTGGTTCCAGTGCCAAGAAAGAGAAGAAAGAGCTATATATATGTATATGTGGGAAAGAATAAACAAGGTTGTAGGGGTGAGAGAGAGTGAGGTGCTGAGAATGACATCTAAATGGAGAGTGTGTGAAGAGCCTAAACATGATCTCATAGATATACACACACAAATGCATAAATGTGTCATCATTTTAAATGTCACATATCTATTTATTCATGTGAGTTGAAGTATATATGGATGTTTAGCTTTGAGAAGAGAAGGCAGAGTGAGACATGATAGGTATAATATCTATCATAGAATATTTGAAGAATTTCCATGTGAAAGAGATATGGGGGCTTATTCTGTCTGTCACCACAGGGCAAAACAAGAAACATGCAGAATTTGCAAAGAAACAGTTTTAGACTTAGTGTAGAATAATCTTCTCTATGATTAGAAATGCCCCCAAATGGGGTGATATTTTTCTTTTTCTTTTTTTTTTGTGGGAGTGGAAAACAGTAGTAAGGAGAAGGTTTTTAACTATAACTCTTCTGGCAAAAGCTTAGGACTAGCAGGCTTGTGAGGGGCTCCTTGTTTAAGTTAATGCAATTTAAATAGTAGGCAGGAGTGCTAGATTTGGAATAAGGAAGAGGGTCAGTTCCTATCTCTGATACTTGCTAGCTGTGTGACCCTGGATAACCCACTTAATCTCCTTAGCTTCTATTTCCTGTTCTAAAAAAAAAGTGGAGTGGATGGTCAGACCAGTATCTTAGGAATGTTATTTTGGTATCTGCACAGAATATAGATCAGAAAGGGTAAAGAGTCTATGCAGAGACAAACGCAATGGATACTGAAATAGAAAAAGGGATAGGTAGAACAAATATTGTGGAAGGATAACAGGCAAAACTTAGCAACTGGTTGGTAAAAGAGGGCAATGGTGAATAAAGAATCAAAAATGAGGGGGAAGCTGGGTAGCTCAGTGGATTGAGAGCCAGGCCTAGAGACGGGAGGTCCTAGGTTCAAATCTGGCCTCAGTCACTTCCCAGCTGTGTGACCCTGGGCAAGTCACTTGACCCCCATTGCCTAGCCCTTACCACTCTTCTGCCTTGGAGCCAATACACAGTATTGACTCCAAGATGGAAGGTAAGAGTTTTAAAAGAAAAAAAAAAAGAATCAAAAATGACTGAGGTAAAAATATTTGTACTTAGAAGGATGGAATACCCTTAAAAGGAACAGTGGAATTTAAAGGGAGCATATTTTGGGGGAGGGGAGTTCTACTTTGGACAACATTTGTAGAATGACTGAGTTGGGTGAGGTGACCTCTAAAATCCATTCTAGCTCAATAATCTCTTAACATGAGGATGAGGAATGAGAACAAATCATTATACTGAGCAATTAAGATATCATTAGAAACCTTGAAAAACAGTTTCAGCTGAGTGACTAAGTCTGAAACCAGATTATACGCGTGGGGATGAAAAATGAATGGGAAATGAGAAATCAGCATTTATGAGTCAGGATAACATTTTTTTCTAGGAATTTGGTTGTAAAAGGAAAGATACAGGATTCTAACTTAAAGAATGACGTCCATTAATATGCTCCATCTCCTTGTATGTAGGGGGCTGTTTTTCATTTTGCTCATATTTGTTTTCTCAGTTCTTAGCAGAGTGTCTGGCCATAGTATTACTTAAGAAATACTTAAAAAAATTTTTTTAATTTTTAAAATATTTTCCATGTTTACATGATTCATTTTCTTTCCCTTCCCTCTTTCCTCTCCCTGTAAATAGCTAACAAGCAATTCCACTGGGTTATACAAATGTTATCACTTGATACTTATTTCCGTATTATTCATTTTTGCAATAGAGCAATCTTTTAACATCAATATCTGAAATCATACACCCATATAAACAAGTGATAAGTCATATGTATTTCTTCTGGGTTTCTACTCCCAGAGTTCTAAGAAATACTTGCTGACTTGATTTGACTTGGGGCCCGGGTGAAGAGGAATATTGTAGAAATGGAGGTAATACCAAGAGGGAATAATTTTCAAGAAGCAAGCAGTGAAATGATAAGTGTGGAAGACGCTTGTCAACAGGGACAATACAGAACTGGTTAATGTAGTTCAGTCTGAAAAGGAAAGAAAATGAGGACAAAATTGGGAAGACAGAGAAGGAAAGCAGAAATGGGCAGAATAATCAATCATGATAATGATGAATAGGTTAGAGAGCAGTGAATCAGAGGTAGCACAAGAAGAGAGAATAAGAAATTAAAATATGAAAGAGAAATTTTACAATTCTGTCTCATGTACATAATATATATGATGGTGAAATCAAACCAGTCTTATGGGTGGTTGCGATGGAATGAAGATGCAGGTATTAGGAGTTTAGGAGACTATAGCATGGTAAGGCTAGTGAGAGGACATCAATATAAACAATATATTGTATATATACACATTCTTGCATGTGAATATATGAACATTCCATGTACACATGTATGTATTCCTGAGCAGAGGTCAAAGTGGAAGGGAAAAATGTAAAGTGGGAATGATACTGATAGAGAATAATCAAAAGGCCAGTAGATGATTGCAATAGAACAAATATAGAATCTTTTTTTATTGATAAAATTTATTTAGTTAATTTAGATCCCCCCCATGGTTACTGATTCATGTTATTTCCCTCCCCCTCCAACCTTGCCCCCCAGCCAATGATCATGACCTAGAATAGATAGGAATCTTAAGGAAAGGAAATTCACGAGTGGTGAATTTAGCATATAGTTAGAATTCAGAACAAAATATTTGTCTTCTTCTCTTGACCCACAGTCTCAGGGTAAGTGAGAGAAGGTATGCATATTTCTGGAATGTATAACCAGTATTATATGCCTTTTGGAGGGGTCTTGTCTCCATGGATGCAAGAATATGGAAAGATTGTGAGAGGAAAAAGATCTAAGTTGAGAGGGGAGGAGATTATTAATGTTAAAATGGAGGTTCTAAAGGGCACAAAGAAGGAAAGAACAGAATAGCATAAGGAAATGAATTCAATGGAAGGTGGTTTCTATTCAGCAGGTGTGAACTTTGACTCAGAAATGGGAAGGAAATGTTGTGAGAAAGAAAGAAAGAAAGAAAGAAAGGAAGGAAGAAAGAAAGGAAAGAAAGAAAGAAAGAAAGGAAAGAAAGAAAGAGAAAGAAAGAAAGAAAGAAAGAAGGAAAGAAGAAAGAAAGAAAGAAAGAAAGAAGACAGAAAGAAAGAAAGAAAGAAAGAAAGAAAGAAAAAAGAAAGAAAGAAAGAAAGAAGAAAGAAGAAAGAAGGAAGGAAGGAAGAAAGAAAGGAAGAAAGGAAGAAAGGGAAGGAAGAAAGAAAGAAAGGAAGGAAGGAAGGAAGGAAGGAAGGAAGGAAGGAAGAAAGGAAGGAAGGAAGGAAGGAAGGAAGGAAGGAAGGAAGGAAGGAAGAACGAAAGGAAGGAAGAAAGAAAGGAAGAAAGAAAGAAAGGAAGGAAGGAAGGAAGGAAGGAAGGAAGGAAGGAAAGAAAGAAAGAAAAAGACTCTGCATAAGAGACTAAATGCAAGCCTTTGCAAAGAGGGACGGGTCTCATGAACCAAATGTAAAGGGCTGTTCTAGAGCCTGGAGAAGAGTTAACACCAGACATAGGGAGACAGTCAGAGGAGGGACCTTGTTCTTGTCCTTTTGGGATATCAGAGAGTTTATTTCCTGTGGCTTGGTCTGTCTGAACCTAGAGGCAGTTAAAGGTTCTGTTTTCCTGTTTACCAGCTATCCTGAGATCCTTATATACTGGTGGGAGATCCTGTCAATCCTTGTCTCCAATTTCAATCTACCTGTAAGATCCTGTGTCCTGAGGGTTTCTTGAAGTCTGTGAGAGAACTGCCAGCATCCCAGTAAACCTGTCTGTGAGGAAAAGGCCTGCAGCCTAGGCCCAAGAGCCTGAACTCATTAAGAGTTCAAACCCTTTCTACTCTGAGGAACTATAACTTATCCAAACACAATTTGGGAGGATTTGTTAGATCAGAGAGACAGATAATTGGGATCCCAGAAAGAGAGAGTAGAAATAGGTGAGCCGGAAGATCTTTGAAGACAGTCTTTCGTGAGACACATAGTTTGGGGGAAGAGTACCCAGTATTTTTAGAGGTAGGGATACCTTGGTTTCAAATCCTCCAGTCTACCTTCTCTGGATAATAATAAATCTATCTTGTTATTTTTATAACCACAGTCAGTCACATAGCGTTTTGGCCTATTCTAGGAGTGGTGTACCAAACCTTGATACAACAAGTCTACAAACTTTACTATTCATAGTACCAACCTCTTTCAGATGTGTGAATCTTAAAACTGCTCAGACTGTACCTTAGAAGATATGGTTAAGTTTTCCCCCTATTGTAACAATGGAGGTACTTGATCAAGAATTTATTGGGAATTTTAACATTACTCCCCCCATACTTAGACAGTGCCTTAGGGAAGATAAAGTTGTAAACTCCTTACTGAACAATGAAAAGTCCCCCAATTTATACTTATAGTGAAGCTAAACCTTAAGCTAGATCTATTTTTAGATCTAATACAAAAGGGTGCTAAGTACCTAGAAAAGGTTAAATTAATCACTAAAAGGTCAAGCAACTTACAAAAAGCAGGCTTAACAAGAGGTGTGAAGTACTCAGAGGATTTAATCTAACTAGAGAAGGTGAGAACAAAAGAAGATGAGAACTAAGAATGGGCAGTCCTAGAAAAGAGTGTCTATTGTGATTGGTAGACATGAAAATTTAGGGGAGGTGACATAAGAGAAAATTTCTTTCTTTCTTTTTTTTGGAGTTTATTTATTTATTTTTAATTTATAATATTTTATTTGATCATTTCCAAGCATTATTCATTAAAGACAAGATCATTTTCTTTTCTCCCCCCCCCCCCTCCACCAACTCCCATAGCCAACGCGTGATTCCACTGGGTATCACGTGTTTTTGATTCGAACCCATTGCCATGTTGTTAGTATTTGCATTAGTGTTCAGTTTAGAGTCTCTCCTCTGTCATGTCCCCTCAACCGCCATAGTCAGGCAGTTGCTTTTCCTCAGTGTTTCTACTCCCACAGTTTGTCTTCTGCTTATGAATAGTGTTTTTTCTCCTAGATCCCTGCA
The DNA here is from genome assembly GCF_027887165.1 of Monodelphis domestica. Lineage (NCBI taxonomy): Eukaryota > Metazoa > Chordata > Mammalia > Didelphimorphia > Didelphidae > Monodelphis > Monodelphis domestica. The sequence continues at coordinate 626,550,938 of NC_077227.1, forward strand.
GATGGTTCAGGGACATTACGCCGCCACTAATGGAGAAATCCATTACATTCGATTATACCACAGTGTATTAGTCTCTGTACAATGTTCTCCTGGTTCTGCTCCTCTCCCTCTGCATCACTTTCTGGAGGTCATTCCAGTCTCCATGGAATTCCTCCACTTTATTATTCCTTTTTGTACAATAGTATTCCATCACCAACATATACCACAATTTGTTCAGCCATTCCCAAATTGATGGGCATCCCCTCGTTTTCCAATTTTTGGCTACCACAAAGAGCGCAGCTATGAATATTCTTGTACAAGTCTTTTTCTCCATTATCTCTTTGGGGTACAGACCCAGCAGTGCTATGGCTGGATCAAAGGGTAGACATTCTTTTATCACCTTTTGGGCATAGTTCCAAATTGCCCTCCAGATGGTTGAATCAGTTCACAACTCCACCAGCAATGAATTAATGTCCCTACTTTGCCACATCCCTCCAGCATTCATTACTTTCTTTGCTGTAATGTTAGCCAATCTGCTAGGTGTGAGGTGATACCTCAGGGTTGTTTTGATTTGCATCTCTCTGATTATAAGAGATTTAGAACACTTCTTCATGTGCTTATAATAGTTTTGATTTCGTTATCTGAAAATTGCCTATCCATGTCCCTTGCCCATTTATCAATTGGAGAATGACTTGGTTTTTTGTACAATTAATTTAGCTCTTTATAAATTTGAGTAATTAAACCTTTGACAGAGGTTTCTATGAACATTTTTCTCAATTTGTTGTTTCCCTTCTGATTTTAGTTACATTGGTTTTGTTTGTACAAAAGCTTTTTAATTTGATGTAGTCGAAATTATTTATTTACATTTTGTGATTCTTTCTATGTCTTGCTTGGTTTTAAAGTCTTTCCCCTCCCAAAGGTCTGACATGTATACTATTCTGTGTTTACCCAATTTACTTATGATTTCCTTCTTTATGTTTAAGTCATTCACCCATTTTGAATTTATCTTGGTGTAGGGTGTGAGGTGTTGATCTAAACCTAATCTCTCCCATACTGTCTTCCAATTTTCCCAGCAGTTTTTATCGAATAGTGGATTTTTGTCCCAAAAGTTGGGATCTTAGGGTTTATCGTATACTGTCTTGCTGAGGTCTCTTGCCCCCAGTCTATTCCACTGATCCTCCTTTCTGTCTCTTAGCCAGTACAAAATTGTTTTGATGACTGCTGCTTTGTAATATAGTTTGAGGTCTGGGACTGCAAGGCCACTATCATTTGTGTTTTTTTTCATTATTTCCCTGGATATCCTTGATCTTTTGTTCTTCCAAATGAACTTTGTTATGTTTTTTTCTAAATCAGTAAAGTAATTTTTTGGGAGTTCTATGGGTATGGCACTAAATAGATAAATAAGTTTGGGTAGGATGGTCATTTTTATTATATTGGCTCGTCTTATCCATGAGTAGTTAATGTTTTTCCAATTGCTCAAGTCTAGTTTTAGTTGTGTGGAGAGTGTTTTGTAGTTGTGTTCATATAGTTCCTGTGTTTGTCTCTGGAGATAGATTCCTAAGTATTTTATTTTGTCTAAGGTGTTTTTGAATGGCATTTCTCTTTCTAGTTTTTGCTGCTGAGCTGTGTTGGAGATATATAGAAAAGCTGATGACTTATGTGGGTTTATTTTGTATCCTGCAACTTTGCTAAAGTTGTTGATTATTTCAATTAGCTTTTTGGTTGAATCTCTAGGATTCTTTAAGTAGACCATCATGTCATCTGCAAAGAGTGATAACTTGGTCTCCTCCTTGCCTATTTTGATGCCTTCAATTTCTTTTTCTTCTCTAATTGCTACTGCTAGTGTTTCTAGTACAATGTCAAATAGTAGAGGTGATAATGGGCATCCTTGTTTCACTCCTGATCTTATTGGGAATGCATCTAGTTTATCGCCATTGCAGATGATATTAGCTGATGGTTTTAGATATATACTGTTTATTATTTTTAGGAATGACCCTTCTATTCCTATGCTTTCTAGTGTTTTTAATTGGAATGGGTGTTGTATTTTATCAAATGCTTTTTCTGCGTCTATTGAGATAATCATGTGGTTCTTGTTGGTTTGCTTGTTGATGTGGTCAATTATGTGGATGGTTTTCCTAATATTGAACCAACCCTGCATCCCTGGCATAAATCCTACTTGATCATGGTGGATGACCCTTCTGATCACTTGCTGGAGTCTTTTTGCTAGTATCCTATTTAAGATTTTTGCATCTATATTCATTAGGGAGATTGGTCTATAGTTTTCTTTCTCTGTTTTTGACCTGCCTGGTTTTGGAATCAGTACCATGTTTGTGTCATAAAAGGAGTTTGGTAGAACTCCCTCTTTGCTTATTATGTAAAATAGTTTGTATAGTATTGGGATTAACTGTTCTCTGAATGTTTGATAGAATTCACTGGTGAATCCATCTGGCCCTGGGGATTTTTTCTTAGGTAGTTCTTTGATGGCTTGTTGGATTTCATTTTCTGATATGGGATTATTTAAGAATTCAATTTCTTCTTCTGTTAGTCTAGGCAGTTTGTATTATTGTATATATTCATCCATAGCATGGAAATTGGTGTATTTATTGCCATATAATTGAGCAAAGTAATTTTTAATGATTGCCTTAATTTCCTCTTCATCGGAGGTGATGTCCCCCTTTTCATCATTGATGCTGTTAATTTGCTTTTCTTCTTTCCTTTTTTAAATTAGATTGACCAGTACTTTGTCTATTTTGTTTGTTTTTTCAAAGTACCAGCTTCTTGTCTTATTTATTAAATCAATAGTTCTATCACTTTTGATTTTATTAATTTCTCCCTTAATTTTTAGGATCTCTAGTTTGGTTTTCTGCTGGGGGGGTTTAATTTGATCGCTTTCAAGTTTTTTTATTTGCATTTCCAGTTGATTGATCTCTGCTCTCCCTAGTTTGTTAATATATGTACTCAGGGATATGAATTTACCTCTGATTACCGCTTTGGCTGCATCCCAAAAGGTTTGAAAGGATGTCTCACCATTGTCATTTTCCTTGATAAAATTATTAATTTTTTTCTATGATTTCTTCTCTAACTGATTTTGGAGTATCATATTGTTTAATTTCCAATTGGTTTTTGATTTGGTTTTCCATGTACCATTACTGATCATTATTTTTATTGCCTTGTGATCTGAAAAGGCTGCATTTATTATTTCTGCTTTTCTGCATTTGTGTGCTATGTTTCTGTGACCTAATGTATGGTCAATCTTTGTGAATGTGCCATGTGGTGCTGAGAAGAAGGTGTATTCCTTTTTATCCCTATTTATTTTTCTCCATATGTCTATTAATTCTAATTTTTCTAAGACTTCATTCACTTCTTTCCCCTCTTTCTTATTTATTTTTTTATTTGATTTATCTAAATTTGATAATGGTTGGTTCAAGTCTCCCATTAATATGGTTTTACTGTCTATTTCTTCCTTCAGTTCTCCTAGTTTCTCCATTAGAAATTTGGGTACTATATTATTTGGTGCATACATGTTGATTAGTGATATTTCTTCATTATCTAAAGTCCCTTTTAACAAAATATAATTACCTTCCCTATCCCTTTTGATGAGGTCTATTTTTGCTTTGGCTTTATCAGATATCATCATTGCCACTCCTGCCTTCTTTCTGTCAGTTGAGGCCCGGAAGGTCTTACTCTATCCTTTAATTCTGACCTTGTGGGTGTCTACCCGCCTCATGTGTGTTTGTTGAAGACAACATATGGTAGGGTTTTGGATTCTAATCCATTCTGCTATTCGTCTGCGTTTTATGGGTGAGTTCATCCCATTCACTTTCAAAGTTATGACTGTCACTTGTGGACTCCCTGGCATTTTGATATCCTTCCCTAATTCTAACTTTTCTTCTTCAGCTCTACCTTTTAGTCCAGTGATTTACTTTAAATCAGTCCCCCTTGTTCCCTTCCTTGATATATTTCCCTTTCTAGTCCCTCCCTTTTTGTCCCCTCCCCTCCCCCTCCTCTTCTTTCCCTTTTTGGTGTTCCCTCCCCCTCTCCCCCCCTTGGTTTTCCTTTCTCCCTTCACTTGTTGGGTAAGATAGAATTCAAGATCCCAATGGATCTGGATGTTCTTCCCTCTCAGAGTTGATTTCCCTGAGAGTAAGGTTTAAGTAAAAACTCTCTTCCTCTCCTTCTTATAAGAGTTTTCTGCCCCTCCCCTTCCCGTGTGAATCTTTGTGTGAGAAAGATTATTCTATTTGGTCTTTCTTTTCTCCCTATTTACACATTACATTTTCCCCACATGTTAGTATACATAGATTGATATAAATGTAGTCCTTATAGAAGAGAGTTTGAGTAAAAGAAGAAGATAACATTTTTCTCCTTTTCCCTTTCCTTCATATTTACCTTTTCAGGTATTCCATGCTCTTTGATTTTTGATATCGAACTTTCCACAGAGCTCTAGTCTTTTCTTTGCAAAAACTTGGAAATCTTATATTTTGTTGAATGCCCATACTTTCCCTTGGAAGTATATAGTCAGTTTTGATGGATAGCTGATTCTTGGTTGAAGGCCCAGCTCTCTTGCCTTTCTGAAAATCATGTTCCATGCCTTACGGTCATTCAGAGTGGAACTTGCAAGGTCTTGTGTGACCCTGATTGGCATTCCTTTATATCTAAATTGTCTTTTTCTGGCTTCCTGTAAGATTTTTTCTTTTGCTTGAAAGCTTTGGAATTTGGCAATTTACATTCCTGGGAGTTGTCTTTTGGGGATTTAGTGTAGAGTGTGTTCTGTGAACTCTTTCAGTGCCTGTATTGCCCTCTTGTTCTAGGATCTCTGGGCAATTTTCTTTGATTATATCTTGTATTACGATGTCGAGTTTGATGTTTATCTCTGGCTTTTCTGGAAGTCCAATTATTCTTAAATTGTCTCTTCTCCCTCTATTTTCCAAGTCTATGACCTTGTCAGTGAGATATTTTATATTCTCTTCTAATTTCTTGGTCTTTTGGCTTTGCTTTATTAATTCTTGCTCGTTGTCTTCGAGTTGCCTAATTCTGACCTTTTGAGCCTGTTTTTCCTTTTCACTTTGGTCAAACTGCTTTTGTAGATGTGTGAATTTCTTTTGCATTATTTCCCACTTTTCCTCCCAGAAGGCTTCCATCTTTTTGATCCTTTCCGATTCCAATTCTTCATGGGTTTGTGGAGAGTTTCATTTTCCTTTGGAAGTTTTCAGAGCATTTGCTTGTGTTTCCTCTTCTATCTCCTCTATATTTTGTTTTTTTGCTCCATAAAGTGTGTCCAAAGTCGCCCCCTTCTTCCCTTGGAATTTTGAGGCTCTTGTGCTTTTGTGGAGTTTGCCATCTCTACCTGAGTGGGTAGGTCTAGCTTTTCTTATCTCTGTCTGGTGTTCAGAGGTTTTAGCCCTAGGCAAATTGTCAGGTTCTCCTCAGCTGTTCTGTCCTCCAGGGGAGGCCAGGAATTGCTGGTGTTTCTGTGTTACTGCCCTCCTCAGTTCCCTCCCAATGCTTCTCCGTTGCCTTACTTCCATGCTCTGAGCCTGGCTCGGCACTCTCTGAGAGGTTTTTCAGTGCCTTAGCCAGCCAGATGAGCCTACACTCTGAGGGGGGAGTGGCCATGGCTTCCCGGAGCTCTGAGGGCTCCTAATAAGATTACCTTTCACTGGGTTGAATTGAGTATGCCCTGAGGCAGGGACCTTCCGTGAGACTCAGATGGAAGGATCAAGCCAGGGGGTTACAGGCTCCCCCGTCTCTCTCTGTTTCCCTGCTGTCTGGGTGCCCCCGCGACTGAGTCAGATTGTTTTCAGGAAGTGGCCTTCAGAATAGCCGGCCCTGAGACTCTGAGGTTTCCTCTGCTGCCTTGGACTCAGAGCTCTGGGTTAGGGGGGATGGGTCCTGGGACCTTCCTTCTGCCTACCCCTTAGGTCTGAGTGATCTCGGGTTCTGGCTTTTGGGGGGGCATACCTTTTGGTCCAGGTCCAGGAGGAGGATTCCCAGGGTCTATGCTGTTGTTCGTTTTGAATTTGGGTGCCCTAGGAGCATATAGTTTGAGTTCGGAAGGGAAGGGTTTCCGGAGATCTCGAGAAAATTTCTTTAAAAGGAAGGGGATTATTGAATTTGAGGGAGTTAAGTTGGAGGTTGGATGGAGTTAGTTGGAGTTCAGAGTGACTGGAGTTTGGAGTTGAAGTGAGGACTGGAGCTTGCTTGGAGAGGATCTTTTGGTAAGTGATAAAGACTGACTCACTCTCCCTTAGGCTCAGGCCTAGGCCTAGGCCCTTTTCTACTGCTTGGCTATTCTCATTCTCTCTCTCTCTCTCTCTCTCTCTCTTTCTCTCTCTCTCTCTCTCTCTCTCTCTCTCTCTCTCTTTCTCTCTCTCTCTCTCTTTCTCTTTCTCTCTCTCTCTCTCTCTTTCTCTCTCTCTCTCTCTCTTTCTCTCTCTCTCTCTTTCTCTCTCCTTTCCTTAATTCCTTCATTTATATTAATTAAAATCTCCATAAAATCTCAGCTGACTTGGGTATTTTCATATTTGGGAATTTTCCAATGACGACCACTTATTTTAGATTTTAAGTCAAAACACTAAAATTTATCTTTACTAGTTTGGCCAAAACCTTTACAGTTGTGGCATTTACAGTTTTTAACATTCACAGATGGTAGAAGTGTTATAGTCATGAATAAGAACTTTTATTAATGTTAATAATACTGGGCGTCCTCTCGTCAGAGCTTGTATGATGATAAAGGATAAATCCAGTTTGTCCTTTCTTTTAATCACCAGGAAAGATGGAGTTATGATGACTTCGAGATTAAGTGAGAAATCTTGGTTAGTAAAAATTTACATGATGACCAAGTGCCAAGAAGCTTTAGAAAATCATACTCTACACCAATTCTGTTGCCTCATATCAGAATGGCGTGTGATAATGACATCAGACAATAGCTTCATGTGTAGCATGTGCTTTGCTTTTGGTAGAGCTTAAGGTTTGAGGGCCAGTTCCTAGACAAATTTTTAGCAGTGAGCCTTGTGTTTAAGATGCTGGTTCTAGACAGGATCTTAGAAGTAAAACTCCTAGTATCTTGGTACTCAGTGGCTATGGAGAACTGAAAGAGTTATTGCTTTTTCTCAGTTCAGGGGAACAGGAATAAATGGCATTACTTTCACATCCTGTAGTTGCTTCCAGAATGATCAGTCTTTCAGAACCATTTCTTAGTGTCAGGCAAAAAGATATTTCTTCAATATCAAATCAAGAAGTATTTATTAAGCATTTATTTTGTGTCAGGTACTGTACTAGCTGGTGAGGTGAGAAAGAAAGACAAGATACAGTTTTTGCTCTCTCGGAACTTATGCTCTAAAAGGAGTAGAATATGAAAAAAAATGTAAAAACAATATAATTACAGGATAAACTGGAGATAATCAAAAGAGGGAAAGCACTAGCATTAAAGGGGGATTGAGAAAAAGCCTCTTGTAGAAGGAAAGATTTAAGGTGGGTCTTGAAGGAAACCAGGAAGTTCAGGAATCAGAAATGATCAGGGAGAGAATTTCAGACATGAGGGGAATTTAGCAAAAATGCCTGGATCCAGGAGATAGAGTGTCTGAAGCAAGAAATAGCAAAGAAGCCCATCACTGGATCATAGAGTGCATAGTAGAAGAGAGTAAGGTATAAGAAAACTGGAAAGATAGGAAGGGTCCAGATTATGAAGGGCTTTGCAAATCAAGTAAGGATTTTATATTTGATCCCAGAATTGACTGAATTTTGGGGGGATAACATAAATTTAGAAAAATAGAATTGAGAAGGAAGAAACTTGAGGCAATGAGACAAACAATGAATTTGAAATAATAAAGAGAGGAAAGGCATTAATAGTAAGGGGGATCAGGAAAGGTGTTTTGTAGAAGATGGAATTTTAGATGGGATTTGAAGGAAGCCAGGGAAATCAGGAAGCAAAGATGAGGAAAGAATTCCAAGAATGAGGAACAATCAGAGATGATGCCCAGATTTGGGAGATGGAGTGCCTTTTACCAAATTTAAAAAAACAAACGAACATTTTAAAGCACTTGTTATGTACCAGGCACATAGTAGGAATAGCAAGTAGGTTGATGTCATTGAATCACAGAATATATGGTTGGAGGTAAGGTATAAAGAGACTAGAAAACTAGGAAGGAATCAGTTTCGGCCAGAGGGAGCTAATGAGTTAACTTTTAGATGTGTTGAATTTAAAATGTTTAAGGTACATTAAGTTCAAGATGTCCAACAGGCAGTAAAAATACATTTGTCTGAAGTCTTGCAAACCAAATCAAAAGAATTTTAAACTAAAAAGTAAAGAGAAGGGAGAAAATTGCCTTCATGTATCCATTAAACTAAATATCATAGCCATAATTTAAGAACAGAAGAGATGCAATTAAGAAATCCATGAAGGGCTCTTAGCAGTAAAATCTATGGTTTTAGATGACTATACACAAATGTGTAAATTATGGGTAACAATCAAAGTAAATTAGAAATCCTAATTTGAGAAGGAAAATTTAGTTTTATAAATATCATCAAAACTTGGTAGGATATAACCTGCAATTAAAATATGGCTGTAGAAGGGCATTTCATGGTTAAAAGGAACTGAATAGAAAAAAGGCCATCATGGGTCAAGGTGAAGTAGTGAATATACATGGATATACACATACATATGTTTAAACATATATATATAAAATACATAATGCATATATAAAATCTTCACTGATATATAATAGATTTTATATTAGCATTGATGAAATTAATTTTACTTGATTATGTATACTTGTTTCGACTTCTTACCCCCCTCCCCCACCTCCAGTGGACTGGGATGTTGAAAGGAAAGAAAATAGATTTCATTTGTTGTTATTTTTTAATAGAGAAATATGTGTGTGTGTATATATGTTTGTGCTAGGCAGAGCAGTGCTATGGACATTAAATATTTTGTATTTAAATGAGGTCACTGTATTGATTTTACTTAATAGCATTAATTTTATATGTTTTCCAAGACATTTAATTCTAGCAAAATGTGATTTTTTCCCCAGGATATGTTGTTAAATAACATATATTTAGTGTGACTTTAATTGGTAATTGGCTTGTCTCATGATTAGAGACATGTAGAAAGAAACCTAAAGAGTAAGATGACAATTAGATATCTTTGCCAGTTTCCTCCCATTTCTCTGACATTATTTCCCATTTAAACTTTATCTTGTTTTATAAAAATAAATAATAATGATGAGCTACATAAAATTAAATCATAAAACTGTACCAAAACTGTTCAGATACTTTAGATAGAGGTAATCAAAAGTATCTTCAGTGATGAAGTGAAGCTCAAATGTGAAATTTCCTTCAGGGCCAGGTGCAAGTACGCTAAAGAGACTTTTATTATAAAAAATAAAATATTTATTGAAATATTTAAGGATAACAAAGATTTCTAATTCTAAGGGATTCTAAATCTACCCAAAGAAACTCCCTGGTTCTGCAAGGAACAGTTTCTTCTGTGTTTCACTTGCTACATTAATCCTCCCTATTCTGACTAACCCAAATTTATACTATCTAAATAAAAACTACCACTATTATCTTTATAATTCTTAACTTCACCTTCAAATTATAAAATAGCAAACACTAGCTGGTTGAGTCTCAACACAAATCAAGTTAGGACTCCGAGCCTTAACAGACTCAGAGTCCAAACCAAAGACCAGGTTTTTCTTTGGTCTTCGCAGAGTTAAATCAATATTTAAAAACCACAATAGATAGTCAATAGTATTTCCCAAGTTGGGAAAGGAAAACACTGAGCTCCTTCAGGTCTTTCCCTCAGACAGAGAGACAAAGCTATTACCTCCTCCAGCTCTGAGAGAGAGTCTCTGAGTATGTGTCTTTGCCAACTGCCAGAGACCAACTCCCAAATGCCAGAGAGAATAATTGATACAGAAAAAAAAAAAAACAGTTAAAACTGTCAACATCTGAAATCAACATGCTCTCTCAGCTCTGCTTCAAAGTCCAATTCTTTTCTCAAGCCAGCCACTTTACTTCTTGTCTCTAAACTAATAAAACAATACTTATTTTCTTTCATCCTTATAGTTTATATACATTTTTTAGCATGTTATCTCCATTAGGATATAAGCTTATTGAGCATAACAACTATAGTTTTGCCATTCTCTGTATCCTAGCACTTTCAACATGGTTTGGCATGACAAACTTAATAAAAGTTTTTGACTCTTGACTGACAATAAGTATTATGGGGAATAAGAATCATGTGGGTGATATTCGAAGGGGATTAATAAAAATATATATAGTGCTTTGCACAAAATAAACAATTATTAACTAACCAAAGGAAATAAGCTTGCTTTTGTCTGTGACAATAGCAGACAGCAAAGACCTTAAATCTTTGTTATAGAAACTACTTTGTAAAACTTAAAGAACCATATTTGTGTTAAACATTACTGTTACTGATCTGGGACTCTAGGTTTACCTTCCACCCCCAAATTATAGAAGTGCTTCAGGTCAAACTATAAGTAGGAAAATTCCTTTGCTTCCCTGCATTCTTGTTAAGGCTAAAGAAAGGGTCAGCCTGGACTTCAAAGGCTAATGATAAGAAAAATCCTTGAGAGAATTCTCCCCTTTGGATTCTCCCCTAGGTTTTGAGATGGACAAAGATATATGCCCCAATTATCATCCAGCTGAAATCTAGAACATCTTCTTAAGCTATACCCCATGTCTCCAGGACATAAGATACTGCTCTGATCCTGGCCAAGTGACTAAACACCTGCCACCACAATTTTGCCTGAATTCATATTCTCCTGTTGTTAAGAGTATAAAAATCCCAGAATTGATCCTTTAGAGGAGGCAGCTTTCCATCTATGCTGTTCTCCTAGCCCAATCCAACATGATTTCCAAATGAATAAATTTCTCTTTTTATTTCTAAGCTAAGTTATAAAGTCTTGCATTCTTGCAAAGGGGCTTACCTCAAGCCCCCCACAATATTGCTACTTACATTTCTTTATGAGGAAAGCATTTTTCAAAAGACAGATAACAATAACAGCAAATAACAATGAGTACATAGTTTCCTAGGAAAGTAAGTCAATAAACCAGAAAAACAGTACATACTATAATAATTTTATCCTGGTGCTTAAAATCATTGGGCCCCAAGAAAATGAAAGCATCCTAATTATTTTACATTTTCTTTATTATTTGTCACCAATTCCTTTGCCAATTGTTTTTAATCTTTTGGAAACAATAAAACTCTTGGCCTTTCTAAAAAAAAAATCATTGTTTATTCTCATTTCCCTGGTGACCTGTATTGGACTAAAAATTCAGTGGGTTGGGGAAAGCAAAGAGGGAGAAGCAGTGAAAATTTTCTGTCATAGATTATACTTCTTTGGTTTTTCAATCCATAACAGACTGAAAACAGTTTGAATCAAGTAAGTTTGTAGAATCACTAAGGAAGGATAAATATGGGAAACAGGAAAAAAGTCAAAGTTCTAAATGCTTATTATACCCCAAAAACATTTTTCTTTTTTCAGTTACTATTTTAAAAAAGTGTTTCTCTCTTTTTGTGTAATACTAAAAGCATTATCCAAACTGCCACCCCCCAAATACTAGATTTTTGTGAAAAAAAAAAAAAACAAACCAACAACAACCCTTCATTTCTTATATAAGAGATACATTTTTCAACACTTTTCAGAATGGCAAGGTACTTTTTTAAAGATAAATATCCCAGAAGGAAATTACATTTCTAATTTAGGAAGTGGTTCATTCTTTTTTTTCCCTAAAAAGGGGGCAAAGGTTAATATTTTTTTAAAAAGCAGTTACTCATCATTCTCTTAGATATTCAACTTTTATGCCCTTCAAATCCATCCCTTTTTTTATTAAAAATTTCCCACAGCTAAACAGTCTTTGAAGTTCTGGCCTTTTAAGTTTCATTTCAAAACCTTGACACTACAACCATGTATAACTGAGTTTTTAATTACCCTTGGGGTTTTTTAACAAGAAAAGAAGTGAAAAAGAAAGGAATACACTGGATAAAATTCTTATCAGATGCAAATAGTTTGATTCACTGAAATTTAAAGTGATTATAATTATTTTCTTTGTAATAAAGACTTGGTCAATGTAAATGTCAACTTTCTTCCTAAGATTTCAATGTGGATATAACATTACAATAGTATCCCTTGTTCCTTGTTCCTTCTATAGATCCTTATATGGCAACTTCTTAAAAATATTCAGTGTCCTAATGAAAAGAAATAATAGATGCCCAATGCATCAAATTGGGTTAATTATATTTAGTACTAAACCAATTAAAAGTAAAAAAAATTCAACCTTATTAGAAAAGATAAAACTTATAAAATTTGCAAAGCGTTTATTTCATCGATCATTTGTTGCTCAGTCATGTCTGACTCTTTGTGATGCCATGTAGGATTTTCTTGGCAAAAGTACTGGAGTGGTTTTCTCTCCCTTGTTTTACAGATGAAGAAACCGAGGCCAACAGAGCTAAGTCATTTGCCCAGGGTCATACAGGTAGTAGGTGTCTGAGGCTAGATCTGAATGTAGGAAGCCAAGTTGTCCTGACTTCCAGCCTGGCACTCATCTACTGTCCCAAATAGGTATCCTTACAATACAGCTGGTAGCTCAATGTGGAAGCTAAAAGATAAAGAGAAAAGTCTATAATTTGGGTAGTAACAGAAAAGGAGATGTCCAAACCTGTAGAATAGAGACAAATTGTTGGAGTTCAATGCTATAGAAAGGGTTTTGACTGCAAGGATTGATTTCATTTAAACTGAAGGTAGGTATGCCAAGAAAAAGCTCCTCATTGAGACAGAGGCAAAGACCATGCCGAGCTGCTGTTTTGACTCTGTTCTAAATGTGTTGCTTCAGTGTCAAGGCTTGCCGAATGCATGCAGTGAGTCAGGAAATTCCAGGGGGAGGCAAACTAAACAAATCATCAGGCCATGGGAATTCCGTTCTTGGAATTCTCATTGTAAACAGTATCTCTTTTCTCCCAAATGTCATAAAGTTTTAAACTATTAAAAGTTTCAAACCTATTCCTATTCTGTTTTCTTAGTTGTAGTTTTGGTTCTTTCTCTGAATTATCTATAAATGTAATAAATCTCAGAGAAAAAAATACACAGCTCCTAATTCAAAATTCCATTCATATATGATTCAGAATAAAGTGGGAATAACAAATGTAAAAACAAAACAAAAGGGCTCTTCTAGATCACTTAGTTCAACCTCCTCATTTTGAAGATAAGAAAACTGAATCACTGAGAAGTTCCATCTGTGTCTTGCAGGAATCGCCACTGCATTCTAGATTCTGTGAGTCTGTTGTTGTTCAGTTGTATGTGACTTTTTATGACCCCATTTGGGGTTTTCTTGGCAGAGATACTAGAATGATTGCCATTTTCTTTTCGAGCTCTTTTTATAGATGAGGAAACTGAGGCAAACAGGATTAAGTGACTTGCCCAGGGTCACATAGTTTGTGTCTGAGGCCAGATTTGAACTTGGAAAGATTTTGCAGGGAATAATGTAGAATATTCCTGTCTACATGCCTGGCATTCTCCACTGTGCCATCTAGCCTAAGGTCTAAAGTCTTAACTTATTCAAAACAGAATGCAGGAGCTAAACTTCCTATGGGAATCTTTTTCTCATCCCTTCATTTACTGGTGCTCTTCCCCCAGAAAATTCTTTTAAGTTTTCTTTTTATTTACTCATCTGTATATGTTTTTGTAAGCTTGACTTTTCAATGTGATCTTCTTCCATTATATTACCCATCAACATATGGAGGGAGAATGAGCTCCAAAATGTACATTAGAGCAGAAAGAAGTTAGCCTGTGATATCTGCCAGAGAAAGAACATAAAGTGCCTGATAAAGGTCTGGATAATGAAAATATATTGTCCTTATTCCCTTTTCAAATTATGGAATTTTAAGGTTAATTGCATGAGGGCTTATGGTGAGATTGATGGATTCATATCTAGAGTAATGTTAAAAAAATTAGTCTACATCTCTACAGTGTTTAAAATTTTATACATTTAAAATTTCATTGAGTGCTTTCATCACAACTGCCTCCTCAGGTTAGTATAGCAAGTATTGCTATTCCCATTTTAAAGATGAACAAACTGAGACTTACAAAGCTAATAAGTGACAGAGCTGAGAACTGAACCTAGTTAGAGTGACTTATAGTCCACCCCATATCTTTTCCTTATACAATGCTGCCTCTCTTGGGGTTTTAAGAATTGCAAGATCAGAGAACTAGAGTTAGAAAGGACTTCAGAAACCATCTAGTACAATCCTCCCGTTTTATAGAGGAAGAAACTGAGACTCAGATTGTTAATTGCTCAAGGTCACACATGCAGTTGATTCTAGAAGTAGGATTGAAATTCACACTCTGCCTCCAAAGCCTGTGCTCTATTTACGGTATCATATATCATTTTCCACTCAGCCATTGGATCTAATTACCTTTTTTATCATGGATACAAAAAAAAGTCATTAAAACTTGTATCTCTTATGAAATCTGTGTTTCACATCATAGTTCTGCAAGGTGAGCAATAAACTATTTACTGATTCTTTGTGGAAAATTATCCAATCATATAGGGGTTTCTCTCTTGATCATTGCCTTGTGGAGCACTGTATCTGAAAAACATGAGCCTTAAATAAAATAATGCTTTGCTGGATGTTCTACACAAGTCTTTGGAAGCTAAAATCTTACTTTCTTAATTTGTCTAGTCCCTCTGTCTCAATCTTGTTTGTATCCTCTGTAATTGCTTGCTTTTCTCATTTGGTGTTAGATGGTTCAGACACATTCTCAAATATTCATCTTTTGGTTTTCTTTTGGATGCCAAATATTCTGATTTTGGATCTGTACAGAAATGCTTTCTTAGGTTGTTGTTGTTTTTAATGATTACTGTTGAGATTCAGAGTTTTTCTTGATATGTTCTTTTGCTCCCTCTGGACTTGAAGAAATATTTTAAATGACTTAAAAATATTATATGTTAGGTCAGCTGGATGGCTCAGCAGATTGAGAGCCAGCCCAGAGATGGGAGGTCTTCAGTTCAAATCTGGCTTCAGACACCTCCTAGCTACTTAATCCCCATTGGGCAGGCTACTTAATTCCCATTGCCCAGCCTTATTGCTCTTCTTCCTTGGAACCAATTTGACACAGTATTGATTCCAAAATAGAAGCTAAGGGTTTAAAAGATTATATCCTACATGCCTTTGAAAACTGAAGAAAACTTCATGTGCAGAAAAGAAAGGGATGGGCTCCAAATGTTGCAGATAAAACAGAGAGGGGAAAAAAATTACTTCATTAGGATATCCTTAGCGCTAAATTCATGACAGTTAGGTGGTCTTCTTGGAGTCAGAACAAATCATCTTCTTGAATTCAAATATGACCTTAAACACTTACTAGATGTGTGATCCTGGGTAAGTCACTTAATTCTTTTTGGCTCAGTCTCTTTGTTTATAAAATGAGCTGGAAAAGGAAATGGCAAACTATTCTAGCATTTTTGCTCAGAAACCCCAATAAGGACACACAGAGTCATACATTAAGCACTAAATTAGAAGCAAAGGAAGCATCTTAAATAGTAGGGAAGTATTGTAATAATAATAATAATATTGAGCATTTATACAGAGTTTTAAGGTTTTCAAAGCATTTTAAAGATATCTCATTTTTCTTTTCCTTTACAATAGCCCAGGGAGGTAGGTGATATTGCTATTTCCATTTTAAGTATCTGATTAATTAATTAATATTAGTATCTGAGGCTGGTTTTACACTTAGGCCTCCCTGAGTCCAGGTCCAATACTCTGTCTGATAACTCTATCCACAAGTGTCACTGTCCTAGCCTCAGCAATGCCATGTTCTTGTTACTCCCATCTAACAAATTTGAAATATCTCCCTAACCACACTGAGGCTACTCCAACATTTGTGCTCACAGAGTTTTTAGAGATGGTTTTGCTGATAAAAGAGTCAAAAAAGTCTTCCAAGGTTTTTCTATAGACCATAAATACCCAAATACCTGAAAGGTAGAGTGAAAGACATTTTTTGGGGATCTGGCACAGGCAAACTCCCTGGAGCAAAATGACAGGGATGTATTCAGATTGATCGAAGGGTATGTAATACTGTGGGAGCAGAGGCTATAGAGTCAGAAGATTGGAGGTCCAAATCTCACATTTTAAATCTGACATTTTCTACCTGGGGGGCTTTGGATAAGCGACTTAACTCCCCTAGGTCTCAGATTCCTTAACTATAAAATGAAGGGTGAGATTAGATGCTCTCTGAAATTCCTAGCAGGTCTAGATATCATACTGTGGTCTGACTTTTACTTGGCTTTCTTAAAATTTTGGGGTTATCCTGGTGTTTAGCTCTTGGCCAAGAATCTGTGAGCCCTCATCTATTCTCTCCAGTCATTGAACCCAGGCTTAATGTGTTGATTATTGCTTTTTTCCCCCCTTCTCATTGCTTCAAAATTCACCAGTTGGTATTCTTCGTCCCATTTTACTTCCTTTTTCTTAATATAATTTTTACAGAAATGGAATTATTTTTGGTTAAATTTTGATTGAAATAGGATTATACATTTGGTACTGGAACCAACCCTAGAAGTCATGTTAGTTCTACTCCTTTGTTTTATAAGGATGCAAATTGAACCCTAGAGTGGTATATGACCACCAAGATTACAGAGTAAGTAAAGCCCAGATCTGGAATAGAATTCATATCCTTTGATACCAAATCTATTGTGCTTTTCATGCCAACCTACAGTCATCTCATTTCATGAATTCAAACTCTGTTCATATAAGTTCAGGGTGGGTGTGGGGAGATTTAATGAACAGTTAAGAGTTTTTAATGAATTGTTAAAGTTTTCAAAGATTTTTTAATTAAAAAAATTTTAAATCACAAGGCAAATGAGACAATGCTACTTAAGTACTGATGAAATCAAATGAATTAACTTGGTTGCTAAGTAATTTATTAAGGTTTTTTGGAGAGTAGAAGAGGAAAGACAATATTAAGTAGTTATTGATAACAGCTGGATTTATTGAGAGAAAAGTACTTTATTTGTCCTCAGATATTTTTATTTCACTAAATCTTTTCATTTGAGTAAATAAGAATAATAATCTCTAATTTGTGCTGTTATTAATTAAGAGTTTTATGTTCATATAAAAAAGAATTATTTGCTAAAATGTGTTATTCCTGTTTCTCTTATTATCTAAACTTTAGAAGATTCTAAATTCAACCTCACACCTAGCAGATTGGTTAACATAACAGCTATGGAAAGTAATGAATGCTGGAGGGGATGTGGCAAAAAAATTCATTGCTGGTGGAGTTGTGAATTAATCCAACCATTCTGGAGGGCAATTTGGAGCTATGTCCAAAGGGCGATAAAAGACTATCTGCCATTTGATCCAGCCATAGCACTGCTGGGTTTGTACCCCAAAGAGATAATAAGGAAAAAGACTTGTACAAGAATATTCATAGCTGAGCTCTCTGTGGTGGCCAAAAATTGGAAAATGAGGGGATGCCCTTCAATTGGGGAATGGCTGAACAAATTGTGGTATATGTTGGTGATGGAATACTATTGTGCAAAAAGGAATAATAAAGTGGAGGAATTCCATGGAGACTGGAACAACCTCCAGGAAGTGATGCAGAGCAAAAGGAGCAGAACCAGGAAAACATTGTACACAGAGACTGATACATTGTGGTACAATCGA
The DNA here is from genome assembly GCF_027887165.1 of Monodelphis domestica. Taxonomy (NCBI): domain Eukaryota; kingdom Metazoa; phylum Chordata; class Mammalia; order Didelphimorphia; family Didelphidae; genus Monodelphis; species Monodelphis domestica. The sequence goes on from NC_077227.1 coordinate 626,568,597, forward strand.
AGGTGATGGACTTCTCCATTAGTGGCAATGCAATGTCCCTGAACAATCTGCAGGGATCTAAAAAACATTATCCACAAGCAGAAGATAAACTGTGAGAGTACAAACACCGATGAAAAGCAACTGCTTGACTACAAGGGTGGAGGGGATATGACTGAGGAGAGACTTTAAATGAACACTAATGCAAATACCAACAACATGGAAATGGGTTTGAATCAAGAACACATGTGATACCCAGTGCAATTGCGCGTGGGCTATGGGAGAGGTGGTGGGAGGGGGGGAAGGGAAAAAAAGAAAATGATCATTGTTTCCAATGAATAATGTTTGGAAATGACCAAATAAAAATTAAAAAAAAAAAAGAAAAAAAAGCATATTCTATATTCACCTGTTAACAGACATCCATTCAGGTGGTGGTTGCTAGAATTCTAAACATCATGCCTAGGAATAATAGTCATCTAAATAGGGTTTTTTAAATAAAGTTAGATTTTGCCATTAGAAAATCAGGAATTGTTGGTGCTGAACAATCATATCCTCTAGAAAAAACTTGATTAGATTTGTAAAGGTTTATGGCTAAGAAGTCCTAAATTCATGCAAAAGAAATATATAAGCTTAAGGAAAAAAAAATCTTTGGATACAGAAATTGAGCAAATTGTTTATGTTTCTCTCAGAATTTGAGGAGACACATTTTTTATTTTATTTTAATTTCATCAACAAAACAAAGTTCGTGCCATTGCAGTAGGAAGGAAGAATGGTACCCATTTTGCTCTTAGTAAATAACATTTTTTTAATAGTCAAGATAATTTAATTTGAGATTTGCATAATCAGTTTTTATAAATGATTTGCAGCTACTATTAGTGGATTTTCTGGTTTCAGCCATTATAAACCAAGATGCAAGGGAACACATTATAATATACTATATCAATAGAGTAATAGATGTGTGCTTCCCAACTGGGGATGGATAAGCCTGAGCAGAGCACATTTTACACTAAGGTATTTTGAAAGAAGAGAATATGAAGAACAGAAGAAAAAAAAATGTTGGCTGAATGCATCATAACTAACATCATCCTCTAGCTAACTGGTAGCCTTTCAAGAGATTCTAATAGTCAATAGCTAACTCTCTGTTGAGAAATCCACCAGACTTGATTCTAGGAGTAAGAAGCAAAAATACGGGGAGAAAGAACAGAATAAAAAAGAATTGTTGAGCTAGGAAAAGCAGAATCAATTCCCTGCTGCCACACCACTCACACTAGGACATGTGGCTTTTGGGTTGTTGGGGGTTTAAAAAAAAAAAAGTATGCTGGCAGGGGACTGCATTCCTCAGCATGCCCAAGGTTTGGTCTTGAATGGACCAATCTCGTTCTGTGAGGGGATCAGGTCCCCCACTCCCTGGCGTAGGATTGGTCCTGAATGGCCCAATCCTGTGAAGGGGAGGGACCACACCTCCCTATATCCAGGAACGCGATTGGTCTATATAAGGACGAATCCCACGCCTAGGAGGAGCCATTGAATCAGAGATTGATTCCAAGTTTTAGCCGACTAGTCAGTTTCAGGCTGGCTGGAGCACTGTTTTTTTTTTTTAATTAAAGTTTAATAATTTTAAAAAAGAAAAAGCTTTCATTTTAATCAGTTTACTCTGTCAATTAATACAACCTTGTTTCTGAGTGAAAAAATTATTTTTTTCATATGACAAGGAGTAATCAAAAATGGAATTTGGGGTTAGTACTTATCCCTGGTTTAGAAAACAGTGGATTAAAAGCCAACAAAAGGTACTACTACCTTTGGGAAGAGATTGAGCTGAATCTGAGATGGAATATAAAGCCTATAATACATGTAAGTTTATATTTTATTACCTTCTATAATGCTGTAGCTTACATTATATGCTGTTTTAAGATTTGCAAACTACATTAAAGATATTTTGCTTGACTATGAAATAGGTGCTATTATTTTTTTCAGAAATATTTCATTTTCTCAATGTAATAACAAATTTCAACATATGTTGAAATATATATTTTCCAAAATGATAACTTCCAAATTGTCTTTTTCACTCCCTTCCCTTCACACCTGAGAGATGGTAAGCAATTTGATCTGAGTTATACATATATTATCATGCAAAAAATACTTCCATTGTTGTAAGATAATGCTCATATAAAACCAAAACCCCAAAATAAAACCATAAACAAACTAATGTGGAAGATAGTATGCATTGTTCTGCAACTGACTCCAACAGTTCTTTCTCTGGAGGTGGATAGCATTCTTTGACATGTCTTTTAGAACTGTCCTAGCTCATTGTATTGTTGAGAGTAGCTAAGTCTTTCACAGTTGATCATCATATAATATTGCTATTGCTGTGTATAATATTCTCCAGGTTCTGTTCACTTCGCTGCATTAGTTCATGTAGGTCTTTCTAGCTTTTCCCAAAATTATCCTGCTTATGATTTCTTATAGCACAATATTGTTCCATCAACATATACCACAATCTGTTCAGCCATTCCCCAGTTGATGGACATCCACTCAATTCTTTGCCACCACTACAAAAAAAAAAGAGCTGCTATGAATATCTTTGTACAAGAAGGCTCTTTTCCCTTTTTTATTACCTTTTTTTGTATACAGACCCAGTAGTGGTAATACATGATGAAAGGGGATTCACAGTTTTACAGACCTTTGTGCATAGTTCCAAATTGCCACTAGGTGCTATTATTATCCTCATTTTACAGATGAAGACACTGAGATTAAGTTAAATTCCAAGAGATTAAATGGTTTTCCTAGTGTCACATGGCTGGTTGAATGTCTAAAGTAGGAAGAGAATCAACATCTCACCCTCTCTATGTCTGATGCTTTATCTACTCCGCCATACTATCTCTTTCTATCTAAGTTTATTAAATGCTCTGAAAACTAATGATCTTGGGAAAGGTGAATCAGTGAAGCATATGCAAAAGAAGGGAGAAATGGGGATGGCTAATACTGTGAGGTCAATGGATTAAGGGACTGGACAAATCTGCATCCCAAGTATGATATATATGAGGCCTAGTGACCACTTTATTGGGGGCAGAATTAAAGAGTGACTTGTAACCAGATGCTCTGAGATACTGAGGAGAATTCTGGTGTGAGGTCGTGCATTTTATATGTAATTGAAAGTCATAAACAGGATCACCTTCTCATACTCATACATTCAAGAGAGAGCTAATGCAAAAACCTGAACTAAGTTTCCTATTTTATGTTTGAAATTTGTGCTACATAAAAAAATATGCATTAGCCAATGACATTCATAATTACTGTGAGATCTTCTTCCAGTGACAAGGAACATACTACTGCATGAAATGGGCCATCAAGTTTTTTTTGCAATAGCTGTAATTGTTAAGTAGATAGGTAGGTGGCTCAGTGGATAAAGTTCTGGGCTTAGAGTCAGGAAAACCTGAATTCAAATCTGACCTCAGACTGGCTTAATTCACTATAGAAGGAAATGGCAAAACACTCCAGGTTCTTTGCCAAGAAAACTCCATGAATAGTATTGGCATGCTATATGGTCCACGAGGTCATGAAGAATCTGACATGATGAGCAATAACAATTACTAAGACGCTCTACCTTTCTAAGCTTATTTCATATTATTCTCTTGGCCACAATCTTTGTTCCAGCCAAACCAGATGACTAGTTCTTTTCTAAACATGATATTCTATCTCCTCACTGCTTTTCTTTTCTTTTTTCTTTTCTTTTCTCTTCTCTTCTTTTCTTTTCTCTTCTTTTCTTTTTTTCAGCACAATGACAATCAGTTTTAAATAAGCACACCTTGCCAAATTAATAATAATCTTTTCCTCTTTAAATTTCTATATGGTATTTGTGCATACGGCATAGCTCCTCAGTCAAGGCTGGCTTCTTCAGGGCAAGGTTCATGCCATTTTTGCTTTTATATCACTCACAGCTAGCACAGTCCCTTACATAAAGGTACATAGCATGCGGATCTTGTGATTTCACCAGTTTAAGAACCCTTGGATGAGATAAATGCCTTCTTACTGATATAGATCAAACTTGATACTTTGAAGAGAGGTGCTTAGAGCATGTTGAAAGAAGTTCAGTGACTTGCCCAGTATTTGTCAGAGGTGAGACTTGAATCCATATTTTCTTAGTTTTAAGCTTTACTCCTTATCTGCTACTTCATATTTCCTTGAGCATAAAGAGAACTTCAAAGTTGTTAAGCCAAGACCTCTGGGATTTCCTCACATTGGTCTTCATTCCACCTTTGAAGCTAGGTTATCAGGATTAATCCTTCTTTGATGCAATAGCCCTTCTAGTGTTTTCAGACAACATACCATGTTTCCCTATAAGCCTTCTCTTCTTCAGATTAAACATCTCAAATTCTAATATCACATTGAAATTACTGCAAATGGAAATTGTTTCATTTTTTACAAGGCTATGTATTGACCTACATATTGTCCCTGGAACACATTACCTTCTTATATTTTCCCACTCAAAGACCTCAAGGACTAGTTTATTATTTTTTAATTAAAAATATTAAAACCCTTACCTTCCATCTTAGAATCAATACTGTGCATTGGTTCCATGGCAGAAGAGTGGTAAGGGCTAGGCAATGGGGATTAGGTGACTTGCCCAGGGTCACACATCTGGGAAGTGTCTGAGGTCATATTTGGACCTAGAAGATCCCATCTCTAGACCTGGCTCTCAATCCCCTGAGCCACCAGCAGTCCCCCTCAAGAGCTAGTTTAGGTGCTACCTCTTCCCTAACATCTCCAATGGAAAGGGATCTGTTTTTCCTCTAACTTTCCAAGAACATTTTTCAGAGTCTTCTCTTTGTCATTATCACACTCTGCCTTATGTTACAGTTATTTGTATACCACATCCATTCTTACATAGTGGATAGAGAGGTGCTCTTGAAGCTAATTAGACTTGGGTTCAATTCCCACCTCTGACACATTCTGAGTGTATAATGTTGGGTAGGTCAATTAACTAACTTATCAAGGCCGGAGGCAACTCTCTGAGAATAAAAATTGCAGAGAAGGTGCTGACCCACACATGGTAAGAGAGGATTTCCTTTTCATCAGTTTCCACTTCAAATGAAATCGCAAATCTTGAAGGATAACACATACAAGAATTTTACATTTGATTTCCAGTACTCAATTCTTGGGATAAATTCAACTTCACCAGAATATTTAATACAGGTCTGTTGAGATGAACTGAATAATTAATTTTTGTAGTCCCCCCAAATGTAGGCAGGGTAAAATTTTAACCTCAATAACGAAGGATCTTAAGTTTGCAGCTGGTTTTAGGTGTTGCCCTAAAATTACCCGGTGCTTCTTAGACTTACCAATTTGATATGCTCTCGCTTCTGATATTTTTCACTATAATACTGTTCTTGTCGCAGATTCAGTAGCTGCTGCTGTTGCTTGTCCTTTAATTCTACCAGTTTTTGTGTCATTTCTGCATCCAGGGCAGCAAGATCCTGCTCCATTGTTGAAGAAACATGATCAGGACTGCTGGGTTCAGATCTGTAAAAAGCAAGTCCATGAGTTTCACTTGGAAAATTCATTCTCTCAGTCATCAAACATTTATTAAATGATTGCTATGCAGCTAGATGATGCAGTAGATGGAACCTAGGCCCTGGAATCAGGAAGATCTAAGTTCAAATCCATTCTCAGACACTTAGAAGTTGTATGACCCTGAGTAAGTCACTTAACCTATGCTTCCTTCAGTTTCTACTTTGTAAAAGGAGGATAATAATAGCACCTATTTGCCATGGTGGCTGTGCGCCTCAAGTGAGATAATTATAAAATGCTAAGCATAATACCTGGCACATAGTAAGTGCTATGTCAATATTAGCTATTATCATTAATTATTACTATTAGGCTACCTTCCCTGCTGTGCCAGCTTCTTCTTTTGTATCTGTACCAAAATTTTATAAAATACATAAGGGATCTGTGAATTCATCAGAGGGAGAATTCTTTCCACTCCTTTATTACTTAGTAGACAAATTCTAGGGTGTTGTCTATTTATATAAAAGATGAATTACTTCAGAGCTTGGTAAGTATTAATGATAGAATTTGAACTCTTGTCTTCCAGATCTCAAGCCTAGCTTCTACCATTCCATATTGCCAAAATGATATACTTGTCAAGAATATTAGATACTATCAGATTGGCTAGTATGACAGTAAAGGAAAATGATCAATGTTGGAGGGGCTGTGGGAAAATTTGTACACTAACATACGTTGGTAGAATTGTAAACTGATCCTATCATTCTGGAGAACAATTTTGAACTATGCCTAAAGGCTATGAAACTGTGCACACCTTTTGACTCAGCAATAACACTATTAGATCTGTATTTCAAAAAGAGGTTTTTTTTTTAAAGGGAAAACAGTGTATTTTTTGTATTTTTATTTATATATTATATTTATATATATATTACATATATTATTTAATATGTTATATATTTATATAAAATATATTGTTAATTATACTTATATACATTTATTTATTTATATTTTATATTTATAATTATTATAACAGTTCTTTTTGTGATGGCAATGAATTGGAAAGTAAGAGGATGGTCTCAATAGGAGAATGGCTGAACAAGTTGTGGTATATGGTTATACTGGAATACTACTATGCTATATGAAAGGATGAGCAGGAGGATTTCAGAAAAATCTGGAAAGATTGACATGAATTGATGCAATGTGAAGTGAGCAGAACCATGAGAATATTGTACATAGTAATAGCAATCTGGTAGGATGATCAACTAAGAATGGTAGTTATTCTCAGCAATCAAATTATCCAAGACAATTTCTGAAGAACTTATGATGAAAAATGCTATCCAACTCCAGGGAAAGAAGTGATGGAGTCTGCATAAGTTCAAAATGTAATATTCTTATTTTTTCGTGTTTTTTAATATATGAAAATGTTTTACATGATTGCACATGTAAAACCTATATCATACTGCTTACCATCTGAGGGAGGGGAGGCAAGGATAGGGAGGAAGAGAAAGAATTTGGAACACATACTTTTATTTTGTTTATTTCTTTTAAAAAGCTATTATTTATTTTTAAAATTTTATTTAATTGATTAATTAAGAAAATTTTTCCATGGTTACATGATTCATGTTCTTTCTCTCCCCTCCTCCCTCCCCACCTCCCAAAGCCAATACTCAATTCCACTGGGTTTCACATGTGTCATTGATCAAGACCTTTTTCCATATTATTGATATTTGCATTAGGTTGATCATGGAACACATAATTTTAGAAAACTAATGTTAAAACATTTTTACATGTAATTGGGAAAAGTAAAATATTGAAAGATTAAGAAAAGAAGATTAGTTATATATGAAGAGACAGAAATGATTAAATGGAAAGGTGGACAGAATTTGAAGAATGCCTTAAAGAATGCAAATAAATTATCTCTAAGCGTTGATCTTGGTTGGAATTTTGGGGTCATTTTCTGACATTCGTATTTCTTGTACAAACACAACAGACATGGAGAGAGGGGGTGGAAGAAGTGGTTGACAAGCAATTTCTTTTTCCACTTTAAATTAGGGACACTTTGAGAGAGAAGAATAAACAGCTGCCCACGATGACCAACATACTGTACTTGTGTTTCTATGTTTTTGAGCATAGAAACCCAACTGGAATGTTGACAGTTCATTTACTTGGCTAAACTGGCACCAGACAGCCTGCTAGGGGAGGCTTTTTCCTCAAATAGGAGAAAACTAGGAACTAAATAGAAATTAGACACTGGAGAAGTTAAGGTTAAGAAGCTTTTTTCAAGACTACCACAATGAAAACAAATTTTGTATCAGTATTTTTGGGAAATGTGCTAAAAGATAATGATCAGGAAAAAATCTATAATGTTCAGGGATATTAAGAGATTTTTGATAGAACTAAGCTCAGGGCATTTGTTTTTAATTTAGGGAAGCATGTTGATTATTTCATATTTTTCATATGAGCATGTGGCTAAATTACAGCTTTTGTATGACACTATGGGGCCCATTTCCCCTACAAATCTGGTATAACAAGATTCAGGATATCGCTCCCCAGTTATTCAGCTTACTGTAGTAGAGCACAGAAGCTTTGGCAGTCGACAAACAGCACTTTAATTTTCGATGTCAACTACGTAAGCCAAGAGCTTTAGGGCATTTGCAATATGTCTGACAATAATTCCACCAAATTGGAACTTCAGTCAGTACACAATTAATTCCACATGGGCCTCTACAAAGTTATGCAGATCACTGGCAATCTTTGATTGTATCATGCCTTTCCATTTGTTCTTTTTCAGCACAAGGAACATTCAGTAAATCTACTGGATAAAAAACAAAAAAAACTGTTAATTTGTATTCTGTAACTATAGGCCAAAAGCTAGACTAATGATCTAAGGAGAATGTAATCACTCAGGATCTCTCACTTGAAATAAAGTGTACTACGAAAAGCAATGGGTCTAAAATAATATTTTTACTTTAAAAAAAATCTACATTTAATTTCCTAAACTGTATATTTTTTTAATACTTGAAAAAAGTTCACTTCCTTAAAAAAAAGTTAGGATAAATTGAACTAACTTTGAAGAAGGAATGTGTTTGTTAATGAAACAAACAATTCTTCATTCACAGGTAACTGAATTGTTAGTTCCATTTTCCCTTTTAATATTGAATATGAAGAATGCTTTTGACAATATGAATACAGTTGATGGAAACTGGCCATTTGCAATTATCATAGATTATAAATTTTTTATTGTGTATTTTGTAAGAATGATTAAAGTAAATTTGAAGTGCAGTAGAATTCCACAAAAACTGAGAACTACACGAGCAAATTTACTGAGACCTTGTTTTTAAATCTAAATACTCAAATTTAGCTGGTGAATCCTGAAATTTGTAGTATTTCATAAAATACACTCATATTTGAAACAGATGGCAAAGTCCTGGGTAGGACTTGTAGAAAATTAATCATCCTTTCCCTGGTAACCCCAAAGATGTTAAAAAAAAACCCCAAAGGAAAATATGAAAATTTTGTACTAAAAAAACATTATTCTATCATGGGACACTTCATTGGTCCAAATGTCTTATTGTTGAAAAGAAAATTCTTCCTTCCTCTCACTAGAAACTCTCATCCCATCAAAGGAACCTGAACTGAGGTCAAGAAGCATAGAAATGGGGGAAGTGTGTATTATCTTTTAGCAGAATAAGATATTTACTGCAGGAGGTTCCAGAGTTCAGAGGGCAAGAAGACTAATACCCTTCATTTTTCAGATTTGGCAACTGCTAGACTAGGGAATTAGAATGACTTGGCTGAGGTTAGTAAGGGGACAGAACTGTGATTGGAACAGGTCCTCTGCAGTGGAAGATCTTTTTATGATACCAGATTGACTTAGAATAAAATCCTCCAAGAATGTCAAATATCATGTTACTATCTCAGATTTTTGTGTTAAAATAAGAAAGAACATTCATTCAACTTACTTTTTCTTACTGTCTCTTTTTGCATTTTTTTCTAGCACAGCCCTCCTTCGCAAGTAATCATTTTGGATTTCATTGTACTTTGTGGTGTGCTCTTTGATCAGATCAGTGGTTTTCTTGTGGTGTCTCTTCACAAGGTCCTTCATTTCTTTGTAATGCTTCTTCTGAAGTTTCACAAAAGACTTCTGTTGTTTTAATTCCTCAATTGTCTGTGCTTCCACATCTGCAAAAAAATCAGTAGGAGATGACTAAAATGACAAGATTTTTAGGAACATAGGACCCAAACTTACTAATGGGTCAGATTCTTTCTTTTGGGCATCCTGGAGAAGATGGGCTAATGTTATTTTGCAGATATGTACAAGGAATTAAAATCTGTGGATAAGCTGGAATGCTGTGGTTAAAATATTCTGAATGATAATATGTGGATCATCAGTTTATTGGTCTTACTTTTTGTAGCCCTCCAGTAGACTATTCAGCTCCAAAATGCGGAAAACTTTTAAAAAAGGAGCTTTTGAATAAATCAGAAATTATTGTGACAATGCAGAAAGAAAATTAAATACTGAATGAATAGGTTTATACTAGAGTAATTGACATTATGAAAAATCTAGTAAAAAAATTTAGCAATTCGAATGCATCACTGCTCAGCCTGTTCCTCCATAGGTAGAATGCATTGCTTCCTTTCCTATATTTTGTCCAATTTTTATTCCTTTCAAGGTGTAAACCTCAAATTTCCTTAGACTTATAAATGTTGGAAATTTCACCATTGGGATATTTCATACTTGGAAAATTTCTTACTGATAGTCTATTGGAATGGGAACTCCATTGGCATGGGAGGTTCCTTCTCTTCCCTTCTTAAGATTACTTTAGGACAGAAAACCTTTTGCTGAACAATGGAAAGGACTTTGACCTATGCTTAAGCATAGAACAGGAATTTCTTTGAGTCTTGATTGATTTTAGAATTGATACAATGGAGATACTTGGAATAAATCTCCACCCTATTCAGTCCTAATAGGATTGAGTAAGGGCTGCAGCCTAGATCAAATTTAATTATTCCAATCTCTACCATACTCAAGTTAACAGGATTTAGAAAGGGCTGTAGCAAAGGAGTATAGATTTAATCATTTGAAAATATGACCTTCAACAGACATGTGCAAAAGCCAGAAACCTCTGGGTGGTCCTGGGTTAAGCGAGAGCCTCCATTGACAGGGAAATTGATGAAGAGTGATTGGTAGATGTGAGGACTGAGGGGAGGCAACTTGGATGGTGTCCTTAAAGATAGGAGGGTCTGGAGAGAGGGGTGGATTTTTTGGGTCGGTGTTGTTCCTGGGCTCTGAGGAAGCTTGCTCTGAAGGAAGCTGAAGATGGGGGCCTCTGAGACTGTTTCTCCATTTTGGACACGTGAGTGAAAGGGACTGATCTCTTTTCTTTGCCCCAGCTATCTAAGGGCTTGGGCCTTTTGGCCCAGCCTAAACAGAAGGGGTATTTAAGCCCTATTCCCTTCTCTCCCCTTTCTCTCTCTATATATATCTCTAATTCCTTTCTTGCTCCTATTGTAATTAAACTCCAAAAAAAGGCTGACGGCTGACTTGAGTTTTTCATTTAGGAATTACATAGCTGATTCCTTGGCGACCTTAAATTAATATATATCAGTCTTTTAAAGTGATTCCCTTGTAACAAAGGTTAAATTTTTGTGTCACTTACTATACCAGGCCTTTCTTGATCTGCTTGGTTATTAGTGACCTCTCCTCTCCTTACTACTCCCAAACTACTTTTTATTTACTTTGTATATAATTTATATTTATTTGTGAACACATGACATGATATCAGGAAAATGTAGGGAGGAACTACTTCACTTGAATTTTTGGACCTCTTCACCCCATACCTAACATAGCACCTGGCACACAAGAAGTGCTCAATATGTGGACGTTGAATTAAGTGAACTGAAGGTGGCTCCAGGCCTTTTACATTTCTGCTTTAGGCAGTGGGGCGAAGCTAGGTAGGCAGGCAAATAGTGGTGAGAGTTATAAACCACCTCTTAACCCAGGTCAATCACTATCAGAAACATGTATGACTTCAAAATTAGGGAAACTTAAAGAACTCACCCTGTTCTTTCTGGATCAAAATAATACGTTCTGAAATCCTGCACTGACAAATTTTCTTATAGATTTGTTGGTTGGTTGTTTTTAAGATTCTTCATTTTATTTCATGGTTTATATCTTTACATTCATTCAAGTATCTTTCTATATAGAGGTTCCAGGGAAAAGTAAACACCTTTATTGGCTTTTGAGTTTAAATTGACATTTTTTTCCTGTGAGTTTTCTTTACAATTTTTCTATTATTATATATTATTTTTATATCACTTTCATTTTAAATGTACTTAAATAAACATATTAAATATAGAGGCATATATTATAAATATAAATAAGCATGAGCTATAGTAGACCGGATATCGAGTCAGGAAGTCCCAAGTTCAAATATGGCCGGAGACACTGTGTAATTAGAATTTTGTACCCTTGAACTACATTTCCCAGCATTCCACTTCCATCCTGAAGTTGCCTCCTTAGGTTTTGAAGATAAGTTTGTGTAGCTCCACCCTCTCTCACTCTTCTCCTGAGATGGCAGTCTGGAAGAAACTCCTCTTTACTCACGGTTTTTACTTTCCTCTCCTTCAAGTGATTATTATTAACTCATAAAATATAATACTTGGAGTTATTGTATATTCATTTTTAATCTTACAACACTTACTAATTGTGAGACACAGGGCAAGTCCCTTAACCTCTCTCAGTTTTCTCAACTATGAAATTTAGCTAAAATTTTTATGAAAAGCTCACATGGTTCTGTTTTCCAATTGCCAACTGTTCATTCTGCAATGGTTCTATTGAGGTCACTGTGGTCAGAGATGGCTGATATTATCATTTTATTTCTGTACTTTACGGGTTTGTGATTCCATCTTCTTGGGTACCACCTCCATTAATGAAGACATCATCTATGAATTAAAGGGTCTTTAAAGGTTGCTAACGGCCAAAAAGACTATCCTGTGTTCACACTGGTGAAGAGACTTAAAAAGTAGTGATAGTATTTAAGTCTGCATATGAAAGACAATATAATATAATTTAGTTGGGCTTGCCAGAGTCTCTGTTCCATTAATTAAGGCTTTGAAAAACCAGAGTCACATCCATGCTCCAATGAGATATCAAAGGAAGGCTCTAGTGAAAAAAAAAAAGTCTTTTAGTGATGTCTATTAGAAAACAGATATTACTATTTAATGAGTCATTATTTTGAAGCCTAAAGTACTCTGATTGTGAGTCATTCATTAGTATCTTTGTCATAGATCTAATCATTAACTGGTACTAAAACTTATGTTTACAAAGTGATATAGTTATTTCCTTATGACAATGAGGGAATGTTCAAACAAATAGAGGGAGCAGGTAAGTAGGCACATACACACATCCCTTTACTTTAATCTAAAGCAAGGATTTCTGAGTATTGAGATATTTTGACTTTACCTGTTAAGACACTCTGAATAAGATCTTCAGTTTTTGCAGGTGCTTTTACTGAACCTAAAATTAAAAAAGAAAATATTTGTTTTTGTATATTCCCTGCATAGAGGTGTACCTCCAAACTTAGGTTGTTACCCAGAGAAACTATACATTTTGAGTAAACTCTTATTTCGTGTTCAATTGTAGAGCTTGGAAATAAACCCTGGAAAACATGAAATCAAGATGTCAATACCCAGGTTGAAGAAAGAAAAGCATTTTATTCAATGGACCTATGGTTTTTTCCCAGATGCAATATAAGATTACTACTGCCACCTTTTGGCACAAATCAAAATAGCAAAGTCGTGAAATATAAAATTCTATCAACTGGGTGATTGTAAATACAAACTTGCATTTGCTCATGAATTCTAATGATTTGAGATTTAGGTGGTACATAAATATTTGCAGCCAAAATCTGGCTTCAAAGTTGTTGTTGTTTTCTATCTTAAGAGACTTAGCATAGTATTGTGTAGAGTGGTGGACTGCAATCAGCAAGAATTCACTTTATAATCCATCATAGATGCTGTTGACCATAGACAAAACAAATTTACTTTTCTGAGGCTCATGCTGCTCTCTCGGGCTATACATAAGAGCTAGGTAAGTATATGCTTGGATAGAAGAGGTTCCACTGAGATAAAACCAGGAGGTTCTTGACAAATCAAAATAATTTAGGAATTTTCTTTGGCTCTCTTTTTAATATCCTACATTTAGCATGGTCTCCGGCATATAAAAAAAATATTTTTGGAATTGAATTGAATTAAGCCAAATAGCTCTTCTTTTTCATTTTTAAAAAATCTGATTTTTTAATTATTTAACTGACATATCAAAAGATATGCACATTAACTTTTACAAAAATAGTAGTAGCAATGGCAACAATAACAATATTATTTCACATTTCTATTATACTTTACAAAGCATGTTTTTAAAACAGTCCTGGAGAGTAGGTGGTACAAATATCATACTCTTTTTACAGAGGAGGAATCTGAGACTCAGACGCCTGAAGGACTTCAAATCCTGACACTTAAGCTTTTCCCACTTCACTTCTAAATGCTGGTAATTGTAGGAATTGAGATCTGAATCCAGGAGTTCTCACTTCACTGCTTTTTGCACAATTTCGACTAATTTATTCATTAGTTTGTTTTGTTTGTGACTACCTCACTCAGGCTGGAAGTGCAATTGCCACTCATGGACTGATCTCATGGCTGATGAGCCTGGAAGCTTTGACCTGCTCTGTTTTTGGACCTCATCTGGTTTGCCATTCCTTAGTCAGCTTGCTTTCCTTCCTCTCCATCACGTCAGAGGCTCATTATCTTGCTAGCAAACTTAGGACAGACACCTCAGCACAGATTTCTTTTACTCAAGGGATCTACCTTTCTTGGCTTCCATTTGTATGCCAAGAGAATCAAATTTATAATCTGAAGAATCTCTTTATTTTGAATTTTTGCCACCATCTTCACCAACCACAATTTTTAAGCTAATGAAAGTATGAGAAGTATCATGCTGGTAGCAACGTGATGGAAAAGAAACTAATCAGAATCAATCACAATCAATAAACACTTATTAAGCACCTATCATGTACTAGGCAGTATAATAAGTAATGGAAGACAGTTCTTCCATGAAAAGGAAGCCTCCTTTTCCCTTTTCCTGATTTTATTATTCATCATTTAAACAAATATAATATTTATTAACCCCTAGAACAATATATATAAAGTAAGAGTATGCAAAATAAAAACAATACAAATATTACCTTCAAGAAGCTTAGAGTCCATGGAGTAACCCAAGACACATGAAACAGACAATGCAAGTGACAGCATAAGATTAAACAAATGATAGACCACATGCGTAATAGGGCTGTGGAAAATCAAATGATATCTAAAGCCCTTTAAAACTCCAAATCAATTAATAAATAAGCATAAATATTTATTAAACATCAAATGTCCAGCATTATGTTAAGCTCTGGAGATAAAAATAAATAATAAAAATAGTCCCTTCCCTCAAGAAGTTCATATTCTAATAGGAGAGACAAGATGTAAAAAAATAATACCTATTTATAGAAGATATATGCAAAATAAAAGGTGGACAAAGAGAGAAGTAGACTGTGAAAGGCCTCCTAGGAGAGAGTAACATCTGAATATTCATTCCCCCGCCCCCTTAAATGCTAGCCTTCCATATTAGAATCAATATGGTGTATTGGTTCCAAGGAAAAAGAGCAGTAAGAGCTAAGCAGAGTTAAGTGACTTGCCCAGTTGGGAACTGCCAATAGCTAGATTTGAACCTAGGACATCCTTCTATAGGGCTACCTCTTGATCCACTGAGCCACCTATGCCAAGTAGCTGCCCCTTGAGGGCTGATTTTTGAAGGGACCAAGTAATTTAAGTGACTGAGGTGATGCAAGAGAGCATCTCAAGCATAAGGGATAGCTATTTCAAAGGCACAGAGATGATATATGGGGCATCATATATAAGGAATAATAAGATAATATGGTTGGACTGTATATTCTATGGAAGAGTAATTTGTATAAAAAAAAGAAAACAACTAGAAAGATAGGAAGTGACCTGGTTGCAAAGAGTTTTAAATGGCATGTGGAAGAGATTGCATTTGACTCTAGAGGTAATGGGCAGTCAGTGGAATTTCTTGGGTAGGGGCATGACACGGGTATTTTTGTGCTTCATAACTGTTCCAGAATCTGTGTGGAAGATGGGTTAGAGTGAGAAAAGATAAAGTGAGAATACAATTAGGAAGATTTTGCAAGGGTCCAGATGAAAGGTGATGAGGAACTGAACTCCAGTGGGAAATGGAGAGAGGGGCACACATCTGAGCAATGGAGGAAGGGGACCAAGATTGGGAAATTGATTGCTAAAATGATCTGATCATTATCTGAAAAGGGATGATAACTGAATCCAGGTTAAAAAAACAAAATTTAATGAAAGTTGGTGTGTCCAGGTAAAGCTTCCTGAGGGAAGGGGAACTTAAACTTGATCTTGAAGGATAGGTATTCAGGAAGGGGGCTGGTACCCTTAGATTCCCATATATGTAAATAAAGACATTTTTTCATTATCTAAAAAATAAAAACAAAGACAATGTCTTTCTGCAATACTAGAAGGCTACACACGAATGCTTCAAATGCCTTGCATGGCAGATGAATTACCCACTTAAAAAAATTTTTTTTAAACCAGTACCTTCTGTCCTAGTAACAACTCTAAGAGAGAAGGACAATGGCTATGCAAACAGGGTTAAGTGATTTGTCCAGGATCACCCAGCTAGGAAGTGTCTGAGGTCAGATTTGGACAATCACAGTTATCCTGTAAAAATAGGCATAAGAAAGGCAAGTCACTTACTTATGCTTGCTCAGATAAGCAGCAGAACCAAAAAAGAAGTCATAAATTTCTCTCTCTTTTTTTTTTCACTCCACAAACCACATGGTTTTATATATCAGACACATATTGAGATTTAGTTTCTTCATATTTTATAAAAAATTTATATTGTTATTTACCTGGGGCTGGTTGACTGTGGACAACCTGAGATGGTGGTTTTGGTGCCAGTGATGCAGTGTGATTGACCCCGTTCTCTGCTGGTGCCGGTCTGGGTTCACTCTTCGACTCTGTTGGTGTTTCCCCAAGATCGGCCTGAAAATGGAGGTAGCATACATTATATTTCTCATCATTTAAGTTTTTAAAAATATTTCTCATTTCTATACCTTTGTCTTTCTCAACCAACAAGACATGGGTACATTTTTACAGAATTTGTATCAGTTTTTTGATTCTAAAACTTAATTTTAAACTCCTGTTGAAAAATAGATATGACAAGTTTAAAACATCACACCATATTTCTGTAAATGGATGAGGCATATGTGATGGAAACGGAATTATGTTTTCCAACCATAAGAAATGGTACAGTATCCTCTAAATTTTTTGCTCTAAGTAGGAACTCAATAAATACTTGGTGAATCACTTGAAAAACTGAATTTTCTCTCCAATAAAGTAGTCATGCTGGGAGGTGCAGCCATTGTTTACAAATTTAAAATTATTTTAAATTTTTCTTCTTTTTTAGCCAAGCCACACCTCCATAATCCCTGCCAGCAAGGAGGCTGGGACTGGAAGACTATTTGAGACTAGGAGTTTTGAACTGCAATGGATTCATCTAAACATGGGTGCATAATAAATTTGGCGTTAATATGGTGACCCCTCTATTCCCTCCCATGAGCTGATGGGCAAAGAAGCCAGATTGCTTAAAGAAATATGAACTACAAAGATCAGAAACAGAGCAAGAAAAATTCCCCAGAATGCTGTTGGGTCTGTGGATTGCCCCAGCACTCCTAGCTTAATCAAGATAGGGAGACTCCACCTTTCAAACAAAATCCACAAAACAACCACCAGACCTTTTGGAGTTATCTTCTGAATATTTTTAATAGTGTCAAAACTCCATGCTTGGAGAAGCAATTTGTGATTTACTTTATCTATCTATTTATTTATTTGTTCATTCATTCATTTATCTATCTATCTATCTATCTATCTATCTATCTATCTATCTATCTATCTATCTATCTATCTATCTATTCATGCAGTCATTTATTTCAAGCTAAGTCCCAGGGAACTAATTTTGACAAAGAAGGGAAAAGATCAAACCAGATAATACATAACTGTTGGTAGAAAATTAGATGGTTTTATAAAATAATTAGGCAGATTTTTCTCATGTGGCTAATTAACTGAAGCAGAAAATAATTTCAAAGAATTATTTCAAAATGTTTTGAGGAATGTAATCATCATTTAAAAAAATAAACAAGCATATAGTTGAAAGCAGCCCAGGAAGGTAGAAATCCCCAGTTAATATGCCCAGACAACAATACAGAATCTGGTCTGGTGTCCAACCCATGCAGTGATTCTAGTTAATGTCTAACATTTATATATAATTTTTAAAATATTTTCAAAGTTCTGGGCATACATCTCGCTTGAACTTCCTCACAACTTTCTTAGAAAGGTATTGCAGGTGTTAGTATCCCTTTCTTACAGGGGAGGGATACTGAGGGCCACAGAGGTGAAGAGATTTGTCCATGGTCACACAGCTAGTAAGAGCCCAGTTTGGAGTTGAATCAAGATCTTCATAATTTCAGCTTACCATGCTGTCCAATTGCCATAATTACTTAAATTTTTTGAGCAAAGATGAAAGAACCCTGATTGATTTGGATCTATCTGAATGGTTTAGTTTTTAGCTCTTGATATTTTCTAAATGGAGAGCCATCAGGCAGAAAAAGACAGAAAAACTGAGTACGAATCCATTTTCTTGAACTCAGAACTTATAGGAGACAGAATTTATTTCAATAATTCAAAGTAAATTATAGGTTAACCATTTTTTGGTCATAGACTCCTTTGGCAATCTGGTGAATACTATGGATCTCTTTTCAGAATAATGTTTTAAATACATAAAATAAAATACATAGTTGCAAAGGAAACACATTGAAATAAAGATGCAATTTTTTCCCCTTCCAAATTCATGGACCTACTGTAATTTATTTACCAATACTGTAGATCTCCCCTAGTATCAATCCTCCCTCCAGCACTACAGGTTATAACTCTTTTATATCCTAGTAAATTTTAGTTAGTCCTTTTGGTCAGACAAATTTATCACTTAGTTGGCAATATTTTAGTAATAAGCCATTCCACATATATTTAGGCAGATCTTTAGACAAAAGGAGGGTGCCCGCAGCCTTTCCAAATTTGTAGGTCCTTGCTACTGTTTACACTTCGGTAGCACAGACTTTGAGAACACTGGATCACATTTATATGTTGTTATTAACCACCCAAGTGCGATATAAATGGAGAAAGCAGGAGAAAAAAAATTCTATATTAATGAATACCTTGGGCTCTAATTTGGGCATCCTACCTATTCTGATATGTAGTTATATTTCTTATGGAAACCTTCCCAAATGTGGGTTTTCATCCTACCTCTATGAATGATTTAAAAAGCAGCTTTCCAGATCCCTTCCATCTCTCTAATCCTACATTGAACACTGTTCCCAACACTTGTATATATAGCACCTCGAGCCTCCCACTGGCAATATTTCCCATTCCCACAAATGGCATTGCCATCATACCCAATGAATACTACTGTTGACTCTTTTGTTTATCTATCTATAGACATCTATACATATTATATTGACACACATATAGCTATATATATGCATGAGTGTATACAATATGTATATTGACTATTGACAGTACTATCACTTTTGCTTTTAAACAGTATTTGAATTCTTTCATTTTCCTTATTTTCCACTGCAATCCTGGACCTTAAATAGCAAGAAACATGTAAACATATGATAAATGAAAAATTTGGACTAAACTGATTTCAGCCTGTTGCACTCTTGAGACCACCATATATTAAGTTCAGCTACTTGAATAAGACTGGCTAGACTATTCCTGTTAAGTTAATTTCTAGACTAATTCTAGGAAATTTGTGATTCCAATGATCTTGGGATATGAGGTCAACTTGAACTCTATTTGAATCTGTAACCCTAGTTTGGCTACTCTAATGACTTGACTTTTAGGGGGATTAGTGTGATGAAATATGGAACAAAGTACTAAATTTAGGCAATGGCCCAGGTTCAGATCCTAGGTTGGCAACTTGCTGCTTCTATGACCTTGGATAGGATAGGTCATTTGATATTTATGGACCTCAGTTTCCTAACCTATAAAACCATGGAGATATGGAGTAAATGACTTTTATGGTTTCATCCAGATATAAATCTGTGATTCTATGTTCAAAACTGTTTTTTTTTCCCTAAGTTTGAGAGTTAAGTGACTTTAAAGTTGGTTTCAGCCCCAATGGAAAACTAAAATAGGGAAATATGGCTTTTAAACTACTGAAATATAAGAAATCTGAAGAAAGTACATGCCTGGAAATGAAATAAACCAAGACTTTTTGGTTACATTATTTCATTCTAGGATTGTCCTAAGAATAACATTATTTCAAGATTATTTCTCTAAGAAACTCAGTAAAATACAGAAATCAAACTCAAGGTGAGAAGAAATAAATAATTATATCTCTCAAGTCATTTAGTCTTGTAATAAAGGGTACAATATGTTCTTTGTTATGTCATAATGATGGGGAGGTCTAAACACAATTATATTCCCATAGAGAAACACAACACAGAACAATTTCTTAATCCCTCAGGCATTCTATCTTCACATTTAAAACAAAACAAAGCAAATTCAAATCCTATCTTGCAGGACTGAAATATTTTCTGCAAAAATAACTGATTATTCCTGAGCAATTTAAAGAATCAATGGGAATATTCTCTAATTAGTGATAAGGAGATTTGTTTGGGAAATTTAGCAATGTTACTTAGGTAGAATGCATTATATATGTTTATTTGGATCATTACCAATTAATAAAAAAGAATATAGAATTAAGTACCTACCATGTTCATGATAGCACTATGAAGATACAGAGAAGTATCGCCTATATTTGAGAAGTTATAAGTCTAATTGTAGAGACTTCAACATTTTTTTAAAGGACTTAAAGATCTGCGTAGTATTCCCCCCTCCACAACAACCCTTTGAAGTTGATATTGTTACATTTTTGTAATGATTTTATAGGTGTGAAAACTGAGCTTTGAGAGGTTAATTGACTCACCCCATGATTACACCTAGAACTATAACTATTATTTCTTGCTTTCTAACATTCAAAAGAGAGAAATCTGAGGTTACTTACTGAGGGCTATTTTGAGTTACTTGATTCAGATGGGATGAAAACCCAAATATCCTGACTCAAAGTCCAAAGACCAAATCTAAATCAAACAACAATGATATTTTTTTCCTTCCTGCTTCTACCACTTAGCTCTTTGAGGATTTCTGGCTGAATGAATAACCATCCAATGGCACTTTTTTTCACCCATCTTCCTTTTAAATTTAAGGAACTTTTTACTACATAAGAGTGTGAGACAAAGTTTCCTTCAGAGACTTTTGAGAACTTATGTGGCAGCATTGACATATGGAAATATCAGGTATATAATGAGTAGTTGGCAAAGACAATGACTTTGCTTCCTGCCTATAAACTGTCTCCTTATAGTTTCCCGTTTATATGGAGAAGTAGGATAGAATCTGAAGTAAAAATGGGGGGAAACTGAATACTAATGCTGTTGTGTGGTACTTAATGATCTTTGCTTGGGTTTTGACCTGGTCTTGAGGGATGCAAATATAGGTAGAGAAGAGATGAGACTTCTGCTGGCCTCCCTGCTTTGGAGGAATAACATTTGGGGACTGCAAGAGGATCGTGAATCAGAAGAAGGGACTGAGAAGAATTGGTCCAAATAGGTAAAATAAAACTTAGGAAACAGAGTTTCAGAAAGTCAGGGACAGCGAGAACATCCATCTCTTATTCTAGTCGTATAAAAATACATACTACAAGAATTCAGAGAAGTAAGATTTGCTGACAAATAGGTAAGATGGGAAAGCTTCATAGTGGAGATAGGACTTTGAGGTCATTTAGTCAGACAATATTCATTATTTATTTATTTATTTAATTAAAAAGCCCTCACCTTCAATCTTAGAATCAACACTTTGTATTGGCTCCATGGCAGAAGAGCCATAAGAGCTAGGCAATGGGGGTTAAGTGACTTGTTCATGTCACACAGCTAAGCAAGTGTCTGAGGTCAGATTTGAACCTAAGATCTTCCATCTCCAGACCTGGTTCTCAAGCCACCATTTATAATTAAATAGTGCCAGGTCCTGTGTCAACCCTTTGGGGACACAAAGAAAAGCAAAAGACAGTCCCTACTCTCATGGCTCTCACAGTCTAATTGGGGAGACGACATGAAAGCAACCTGTACAAATAAGAAATACACAGGATGAATTGGAGGCATTAAGAGGCATCCAGAAAGTCTTCTTGTGGAAAGTGAGGTTTTAGCTGGGCCTTGAAAGAAGCTAAAAGAAAACTTGTGGGAAGTGAAGGATAGCAAACTATATAATTAGATAGGAAAAGAAGGATCATTTCAATGGAGGTGAAACAAAAAAAGCAGAGTCCAAAATACTTGGAAACATTTGTAGCATATTGCCTGGTGGCAGCTTACCTTTCTTAAGGGGGATAACATGGAGAAGGGGGTAAGGCTAATAAAATAGCAGGATCATGTTCCATTTTTAATTGAGAGTGCTTCGGGGATTATGGAGTTTTAACACCTTCATTTTACAAATGAGAACACTCAGTAGGGAAGAAGTGGGAGAGCTAGGGTTTGAACCTATGGCCTCTGATTCCAATAGAGGGCTCAGGCTAAGGAATTACAATTGCATCCTACTGGTGAAAGATGAATTTAAACACAGAAGCTCCTTCATTAGATTGGAGTGGATGCTCATTAAGGTCTTTTCCAGCTCTAAAATTCTATGATGTGAAAAATTGCAATTAATAAGCATTATGTCTAAGAAAAGTCTAAGGTTTAGGGATTAGTGAAACGTAAGAACTATAAACTTGTTTTCTACATGGTTAGCTTTAAGATTATTCTTCTTTCATGCTGGTAAAAAAATACCTAAAATAATCTTTACTATGGAATGAAACTATCTGGAAAGGTGAAAATTTTATTCCATTGAAATTTCAGTGTTCATTTAAGCCTATGAAGATAATATAAAGTATCTGTGAGAAAAAGCTAAGAAAAAAAGTTCCCCAATATATCTTTCATGGATGGAATCATATTTTAACATAATAACAATAAAAATGAGAGTAGTTACATAGCACTTTAAAGTTTGCAAAGCACTTTATATACATTAACTTATTTGATTTTCATAACAACTCAAGAGGTAGTTAATATTTTTACAGATGACCAAGCTAAAGCAAAGATTACGTGACTTGCCCAAGGCACATAACTAGTATCTAAGGCCATATTTAAACTTAGATTTTCTTGACAGCATGTCCAGTGCTTCACTGTGCTACAAAGTTGCTTCTAATATTTAAAATATTTAAACAGGGGGGCAGCTGGGTAGCTCAGTGGATTGAGAGCTAGCCCTAGAGACGGGAGGTCCTAGGTTCAAATCTGGCCTCAGACACTTCCCAGCTGTATGACCCTGGGCAAATCACTTGACCCCCATTGCCTACCCTTGCCACTCTTCTGCCTTGGAGCCAATACAAAGTATTGACTCCAAGACGGAAGGTAAGGGTTAAAAAAAAATATATATATATTTAAACAGCTAGGTGGCTCAATGGATAGAGAACCATGTCTAGAGATGGAAGATCCAGGGTTCAAATCTGGCTTCAGATACTTCCTTGCTGTATGAACCTGGTTAAGTCAGTTCACCCCAATTGACTAGCCCTTAATGCTCTTCTGCCTTGGAACCAATAATTAGCATCTACCATAAGATAGAAGGTAATGGTTTTAACATAATGAATACATTTAAGAAGTAAGAGCAGAATATGAAATCTCTAAGGGAAACAAAATTACTGACAGGGGCACTAGACTCTAAGATAGGAGAGACCCTAAGTCCCTGGATTATAAAACTGAGAAAAGAAGCTTGTTTCATCATGAAAGAGAATTTTCATTTGTATAATTCTACTTGAATAAGCTGTGGTGTGGGAAACGATGGTCCTCCAATCTTCATAGTCTGTCATCCACTGGCAGTGAGCCCACAGGCCCCTAAAGAGATTTCTTTTGGTGTATTTTTGAGGAGATGCCTTGTTTTTCAAAATTAACATAAGTATTAAGTTATTCCACGGTTTTGATTTCTCCATTTTTTTCATCATTACTTTGTCAAGGCTAATACACATGTTCATTGCTTTAGTTCCTTTTTCTTAAATTTGAAAACTGTCCATTTGCCAAAGAGATGAAGTGACTTGCAATGATATTTCTTTAAAAAAAAAACCATTCTATTCTAGTTGCTTCAGTTATATTTCAGAAATAGGACAAATTGTAATTCCTATATTGAATCCTATCCAAACATGTCCTTTTAGATAGAAATTTCTTTTACAGAGGCTTGAAAACAGCCAGAACACCTAATCATGCATCTTTCTTCTGTTTAGTCTCTATGTGATTTAAGTAGCAAAAGCATAAGCAAAATTCAGAAAATATGAAAGTCCTGCATATTTGTTTCACTTGAAATATATTAAATGAAAGTTGCACTGCCATCTACTGAATTCTTCTCAATGACCAATAAAGGAAGTTCCATAATATTTTGTACAATTACACACAAATAAAAAAATTTATGACAAGATATTAAGGTTACAGGAAGTAACCCTTGACTCATTATAGGCATTTTCTAAAATTTTCCAATATCAACATCAAATGGAAACGATTCAAGTATGCTAATCATAATGGTGTAGACCTCAATAAAAGTGAATATGCTACCCAAATCATAAATGATCAGAAATTTTACAAAGGTTGGATTAAAGTTTTGAATTATAGGCATCACTCCTATCTTCAAACTGGGCTTAGTCCTCTGTTCCCCAGCCTACTTCTCAACCTCTGCCCAAGAAGCCTTCTTGCAAAGACAATGTATCTACTTACTCTTTCCTCCTCTAATTAGACAACTAATTCCAAGGACCTTTACTTCAAGAAATATTTGTGCTGGTCTTTCTCATTCCAAACTTGACTCAATTCATGGCTTCTTTGACTACTTCTTTACCTTTCCTTCTTGCGGCTAGTTCTTGCTTTTCCAGTCCTTTTTATGTGTTATTTATCCTTATTAAAAGTTCCTTGAGGGCATGAGATGTTTCCCTTTGGCTTATAATTATATTTCAAGAATTTAGCAGTGCATGGCACATAATGCTCAAAATATCTGTATATCTCTCTATCATCTATCTCTTATGAGTTTGTTGAGAGCATAGGCTATTTTTTTGTCCATCTTTGTATCTTCTTTAGTTAGCACAGTGCCTGGGACATATGAGGCACTTAATAAAATTCTTATTTATTTGATTTACATGATTACAGTAAGAAAGACTCAATATTCAGAGCTGTGAAAAGATATGACAAATTAAAAAAACTATAGATGTCATATCAAAATTATTTACAGACACCTTTAATTTTCCCTCTATCTCACAAAGGCTCTGTGCATGAGATATGCTCATGATACTTGTATAATCTTATTTGTAAGTTAAAAATTGCATTTATAATTTGAAGAAGTGGGGTAAGTTATCACTTGGTGGACTACAAGTTTAGCATGAGTCAATAGTGTAACATGGCAGGCAAGAAACTCAATACAAGCTTAGAATTCATTAAGAAGAGAAAAGCAAGCAGGGAGGTAATAGTCATGTTAAACTTTGTGCTGATAAACTACATCTGGATTATTGTGGTCAAGTATGGGCATCCTATTTTAGGAAGCTCATTAACAAATTGGATAGATCATACAGGACACTCGGGATCAATAAATTATCAACAAGTTTTTATTAAGCTGCTATTATATACAGGGAATGAATTTGTGAAAGGTCTCTAGATAATGCTTCAAGAAAATGCTTAAAGGAAATATGATAGCTGTCTTTAAGTAGATTATACATAGATTTAGAGCTAGAAGGGAATGCAGAAGATTTATACTCCTCATTTTATTGACCAAGGAATGGAAGTGAACAAGATTAAGTAACTTGGTTAAGGTCACCCTAGCACTAAACAGAAAAGAAAGACTTAAAACTGGGTTTTTAGTTCTAAACACAGAATCCTTTCACCATGTACTAGGTTTCCATTTCAAGGGCTGTTATGTGCTAGAGGAATAAGACTTCTGCTTGGCCACATAGCATAGATTGAGGACCAGAACATGAAGTTGTAGAGATGCACATTTAGGACTGATGCAGGAAAAACTGTGGCAATTAGAGCTATTCCAAAATAGAGTGGCCTTTTGCAGGAGGCAAGGGTTTCTCCTTACGGGAGGTCCTCAAACAAAGGTCTTTTAACGGCTTACTGGGTGATGCAAAGATGATTCTGGTTCAGTTGTGGGTTAGATAAACCTGTCACTGAGGTCCCTTACAGCTCTGAGATTCTATGACCTAGTTGCAGAAAAGAGGTTCTAGCTTGGGTGTGATGTTACCTGAATAAAGCTGGGAGAGTCCACCCATGTTTTCAAGGTCTAGAGAGGGATTTTTAGCATTTAGTTCATGGATGCCCCAATGGGTCCGTAATAGATTTTAGAGATTCATTAGACTTCTCTGAGCTTGGATGTGGAGGGGCAAAAAAAATATTTAACTTAGATATAATTGGTTCCCTTTATAATGTTAGGTCTTTTATTTTGTGCATTTAAAAACATTATTTTGAGGAGGTGTCAGTCCAAAGGCTTTAACAAAGGGATTTACAACACAGACATACACACAAGAAAGATTGAGGACCTCTGGTCTAGAGGATTGGAATAATTAGTTTGGGGGCCTCTTGCTTCTACCATTTTGTGTACATGGTGATTTGGAAATGTATTCACAGAGGTGACTTCTTCAAGTTGTCAATTATATTTTATGGGGTCCAAGTCTGGCATATTAAATGATGTGGCCATAGTGATTTCTGAACTATTTAATATAAAGTATGTAACAATATGATTTATATATGTGTGAAAATTTTTAATTGCATATATATTTAGAATGGCATTTGACATAAAGTAGGTGCTATATAAATGCTAGCTATCATTATTAAATTCAACTCTTGTAATATAACAAATTTCAAGATGAATTAATTTCTCTAATTTAAGTACTTATATTTTATTGAAAAATATAAATATATTTTCTTAAGTTTTCAAATGGTTTACAGCAAAGGTACAATTTTTAGTCTAATAATAAAAGTTCAATTATCCTCCCCTCTGCAAATGCTTTTATTCTTTCATGATGGGAGTAATTGAACTTACTATGTATTAGATTTGAGAATTTCTCTGGGGTGAAAACTTTATTAGCTGGGCAGAATCTGATAATATGTGCAGTCCAAAAAGGTCTTCTGTTTGCAAGCAAAAGTGACCTCCAGAGGTATCAAGCTAAAAGAAGCTTGCTCCTAAAGTCCTTGCTGCTAAAATAGGGTCTCTAGTGTGTGCCATGTCCTAGATAAAATTTTCTTTTGAGACACCAGCTGCTACTTCTTCAGAGTGTCCTCATTCAAGTAAACTTATATTTTCAGAAGTGTGCAAAAGACAAAAGGCAAACTGTTGTCCAGGGAAGAATAATGACTTTTTACTCTTCTAATCTTCGGGAATGTGTACAATTTATTTTTCAGCTATAAGAATTAGTAGTCAAGATTTTTATCTCATTGAATATGTCTAATGCACTGTGTCCAACAGAAAAATATAAACCACGATTAAATGTAAATGAAAACCAAATACTTATATGACCAAAAATATCAAAAATATTATTCAAGAACAACCTTCCAAAATTACATTTGTGAAAGTACTTTATATTCACTTTCTTAGGAGTAACAGAAATTAAGGTTGACCTAAAACGTTATTTCTGTATTTTCCCCCAGTGTTTCAGTCACCCAAAATAGCTCTTTGATATATGATGTCTGCTGAAAAGATATGACTTTGTGAGTATAAGAATATCTTAAAGGGTCCTTGAAAACCTTAGAAGATTTCACATTCTAAAAATGGCCTTCTTATTGCAGAAAATATTCTATCCTTCTGTGAACTGATGTTTCCGTTCCCAGCCCTTGATTCCACCCTATGCAGCAAGCCATAGTTTCTTAAATTGTATATTTGTTATTTAGGCCTGAAAAATGTGTCCATTAAATTGTGGAAATTAAAAAAAACTAAAACATATTGGAAAAGTTTGATATTCAAAATATTTTAGAATGAAAACTTTTCTCTTTAAATTCCATCTTTCAAAATGGTAATCCCTCTAAGAAGAGGAATTAGCCCACTTTTAATGAGATTACCCTAGAAAACAGTGCTACTGATTGTAACCCCATCCTTTAAATAGAAATTATAATTTTTCATAACCAAAGAAAAGGGAATAAGGAAAGATGGGCAGAGAATTAGTGGGAAGTAGTTAATTTCTAGCCAGAAGCTCTAATTTCTAAGTGGTTCCTGCATAAATTGAATAAGAAAAGGAAGTCAGAGATGTTACTGGTCTAATTTAATCTTTTTTAAAAAGTTTTAAAAGAAGAGTGCCATTATCTTTAATTAAATTATAGGATTAGGCTAGTAGAATTATTTTAGGTCTAAAGTTTAGAATCTCAGGAAAAAATAAATTCATAAAAGCAGCCTTTCATTTTGTTAACTAGAAAAAAGTAAGAGCTTTTTAATCTTTGTTGTTTTTTTTTAATTGGAGGAATTGCCATTTTTCTCCACTTTAAACATAAAGACTTCTTGTATATTTGACCTCCAGGAGTCTCAGAAAAGGAGCCAAAAATATTATTTTTTTCCTTTTGACATATCAACTACATATGTTAGAGACAGAAATGATTTATGAGCTTTAATACTGCCTAACATTATTCAGTGTTGGTAGAAGATTCTCCCTATTGCAAAGTAGACTATAATCTCCAATATACCTTATTTAGTAGACTTGCAAGTCAACTCTAGATGCTTTAAGGAACTAATTTTTCACTAACTACTGTGATATACTAAAAATCAAAATAATTTGTACTTTATACTGTTTCTAATCCACTTTTCCTCTTGTAATTTGTTCCTTTTAAGTAAATCTTATTGTAGCAAACCAACTCATTTTTCTTGTGTCAGAAACTCTGCCACTGCCAAAAACAATACAAAACATAACTTAACAGAGATTAAGACCTAAGGGAAGAGAGAAAGGGTTCTTACTAAAACGTTAATTCAGCAAGCTGACTTTGGGGATGGTGTAATTAGGAGAGAAGGCCAAGACTTTTCATATTTCTTATGGTAAACATTATAGACATGAATAATGTCATTTCCCCTTAGATAAAACATGCTAAACTATTGCTAGTTACTTTCCTCTATTCTTTCATAAATCATACATCTGTGTTATTTACTCAACTTCACTTGTATTCTAAAATTTTTTTGGATACTAAGTATAGAACTAGTAAAAATATGCTGTTTAAAAACTGAACACAAATAGAAAAAATTATCTCATTCTATTTTTTTCTCTATAGCAAGTATAAAAACAGAATGGACTTTCATGATTTTCTAATGAATATAACAGGTATTACATGTAGCTTATGAAATAGCTTGTTTCTCAACTAAATGTACTTTGGTGCCTCCAAAGAGATGTTGTCTTTGGTTTTTTTAAAACTCTGCACAAGCTAGGTTTTGTGAAACCAGAAAATTGTTGAGTACACCCTGCCAATAACCTTTATTACTATGGCTCTCAGTTTTTTTCATTTGTAACATGGAGATAATAAAGATATTCACTATCTACCTCACAGAGTTTTTATGAATAAAAGTGATGTAGAAAACTTAAAGAGACATATGTGGTTATTATTATTAATGCCTTATAATGACTTTTATCATGGGAATGAATGGGATGATGTGGAAGAATTCAATTTTATATTGATGGGCAGAAACCCCTCTCTGTTTATATCAAGGAGATTTTTATAAATAAAAGTAAAGAGATACTATCCTATATTGTAATGCATTTATCACCATATTTTGACTCTAAATGGCATATGTCAGTCTTTATATTTCCAAACGATTTTGCTAAAGTTACTATGTCCCTTAAAATGCTCAAAAGTACAGAGAATATGTATTTATTTTTGAATAGCCATTTCTATGGCGCATATGGGGTACCTGATAAGTGTTTTTTGCAAGAATAAATGAATATTTGTCCCATTTAGAATAATATGACAATGTATTTCAAAAGAATATAATAAATCATAAAATAATTCAAGTATTCTGATTCTGAGGAAAGGATTTACATTTCTGGATCACAGCTTAAGATGTTGGAATGACAGTTGGAAAGATGAAGTGTACCTACATGAAGGATTTTAAGAATGCATTTGTCTCATATCTTTCAAATCTATTTCACAACCAAGGGACTTTAAAATTTAAAGGACAACAAAAGGAGAAAACTAGATAGATACACCAAGACAGAGAGATACCAATGAAGGAAAAAAGTTAGCTGTTGGGATCCTGAGAAGTGATATATAAGAAATGAAATGAAATAAAGGAACCAGTAGTAAAACTCATGGTCTCAAAAGCCTATTTAACATAAAATGCCCAAAATTTAGATAAAAATAAAGTTTAACTAACTTTAACAAAGAAGAAAAAATTGATCACAAAGCTATTTTTGAGATTTGGTGAGAAGAAAGCAACGAGTATAATATTTTTATTCCTTTTTCTAAAGAAAGGGAGAGGAGGTGTTGCACTACTGTTTATTGAGGAGTTATCCTTATGTAAGGAAACCTACTAAATGAAGCAGAGAAGTGTGGTGGATAGCACTTAGGATGAAGATGAGCAGAAAAAATAGAATGTAAGTCTAAATAGGAACATAATGAGTCAAGAGGAACTTCAAAGATCTAGAAATTTACTGGGTTTCTCTGTCTGTCAATAGCTTTTTGGTGTGGCTTAATGATAATTTCATCTTTCAAAAGGTTGAGGAATTAATTAGGTAAAATTATCATATTTCTGATTCTAACTTGTAGGCAACAATTGCTTGCTAAGTTGGAAATAAAAGGAACCCCCTTTGGGAAGAAAGAACTACTTCCTCCTAGTGTTTTTGATAGAAAAGGAGAGAAAATCTGGATATAGTCTGACAAGGTTATACTACATTTTTGGAGGGCAAGTTTCTAGGGGTTTAGAAGAAGAATTGAAATTCTTTAGGGCAAGTCAGCCTAGGAAGAAAAGGTAATTTTCAAAAAAGGACTTCCAGAGACAAAGGACAATCAAAAATTTTAATGAGCAGGAAAAATATTCTGAGGAGGACAATTTAGATATTAAAAAGACATATGGAAGGTAGAAGCAAAGGCGTGTTTGTTAAGTTGAACATTAGAATATAATATGACTTAAAGAGGGCTAAGGTATAGCATTACTCACAAGAAGTGGATGTGACTATGAAAACTGACAGTGGTAAGTCAATAAGCATTTATTAAGTATCTACTATGTGTCAGAAAGTATGCTATATAATAAGGATTCAAAGAAAGGCAAAACACTGGTATCAAGGAGCTCAGTCTAACAGAGAAAACATCAGGGAAGCAACCATACATAGGCATATACATGTGATAAATTATTCCTGATCAAAAGAAGGAAAACACTGCATTAAAAGGGAATTGGGAAAAAATTCAGGTTGGGTTTTAGCTGGGATTTGAAGGAAGTCATGGAAACCAGGTGGTAGAGATGTAGAGAAAGAATTCCAGGTATGGCAGAGAGCCCTGAAAATGCCTGGAGCTTAGTGACTTATTCAAGGAAGAGCAAAGAGTCTGTTGTCACTGGATTTGTCACTCTGTGGGGGCAAAGAACTGGAAATTGAAGAGATGTCCATCAAATGACTAAACAAGTTGTGGCATATAATTGTGATGGAATAGTACTGCATTGAAAGAAATGATAAGCAGGTTAATTTTGGAAAAACATGAAAAGACCTACAAGAAATTGTGAAGAGTGAAGTAAGCAGAACATTATAAATAACCACAGAAATATAATTTTAAGGATGAACTATGTATACCCACCTCCAGAGAAAACAGAATTAAATAAGACATAGTTTAATATACACATATATCTTTTTGTGAAATGATGCTTTTTCTATTGCTGGAAGGGGAGGTGGGGTTTGGGATTTTAATGTAACAAACAAATGAATAAATTTAAATTTAAAAAATGCATAGTGGTTAGTAAGGTATTAGAAGACCATGAAGACAAACAATAAACATTTGTTAAGGACTTACAATTTGCCAGGCACTATGCTAAGTGCTGAGAATAGAGATGATATAAGCAAAAAGGAAGACCATTTTTGTCCTCAAAGACCTTATATTCTAATGGAGCTCCAAACAATATATAAAATGGAACTGAAAAAATGGTTGGAGAGTGAGAAAAGAGGGAGAAAGTCTCCATAAAAGGAGGCATGCTGGCAATGTCCAGAGAGTCAGAAGTATAGGTTGGAGGGGAATGAATCATGAACTCCAAAAACAAGACCTTGGGAACACACTAAATGGGGGAAGGGGGTTGACACAGCTGAGGTACGTTGTCTAGGGCAGTGATGGTGAACCTTTTAGAGATGGTGGCCAGCCCCCCCCAACTGCTGTGCCCCCTCCACTGAGTGCTGGGCATGCCCCTCCCCCTACTTATCCCACACAGGGGAGGGAGGAAGTGCTCCCATTGGACTGCTGGGCAGAGGGGTGGTGATGCAAATATATATATATATATATATATATATATATATATATATATATCATCAGGCATGGTGGAGAGGGGGAGGGGAGCATCTCTGCTCAAGTCCCTCTGCCTTTCAAGTAATAAACTCTTGGGGGTGGGTTGGGGAGGGAAGGTGGTCAAGTGCCTATAGAGAGTGCTCTGAGTGTCATCTTTGGCACCCATACCATAGGTTCACCATCACTGGTCTAGGATGACAAGGCAGCTGAGGCCTGATGCCAGTTCATAGAATCAGGGAAGCAATTGGGAGGGGAAGGGGTAGAACGAGAGAAACTAGGTGAGCTAGAAGGTACCTCTGAGATTATCTAATCCCACTTTGTCATTTGATAGATGAGGAAACTGATGCAGGCCCAGGGAGGCAATTATGTCAGATCTCAGCTTAATTATTATCTCAATTCTGCTTTCTCTTCCAAAGACAATGAACCTCACATTATAAATGATGGAGAAAAAATATCTAAGGAAGAATTGATACTTGAAAGGGTAAGTGACCATCTACTGCTCCTGAAGTTTAAAAATATTTTGGTTGAGGTGAATTTCATCCACACATACTGAATGAATGAGTAAATGTAATTACTGAGCCATGGTCAGTAATGGTCATGGTCATCATCATGGTCAGGAAAAAACATGGAGAATGGAAGAGGAAGGGAAGAACTGGGGAAGGTAACTGCTGCCTTGAATTTCAAGTAAAGGAAAAAAGTACTGAAAATTATTAGCCAGCAAGTTTAATTTTACAAAATTTTTAATAAATCATTAGAACAATGATTAATGATTAACTGAAAAAAATTTTTGATGACAGATTGCCTACATGGATTCATCAAGAAAAGGTCAGACTCATTTATATCCAAGGTTCAAGAGAAGCATAAAAAAGTAAACATGTAAGAGAAATCATAAGGGAGGGATTCAAAAAGATGAAACTTTTCACATTTTTATATGGGAAGCTGACTCTTGTAACCAACTCCTAGGAACTTTATTATTATTAGGGCAGTTAGAGGAATCCTAAATATATAGAGGACAGAAGTGTGAGTTGATTATGTTGGAATGATCTCAAAAAAATGAATGAGTGAGAAAGAGGGATGCACTGGGAATAGAAAAAAGGGAGAAAGGGAAAATTATTTCATTTAAAAGAGATATGCAAGGAAGAGCTTTTACAATAGAGGGAATAATGGTGGAGGTGGAGATAACTCTTGAATCTCTCAGGAGAATTGATTAAAAGAAAGTATAACATATTTACATGCTCAAAATGCAGTATATAGCCATCTTATCTAATTGGAAAATGGGAGAAAAAGGGAATATGAAAAGGAGTGAGGTAATAAAAGGGAGAGGGAATTTAGAGAGACAATAGTATTGCTTGTCTTCTCCATGTGTGGGAGAGGGACTAAAAGGAGGGAGAGAATTCAGAACTCAAAATTAAAAAAAATGAGTTAAAATTAAAATATGCAAATTGAAACAATGAAGGAATAGTCAGGCCAAATTAATTTTATTTACTATTATTGACAGTTACTAAACTGTGAGATGAGAGCAATGCAATAGCTATCATTCTTCTAAATGTTAGCAAAACACTGAATTTGGTTTCTCATACTACTCTTATGGAAAAAATGGAGCTACATGAGCCAGACATTTATAGTTAAGTGAAAAATGGAGTAACATAGAGTTCTGGGCTAGAAGAGTGGCCACACAAAAAAATAGTTTTTAATCATTCAATGTCATTTTGACTAACGGTACTTAGTAGTAACATCCCATGGATTCATGTTTGTATGACAGATTAAGATACAACTATGAACTCACTAAATCTGCTGATGATACTGAACATACTGGATAATATAGTCAGTGTCCTAGAAGATCTTGAGAGCCTGGAGCATTGGGCTGAATTTAATATGGTGAAATTCAGCAGAAATAGATCAGAGATGCCTGTTAAGATAACAATTTGCCTACAAAAAGATCTGTGGGTCTTGGTGCTTAATGCTCAATAAAAAAGAGGAATATTGGCAGCCAAAAATGCTAATTCAATCTTGAGTAGCTTTAATAAGTCATATTTTCCAGGAAGAAGAAGGTAACAAGCTTCCTGTACTTAAAGTGGTCAGATAATATCTAGAATACTGTGCTTACTTCTGGGAGCACAGATTAGAAAACACATTGCTATGTTGGCCAGTGTCATTTTTTGAGCAACCAGGATTAAGAAAAACCCCTTAGGTCCACATCTTGTGAGAATAATTTCAAGGAACTGGATATGCTTCTCCTGGAGAAGAGAAGACTCAGGGGTGATGTGATATGATAGCTGTTTTTATCTGTATCTGAAGGGCAGTCATGTAGAAGAAGGTTTGTTTTTGTTTTGTTTGTACCTCCAGGATAAAAGGCAATGAGAAATAGTTGGAAGCTATATAGGGGCAAATATCAGCTGAACAGTCAGGAAGGAGTTCATAATAATTAAAGCTGTTTCAAAGTGAAATGGGTTGCCTACATTAGTTGTGGGTTCTCCTTCAAAGAATGTTTTCAAGAAGATTCTGAATGACCACAAGTCAGGTAGGCAAGAAAATGGCTTTATTTGTAGATATGGGCTGGGCAACCAGACTGCTGAGGTCCCTTTCAACTCTAAAATGTGATTTTATCTCCTAAATGTTCAACATAAAAATATGAAACGACTGAGATTTTTTTTCTTGAGATCTTAAACTTAGAAGGGATCACCTAAAATATGGTGGAAGAGAGATTCATTTTGTGTATTTGTGAAATAAATAGTAATAAAATAGTTATTCCTAGAGGCAGCTAGGTGGCACAGTGGATAAGAGCACTGGGCCTGGAGTCAGAAAGACCTGAGTTCAAATATGGTCTTGGATACTAGCTGTGTGACCTTGGACAAGTTACTGAACCTCTATTTGCCTTAATTTTTCCATCTATAAAATGGAAATGTCAATTCAATATAGTAACCAGGCATGAGAATCATTTCTATCTAAAGTACATTGAAACATTCCCTTACCTCTTTCTTTACTTCTTCTTCATCTTCTAGGGTCAGTGCTGCCAGCTGTTTAGCCCTTTGTTCCATCAGATTCACATATCTGATGGGATTTGATAATGCTTCAATTACATCTGAAAATCAAGCAAATATTTCAGGGCAAATTTCCTACTTATATTAAAATCTCTATAATCATGTATATGTATTCACACATATAAACCCATATTTATACATATATGTAGCAAACACTAAATTGTACATGTGAAATATACATCCCACTAAATTTCTATTCTTATTGCGATGTATGGTATGGAGGTAATCAAGTTCTTAAAGATTATGATTATAGTTGAAAATTCTTTGAGTAGATCTCTATACTCAAAGGGAATGTTTTCAAATGAACAGTCTAAATTTGAAGAATTTCATCAGAAAGATGGTTATCAGGTGATAGATATTTCCTTCCTTCCTTCCTTCCTTCCTTCCTTCCTTCCTTCCTTCCTTCCTTCCTTCCTTCCTTCCTTCCTTCCTTCCTTCCTTCCTTCCTTCCTTCCTTCCTTCCTTCCTTCCTTCCTTCCTTCCTTCCTTCCTTCCTTCCTTCCTCCTTTCCTTCCTTCCTTCCTTCCTTCCTCTCTTCCTTCCTTCCTTCCTCTCTTCCTTCCTTCCTCTCTTCCTTCCTTCCTTCCTTCCTTCCTTCCTTCCTTCCTTCCTTCCTTCCTTCCTTCCTTCCTTCCTTCCTTCCTTCCTTCCTTCCTTCCTTCCTTCCTTCCTTCCTTCCTTCCTTCCTTCCTTCCTTCCTTCCTTCCTTCCTTTCTTCCTTCCTTCCTTCCTTCCTTTCTTCCTTCCTTCCTTCCTTCCTTCCTTCCTCCCTTCCTTCCTTTTCTATTTCTTTCTTTTCCCAGAAATTCATTAAATCTTTCATCAAGAGGTGAAGTACTTGAAATCAGCACTGTAGAAAGAGTACCTAAATTTAGGAAATAAGTTATACACACAAAGAACTTCACACATTTTTGGGCCAGAACTTTGATTTAATCAGGGTTAGGAATATCCCATAAGGAGTTTTATAGCCTTATCTGTCTGAAACTCAGAAAGCCCCTGCCCTGAGTCATTTGGCAGTCATACTATCAATATGGGTCAGAGTTGCCACCTGAAACCTGGTAGTTATGATTAACTCTTTGAAGCTGGACCTCTTAGCCTAAGGGGAATGAGAAGAATTCATGTTTACTGATCTCCTTTCCAGTGAACCTTCTCTTCCTAATTATATGCCTTTCTTCTGTTCGTTTTCTTCCTCTCCAACTTCCCCCTCTATTTGTCTTATTTAGAACTGATGTAAATTTTAAATTTTATTTATTAAGTTTTTATTATTGTATAAAATATTTTCCTATTTATAATTTTAAAAGAAAATAGTTTGTATTTCTCATTTAAATGCTAGAAAACTTTAATATTCACTGATATGCTTTTCAAAAGAAGGGAAAAGGGCCCTTATTTCTATAATATAATACCTGTTTGAACCTAACATTTTGGGATATAAAATCTGGGTTCATATGTTTTATATCATTATAAGATTAGAATGGAAGATCATTTGATCTTAGTAATTTGAAAAAGTCAATTTTTCCATATGGTTACATGCAATATATGTATATATACCTACACTTAGATGTTTAATATAGTAACTGACTATTGGCATTGATCAAATGAAATGTATAATCACTAAAGGTCGTTGTTCTTATCAATAGGGAAGCGGCCTAAGCATTCAATTTCCCTCTTCTAAATGGATTCATATATAGTTTTTGGATTGGATTTGGCCATGATGAATCTTTACTTTTTCAAAACTTTGATCAAAGAGAAATAAAAGTGACTCAAAATCATTTATCCTTACTGGACCTCAATTTTCTCATTTATCAAATATTTTTGGAATCCCTTGAAGTCCGAACATTTTACAAGTCTGCATTTTTGTGCTGCATTAGACAATCTTATATGCTTTTGATTGTACTTGTGATTTCATCCTTGTAGAGAGTTCCTAATCAGAAGATTCTTCTGACAATTAAGATAAGAAATTTCTCTACAAATCATAGCTAAGAAATTTGCTTAGGACACTGACATATTAAGTGACTAACCCAACATCACATACTTGAACCCAGGTTTTCCAGGTTTCAAGGCTGGTTCTCTATCTACTATGGCATGCATTTTTCTACAATAACTTCATAGAAACAAAGTGCAATATCTGATTACCATACAAAAAAATCTATCATCTAGAGAAAAATGTTCAACTATATGTGTGTGTATATATATATATATATATATACATAACATATATAGACAATCATGCTACACTAAGAATTCCAACTTCCTGAAAGATTTTTTTTGTTGCTTATTTAAATTATTTACAAGCCAAGGGGAAAATACTATAAGCAGCTAGAAATAATTCAAATATTGTAGAATCATTTCAATTATTTAGAGGATCTAGTCAATTGCAGCAGAGAAGAGGAATCCTCAAATTCCCAGCTGAGTTAGTGACAACCTTATAGATATTTTTTCCCATTGAAACATCCCTATTATTTAATTCATTGCTAATTTCAAGCTGGAAGCACTTGAGGAACTCCATCACTGGTCACCAATTTCCCTCTAAATCCCTTACCATAGCACTGTTGCTATTGTCCAGTTCCTTTGCTCAGTCTATGCTGGTCCACTGCGCTGTGGTAATTCTTAAAGAGCTAAGAGAGGTACCTTCATGATTCTCCCACTAAGGAGATTGCTATTGATAGTACAGCAGGGTATGAAGCAACAATGATGTGAAGCCTCTAAGGATTGAATCCACCCCAAATAACTGTTAGCTCATCTACATTTAGTATCTCATGTAGAAGCCATTTTAAGTGAATGATTCCAAATCCTATAAGCTAAAGTAAAGTTAGTCAGTTTCAGTTGCTTAGAATTAAGGCATCATCATAAATGAAGTCCTGGGTTCAGTGATAGAGAATGTAGTTATAGTTGTTTACCCGCATATGTATCTGGTACATAGTCTTTAACCTCTATGTATACAAAGACTGCTGGGAGCATCAGAGGCTGATTCCTTTCATTCCTCAGACAAATGTAGTGATAACCTAGAAAATGAAAATACAGAGAATATTTCCAATTCACTCTCTGTGCATTTATTTTTCTAATATGCAAACATGATATGATGTTTATAACATTCTCTGATAAACCTTCCTGGCCCCTGGATACTAATGCTTTCCTTTTTTTTTTTCAGATTATCTTCCTCTATTCTGCATTTATCTTCTATGTGCCCAAGTTACTTGAGAGTTGTCTTCCTCATTAGAAAGTCCATTTTCTACCTTGGAAGCAATCCTTCCTTTTTTGCTTTTCATTGCATCCCTAACCTACAGCATAAAGTCACAAACAAAGTAAGCCTTTAATTGTTTATAGATTGATTGAAATTGAATCATTCCTTCTCATTAATATCAATCATTTGGTCCTGAACAGAATTATATTTTTTTCCCATCATTCTCTGAATTCTTTCTCATAATTTTTCATGTGAAAATTATGAAATACCTCCAAATAAAATGAATCTCTTAACTATGGCACTAAGTTACCTGGAAAACTTACAAAGATATAGGGATTCATTTTTAATAGTCAAGTGTTTTTTAAATTTTTTTAAAGTGTTTTAAAAATACAACAAAATAATATACTATTAAATTTCTCTTATGACTGAATTTAGTTTCTCATTGAAGTAATTTTACCTGGTCGTATTGCTTGTACAGGCAATATCCGGTGACCAATAAATTTACCTCCTTCTTCATATGCTGCTATCCTTAGACATGCCAGAGAAGGCAGGACCACCTAAAGACATTTTGGACACAGGTAAGTTACAACATTGAGCATCAATTCCATCTTAAATAGTTAGAGCATGTTATTGTTCAATTCAAATGTTCAACCGATGAAGAAAAAGAAGGAAAAAAAG
The DNA here is from genome assembly GCF_027887165.1 of Monodelphis domestica. NCBI lineage: Eukaryota > Metazoa > Chordata > Mammalia > Didelphimorphia > Didelphidae > Monodelphis > Monodelphis domestica. Next base: position 626,607,668 of record NC_077227.1, read on the forward strand.
AGAGGAAGAAGTTAATTGTGTAGAGTAGGGATTTTACAATTCTACAATTTTACAATTACAATTTTACAATCAATACCAACATTGATGGTATGTGAGAAAACATGAGGATATGTGTAAAAAAAAAGCACAAATGGTTTATTGTTAATGATGGACCATTGTTTTCCAGATAGATATTTCATTTAGGGTGTTTTAGGCAGATGAACTCATCATAAATTAGAGTTTAATGTTTTCTGAGACAACCATCCAACTGCCTGACTTTACAGATAAGGAAACTGAAGCCCAGAGATATGAAATGACTTGTCTGAGGTCACATAGGTAGGAAGTAGCAAAGCTGAGATTGGAACCCAGATCTTCTGATTCTAAATACAACCCAATTTCTGCCATACGGTGTACCCTTCACCGTGCTGGAAATCAGCCCCTAAGTTTGACAAAGCTCAAACCACTATGGAGGCTATCATTATAACTGGGAATTGCATTAGAGTAACCTTTCAAACTATTCAGTGAATAACATAGGGAGTAAATAAGTCCAATTGCCTTAAGGTTGCAGAGTTTAGGGACAGATAAATGGATATAATTAGATCAGAAGCAATGTTAACTCTGCCTTATTTATTGTTCCTTCTTCTAGAAATCTCCTCGATGATCAGAAAGGGCACATTAGTGCACATGAAACCTGTCAAACATTTCCCCTATTCTAGTCAGTTGTTTTACAGTGAGTTGGAACTGAGAATATGTTTTTCTGGGGAAATATTATGACAAGCTGAAATTTAAATGGATGAGTTTCTGGCATTGGGGATGTGGGTGGGAGCACCCCACTGTGCTGTTTTGTTTTATTTGGTTCTCATGGGAATCTTTTGTTTTTTTTTTCTTTTTTTTGCAATAGTCTTTAGAATATTCATCCTGACTTCCATTCATTAGAGCAATACTGTTCACAGCATAGACAAGATGAAGGGCAGACTTGTGTAAGCCAACAATGCTAACTTTAACATCTTTAAAATAAACCCATCAATCCAAAAGTATTTATTAATGTCTGCTCTCTGCCAGACATTGGGATAGGGACTTTGGGTGTCAAAGGCAAAAATGGAATAGCCCTTGACCTCAAGTGAATTATATTCTGCAGCGGTAGCCATGTGTAGCATGTATACATCGATGCATATACATATATGTATATATACACACAAAAAGAACACACCAAATTAATACGAGCTAATTTGTAACAGGACTCACAAGCAGCTAGTGGAAGCAAACCTCATGTAGGAGGAAAGAAATGTTTTGGGCTCATAGGGAAATGGGTCAGGTAAGCAGAAATTAATTTGTTTATCTTTTTAACAGATTTAAACTATGATTATATGATATAAGCACATTAATATAAAAATCTTCATTGGGTAAGTGGAACCGAGCCTTTGAGGCTTAAAAAAGGCCTTTAAAATTTTTGAAATGTTATTTGGCCAATAAAACATACAGAATGAAGCTGTCAGCTGTCAAAGCAGAAGTCAATCAAATTAGATGCGATTAAGACTTGCTTCGCTTACTAGCAATGTGAATTTATGCAAATCATTCCAATGTCAGCCTCAGTTTCCTTGTCAATAAAATGAAGATAACAGTTACATCTATCTTACAGGGTTTATGTAAGGATCAATGAGATTATATATCCAAATCTAAAGCATTATATAAAAGTGAGCTATTAATATAATTAATAGACTCTAAGGTTTTGATTTTAATTAACCTCCTTTTAAAAAGGCCATGCTAACCTCTTCTAGGGACCTTATTTTTATTTTTGTTCAGAAACTGTCATTTTATCAGCACAGGGAAACTCCTTTTTCTCATTCAAATCTGTTCATCTGTAATTTATAACTGGACAGAATTGCCCATGGACACACAGCTCATCTGTTGCAGAGACAGAGCTTGAACTCAAATTTACCTCACTGCTTTTTCCATGAGGCCAAGCTGTCTTTCCCCAGGAATTCTCTTGTCCCATAATTCCCACCCCTATATGTCATAATCAAAAAATATAAGTCAGTATATTGTGCTGGTGGTGGCATAATGCAAAGAGTATTAATTCTGGAGTCTGAAAGACCTGAGTTCAAATTAAGTTTCAGATATATAACCTTTTGCAAAGTCACCTTACTTCATTCTACCTCAGTTTCCTCATCTGTAAAATAGGGTTCACAATAGTACCTATTGTTGTTGTGTGGCTCAAATAAGATAATTACTTAGAAAGTGCTTAGAACAGTGCCTAGAACAGGCACCTAATAAATTCTTGTTTTATATCACAAAATAAACATATATTGATCTTCTGAAAATAATGTTTCCTATGATTAGCCAATTATTCAGAACACTACATTTTCCCTCACATTAAAATAAATTATTTGTAGAAGCTCTGAAGAAATAGTTACAGGATAGGAATCATTGTAAAAACTCCTGCTTTATGTATTTTAAAAAGGTTTTGTATTCATTGTGTTCCTACTAAAAGGCTCAGGGAGCTATTTTCCTGGCAAAACAAACAAAAACAAAGGTAAACCAACCTTCTTAAACACTATAGGTTCTTCTTCCCAGACTGGATTCACGGCATTCCCCTGAGAAGTCTTGGTTTTCAAGGCTTTTCTCCTGGTATCCACTGGTAAGCCAAACATATCTATTTCCACATAAGTGCCAACTTTTTTATCAGAAAGAAATTGACCTGAAATGATCTAGAAGGAAAAAAAAAAGTTATTGTGTCTGTTTAGTGACAAGATATAGATGTCCTATAAAGTTCCGGATATTGAAAGATAACACCCAAAAGCTGAGAAATTCCATGAAATGATTATTTTCCCTCAAACCAAATTGATGCAAGGTTTAGGACAAGCATTAATGTTGAACAAGACTTGAAGTTAGAACAAATTATTGTGTATGAGTAAGTTAAATAAGAAGTGTATGAGTATTTTTAAAAAAGAGGAAAGGAAGTTGAGAACTAATAACTGCCACTGAAGCTTCAACTATGAATTACCTTGTATCAGTACAAAATTATTTTTAACACCAATCTTACATTTGGAAAGTTTTCTAAAGACTAAGTTTCTACAACAGAGAAAACAGGGAACTAATGAATTTAGATTTCAGACTTTAATAATCTCATAATCTTTTTCTTTTAAGAAAGAAGTTCAACTTGATAGAAGTTAGCATTTCATAACCATGTTTGAATTCTTAAGTCATAAATCCTACCTCAATTTTAAAAATAATTTCTTATGATATAATAATAGTTCTAAGGACAAGACTTTAATAAATTCACAAACAGTAAGTTTTAGAGTCCCATGTATAGAATACACTTAGTATTTGTGTGTAATATCTAGAGTTCATTAGTATTTAAAAATTATTATAGATTTCTCCCTTCCATGAGAGATCTTTTATAACAAAGTAAAACATCTGAAAAAACTAATATTACAATGAACTCATCTGAAAGTGTATGCAATATTTCATATTAGTAACATTGCCTTCCTAACCTCTTTATTAAACACAATCAGAAATCTATCTTTTCTTTTTCCCACCTCCTATTCATTAAAAAATAAAAACAATCTATTTATAATAACTATGTATATTCAAGCAAAATATCCCATCAGTTTCCATAGATATAGTATATGTGTTTCATTTTGTACTCTAAATCCATTATTATTCTGTCAGGGATAGCATATTTCACTTCTGGTCCTCTGAAATCATTGTTTTTGTAAATGATTCTTCTTATTCCTAGCACTGAGTGGTGTCCCAAATCTAATTTTTGTTTATAGTCTTTAGTTGTCTAAAAGTATTTTAGTATAGCAATACAATTATCAAGAAGAAGAAAGTATAAGACAAGAATAAAATGCAAAAGCATAAAGTTTTCATTAGCTCTCATTTGATCCACTTAAGCCCAGATCTTACTGTGGTTTTGTTTGTTTTTCCCTGTTCCTGGATTGTCCTTTTAGTTAGTCTGAGAATAGCAAGGCAAGCTCATATCTGGTCCGAGAAAGGAATCCCAACTATAACATATACCATAACAGCACAGCCCTAATTTACTTGAGTCATTATAAGCCATCTCATAAAAATTTCATGTCACTTAAGTCTGGACATGACATAACTTTCTGGCCAATTATGCCAGAGTAGTAAATATGAAACCTTGATAATGACCTCCACTTCGTTATGGGTTGATTCATCTGTTCTTTTCTTTTGTCATCAAAACAACCAGAAATGTAATGTACTTAGATTAAAAACCTCATCCTAATGGATGAGGGAAAATAGATACACTAATGAACTCTTGGTGGAGCTATAAATTGTGCCAACCATTCTGGGAAATAATTTGGAAAATCATCCAAAGGACTCTAAAACTGTGTATTTCCTTTGACCAGCAATACTGTTACAAGATCTGTATCCCAAAGAGATCAAAGAAAAAAGAAAAGGACTTATATACAAAAAATAGTTATAGCAACTTTGTCATGTCAAGTAATTGAAAATTGAGGGTATGCCCATTCATTAGGGGATGGCTGAACAAGTTGTGGCATGTGATTGTGATGGGGTACTAGTTTGATATAAAATAGTACAAAAGGCATCATTTCAGAAAATCTCAGGAAGACCTATAAGAAAAGAGGCAAAGTGAAATGAGCAGAAGTAGGAGATCATTGTACATAGTATCGCCTATATTGTACTGATAATCAGCTGAGAGAAAGATTTAGTTACTCTGATCTATACAAGACTAATCCAAGATTAATGATCTTGGAACCAGGACAATGGTCCAAGATAATTCCAAAAGATCTATGCTGAAAAATTTCTAGAGAAAAATCTGATGAACTCAGTGCACATTCAAGTATAGTTCTTTCACTTTATTTTTCTTGCTTTTATTTTGTTGCAATATGGCTAATAAGGAAGTATGATTTTGTATGATTTCACATCTATAACTGACATTTTTGCCTTTAAGGCAAAAAGAGTGTGGTTGGGACTGGATTAAAGGAGAGGATTTGGAACTCAAAATAAAAAAAAATGTTAAATAAATATTTTTAGAATCCCTAAAAAAAAAAATTCTAGAATGAATATAATTTGAGAACTCTTATTATATGGTCAATCTCTTTTTTAACTAGGACTTAATGGGACAGACATTTTGAAAATCACTTTGTAACCACTCTTTTGAAAAATTTTTAATCCCTATCTAGAAATTTTATATTTCTGTTTATTAGGAAATGGAAAAACTCTGAACTATTTGAATAGTCAGAATTAAATGAAAACTACTCTAAAACCTTAGAAAATTATTCACTTTCCTGTCATATATCGAGGGAATAAAAACTAATATTTAACACTAGTATAAACCTTATACAAATATGGGTGAGTCAAGAACCAAGCTGAATATGGGAATAAATTCAAATTTCTTATTTTATGACCACAAATATTGGAAATTTATTGATGCATAAAATGAGTACTATATATTTAAGCATAGTAATGAGAGTTTGGAATGTTGCTCATAATAGGAATGAAGATCTCAGTCCTCTACTTGTGGATTTTTTTTTTCTGCAGAGGTAATACAAAGTAATTAAAAATCCCAAACTAGAGCCCCCTTGGCTCTAGCTTATGCAATACTTCAAAATAACTTAGGCCTTTTGGAAAGCTCTGAAGTTTATATTCATCACAAATAAGCTATTTTAATATTTCTATTTCAAATAGAACAGTGGAATAGCAAATAATTTGTACTTTTTAAATAGAAATGGAATTTCCAATCATATCATCCAGGAACCTGCAAATAATGTGGTCTTATTAAAATGTACTCCCAATTTAAATGCTAACATTTACTGTGTTTTTATTTTCTTGAAGTTATGTCACATAATGATGGCAAAAAAGTGCAAAAATAGCACTGGGAATTAATTTCTCATTGTTTATTGCAAGTGCTAATTTTGTTTGAAGTTATTACAATTCTCATTAAAATCCTATGATCCTTTGGTAAATCTGAAACTATAAATATATAGGGATAGAAGACTTTATATTCAATGTTTTAATAAATAGGTTACTAAGAGAATTATTTATATTCCATGCCTGAATATATTTATAATTAAACAGAAATTAATACCAATAAAAATATCCGTCTTCACAAAGATTGCTGAAAATGTCTTTCTATAGTACATTTATTTTTGATACAATCATATAAATGAGGAGGACTGGCAACTATGCTGGTCATGTATCTTATTTACTCTATTTTGGTGGGTTGGAAGTATGATAGAAAACAGTTTCTCATTGTATAAGTTTATTGCTCAAGCCAAAATATTGCATTTTTAAAGGTGATTTTATAATTTATACTTACATACCTTAACAGATAAAGTATTGGCTACTATACCATCCACGATACCTTCAGTAAATGGATCAAAATGTTTGTCTGGTCGTCTCATAAATTCTGGCTTTAATCTGTAACCACTTTTCCCATTGTATTCATACATTCCCAAGTTCAATTGCATAGCCAAGTCTGAATATTAAAAAGACAGATTTAACATAAATTCATTTCAAATGGTAGAGAAGAGAAAGAAAGCAAAGGTAAATTTATGTTCATGAAAATAAAAATTAACATATTTTTAATAATCTCACATATGATTTATAGTAATTGAGAAAATTCATAATTTTAATTTATATAATATTTATATATACTATTTACATATATAGATTTATATATATAAATCTATTAAATCTATTTTAATATTATATTTACAAATTACAAATTATTTTATTTAAATATTATTTTATCATTATTCTAGTCTGACTAGCTCTTTTTGATCAATGAATCATATGTTAATTATTAACAGCCATTTATGGCTGGGAAGTTATTGTCTACATGGATAACCCCCAGGCAATTTTTCATCTCAAATTATCTCATTCCCAATAGTTAACATGTTCCTGGGCAACTTTTTGTGGATTATGTACCCCATTATATAGTCTCCAAATTTAAACTAATTGTGATATTAGCATGAACATGATAATAATCAATAGAAAAGAGTCCTAAAAAATCTGCAAAGCACTTCATGTCATTATCTCATTTGAATGTACTAATAAACTATGGTAGGCACTACAGATGATGTTTTTCAGAGGAAAGGAGAGGATCCACACCTAGAATTTCATTCGTTTATGGAACAGCTAGTAAGGAATCTCCTCTCAAGAAAGATTGTCAACTTCTGAGATTTTTAGTCTTAAAATTGTTTTGGGATACTGGAGAGATTGTTAGTTGCCCAGAGTTACATAGCCAGTTTGGGATAAATGAAGATTTGAATATAGATCTTCTGGGTTTCCAAGACCAAAGACAAAAAAACTATCCATTTTTTTCATCTTACAAATGAGAAAACTAAGCCTTTTGGAAGTGAAATTTCTTCTGCCTAGGTTCACAAAGATAGTAAATATAAGCAGTTGGTTGTAAACTCAGATTTTCCCAGGTTTTCAGTCCTATAAACTCCTTTAATATACCATGCAGACTCAAATAACATTAAAAGGATAACTATTTTAAATGGAAACATATCTTCAAAATACTTTATTTGAGAAACCTAAAAATAAATGTTGCCCACTCTCTATTTAGGCAATTAAGTGGCACAGTGGATAAAGCTTCGGAGCTAGAATCTGGAAGAACTGAACTTAATTCTTATGTCAGATATTTACTACCTAGAGAAGTTGATCCTTCTTTAAAAAAAAATTCTGTCTCAGTTTCACCAACTATAAAATGTGGATAATAATAGCACCATCCTCCCAGGGTTGTTGTGAGGATAAAATGAGATATTTGTAAAGCATTTTGCAAAACTGGAAGTACCATAAAATTAATGATTGTTATTATTGTTATTGTGACTTTTTGATATTAAAAAAAGCTATGAAAGCCACATTCACACTAACGATGCATATAATACTTAAATGCATCATATTTCTTATATTTATCAGAATAGGTATTTGTTTTATCAATGAAACAGCAATTTTGTAAAATTTGTGTAGATGTTCTTTGTGGGTGGCTTTGACCCCTGAATTTATTACCCATGCTGCCACTTAGTAATTAGTTATTTTGAATTTAGCTAGCTTGTTCAACAGATACACACACTTTCACATTCGATCATTATAATTTGTTCCATATGATGCATGTTACAGGTAAATAATGCCTGTGAAATGAAAATTCACCTTGGTTACTGACTTTCCCTCATATAATTAGACATGTTTGCTAGCAAAAAAAAAAGGTTCATTTTAAAAGGATGATTGAATTGACAAATAATCACCATTTCTGAATTTGCTACACTACAGCTACTTTTCATTAACGTGGGAATTGCATGGAACTACCAATTTATAAATGCATGTATTTCAAACATTTGTTTGCAAAGTGGTTAATGATTTATATTCCTACAGCAACAAAGTTATTCTTATTGATTTGGTTCCCAAGCCATTTACCAGAAGCTTATTTAACCCATAAAGTAGTTTATTTTTAAAATGATCTTTTTCTGATTTAAGAGGAAAGAAAAGAGTGCCACTTACCTACTGTTTGAAAGTTAAGAGCTACCATTTGACAGCCAGCATTCCAGAAGACTTGGGGCATATAATTTGAAGAATCCACACGTGTTCCCTTTGGATAAATCCTGCTAAGCTGCATTTTGTTATATCTAGGTGAAGATGGTTAAGTCGGATGATCATAGTCTCAAAAGTAAAATCAGCTAATCTAATTCCATCATTTTACATACAACTAGAGAAAGTAAGGCCCAGAGGGGTTAAATTACTTGGCCAAAGATAACACAGATAGCAAACATTAGGGCCATCATTTGAAGCCATTTCCCTTGTCTCCAAATCCAGGAGTCCTTCCACTACATTTGCCACAAAACTTAATTAATGACAGTGACTATATTCAGTAATTCTCCTTATGAGAACATCTAAATGAAAAATGAATTGAAGACACAGTGAGGGAAATGGGTCAAGTACCCATAAAACACATAAGAGAACAGAAATCAAATATATTATTTAATCATCGAACTAGTAAGCAGTCCTGTATAATTCATGGTTAGGTGTTGCTGGAACATCTGGAGTAGCCAGAAACATGACTGATTCACTAGAGAAGGTTTCTGGGAAGAGATCAATTTGAGGCATAGTTTTGAAGGAAGGAAAAACACAAACAAACTGTGATTTCATGACTTGTATCATCAATGGAACTCTTGTGAAGTAAAGACAAAGGGAAAGACCTATATAGTCTTTGAAAAGAGATATGCATATATCTGCAGGAATTCATAGACTCAGTTGGAGAATCTCAGGGTTGCATAGGATAGCAGAAATCATTTTGTGTAATCTATCTCTGAATAAGAAATTCCCTTAGCTAAGAAGTGGGTCATTTAACTTTTTCTTGAGACCTTCAGTAATGGGCAACTTCCAAAGGTAACCAATTTCACATTGGAAAAGTTCCAATTGTTAGGAAGTTTATCCTTATATGAAACCTAAATTTATTTATTTGCAACCTCCAATTATTTCATAGTAACATCAGTTTGAAAGGAACCATTCATACACTGTGGCATGATATCTCTTTGCTTTTTAGTCTAGCTTATGTTCCTGATGTTGGTATGATTTCTTTTTGTGAGCACAATGGAACAGTCGAGTATGGTTAACAAAGAGGACCTACCCTTATCTCAAATTTTTATTCTTTTTTCTAATTAATTATATATTTAGACTCCATTTTTTTACTTAGCTGGAAAAGTTCAGTTTCAAGTTGTCATTCTTCAAAAGGGCATTTGTTAAGGCAGTTCAACAAAAGGAACATTATATGTAAAACAGTGAACCAGTGAACCAATCAGCTTCTTGAAAAATTATTAATTCACATTTTTGATAAGTGGAGTGAATGTTATTAAAATGTTAAACTAGTAGGATGGGACTTGGAAAAGCTCAAGTTGCTTGAAGATAGCAAAGCTTCCCACTTATTGGCAAGTAAATAGATATCATTAAAATAATCATAGAATCTCAGAGATGGGACCTCATGGGTCATCTTGTCCAATACCTGACTGAACTCATCTAAACATACTTGGCAAGTGGTAATCCAACGTCTGTTAAAAGTCTTGCAGTAATTAGGAACCCAGAGCCTCCTGAGATTGCCTATTCTAGTTCTGGATACTTCTAACTGTTTTGAGTTTCTCATTATCCTGTTTTTATCACTATCAGTAAAAAAGTAGCATAGGCAGTCTAATTTGCCTAATTTGTGCTGACTGGGCTGTTTCTTTGAATTACACAGACATTTTTAGTAACCTAAATTATTTTTCTAATTATCCTTAGTGGAAATAACAATTATGTCCTCAGATATCTGTACATTAATGCCTGTGGCATAAATTATAAACCATATGAACTGGCTAATATTATCTATTATACTATAAGTATCATGAATATTTGATAGGTAAAGTTTCTAACTAGAATATAATGAAACTGTACATTTAATTCTAAGAAATTCTTTTGCTAGAAGTAGAAATGGGATAGTACCATATATCAGAAAGAAATACATGTGTGGGAATCTACAAATATGAACAAAGAAGATCAGCATATAATGTACTTAGGTAACAAAAAGAGAAATAAAGAGTAGTTCTAAACTTTTTAGGGAGCAACTTTCTGATGAATATAATTCATTGTTGAGATAGATGGCCATAATTCAATTCTCTGAAGTTGAGACTTCTCATCAATATGGATACCTCCAAACGATCAGATTAGAATCCACCTCTGCTTTTATAGTCAATCTTCATGGATTAACAAAGTTAAATAAATTCACCCCTAGGAAGAGGCAACTTTCTGGCAATGGATTCAGTTTGTTCCATGAAGGATAAATCTATAATCTTCCTTCGCATCTTTTAGTAAAGTCTTTAAAACCTTCCAGAATATGTATTCTGTTTTCACAGCCTTTCAGAATACAGGGTCACATGCACTCCCATAGGAAGACATCAGAGGAAGACTTTTGTAGGAATTGAAGGCCACAGGTGCTGTTTATAGAGCTAGCTCTCCCAGGATTGTTAACATTAAAAAAAAAATATTTTTAGAACAAGAGTTTGGAATCAAAATAGAACCTCAGAATTAGATGGGACCTTACAGGCTCTCTAGTCCAATCTGTACCTGTACAGAAATTTCCTCTACAATCGAAGAGATCATCTAACTTTTGCTTGAAGTTCTACAATTGAATGGGGGTAGCAGGGAATTCACTTGCCTATTGCCTCACCAGGGAGAATTTTCTTCTTTTAGATACTTCTAATCATCAGAATCTTTTCCTCATATTGACTCATCTTGACTCCCACTCCTTGTTACTAGCTCTGTACTCAAGGGTCAAGTATGACAAACTGAATTCTTCTGTAAGACCATTCTTCATATATTTGAAGAAAGATATCCTGTTCCTCTTAGTTCCGTTTTTCTATAGCTAAACATATTCAATTCCTGATTAACAAATAAATAGCAGCTGAATAACAGTCAACTTATGAAACATCACAAAGACTTTGGGTAAAGGATACTCTACAAATTCTACTGGAGACTTTGTTAGTTGTTCAAGTCCTTTGGTTTCCACAAAAGAGGACATTTCAAAACTTTTGTTTCTTTCTAAATTGAGGGAAAAAAAGGCAAAAAATTATGTCAGCATAAGTGCAAGATATAATTTAAAGGATCTTCATAAATAAAACTGATAGGAAACATTTTGTGTCTTCAAGAGAATTTATTCCCCAATTAACTTTCATATTTATTTGTTTTTCTTTTAATGACTTTTTATTCATAACCAAAAGAATTGTCTGTTAAAATATCCTTTTCAACAATATTTTAATTGTATGTCTTTGAGGTATCCAATAGTATTAAAGAAATGAAATAGTGAAATGGATGCTAATACTTCATAACTGATGAAGACTGCTAATCAAAAGATGTGGGGAGGATTTCTCTGCTTTAGAATTTTGAGGAGAGTAATCCTTACATCCCAATATGCTCGATAAATATTTATTGATTTGAACTTAATGGCTCCTTTGGGGTTACTATTAGACTATTTTAAAGTCCAGTGTCAATACAAATTGTTAGAATCAATTTCTTTTTAATGATTGTTTATAAGGAACTCTTAAAAATGCCCTCCTTTCTTACACTCATGAGAAATTATTTTTTAAGTAGAGTCTTCATTTGACCAATATTCAGGTCTTAGGGTAAAAGGAAACAGAGGAACAAAATCCAGACACCCAAATCTGATTCTCTCTCGCACTTCAAAATGAATTTCCTTTAACAAACAAATTTAATGTTACACATAATGCTCAAAGAGTAGGCACTCCTCTGCTTTTGCTTCTCCAGAATCTCCACACTAATCTTCCCCTCTTTTCTCTTCTTAGATGCATTTATCCAGTCTGTCAACTAGAGTTGTTTCTTATTCTTGTTACCTCTCTTAGATCTCTTTCTGTCTTTCTATCTTAGAAAAGAAAACTTGGCTGAGAACTACACCTTTCCTCTCTTCCCTATAAGGTTTGACTAAAGTCACACTACCATTTTCTCTCCAATTTCACCTTTATTTTTTTCCTTCCTCCATTACAATTCTTATACTTGTTTTCTCATTAATTGCTTTGATCACACAGCTCCTATTTTACGAATGTCCTTCATTATACCTTGAATCAAATAAACAATTAATCATGCTCTTTCAGACACCAGCAAGAAGAAGCTATGGGTGGATTAAAATTATTACATTTTTTTATTGGCTAATATCAGGCAAGAGTCACAAAACTCAGATACAAGTGAAATGAATGAACAAGTGTTCAGATTTTTATTTCATTTCCTCTCTCTTTTCCCACAGTTCCATCACAGGTCACCTTCTCCATCACCCCTCCATAGACATATAAGGTCTTAGGCATTATATTAGCTTTAATTTGGGCCATATGTTACGATTTGTCTAACTCCATGCTCTAGAAAGAGAGGTTTTCAGGTATAATCTTTTGAAAAAATGTTTTAGTTCTATGAAGCTTTATTTGTTGTTCAGTCATGTCTAATACTTTGTGACACTGTGGACCACACTATCCATGGGGTTTTCTAGTCAAAGATGCTGGTGTGCTTTACCCCTTTTCTTCTCCAGTGGATTAAGGTAAACAGAGATTCAGGGATTTGCCCAAGGTCACAAAGCTAGTAAGGGTCTCAAGCCTGATTTGAACTCAGGTCTTCCTGACCCCAAGCCCAAAGCTTAATCTATTGAGCTATCTAACTGCCCCCTGAAGCCTTGTGTGAACCAGCTTAATTTTAAAATAGGAATTCATAAAACAAAACATATTTTATATGCTGTCCATATGAGAGACATAGAGAAGGATCTTTCCTCTCTAAAATATTTCCCATGACTACTTTCTATCTAGTACATTTTGTTAATAAAAACACTCTCTGGGTTTGAGCCCAGGATTTTGATTGCCTGATGCCATGTGTATGTCAGGTCAGGCTTTCCCAAGTTAGAAAAATTGCTTGAAATTATTCTTCATTTTTCTACTAGACTTCCAAACTTTGGAAAGGAGCAAACCTGATATGACTTATAAGGCCAAGAGATATACATCATGTCAAGGCCAAGGGAAAAATGTAAGAGATTGATAATCACAAATCAACCTATTAATAATGGAATATCAAAGCATTTAACCAATTTTTACTACTTTCGTATGAGCCAGAATATCTTTTCTCTGCCCCCTCTCCCAATATAATGCAGACTCTAAGATTAATTATCTGAAGAATGACCTTTAATTAAGCAATTCTGACATTCTGGAGAGCATTGTTCTTTTTAAAGTGACAAATCAATACAAAAAAGCACAAGGAGAGCTATATTTGTAGGCATTTGGCAACTGTCACCTACATTTGTTTCCAAATGCTGACAGAACTAAAAGCATTTTTAGTTTCCTTTGGAATAGCTTTCAACTGATGAATGAGCTTATCTCCTTTAAATGCTAATGAAATTTACACAAGCTTACCAAGTAACTACTCTAGGAGTTTCATATTGAATATAAAATGCTGGTATTAAGATCCATTTCTGAATATATTATTGTAAATATAAAAATATCGTTACTAATGTATTGATTTGAAAATGATGCTATTTGGTACCGAGGTACAAAAAGTGAGCCATTAGAGCAATACAATTTTAGCAAAATGCTACCAATGTAACTGAAGTAGTGATTCATAACATAGCTTTTGGCACACCAGTGTTTTTTCTTACTGTCGGCACATCAAAGAAGATAGGGCAATGATAGTGTGGAGGGTGGAGGATAAGGCAGTAGCTTCCATCAATAAATAACCTTGTGGAGCTCACCATCCCTGTCCCATCTTTGGACTGTCTTTAGTCAGCAAATAAAAGTCAAATTGGACAAAGTTTGCCTGGCCAGTGTCAGTATTAACCCTTGTCATATTTTTTTGCCCAGAGCTGTATAGAGTTAGAAAAAAGGAATGAAAAGGACAACAGGACTTTATCACAGGAGTATAGCCTGGCTTTTAGGTTCAAGTGTTCCTGAGTGTCTTCTTCTATATCTGTATCCCCTTTGGGGAACTTTAGGCATTTCTGTTTTAAGCCTAGCCCATAAAGTCTGAGACGCAGAAGAAAACCAGTGGTGTAGAGTGGTAATACATCTCTGCCATATATGTTCTTAGTGAAAATTGCATTCTTGAAAGCACCTCCTAGATGATTCATTATTTACTAATAGCCTGTCTATCATGGCCAAAGGACCCTGAAGGTCAGAGATGGCAAGATCCCCATTGCAAAATCCTGGATACAACTCCCACATGTTAGTCTTGCTTTGATCTTAAAGTTTGACTAAATGAAAGAGAATCTGAGAAAAATAGCTTCTTTATTTCTGAAAGGAAAGAAGGTATTTTTATGTTCATTAAAGAGTATTGAAAAGCAAATCCATAACTAGTCAGTATAACAGGAAATGAAGATGAATGGGAGAGTCTCTTTTTATTAGACATCTTATTTTATTAAAAAAAATTTAAACATCAATATAAATGTAATTTTAATATTTTAAATTTCTGATTTTAATAATTTAAAAATAATTTTATTTTAATAATTTTAATAATCATTTTCTCACATTTTGGGAACCATGTTCTCTCCCTCCACATTAATTCTCCCCTTCCCAAGATGGCAGATAATATGATATAATTTATACATGTGTTATCATATAATGTATATTTCCATGTTCATCATGCTGAGAAGCAGTCTTAAGTGTAGAAAATGCTGGACTGACTGAATGAGATCTAAGTTAATTAAAAATTTGTAGTACAGCTAGATATGGAAGGTGAACAAATCACTTTTCAAGGCCTTTACATTAGCAACTTTCTGCCCAGTGTATTGGATTGCTCATGTACTGATTTCCCTGAAGGTGTCGGGGCAGGAAAAGATAATATCAACCCTTTTTCAATTGTGTAAATATGGCTCATGAGTGTTCTTGGTGAAGAGCACTTACTATATTGCTAAGGGCATCTCTTTTCCTTGGATTTTATTAAGGACTAACCATATCTTTATTCTCTGTATTTCTAAACAAAAGTGTCACCAAAATGAGGTAGTTATGCTGGGTATAATGTGCTGATCCAATTACATTACAGTCCACAGTTGGAAGAATTGTTTTAGAAAATCAATGAAGAAACTTACTTTTTGATGTCTCAAAAGACTCAAATTTCACTGGCTGTATATAGTTTACCAGGTTAGACATTTCTTCTGTGGCCATGGCTTCACTACCAGCAGTTCCCTGGAGCAAAGAATAAAATAATGTTTGGAGCTTTGGAGTTTTACATGCAAGACAACACTTTTCCTAAATGTGTGTATCATTTCTTCTGCTAACAGAAACATGGTACCTCTTTTGCTACATGAGTTTTTAGTTCTTAATCAGGAATTTTTTGGAGAAGCAGGAAACAGAAAGATCTCATCTTTAAAGTAAGATTAGAAATTCTACATTACAATACTATCTATCCATGATTGGCAGATGTCAGTGGTTGTTCTGGATACTCTCCTCTAATTTGGAGTTGAGTAGGAAAAAAACAACTTTCTTTTAAAGAATCTAGTTCGCATTCTCCAGCTTAAAAGATAACCGCTCCATATCTTAACACAAATAATTATCTCCCATACAGGGATTCTTGACTATTTGTTTGTGTGTGTGTGTGTGAGATGATTTCCCCTTGGGCAGTCTTCTGAAATCTAATGGACTAATCAGAATAACATTTTTAAATGCATAAATAAAGTATTACTACTAATAAAATATTTTGAGGAAAATCAATTATATTAAAAATTATTGAACTATTTTTTACAAGGAATTCAGACTAAGTACTCTGGTTCAAATTGTTAAAGAACTTTTTATGTTACTGAAAGCCCTAGCCACATATAGCCACATGTTGCTGATAAATGAGAAGTGTGTATAATTTTATCTGACACTACTCGCCTCTTTCCTTTTCCTGTTTTCCATCAAGGTACAAGGATACAAATTAGTTGAGTCACTTTGGAGATCAAAAGGGTGGGATAACTTGAAGAATTAGCTGTTGGGGGACATTGGGTCTAATGAAGGAACATTATACATATGATCTGGTCTTCCCTTCCCCCTCTACAAAGGAATTAAAGAGAGATTGGAGAATTTGGGGCATTTAAAAAGTAATCTTTGGGCTGTCTCCCCCCTTCTACAACTCTATAAATTTCCAAATTCCAAATTTTACTTCCCTATTACATTTTCTCAGTAATTTATTAGTTTTAACTAAAATACATTGCAAATATGAGTTATTATTAATATTTTATTTTAGAACTTTGTGAAATAATACATATTCTGTTTTCCTTTTAAACAGTAGAGGTCACTTTTACTCTATTATCTCTGTACCTAAAAATTATTTTTTGCTTGTAAAAACTCTTACCTCATATTATATACTTATATTAAAATATACAATATTATACTTATATTATTATACTATTATGTTACAATTATAGCACATAATTATAATATAATTTTATTATAATCATATATTATGTAATCTTGTTTTATAATTATAATTAATAATATTAATATAAAATAATAGCATGCTTATATTATACACAAACATATATATTAAATATAGGTTCTGAGGCAGCAGAGAGGTAAGGGCTAGGCAATAGGGATTAAGTATTATGCCTAGGGTTATACACCTAAGGAAATATCTGAGGCCAGATACGAAATCAGGACCTCCTATCTCCAGGCCTGGCTCTCTATCCACTGAGCAACTTCGTTGCCTCTCTTATTTTCTTTTAAAAAATAGTCTTGCTATTTTTACTCTGGGTTACCAAATCTTTGCTGGTTTTTCATGCCTTGTGTTTTTCCAGACTTCTCGACACTAGAGAATTCAAGAGATGAAAGGGACCTTAGAGATCATTGATTCTGTGTCTCTGCCTAATGGATTCAGCCTCTGTGCAGCAGTGATGCCAGGGTAAATTGTCTCAAACTCATTAACATTTAATTTTTTTATGTAATCTTCATTTTACATGGGATGAGGTTGGGTTTCACAATGGCTAGCCTTTATTTTCACCTCTGCTTTCCAAGGAACAATCTTGAATGATTCCGTTAGCTATACAGAGGCAGGTCTAGACTTCAAAAATCACCATTTGGGGGGCAGGGGGTCTAAAGTCTCATAGATTTAGATCTGGGAAAGAGTAGAGGTTATCTAGTCCAGTGCTCTCATTTTCCATGTGAGAAAGTTGGTTCCGTGACTTGACCAGTGTCACACAGGTAATAAGTATCAGAGGTGGAATTTGAATCCAGTTCTTCTTTACTACAAGAATAGTGCTCAGTAAACACTGTCACACAGCTTCTTAGTGTGCCCCAGGACGACTTTGTAACAGATTTCAAACAAAACTATAGTGATTAAAAAAAAAAAAAGATGGTATCACTTCTTACCACTAGATGGCAAAAGATGACTTAGGAATGGGCACCAACCTAGACTCCTCTCCAGCAAGAGGATAGCATTGTCCCCTCAGGTCCAAACTAGATCTGCTTACCTCATCCATGGAAGACTTTTTACAGTCATCGTCATCGTCATCATCATCATCACTCTCCATATCTGCTTCTCCTGTAAGGTTTTAATTACAGAACAACAAATTACACGTTAGAAACCTTCAAAAATTACAGGGATAATGTAATAGGATTTACTTTGGTTTTGATTTGTTCCTGAATTCATTATAGAGCCACAGGGGTTTTATCTCTGACTAGAATATAAATTAATATAAATATATATGTACTTATATAAATACAAATACAATTCCTAAAGGCTTAGTTATAGGCATTTTCAATCATGTGACTTTTCTAAATGTTAGGATGAATTTTGTGAACTTACTAGCAAGACCAGTTATCAGAACATGAATATTAAGGTCCTGGAAAAATAGTGTAAGGAATCCCAAAGAGCAGGATAAATCGAGGCTGCTAAGGGAAATTAAAGGAAATAAGAGTTTAATTTCTTTTTAAGAAAGCTATATTGAGAGGGAAAAAATATCAAAGAAGGAATAGGACCTATATTGGTCCCAAATGACAAGAGAGAAGACCCAGCTGCTCACTCCTTATTTTGTTTTTGTTTTCTCTTCCAAACCTTTGCCCTGGAAAGGACACCACAAAAATTACTTGATGGGGATTTGGAGCCCAAGATAAATAGGAGAGAGTAAGAGAGCCCTGAGTTCCTGTGGTACTCCATGGGGGAGACAGGGATAGACAACAATTGTTCTGAAAAGTATCTGGGTGTTTTAGGGGACTGCAAGATTAATAGGAACTGGGATGTGGGATGTTAAATAAATAAATAAATAAACAAATAAATGAATAAATAAATAAATAAATGAATGAATGAATGAATGAATAAATAAATAAATAAATAAATAAATAAATAAATAAATAAATAAAGGATGTGGGAGTTAAATAAGCTAACATAATCTTTTAGGCTTCATTAAATGGGGCTTATTTTCCAGGAATAGGGAAGTGATGGTTCTGTTATTTTCTGCCTTCATCAGATCTCATTGGAATATTTTGTTTAGTTGTGGGCACCACTAATTAAGAATGGCACTGAAGAATTGGAGAGTGTCCACTGGAGGTCCTAGAGTCCATGACATATGAAGATAAGTTGAAGGAACTGAATGTGCTTAGCCTGGACTTAAGTTGTCAGTGGGGGGTGGGGGGACCCTCGGTAGGAACATAAATGTTGTGTTCAAGTATTTGAAGGGCTGTCGTGTGGAGAAGGGGTTAGATTCATTAGAGGACAGAACAAAGAATGATAGAAACTGAAGAGGAAAATTAAGGCTCAATATCAGGAAAATCTTCCTAATAATTGGAGCTACCAAAAATGGAATGAAGTATCTCAAGAGATTCTTGCTCCTTGGAAGACTCAAAGCAAAGGCTGGACAACCTATTTGTCAGCTGCTAGGAGTAGGATTCCTTTCACATATGGGCTTGATTATATTGCGTTTGAGGTCTATTCTAATTCTTCATGCTTCTGAGATTCATTTTGGCATGAGGCATACTTAAATGAAATGCAGCACAAATAAAATGTTAAGACAAATTCATTTGGGAGATTGGGACAGAGACCAAAGGATACCTTCCTGCTGGTTGTCAGTGGAGCAGGACTTTGAAGGAACTCAACTGGGCTTGGGCAAGCCGAGAAGTTTCAGGAGAAAGAAACACCCATTTAAACTAATTCTTGATAAATGAGTGTTAGGCTCAGTTGTTTCTTTGCGGCAAAAAGTGAGTGCTAATAGTCCCCTCTAATTTTGCTGCTTGGGGGCAAAGACACAGGGGCTCCCTCTTATCCACAACTCTGATATCCAGAAGATTTTATCCTGTGTAAGTTTTTTTGCTTAAATACATACTCTGCATGTTTAGGGGACACTAAAGAGACAACCATATTTTGTCTTGATTGCTTACCTCCTTGTGGAAGCAGCTGAAATGTTGTTAAAACTTAGGTTATGTTATACAAGCTCCTTGTAGGCACAATTTGATTTTGTCTTTGTATATCCATCACCCAGCAGATGGCCTTAGACATAGTAGGTGTTTAATGCATGCTTCTTGATTTAGATTGGAAACTTTTAAGGCAATAAGATTCTAGCTAATTTTCATTCTTTTCCTATTTTCTGTCTCTTCTTCTGGAAGGGGAGCTCAGATGTTATTGGCTCCAACCTCCTCATTTTACCAGTCAAAAAAAGGAGACATTAGTTGGAAGGGATTGTAATGCCTAATACAGATGACCAGAATGAGGAAATGTGGAGCAGTACATTGCAATCATCTCTATTCAAATGCAAACTTAACTCTCTTATGACATTTAGCCTTTTCATTAGAATGGGGCAACTTGATTTTTAAGTATCTTAAATCAGTAAGAAAAAGTAATTGATGCAAGAATTTGAGTACATTTAGAAAGATACAAAAAGCAAGGCACTGTAACTCATTCAGATACAATTTGCTTTATATTCACTTACTGTTAGTCATTTAAATGTCCTATTTTAAGGGAATTTTCAAATGTGCCAGAATACTGATGAGCTGCTATGACCCTGACTCTGGCTTTTAGAGAAATCAGATTTCTAAACCAAAAAGAAATAGGGAGAACCTAACTTAGCATACATTATTTAACTGTTACCTTTCTATTAACTCAGTGCCATTACATAAAATGAACAGTAGATGGGAGCAGAAGCCAGATGATAGGAAGGCACGTCCTGTTACTCTGATTTCCCTTGAATCTATCCTGAATCTATACTAACATTGAAACTAGTGGTGCTGCTGTCTCCTTTAATTGTGTGGCTCTTACCTTTTCACCTTTTTTAAAAAATTTAATTAAATTTAAATTTAATTTATTTAATTTAAATTTAATTTAAATTTATTATTTCACAGGAAATTATAAATATTTCCTGTGGCATGTTTTGCTGGATAGAGATTTGGTCTCAGAGATGACATGATTTGAGTTCAAGTTCAGATGAAGACATAGATGCAAGACATTTCATCTCTGCCCCAGGCAACTCTCTAAACTAGGCAGCCTGCTGCCCTCTGTACTGCTCTAGGGAAATTCCACTAGAGGTTTCCATAGGGATGAAATCCTAGTTCATTATCATATACAAATTTGCATTAGGCAAATACACACATATGTACAATGTGATCACAGCCTATATGATATATATATATATCTCATATATATAATGCATATTTGGACATAGAGACATTATATATCTCTACATACCACACATGCATATAAGCCTCTCTATGCTATACACATATATGTATAAATTTCTGATGTGCATACACATACATATTCTATCTGTATGCATCACACAGTGAACATGTGCTTATAACATATTATATATAAAATATACGTTATGTTATATATAAAGTACACATTGCACACATTACATATGTGTATATGATGCATACAAAGAACACAATGATGTATGCATATATTATCTGGTCCAATATGCATATGATGCGTATATCCACCCACAAACCAATCTCTTTGTATATAACATGCATGCACATATATTTTACATACACACATGTGTGTATAGATCATATATATGAATGCATCTACATGTATCTACAAACACATACATACATGTCTCTCTATATATATCTTACAAAGTGTGTCGCATACACTGTAAAAGATTGCTAGGATTATTCAGGTTATCATGTCTATAGCATATATACCAGTAGCAATACTGTCACTATACTTGTTTTCCCAATGAATTCTAACCAGTTACAATATTAAATCTCCTATAAACTCCTCAGGGACAAGGGCTTCTAAATTATGTATCTCCCCCTCCTTCACTCATACCTCCAAACATTTCACCAATAGTTATTCCAGGGCTCTGCGGCGGGTACCATGTTAATGTCTGTTGAATTGTGGAATTTAAGTATCTTGTGTCTTTCTTTGACAAAATTTAGCTTTACTCAAATAATTTTTTAAAAAATGTCCCACCCAATTTAAATGTAAGCCGACCTGATTCATTTTTAATTAAATTATTAACATTTTAAGAAAATTCGGCAGAGGGACTTTATGAGAAAATGATCATTCACCAATAATAACCAACAGCAAGCTTGGGCTCATGTGGAGGAGGGAGGATTTGATTATTCCACAGGAATCACAGATATGAAATAGGAATCACTGTTTTCCCCAGTGTAACTCTGGGGAAGGCTAAAAGGAGTTCATCACTAAAATGAGGAGTAGAAAAGGGACTGTATATTGTAGTGGAAAACCACTGGGATTGCAATCTGAGGATTCAGATACTATGTTTTCTGCATGCTACATGTGTGCTCATTATTCAAACAAGTCACTTTCGCCTCTCTTGCCCTTAGTTATAAAATAAAATGTTTTTTACTGGGTGATCTCTAAAGTCTGTTCCTGGGTACTTCAATATCCTTTGATTTCAATTATTCAAGAAACCTCTGCCACTGCTCCCTATACTCCCCTCCCCTCCAGAACCCTCCTCTGTCATGCCCAAGTTGAGTTGAAGATGTGCTGGGTTGTTGAAGGCTAAGCCAGGAGAGTTAAAAATTATAGATTCTCCTAACAATCTGGAAAGCACAAATCTAGCTGTGGATGATCAGTTATCGTAAAGCCAGTCTACCTAAGGTTTTATCCATAGATGATGATTCTTTTTTTCAACACAGAATTTCTCATGGAGTGACTCTCCCAAGCCATAAAGTGCTTATAATCTTCTTGGGCAGAATGATTACCTATACCAGGGCAATCACAGGGCTTTGAAGTGCTGGACTAAAAAAGACTGGCTGATGTCTCCAGAAGATAGTCTGCTGTCACTGGGAAAAAGCCACAGAACAAATCTATTTCCAGCTTTACAAATTATGTATGCTTCTAGTTAAGATAAAATCCACCATCTAAGTGCCAAATTAGTAAGCGATGTTCTTGTTTTATGGACCTACCTCCATATTCAAAAGTCCAAAAATTTCCATGGAGTATGGAGGGGACAGTTACACAACCAGCTAGAGGCTGGTTTACGAAATCTACTGAATTACTAACAGATTGCTGCTCTTTCTCTGGATTAAGCAATAATGTTCACTGCCTGTGAAATTCATTATTTATGTTATGCATTCAGTTATTAAGACCAAGGAAACCTAGTTAATGGTGGGAGAGGCAGATGGTGAAAAATTTTCACCCACGTAAACATGAAGCACTGGTTGTTTTAGTTGTTATCTTTCATAGGGTAAGGTTTTCCTAGGAGGAAATCTGTAGCCTGTAAAGATCATTTATTTTCAAATGCTTAAAGAGACTCTTCTCTGATGACAAAAACATTTTTTAAAAAAAATACATGTTTAAATATTTTAGGTGAGAGAAGAGGAAATATTAATTGAGTTCAAAAGAAAGCTGACAATGAATATTCTAATATTAGTGACATGGATTTTAATAAGAAAAAAACAATAGAAGCCAAAATGGCAGTTGTGACTGAAAGCAGAAAAATGAAAGGAATCAGTGGACAGCTATAAAATAAATATTGTTTAAATAAACCTCTAGGGCAAGTATCCCCGCTACCCATTATGCCTTACAAAATGCCCCTAGTGAGTTTCTTTTCAGATGGCTATTAAATTTTTTTTATAGCAAAGACTCATCTAACGATCAGTCTAAATGATACACAGCCCAAGGGAAATGGGTCACCATTTTCTTTTCCTTTTCCTTGAGCCAACAAAATTTACTACAAGAGCCAGTGGCTTGGCATAGGGCTCTAACTTTAAGAATGAATGCTTTAAATCACAGCCTAATAGCCTTGGAAGATAATTCACTTAGCTTCTCTACTTTTTCACTTTGGAAAAACTGTAAAATGCAAATGAGATCCAAGTTACCATCCAAAGTTAATGGGTTCAACACTTTATCACTATTTAGAGAATTACTGTTCTCAAGGAGCCTGAAATACAGCCTGTAATACATGAAAGATCAATTGCCTTTTTCTGAAGTCTCCAGAAGTGAGTATTAATGTTCATTGTATGGCCAAATAAAAGGACAGGGTGGAGGGCACAGGGTCCTTCATGTATTTATATATATCTACATATGATTAGGGCAGCGATTCCTTGCTCCTTATACAGGTGTAGGCATTTCTCTCAACTGGTGAGGAAAGAATCCCATACATACATGCATACATATGTGTCTATGTGTATATACAAATACAGATACATGCAATTAGGTATGTATGAAGAGGAATTATTACTAATGATTTGAAAAACAGAAATATATTTTCTGAGATGTATATGATTTCAAGTATCAGATAGATGATTATCTTCCTTTGTCAGGTAGTATAATGGGAAAGATCATGGGATTGGGGGTCAGGAGATGTTAGTCTGCTCTGCCAATAACTGTGTGCACAGCCTTATGCAAGGAGATTGAATCAAAGCTTCCTTGAATACAGGAGCTGTTTAATTTTTGTATTTGTTTCCTCAGTGCCTGGCACATAATGGGTCTTGCATAAATGCTTTTGATTGACAGATGAAGTTATTTAAACTCCCTGGGTCTCTGTTTGTTCACCTACAAATGTTCTGTGCTAGATGATCCCTAAAGTGCCTTCTAGCTGTAATATTCTCCGACTCAATGATTTACCTGCTCCAGGAGATGAAGGTTCAAACACACTGGATGAGTCACTGTAAGTATTGGATGCCTGTTCTGAAAGCTTCTTTTTGGCACTTCCTTCTGAAGACTTGTGTGATTTCTTTTTATTTTTTACCAAAATTTTATACATTAAGTCCATAGGGCTTGGAAGAGGAACTCCAGATTCAAGCTAATATAAAAAAAGAAGTGAGAACATTTAACACAAACACACATCACAACAGCATACCCTAGTCAACCAAGTTGCCAAGAAATGTCTCAGGTTAATAGTAGTAAGTGTGTCCTACCCAAAGTACTGCCAGCTAAAGAATTCAAGGTACTGTATCTTACAGTTGGCACCTTTATATGAAAGGTAGTTGAGTTTTATCATTGTTATACCATTGCTTTACATTGAAAAAAATGATGTAGGAAACTTGAGCAAACATGAATGTTTGGGAAATATTGGAATGAAACCATTACCATCTAGGACCCACCATGGAAGGAGGGCTGCCATTTTCAGAGGGACATTGGTCAGGAGGTGTTAAAGGAATACCTTATAAATAGTTATAATACTGTGATTGACATCCTCAACTGGAGAGTCCTGATATAGGGCCCAATGGAAACAAATGGATGGATCCAATAACCTCATACTATCTGAGTCTGAAATTAAAACGAACATTTCTAAGGAAAGTCATATTATTTCTAATGTTGAAATTTAACATCCCATATGTTTAGCAGAGTGCCTGGCATGCTTTAAGACTAGGATATTACAAAAAGGACAAGACCTGTGATTGATTTACTATAAGGAACTCCCAGGTAAGAAAACTAAAGGTCCAGGTAGACACCTTCTCTGCAAACTTATTTTAGTTTCCTATAACACCAAGAGGTTTATAGCAGAGACAAAAGATCATTATATACAGCAACAGAAATATTGTTAGAGCCATAACTTGTGTATGTCCCTCTCTAAAGAACTGATACATAGAATGAAGAAAGATACAATTTCATATATACAGATATCTTTTAGTTAAATGCTGTCTATCCTAGTGTAAGGAGGGGAAAAAAGGAAAGAGATACCTGGGAATTTTAGTGTAATAGACAAATAAATTAATTTTTAAAATACCAAGAAGTTAAGACTTGCGAAGTCATAGAAACAAGAATGTTTCGGAGGTAAGACTTGAAACCAGGTTTTGAGATTGGCTCCCCAGACATTATGACATGCTATGTCTTCCATGATAAATGCTTAACAAATTCTTTTCATCCATTCATCCTAATGGGAAAGTCTTGTTTAGCACAGTAAAAATCAGTTTAGCAAAAGCTATTAGACACTGGTAGCAAGAATTACAGATTATTCAAGAGATAACACTGTTTAAAAATATTTCTTGAGCTTACTAAATCATCCCCATTTCCTCATATTCCATTGCTAGGGAATAGTGGACTGAAATAAAGTCATTCTTAAGATGTTTGTATACTGGGAAAAGAAATGGGGTGATGGAACTTAGGATGTCTTTCATTGGCTTTGCTTCATCATATAATTAAGGGGAGAGAGAGAATTTTCTTTCTCTAGAAAAGTTGCTGATGCCACCATAGTAATGTACAATTCAGCTACTGCCATAGTGATGATGAGGAAGTGAGGAGGAGATAACACATGGGCAGGAAATCTACAATCTGTACCCTTTGGCTCAAGTATGCACTTCTCAAGAGGATCTGGTTATTTTCATTTTGAAGTACGTCCTTTCTTGGATGTTATGCTGACTGCTTGTGAGTGCTAAGCAATTCTTCAGTCTAGCCAAATACAAGTCTAGTTCTAAAGAAGAATATGAGAAAATAGAAGAGGAAAATTCTTTCTTCTGTTATCCCAGGAGGGCTACAGAAGGGACAATCGAGATAACAAAACATACATTTCTCAGCTCCCCTTCTTTCTTTTTCCAAGCAGAAATAAGGGGGGTTACTGTATCTTAAAAGGGGAATATCAAAATAACTTACTGGGTATTTTTCTAATGGCTCCATAAGAAGTGCATCTCCAAATATTAGTCTGCAATATTCTGCCATCTTGGCTTGCTGTTTTGGACTGAAAAAAGGGAGAGAAAAAAACAACAAAACAAACAAAATAATGTTTATTTTAGTTGCTGTCTAGAAATAAAGACATCTCACATCTTTAACCACATTTATAAATCATTTCCTTATCTTTTTCTGGGCCATTTTTTTCATCTAAATTCATTATGTTATTATTATATTGATTTTGATGATATCTCACAGAATGCACAGATACATAAAAGTACAAATGGTCCATTCAAATGATGCTACCAAAGAGTGGTACATACAAAGAAGTGTACAAAAGTGTCTACAAAATAGGCACCTCCTTCTGTGGAGAGATTTAACAGTTAAAGAGAAGACTCCCTTTCCTCATATATTTCTTTTTTATCCAGTAGAATGTAAACTCCAGGAAGCCCAAAAGTATGTTTCCATTTTTTTCTCAAGCACCTAGAACAGTGCCTTGCCTAGCAGATAGGTAATTAATACTTATATACTAGACTGGATTGGATTGGATCTGTCCACCAGTCCTGATTCACATTCCAACTATAGTGATGACATTCCTTATAGCATTGGTCACTAAGCTATCAGGAGTCTCTTTCCTATTGGTATAGTTTACTTTGTCAGATACTTTAAAACCTGATAGTTATGGAAGAACAAGAATAGGATTATAAGATCATAAGATTTAAAACTTGAAGGAACTTTATAAGGACAATCTGATCCAGTTCCTTTATATGACAGATAAGGAAACTGAGGTAGATAGAGACTAAGCAACTTGTCCAGGGTCATATAGTAAATGTCATGCAGAATTTGAACCTAGGTCTTCCTAAAACTAAATTCAACACTTGCCTTTATGCTGTACTAGGTGGTGTAATAGATGAGAGTACTAGACCTAGAGTCAAGAATGTCTGAGTTCAAATCCAGATACTTACCAGCTATGTGACCCCAGAAAAAGTATCTGCCTCAGTTTCTTCAATTGTAAAATGGAGATAATAATAGCACATTCCTCCCAGGGATGTTGTAAAGATCAAACGAGAATATTTCTCTTGTACCTAGCTCACTGCCTGGCACAAAGTAGGTGCTTAATAAATGATTGCTCCTTTCCCTTCCCTTTCCCCAATAGACCTCCAAAGTAAGCACATTTTAATAGGAAGAAAGGAGAAAGCGATGTCAAGAACAGTTAAATAAGGAAATAAAAGGGAAAAGCCATGTGGGAGATTTGAGTAAAGTAGGAGGATATTGGGTACTTCGAGTTCAAAAGGTATTACTAGAGAGAATGGTATTCAAAGTGGAGTTGGAAGAGTTCTAAAAATAAATTTTATCTACTTAAAAAATCAAGCCCAAGACTGACTGTACTGAACAACAGTAATACAGCCTGATGAGCTATGCCAGCTATGCAAGTGAATTCTAGTTCCAGTTATACCTTGACCTGTCTTACCTTGGATGAGCTCTGAAGGAGCAATAAAACTAGCATATCTCATCTAACAAAAAGAATGTATAGATCAAATAAGATGCTAGATATGAAAATATTTGGAAAAGATAAAAGAGCTAAATAAATGTAACATAATTACTTTTAGAAGTATATTTATTAGCTCAAGAATATATTTCACATCTACAAGACCATATGTGAAAAAAAGTCTACAGGAAACAACAAAACTGTGATTATATTGCTTCTGATTTCCTCAATTTAACAATTATAAAATTTTGAATACAAAAGATTCTCTGATTTTGAAGCCTCTAATTTAATTTGTCCTTAATTTGTCCAATCATATTTTAATAAGCTTCCTTGATTCCTATAAATATGCATAATTTAGGATAGATTGTTTTGTAAATATAATAAAAGTAAAATATTATGTACTTATATATTTAAAATACAATAAATATTTATTGCCAAATTATGCCAGTAGTATTTAATCCCAAATGCTAGAAAGCAGTTACTTAATCATGAGATTTGAATTTAGAGAAGAAGCAATTAGTCATCTTTTAGCATCTGGACATTTAAACTCATAAAATAAAGAATCTCACAATTGAGAGGAACTTAAAAATTCATCTAGCCAAACCTATTATATGAACAAGAATCATTTCTACAACATACCAGAGAAGTGGCATCCAGCTTTTGCCATATTGTTAGGAAGATTTTCCTTATATCAAGCCTAAATATGCCTCTATGAAACTTCTAATTTCTGCTTTTGGTTCTACTCTTTGAAGCCAAGCAAAACAGATGCAATCTCACTTTAGGAAATCGCCAGGCATGCTTCAGTTCACTCCCTACTTCCTGGCAGCCTCTTTCACAAGTTGGCCAACCACCTTCTAGACAAATACATACCCTTCCCTCATGATCACCCCCTCCCTACCCTCATCTTTTCCCCAGTTCCAGAACCAGGAATTATGATAAAATCAAGCCTGCTATTAATAGTTCCTGGATGGATTGTATCTAATTATTTCTCTATGGTCCCAGTTAACCACTGAAATCAAAATGTCTTTCTAGGGCCATCATTCCTCTATATGTCTATATTTCTCCATTAGAATGTTAGTTTCTTGATAGCACAGGCTATCTTTCCTTCTGTATTGTATACCTAGTATTTAGCACAGAACTTTGTACTATTTTGTACTTACTACATCTTTTTTTCATGCACTTGTTTATTCATTCATCCTTCCACTTGATTTATACCAGAATGGTTCCCAGGGAAAAGTCAACTCCAATATTTTTTGGCACTCAATAATAGGGGCATTTAGTTTGAAGATCAAACATAGCTCATAGTATTAAAAAAAAAAAACCTTAGACAAAAGTGACCTTTCCTACAACTCCAGAAGGTATTTCTAAGGTTAAATCCCAATTAATTCATTACAAAATTCTCATAGACCTTTGTAACAGCTTCACATCTTTACATCAGGCCTTAATTGTTATTAAATTCCACAGAAAATACAATGATATTTTCTTATAATGTTAATGGGAGACAATCACAGAATCTTAAGTGAGAAGAGACCTCAGAGACCATGTGCTTCAGCTGATACTACAAGAGGAATCTCTTCTATAAAACACTTGTAAATATTTATCCAGCCTATAGTTGAGAACTTTTAGTGAAAAGGAAATTCATGAATTTCCAACACAACTTATTTTTCTTTTGAATAGCACCAATTTCCTTCTATTTAAGTCCAAATCTGTTTCAGTGCAACTTCCATCTGGTGCTTCTAGATCTGGTCTCTCTGGACAGAAGAAGACAAATTTCATTTTTACAAGATAACCTGACCAATATTTAAAGACAGCTCTCATGTTCCCCCTCTGTTTTCTCTTTTCTTGGCTAAATGCATAAGCTCCTTCAACAAATCATAGTAAGACTTAGAGGCTCTTGGCCATCCTGATTATAACTCTCTAGATATTTTCCATGTTATCAATGTCATTTCTGTTTTTTTAAACCCCTGGCTTCTTTTTTGGAAGCAATACTATGTATTGGTTCCAAGGTAAAGTTTAGGCAATGGGGGTTAAGTGACTTGTCCAGGGTCAAACAGCTGGGAAGTGTCTGAGGTCAGATTTGAACCTAGGACCTCCCATCTCTAGCCTGGGTCTCAATTCACTGAGCCACCCAGCTCAGGGTCATTTCTTAACTGGAATGGGTTTTCCAAAGATGACACACTAACAGATATTTTCTGGTCATTATATAAACTGATAAGATTAATCTCTTACCTATTGTTCTATATACTAATACTCTCAATAAAACATGTGAATGGATCCCCCCCCCCCATTTTTTTGCTTTTCAAGCCTCTCTCATAGGCACCAAGGTTGTTATAGGCTCAAGCTCACAGCCAGGGACTGAGTTTACTTTTTTTTGCCATGTGTAGTAAAGTTTGAGCTCACTTTCCCTAATACTCTTTGAATACATTTATGGGAAAGTATATCATAAACCTTCAGGAGAAATGTCTTGAAACTTGCTCGTCTTACTTAAGACCTTGGTAAATACTCTTTTCTGAAAGCTAACTAGTCTGGCTGACCAATTAATATCAATGGATAATCACTGGAGAAGGATAGTGGTATAAGCTTATAAGCCACTGCATCATAAGAACACCCCTTAAGCTATGGAGTCTCATGTTCCTCGGTCACTTCAGTCACTTCTGACTCTTTATGACCTGATTAGGGGTTTTCTTCACTAAGACACTAGATTGGTTTGCATTGATTTCTCTAGCTCATTTTACACATGAGAAAACTGAGGCAAATTTTGTGAAGTGATTGGCTGAGGGTCACACAAACAGTGCCTGGGACCATATTGGAATGCGTGAAGATGAGTCTTCTTGATTCCAGCACTCTATCCTTTGGGTCCCATGAAGGAAGGGAAATGTAATAGCTTCCCAGCATGCTACTTTCAGTGGGGTTTGAGAAAGCTCCAAAGTCTATGTTATAAACTGCTCAGATGGAATTGATGGGACTTCATGAATGATTGGAATTGGAAATGGGGGGTGCTGGTCTGAAGAGAGGGTCACCCAAACCTGGGGGAATACTAGAAAAGGCATAGAGTACTTTCAAGAGAAATTGAAGAAAAATAAGAAGTGGAAAAGATTTTGCAGGAAAGATGAGTTTATTTTAGAAATATTGTTTTTGAGGTATCAGCAGGATATCTCTCTGAAGATATACAGTACAAAGGAGAAAGTGCAGGGCTGGAGCTAGCGAGCTAGAGAACTTGAGGATGGAGATACTAATTTAAGAGCAATTGATATGCAGATGGTCTTTGAAACTGGCACAGAAGAGACTGCCAAGAAATAAGAGTACACAGAGTGAAGGGGATAGGAATCAAAGATATTGGAGAGTACTTCCATTTAAGTGGTAGACTAGCAGTACTGATGTAGGCAAGGAGACAGAAAAAGGAGCAGTTACAGAGGCAGAGGTGAGGAACATACTGGTGCAATGTAAAAGAAAATCAGAGAAGGGAATAGATAAAGAAGAGTCATTCTCCATGGGCTCTATTTTCTCTCCAAATCATCATCTCTATTCTTTTAACATTTATTCCAGTTTCACATGAAAATGTGGGCTTTTTCCTTGCCAAAGCTAATATCTCTACTTCTGCCTTTGATCCTATCTCCCTGCTGTCTCATTTGGTAAATTGCTTCCTCTGACTAATCTTCAATCTCTCTCATTTTACTGGTTCTTCCCACTACCCAAAAACATGTCCAAATCCTCCCCTTCCCCCCTAAAAATACACAATTTAAAGAAAAACTTTTTTTGAACCCAAATAGCGGTTCAAGATTTCATTTATTATCACTTCTCCCTCAAGCCAAACTCCAGTAAAAAGCTTTTTACACTTGTTCCCTCCACTCTCTCATTCACTTCTCAACAACTCTGTTCTCTAGCTTTTAAGATCATCACTCAGAGGAAGCAGCATTCTTCAAATTTTAATAATCTCTTAGTTACCAAATCTAATACTAATTTCTTACTCTTCATTCTTCTTGTCCTCTTTGGCCAATATTCTATACCCTGTCCTCTTTGATACTTTCTTTTTTCTTGGCTTTCTTGATATTGCTTTCTCTTGCTTTTCATTTTTTTTTCTCTTTTCTAGTCTACTTTTCAGAGTCATCATCCCGATAACTATATAGTGGAGAGGATACACAGCTCTTGGCCTTGACTCAGGAAGATCTGAGTTCATGTTCTGATTCAGAGATATAATAATTATGTGACTTTTGAGATATCAATTAACCTCTTTGCCTCAGTTTCCTCATTTGTAAATAGATAAATAATAGCAACTCCCTTGCAGAACTATTATGAGATGAAATGTGATATAGTGTGCACTTGGCACCAGTGTTTCATGCAGAGTAGGTGCTAAATAAATGATTGTTTCTTTTTTCCTTTTTCTGCTTGGCAACTGTTTTCACGATGGAAATCCATGAAAAAAAAAAGGCCAGAATAAGAAGCACCCCAAAAAAGATAAAATTCTCTGAACTCTGAAGCTTATTTATGAAAGGATTTTCCTCCTAACTCTGGTATCTAGGCTGTAGGATGGATGATGTGCTGGCTTTGGAGTCCTTTGGAGTCAGGAAGAGCAGAGCTCAAATCCTGCTCAAACACTTACTGGCAATAAAATCCAAGGAAAGCCACTTGACCTCTGTCAGCCTCATTTTCCTCAAAGAAGCATTGTAAGGACCAAAGGAAATAACTTATGTAAAGCTTTTTGCAAAACCTTAAAAGCTCTCTATAAATGTTAGCTATGGTTCAGCTAAATAACAGTGAACATACAAGCCAGAGGCAAGAGCCCAAGGCCATGCTTGTAATGCACTTTAGAGGCCAAGGAGTTCATGTTCACCTCCAGCACAAATGATCAACTGTTGGGGAAGTGAATCAGAAAAAATGTGTGTGTGTGTGTGTGTGTGTGTGTGTGTGTGTGTGTGTAATAGAAGACCAAGGGGAAAAAAAGGAAAAAATATATTCCAGTTGAGGATTACAACTACAGGAATAAAAGGCATTAAAATTGCAATTAGAAAGCTAAAAACCCTGAAGCATTAAGAGAATAAACACTTGGCTACCATGGAGATGAAACCAGGGGGAAGAAGGGAATTTGCAAATGCAGTATATTTTGAGCTCTGGACCATGGAAGAATACACATTAAAACACTGAATCTGGAACCTCTGGTAAATGGATATTCTGCCAACAGAGAAAGATGCCCCACTCCGACAGTAATCCTTTTGCTCTGAAGGTAAATGGCAGATGAGGTTTTCAGTGGAATTGTGAGTCACCTTAGAGTTCACTGAGTCCAGGTAAGACCCTCATTTAAAAGATGAGGAAACTGAGAACCAATAAGGTCGAGAGGTTATGATTAAATTCTCCTCATTCTTTTTATTACTTCTCAGTCCTGGTTTCTTTCCCATATTCCATATTGACTTTTTTAAACAGCAAACAATGAACTTTTACCTAGACTAATTCAGTAGACTACTAATTATAGCTAGGTGGTATAGCAGATAGTGCTGGTGGTCCTGGAGTCAGGAAGACCCGAGTTAAAATCTAGACTTTGACACTCAATTTTGGGTGACACTTGCAAGCCACTTAACCACTCTGTGATCCCTAAACTGTAAAATTGAGATAATAATATTAGCTCCCACCCAGAATGTTGTGAGGATCAAATGGAACAATAGTTGTAAAGCACTTAGCACAGTGCCTGGCACGTGGTAGGTGTTTAATAAATCCTCTTTTCCTTCCCTTTTCTTTCTTCTCGTTGCCTCTAGGATAAAATAGGAAATCCTCAGCCTGGCATTTTAATCCCTACACAATCTGTCTGGCTCTTAAGTCCTTTTCCAGTCTTATTTCATATTAGTCTCTTTCATTTATATTATCCCGTGTTCTGGTCCTACTGGCTGACAGCTGTCCCCTGTTCCTGACTTTGCAAGAGCAAAGGGGGTTATTCCAATTTTCCCTTAGCTCAGGGTCCCCTCAAAAAGAGACTTTTCCTTGTCCTTCCCTGTACCCTTCCCCGATTTATTAGCATTCTCTTCTTCTTGAAATTATCTTAAGTTATTTAGTGTATAATTTGTATTTACTTATTTACATTATTGTTATATTCCTTTCCATTTTCCTTGACTGTGAAAATTATTTCATTATTGTTTTATTCCCAGCAACCAGCACCATGTGTTATACTTATTAGGTGCTTTATTAATTTTTATAAAATCAATATAATATAAATAATATTATTTCAAATGCCCAACATGAAAACTTCAAGCAATGATCAAGATATTTCCATATATCTGGAGGTATTTTAGCCAGGGCATATAGATTTAGGGTTCAGAGGATCATAAAATTAGAGCTGGGTGAAATAGTACAACTTCTTCAATTTAATAATAAATAATAACTAGGATTTATACAGTATTTTTATGTCTGCAAGGTATTTTTCATATGTTATTTCATCTCAACCTTACAACTATTGGGGGAGGTAGGTTCTATTGTTAACCCCATTATACAGAAGAGAAAACTAAGGCAGACAGATGTTAATGGACTTGCCCAGGTTGACACAGCTAGTAAATCCCCAAGTCAGGATTTGAACTAAAGTTTTCTTGATTCTGAAGTCTATCATGCTAACCACTGCACAGCCAGCTAACATCTAAGAAAAAACTGTAGTGTAGGAAGATAAACTCCCCCAAGACTCATAGGCAAAATATAATAAAGCTGGATTTGAATCCAAATCTTCTAAAATAAATTCACTAGTCTTCCTCTTGTAATCTCCAGATTTGAAATTGTTATTAAGGCATTTGGCATTCTGCAGATTGATTTTTGCTTGCTAAAGTTGGTGCCTCCTTTTCTCAAATAACCTCAAAGAAACAGAGTCATAGAGAATAAAAAAATATTCTTACAAGGGAAGATAAACTCTCATAAGAGTTTATTTTTTCCTGACCACAGTCAAATAGCAATCAAGGTGATTTGGATTTATGGTGCTAAGGCCTTCCAGGCCTGGATAATAGAACAGAACAAGTACTTTTCTCATAGACAGAAGATCGGGATTTGAGTGACAGTCCACTTTTTGCTCAATGATCTTAAGGAACTCACTTTTTCCTCTAGAGCCTTGTATCTTCAAATTTAAGACAATGTGAAAAATATTTACTCTACCAATGTATGGAGTTATAACAACAAATGAAAGTCAAATAAGGCAATGTAAATCTGAAATCAAGTCTGAAATTTAATGGGATAAATAGAAATACCTATTTTTAGATTTAAATTAATAATAAAATGAAATACAGCATTCCAGGCTATAGTAATAGTAGGCCTAATCAGAAGATGGCTAAAAACAAAAGATCCAGGGATGGTGTTGGACAACAATAGGTACCTTAGTCAATAGCGTAAAAGAATCCCCTGTAAATGGAATGGGAATTTAGATTGTATTTAGATAGGCACTGTGAATATGTCACTCTGTTTTGTCCCTATTAGGGCAAGCCTGCAATATTGCATTCAATTGTAATAGTGAAATTTTAGAAGGGGGATGATAAAATTAAATCAGTAAGTCAATAAGTGTTTATTAAGAGCCTTCTACATTCTGGGAAATATTCTAAACACTGGGGATAGAAAGAGAGGCAAAAGCACCTTTGGGAGATCTCCTAAGCTCACATTTTAATGGAAGAGATAATATGCAAACAACTCTATAATTATATAGTTTATATTGGAGGCAATCTTAAAGGAAAAGCACTAGTAATGGGTGAATGGATGGGGGGGCAGCAAAAG
Organism: Monodelphis domestica; assembly: GCF_027887165.1. Taxonomy (NCBI): domain Eukaryota; kingdom Metazoa; phylum Chordata; class Mammalia; order Didelphimorphia; family Didelphidae; genus Monodelphis; species Monodelphis domestica. Next base: position 626,643,351 of record NC_077227.1, read on the forward strand.
GCCTTTTTGACTTTTTAAACAGGGGTTTAAGTGGGGATTTAAGCCTAGTTTGGAAGGGAATCAGGGAATCCAGGAGACCTCCAGAGATGGAGAAGAACATTCCATGCATGGGCAGTGGGAAGAAAATAGTAACGAGATATAGAGTTGAGAGAGATTCTTGTGTGCTAGGAACAGCAAGAAGGTCAGATACTGGATCAAAGAATAGATGGAGAAGCATAAAGGAGAAGAAATCCAGAAACAAAAGAAAAGTCCAGATTATGGAGGATGTTGGGAACCAAACAGAGAATTTTATGTTTGGTCCTGGAGGTAACAGGGAGTCCATTCAGTGTAAGGAAACCAGGATTGTGTAGGAACTATATAACTCATTGCATCTAAAAATCATTTGAAGGGGCAAGGGATGCTTAGACAGAAAAAAAAAGAAAAGATAGGGTAGAAAGGACAGTTATCTTCAAGTGTTTATTTAGCCAGCTATCATGCAGATGAGGGATTAGATTTTTGTTGCTAGGTTTCAGAAGAGAGAATGAAAAGAAGTGTGTGGACATTGCATAGAAACATACATAGTTGCAAAGGGAAAACCTCTCAACATTATCTATGTTTAGATTTCATGGGAACTGAAACATGAAATTTGGATGGGAATAAATTATATCTTAATATTTGTTAAGTTCTAAATGAAATTTAACATTTCTTTAAATTTATTTTTTAATGCAAACTATTATCCTAAGAGAGGGAAAATATTTCAACATACTGCTAATGAGGTTCATGATATCAAAACAATTAATAATGCTTAGAGTAGAGTAATATGAAAAACTGATTTGTGACTCTTAAGAGATAGTGTAGATCATCTTATTGAAGGCTTTTAAGCAAAAGATGGGTGACCTTTTGTTGAATATAATGTAGATGAGAGCTTTTTTCAGGAATGAATGGAATTAGATGGACTTGATCTCTTCCAACTCTGAGGTTATGTGATATACATAAAGTTGTAAATAAACCTAAAGTAGTAGTAATGATGAGAATGATGGTGAAATGCCAATAAAAAAAAACTGATTCTTTGGTATGACTTGTATGGTTGAGTCTTACGAAGTTATTTCAGTGTCATCAGATTTTTATATAATTTAATATTTTATGTAATGCAATTATAGAATGTTCCCAGAAAACAACATTTATATTTCCTTTAATATGCATCTAGTGACTTTAGATATAATATAGTTTAATAGTTATTACATATACAAACTCGCATTGTGCTTAATTTGATAGTGATAGTACTTTGATATTATTCTCTTTCTTTTTCTTGAGAACTCAAGGAATTAATTTTAAGATAAAGCCCTTGGCTCAGTAGAAAATAATTGTAAAACCTTTGTTGGCAGAAAGTTTACTGATCATGTAAAAGTAAGTATTAAAATAGTTTTGAGTGCATTGAGCTTTCTAAATTCATCATTTTTACAAAACTTTGGCATTGGAATCATAAATAGTAATTTTAAACAAGAGCCCACTTCTCTCTGAGTGATGGCAAAAGCAAAGATATCAACACTGTTGTTGAATAATCAATTGTCTCTGATGTTATCAGACAATTTTAAAGAAGTCAGACACAACATATTCAAAGATTAAAAAACCCAAAGTAAAAGCAACTAATTCATATTTCTAAAACTCACAGTGTTCACACTGAAGGTCATGGGCAACATAGAGTTAGAAGTGGAGGATGCTTGAGAAGTTAAGTCCAACCCTCTCATTTCATACATAAGAGAGTTGAGGCATAGAAGGTTAACCCGGGAAAAGTTATATATTAGGTAGTAAGAAGAACATGGAAAAGCTGAATTTGGTTTATTGATTTTAGTGTGAGCACTTTTCTAATGCACAAATTTCAACTATGTTAAAATATTACAGTTATAAAAAGATGGATCAAAATACTTAAACCTACATAGTAAATAAATACCATGAATACAATAAATACATGGTTGATGATTCTGACTGAGAAATAATATATACTAAGGATCTGCACTCTCTATCAGATAGCCTTTCAAAGTCATACTTAATCAAAACTAAGTAAAATTAAGGAGGATTTTGTATTTTAGGAATAGAAAATAGAAGCATATACTCGATAGCCTCATTTTTAAAAATTCAAAACCCTGCTTAATTGGAATTAAATGATTCTCTTTATTAAGTCACAATCGTGTTTTGCTGCACATTTTGAGATATCACAATGTCAATGATTAAGGAATATAAAGTTGAACAACGTCGTCTGGATGAGGATGATGGTGGTGATGAGAGCTCACTTTCAAAGCAAGTGTTATAATTCAGTTGGACAGAAGAAATCAATTATCTGGAAACTACTAATAATTTTTATCAGTAGCAGAGATTTTAAAAAGAGGATAAAAAGGAGATAATTTCCATTTTTGTTCCTAACTGCTTTTGGCAAATGGTATGAAAGTTTTATAAGAAGTTTGGCTCAGAATTGAAGTCTATTAAAATATACCCTCAATAAAATGAAGCAAAAGGAGGCTTCCTAAATATTTTTTGATGAGAGTGCCTTCCCTATGGAATTTATCTTCCATTTGCTCTGGGTATGTTTATATATGTGTATATTTAGAAATAGACATGCATATACTTATGTGAATGTGAGTATGCACATATATACATTTACATATATATTATGTGCTCTCTCTGCTTATTTATTTACATTCTCTATATACACACAGGTTATACATACATAATATTCATTTATTTATAGCCTATATCATTATTTGCACATGTTCTCCACCATTTGAATAAGCAATTCATAAGTCTAGAGTGGGAATGTGTTTTTTGCCTTTTGTTGTATTCTCAGTGCTTAGCACAGTGCCTCGCACATAAAAATGCTTAATAAATGTCTGTATCCTGACTGATGATTCAGATTACAGAGGCGCCAATACTAAAACTTCTATACATTTTTAATTCCAAGGCTCCAGGTTTGGAATCTCTGAATTTCCACAAAAAATGTGTTCATTGTATTTTGATATTATTTGCCTGTAGCCTATGCTATCTATAATGTATATATTTGTATGTAAATCTTTGAATATAGGTAAAGATAAAGAAATGGATATGTATAAATATTCTATAGTCACACCTTGTCAAAATTTGTTCAGCAATAGGACCTTCAAACTTTGTGCCTTATGATGAATTTAATATCAAATAGCTATATCTGACTGATCTTCTCTAAGTTCCACCAACTATTAAGGATAAGACATCATTAAATTAAGAAGTATTTGCAAATATTAACAAAATTAAAGAGAGAGGCACAGAGTAGTTGGTAATCTGCGTAAGATGCAAGAGGGGGCCAACCAGGCAGGTTAGATCTCTGACCCCTCAGAATTTTAAGTTTCCAGGCAAAAGGCTGTGTGTGCTTCTTTCTTCCTCATCCATTTTTTACTAAGGCTTGGCTTGGCATTTCAAGAGTCCGTCTAACACTGAGCATTGTGGGAATACTGCTTTCCGACTGCATAGGTCAGGTTCCTATTTATATAGTGCACATAAATACCTTTTTAGGCTCCATCAGCACTAGCCTCCAGTTGTCTTATTAAAGGCCAGCAGAGAAGTAAGATGAGAAAATAGAAATGGTGACCAAGGCTGCAGAAGATTGCAGCCTGAAGCAGGAAGATTGTTGGCAGTGCAAGCCATGATCTATTCTTGCACCCACTCTTCATTCTTCCAGTATTTGGAAGAAAACCAACCCAGAGAATCTTGCTTCCTCAGCCTCTAAAGATACTTTTTATGACAAGGTAGAAGAATTCCTTGGAGGGAGACTTAAGAATTCGGGTTTTTGGGGAGAGATCCCCATTCCTCTCCCTTTTATTTGCTTCCTCTGAAAGCTAGGTATGGATTATCTGCCCAAATACTGAGCATGGAGACATCAGTACATATAAAATATGGGCTTGGTTTCCACAAAACTAAATGGAAATTTTTATATGGCAAAAATGCTCATGAACCTCTCAGGGCAGAAACAAAGCAGGACTTATGCGGGTAATTTTGTCTTTTTGTGAATCTGACTTTTTAGAGAGATGACAAATGTGTTCTACTGTGTGCATGTAAATGTGCTCTACTGTTTGAAAAAGGAAGAATGTTTAATTAAAATTCCTTATATGAGTTATTGATCAGTCATTCAGTTATGTCTGACTCTTTGTGAACTCATGAACATATGTGCATCAGATGTCTAATCTCAATATTTTACTGTTAATTATTTTATTGTTAACAGAAGCTAAATGTAAATTCTTTAGATGATGAAAACATCTTGCATAATATGCTATCTAAAATAATATCATTAATAAATCCCAAATAATCTTGTATCTGATAAACTATTAAAAATATTTCCTAATTTGTTATCCCCCCCAAATGTCTTAGTAATGTGATGTAACAATTACTTACGAATCCACATGGTTTTCAAAAGAAAGGAGGATCGGGTATGGTGATGTCTTAAATGCACATTCAGCAATAGCTTCTATCACCTCCTAAAAAGTGAAAACATGTATTTTCAACATTCTTACATTTTTTACATGTTGTACAGAATAACACCAATCCTCTTCTACACAGGACTGAAGAAAAAAACAAATCATAGAGCGACTACGTAAGAGGGCAAACTCTTTCTTCGTCTAACATATAGGTCCCTGAACAATTTTGTGAAGAAAATCTACTTTTCTTTTGAGTCCAGTAGAGAAGGAGACTCTGATGGGAAAGGCTCTGAGAAGTTCTAGGAAGGGATGCTGCAGCAGTCGGAGGCTGCAACAAGGCCCTCCTTTCTAGTGGATTACCTGTATTACCAGGATACTGTAAGCTGGAGAGGGCTGTGATAGAATTAAGATAACAAATCTTCCAGGTAAAGCTGTGAGGTTTCCTAGAAGGTTCCAATCGACTAGTTAGGGAGCCCTGCTCTAAAGAATTTACAGAAGGTAGGAGTCACTTAACCCCAATTGCTTAACCCTAACAGTTCTGCTTTGGAACTGAAACTTCAAATTAATTCTAAGCCAAAAAGAGAGGACTTCAAGGGAACAAAAAAAGAATTATCAGAAAAAAGAACTGTGATTATTAGTGTAGAGTAGGTGATGGGTTTACCTATACTGAGAGGTACACATGGCTCAAAAGACAAAATGTGGAAGAACCACTTTGTCCTACACTTTCTTGTTCCTTTTAAAAAGTGATTTTTTCAATCCCTCCCTCTCCAACCCAGCACCACCCAGGAATAAAGTCAATCTTTGCTAGTAAAGGAATGGTCCAGTCCTTCCTGGCTGGGAGAAAAATAGCTGATTCCCCAGCCTCAAATGTGACTAAACCTCTTTAATCTGTGATTTTACAAGCTATTTGCAGGAACCTGTGTAATTTCACAGATTGTATCTATATCTAACAGCTAGTTCAACTCTTAGACTGTCAGTCAAAAAATTAGGCATTAGCCTAAAAACATACCAGTTTGTATTATTTCAGTTATTTGGATGGCCCTTTGATTGATTTGTCCATTATATAGTTGAAATACCTACAGGGGGTATTTCTACTCGTATCTGTGTTCTCTAGATCTCACAGCCAGTTTGACTGGGCAGCTCTTTATGTAATAGAATATGAAGATAAGAGAGCTGCTGAAAAATGTTAGAATTACCACTCATCACTCTATTCTCCTGCTTTCATTTTGATAATTTTGAAATGCTCTTCAGAATCAAACACTCTAACATAGGTAGAAGTATTTTAGGATTCAAAAATTATATGAATATAAAGTGTTTATTATTAATAGTAATGATAAACATTATTACTATTTGCATGAGTGACTTTTTAATAATAAGTTAACATTTATTTACATGACATTTAAATATTATAAAATGTTTTACATGTATTATTTCATTTGATTCTTACAATAATTCTGTGAGAAAGGTGCTATCATTATCTTAATTTTACATAAGAGGAAACAGAGGCTGAGAGAGTTCAAGTGATTTGCTTGGGGTCAGATAATAAGTGAATAAGTCAAGATTTGAAATTATGTTTTCTTGATTTCAAAACCAATATCATTGACTGTGTCACCTAGCATCCATTAAAATGCAAATACACATACATTTTTAAGCTTATTAGTCAGAACATTAATTATAAAACACCTTAGTTCATGACCAAAATTAATAAGATGTTGTAGTCAAAAAGGGAAAAAGATGCTAGTAGAAAGGAAAGGATGAAGGTTAGAAGACAACTTCATTTATTTCACAATTCTGTCTGTGACTGGCCTTTGTCATAGATAAAGATCAAGCTTCAGATAACTTCAATTTCAGTTGGAATAACCTCAAAGCTTAGGATTTTTTACTGGCAGGTTTTTTCCTCCCATCTTTTTTTTTGTTTGCTTTGTAATCTCACCATCAAAATTATGTTCACAGCCAAAAATGACATCTCACTCCAGAAGTGTTTTACAAGTGCTTGACAAATAAATCCTTAAATATGGAACTATAACTTTCTCTGCCTAAAGCTATGACTTTCACGATATTCTCCTTAATTAGAACAATCATGCACTATTTAAAAAGTAGCCGTATTTTCTAAATTTCTTTTATATATTCTAATATTACTGGCACAAGCACATTAATGGCCTGCATATTGTGAGAAAATTCTGGCTCAAATTATTGTATTTGAGATTTCTGTAGCTGGAATGAATAATCTTCAAAACACATAGTGCATTTTCTAAAATCTCAGTGGATGAAAAATTGCCCTTTAAATTCGTCATCCTTGACTGACTATAACAGAATATATTTGAATATCCATTTAACATGGTTGTGTTCATGTTACTATGAAATAATGTTTTGAATTATTAGTATTTCTCTCGAGGAAAGATGCCTTATTCTCAGATATACTCAATTTAACAACCCGATGAAATGTAATACATTGCCAGGATGCTTAAAAATAATTTTATTTAGTTTTCCATCTTGTACAATTTCTATCTATAGGATATATTACTGAAGAAAGAACAAGGACCAGAACAAGTAAGGACAGAAAGTTCTATAAAGAGAGAAACCAAAGGAGATTTAAAGAGAAAGAAAAGAAAATAGGTAAAAATGGACACTGAGGAGCAGAAATAGTACAGAATAATAAAAAGAAAACTTTTGGTCAGCAGTCTGTCATACTAGCTTTGTTTTTTCTGTAGCTATGGAACTTAGTTTCTTCCCTAAGTGGGATAGGTCTTTATGTACAGTGCCAACGATTCATGGAATCGTTCATATCCTGCTACTTGTCAGTCATCAATACACTGTGGTACATCTTGGATATCTAGGACACAGGGAATGTGGGAGACAAAAGGCATTTCCTTTATAGGTCTAGCAGAGTTTCTAGGAGAAATTCTTTTTTTTCTGCCTCTCTTCACCTGTTCTCCTTTAGCCACATTGCAAATGGATTTTTTTTATGGAAGTTAGAAGTTACTATTATCTAATGCATCTTCGTTCCTGGACCTGGTTCTCCCCATAATACACACCAGCTCCACACCTTCTTAAGACTCTGGCTAAAGACATGAATAAACTCTCATGCATGGCTCAGGATGTGGAGAAACCTTGAACAAATTGTTTGGATACAGATTTCTTCAACTAATGATAGGCTGTAATTTCATCTCCTGCCTTTCACCCTGGGGTTTGGTTGAAGAGAAAAGAAATCAAATTTCTCCTTAGGAGATGGTAGCTTGTTCTGTAAACTGATCACCAAGTATGGATTGGAGATGTGTCTGAGAAGTGGTGCTTCTGGAGACCAACTGTAGGTATTCAATCAGGCTGTAACTTAGCCAGGATTGAGAAGCCACTTGTATAGTCAAGTGGATGAGAAGATTGATGAAATGGGCAATGGCAAAGACCAAATGCTGCCTGGAAAATAAATACTAAAAATAATTAGTGCCTTCTAAAGAGCTCAAAGAATTCTGAGATTTTGAATGAAATATTTTTCATTTAAATAACCACATCATGACCAAAATTTAGGTTACAGGAAGTACAGTCTAGGAAGGATGTTCCCAAGGTCACATGTTGAGTCCCTTGATTTTCCAGATGAGTAGATGCCCATTAGACTATCATTAGCTCTTCACCATCTTCATCTATTCAAATTACTCAACAGAATTGTGGGCAACAGTAGTATAAAAGCTACTTAAATGCATTTTTTCAGTGGCATTTCGTGAAAACTTTCATTCATTCCAATAGTGCTTTGCATGAATTCATTGAATGAATAGGTTATAAAAGCAAATAGAGAGAGATAGGGGAATGAAGCTAATACCTATTGATTTTCTTTAAAAGACTATATAATGGATAAAGTAGGGTTCCTATGGGAGACAGGCACATTTGAAATCTTTGATCAGAAGATTATTATATTGTAATGTAGTCTTTTCAAACTCTCACAGGAGTATGGGGGTGCATTATAGACAAAAACAGTTGAAATAACTCATGAATCTATTAAATACAACCAATGATCAACAAAGGAATTTTTACCAACTCCCATATGCTTCATTTTCTAGCTTCCTCACTCATGCCTGTTATATTCTAAGATGCTCAAGGTCTGCTTTTTCTAGATTGGTTTATCTGTAAGAGGCACCGATTCTCTTTTTCTTTTGAGTATAAAACAGTATATGCTCATGTTCAATCATTGCCAGGTCCAGCTCTGTGACCCTGTGGTCACATAGCATGCCAACACTGTTCATGGAGTTTTCTTGGCAAAGATACTGGAATGATTTGCCATTTCTTTCTCTAGCAGATTAAGGTACAGGTTAAGTGACTTGCCAATGGTCACACAGCTAGTAACTATCTGAGGCCAGATTTAAATTGTGCTCCTTTGACTCCCAGACTCTATCACTGAGCCATCCAGCTACCTCATGAGCCCTTGGCCAGCTTCTAATTTGATCTCAAAGGCATTGTGACACATCCTGGAGCAATATAAAAGAAATCACCCAGGGACTTTGTGTTTGATTAAAACATTTTTTCACTTTTCACTTGCCCTTCATATTTAAATAAAAAGAAGACTGTTGCTGAGGGAAGACAGATCCCAATTGACAAAGATGTTGACAATCCTACACCTAAAGAGATCCAAGATGTGTGCCTGGCATTTGGACTTAATGCACACCTTGAGAAAAATAAGAAAGGTACTTCAGAGAGTGGAATCATGATCTCCAATACAGGGGATCAGATAAAACAAGAAAAAGGCATCCTGTGCTTCATACAGTTACTATCCCATATGTCAGTAATATTGTATGAATCTGAGTTTGCAATGAACTTGAAAAACAAGGACACAAAAAAGCAGGAGGTGCTGACCAGTCTTTAATAAGGAGAGAGAGATACAAAAGGAAAAGCAAAAAAGTGATATAGGAATTCACATGATTGCTGAACATATGTCAGTCCTTCAAAAAGGTTGATTTGCTCCTGATGATGAAAAAGGAAACTGAAGAAGTTATATGATTGATTACTTTTTCACTTAACTGGTGTGTGTGTGTGTATGTGTGTGTGTGTGTGTGTGTGTGTGTGTGTGTGTGTATGTGAGTGTGAGAGAGAGACTATGCCTCTCAACTTCAACAGAACAGCCAGCCAACTTGAGTTCATGAAATAAAATAATTGACAATGGAAAGTTGTATCTCACCTTTTATAGAATGAAACTGGAAGAAGTCTTCTGCAGAACAGCACTGAATTATTGGAGGGATATGTATACAGTCTTATAAATTTAAAAGTCATGATGTCTAATTATTTAAATATGGATTACCTGCATTACAGTTCCTTGGGTCACTACAAACTTTATCTAAGTTCACTTTTCTCCCTAGCCAAGCTTTTCTCCTTTCCTAGTATTATTCTGAAGGTCACTTTTCTATCTGTTGCCCAAGAAAGAGTAAATTTAAACATAAAGTTAAATTATACAAATACATATACATATATACGTATATGCATGCATATATATATATACTCACACATATACATATGTACTTAGAATTCCTTTGGATGAAACTCCCTCTACTCCTGTAGTAAATTTACATTCTTAAAGAGAGTTGCCCAGAGTATTGGGAGGTCAAGCTGCTTACCTAAGGTCCTATAGGCAGCATAGATTGGAAGCAAGATTTGGATTCCAATTATTCTGGTTCAAAGGCCAGTTTCTATCCACTATGCTATGCTGTCTGTCTGTCTGTCTCTTAAAGACGACCACACCTAGGGACATACTTACACCTACTCTGTTATACACATACATATTCATATAAATACCAGGGCATGCACAGAGCTGTCCTACCTGCTTCCACCTACGCCTGTGTGTTAGTTTAGTGCTTGAATATTTTGGGAATGACAAACTTCATGGCTGTGTCTGCCAGTGCTGAAGATCTTGGATCCTTTGGGGTTGATGAAGCAATTGCCTCTTTATGGCCAATAAGCAGGAAAAGTGATTGACTCAGTAGACATTTAAACCCCCATATTTTTCTTCTCTAAATGGCATGAAATAATACTTGACTTTTCTGTGAGGGGTAAGGAAGGGATAGTCCTTACATCCTGGCAGGATAGTTACTATTGTTATACAGCAGGAAGAATGGAGGGTTCTGTGAGGCGAGCCTGGCTGAATCTTTAGCTGCCTTTTCTACTTTGTGTTTCTTTGTCTGATTTTAAGTGACCGAACATGGATCTTAAGATGGACATGTACAGGCAGAAAGGTGAGCTTGTGAGTTGGAGATGCTTGCCAGAAAAAATCTATCTCAAGAAAGATGATATAAAGCCCAGATTAGATAAAAAGTATTCATTCAGCAGACTTGGAAACTGATGAATAGTTTGTTGGTTTAAGGGATCAATTTCAAATAGTGTAATAGTAGTTATTACTTCTTGTTCAGCTTATTTAAATGTTTTCTGCCAATGGAATTTTATGAGAGCCATTTGTGCTAATTATTTATTTTATATGCAAAAAATAAATGCCTGTCTCCTACTTCAGTATATAATACATACCTTTGGGTCATCCTAGACAAAATACAAAGCTTAAAATTTCTGTAATTTTTGTCCAAGGTTCTGGGGTGGAAGAATAAAAGTAATTTGTCCTTTTCCTGGGTAGTTAGGTTCCTCTGGGACTACAATTGGTTCACAATAGCTCTAGGCCTAGGGCTGAGGTCCTACATAGCAAAGACGGAGAGAGTATAGTGCCTCAGTCCTTGAGATCCAGCATCAGTCACTTTGTATCACTTGTTTCATGGTACTCATCTCAGCCCCTCTGGATTCAGGAATTTGAGTCTGACTCCTTTTTGAACAATCCTTTTGGAATGGCACTCACATATCTCTCAGGCCTGACTGACCTAGGTTTACATGCTACTTTATCTGCCCTTTTTCACAAAGAAAAACAAAGAGGTCTCCTTAAGAATAACACTAACTTCTCCAAAATAATCTAGGAAAAGTGTCTTCTGTGAAGGATGATTTCAGAGACCATGTCAAGAACCTTCTGACCAATGGCATCATCACAGAGTCCAATAGTCCACTTAGAGTGGTGGTACAACACATATGGATAGGTTAATTAGACTTTGAACAAAAGAACTAAAGTGAATCAGCCATACCAAGAATTCAAGATGTCCTGGTTTATCTGAGAGACAGCCATTGATTCTCAGTTTTGGATTTATGCGTTGGCTGCTACCATATTTCTATGAGAAAGGAAAATAAGGAAAAGGTTGGATCTTTTTAGCTGGTCTTTTGCCAGTGTTGGCACTTGCCCAAGGGTATCTTTGTAGGTTACTGGCCACATTTCAAAGACTGATGTAGAAAGTGTCTGGTGGCATGAACTACTTGTAAGTGTTGGTGAACTTCAAAGACATTAATGTCTTTGGAAAGACCCTGGAAGGATATGAGGAATGCCTGATTAAAAAAATGGATCAACTAAGCAGGGGTTCTTGAAACCCCTTCTCAAAATAATTTTAAATGCATAAAATTACTGTTTCCTACAGAAAATTCATTTGAATATAAAACTCTAGGCAAACCCTCCATCATTTAAGCCACTTGATAGAAAGTACCATTAAGGGTTAAGCCACTGCCCTGCTCCACATTCCTCAGTCCTTGTAAAGTAATTAAAAAAAATTCTCTTTACTAATCTTATAGATAATATAACATTCTTCCATTGGTATTATTCTGATTCTTTTTCTCATAGGATATATAAGATCAAGGCCTGAGGGACTTTAGAATTACAGCCAGAATTTGGAAATGTCAATTGTGCACTTCATACTGCAAATACAGAGGTTACAACTGAGATTATTCGTGATAATAACTGTTTTATTCTTCCTCTTGTGTGTAATTGCTTACTATACTATTATAGAAAAAGAAACAAAAGGTTAATAACAAAATAAAAGGTTTATTTCTTTTCCCATCTAATTTCATGGACCACTTGAAATCTATCTTTTTACACTTCAGGGTTCTGTGGACCCCAGATTAAGAACCCTGTTGATTAAAGTAAAGAGTTGTAAACTTTCAATTGGCAAATGCCATTTTTTGCAGAGCCTCTGTTAAATATGTAGGTGAATATCAAAAGAAGCATGAGCACTGTTCTAGAGAAAATACAATATTCCTAATTTGGCCATGTCTAAAAGAACTTGGAGATATAAGAGCTTTTCCAGGATTTTGTAATTATTATTGCAATATTTTTTCAAGAAATATGATTCCTGAATGACCAATCAGGCAAAGAAGCATGGAAACAGAATGACAAGATATGTGGTTTTCATAAAATCCTCAGAGCACTTTAGATATGGATAGATGCATAGATGAGAACAGACTTTGAAAAATTTGATCAACTGCTTTATATATATATATATATATATATATATATATATATATATATATATATATATATATATATATACAGGTTGGCTTATTTAGATTGAATGAAGCCTTTTGGTCTTGCATAGAGATATCAACTTGGATGTGTTAGAGCTGCCTTGTGCCGAAAGAGTGATGGTCACTAGACCAGCTACATTTTTCAGCAGAGAATTTAGTGACAACAAGCATCATTGATCCTATTTATAAGCTGGAGTTCTTGGTTTTGAAGTGGTCTGTTGCTGGGAATTTCAAAGAAGTTGTATGTGGGGAAAATTTGTGATACTAGGCTGACAACAATCCACTGACATATTCTAACCAGTGTCAAGTTAAATTCTGCTTCCAAGGTATGTCTAGCATCACTAGTCAATGACAAATTCATCCAATACTAGTAAACAGGAAAAATAAAAATGTAGATGCCCCATCCTGAAAGCCCCAAATTATCAAAATTTGAGGTCTAAATCATCAAAAATAAAAATGAATATGAATAAAAATTTTAAAAATATACTATAGCATAAAAGGGGGGGTAATCACAGCTTAATATATTCAATTATACTCATTTAATTTCCCATGGTTATTTCCTCCAACATAAGCACAGCTTTGAAATTGTGGGTCATTGCTCATCATCAGCTTGCAAGAATTCCCACGGCTAGATTTCTAGTATCTAGATTCTGGGGAGGTGCCATTGTCTTTCTCCTATCACTTTTGAGAAATTATAGTTCTTACACAATTGTAATTTAGCTATATCCCCTGAAGCAGAGACACATTGTGTCTAGAGTTCTTCCTCTATGTCCTGAAAAGTCCAGGGGCTTTTGTCTGCCTCAATCTTGGTGATCCATTCCTTCTGCTTTCTCTTGAGACTTTCTGGGAAGGCAATTTCTTGCCCACCAGCTGTCTTCTCTTATTTGGGTTACCCTCTCTAATTTATCTATATTGTCTATACCCCAAGTAGACTGACCTCCCTGGGCTGTCCTTGGTGTACCATTGTACTGATGTTGAGACAGTGGCAGAAATTGGGCCAGAAATTGAGTACCATAACAAACTGTTACTAAACCTACAGATGGTGTCAGGAAGCAGATGGAGTACCCAATTCATATTGTTCTAAGACCATGAAAGCTTTGAAGGATGACTTTGGATATCTGGGTCAAGAAAAGACCTTAGGGCTCATGAGAAACAGACTCAGATGATCCAAGTTTATAGAAGTCTATGTAATCAAAAAGTATCAGATATTCTCACTATGTGCAAAGACAATGTTATCAATTTATACTACATATATGATGAATATAATTATTGACATACACTTGGAGTGGAATACTATATTGATTTCCTATCTAAAAACATAGGGGGAACATTAGCCATCTGTCAGTGATATCTGATCTTTTAATAAGGCATATCCAATCAAGAATGTGAAAATTCTCATTTTTGGTAAAATTTTGAAGGAGAAATATTCCTCAATGGATTAAGTTTTTACAAGGACCTATTCAGACTATGACAGAGATCTGAAATCACAAAACTCAAGGAAATATAGCTTGAGCCGGCATCAAAAAGTCTGAAATTATACCCAATTAACCTCAAGGGAATCAAGAACAAAATATTTCAATTGGATATGCTAAGGACTGTAGGACAAGAATAAATTGCAGTGGAACCAATATGCAGTTTTTCTAGTTTATGTACAAAACTCTACCATGAATAGTGCCAGTATCTGTATTGTCATGTTAAATATTTTATTGCAGTTTATTTATACAAACTAGATTTATACAACAAAAGAATGTTATAATCACAGTCTATAATATACATAAAATAAGTTCAAATAAGACAACATATTCAGGAATTTGTGAATCTTAAAATACTACATAAATGCTAATAAGTAATTTATAGACCTAATTTTAGTAAATCATTTAAAAAATTGCTCTGGATATTCCTGTGGATAAGATATAGAATTGTGTACTAGAATATAATTGAGTTAGGAAGATCTAAAAGACTGAATCCAAATGCTGAAAATTCATGTATCAACATCAATCTGAAAGAAGTTTTCTAGTAGAATGCTTCAGACATTTGTTCTTGGTCCTATGCTTATTAAATCTTTGGATGATGTAATGGGTGACTAACAAATTGGTTGACATAATCAAGTTGCAAAAACTGTCTTGGTAAGATAGAATGATGGACCTCATCTTACAATATGAAATGTAGGAACTACAAATGTAAAACCCCATTTGGGTTAAAAATATCAATTTTACTAATATAGGATAGGTTATATCTGGCTAGGAAAAACCTGGGACTGTATTGGACTATAAACTTAAAATGAGTCACAGAGTGAATAATAACCCCCAAAAGCTAATTTAGTTTTAGGCTATTTTAATAGCTGCAGAGTCCCCAGAATGAGCGAGGCAATAGCTTCTTTATGATTTTGCCCTAATCAGATCATATATGTAGCACTATATTTAGTTCAGTCTATTGTATGAAAGATGCTCAAAAATGCCGAACATCTAGAAAATGGTAATCAAGATGGTGAATGGATTCAAAGTCATGTTATATAAAGATAGGCTGAAATAAGGTAGATTAGAGACCTTTGCTTTTCAAAGCCAAGATTTTGGAATAATGCATGCTCTCAACTCACCCAAACTCACCTCCAAACAAGCAAAAATAAAGAATCAAACAAAAAATGCCTCAAAACAAATTCTGAAGCAGCAGAACCAACAAAAGACAGGGCAACAGTATTTCATCCCAACAAAATATAGTGACAATAGGAAGAACCCAACTTGCTGGGGTAAGAGAAGAAATAAGTAGCCTAGCCCATGCTGAGGAGCAGTCCAGCACACTCAGCAATTGGAGAACTTGGAGTAGAAGAAGTTGTTTGGTTACATGCTACTCAAGGGTGCCAAGAACAAGAGAAGCAGCTTAATACCCACTGAGGAACAACTCAGTGCATGCTGAGGAATAATCTAGTATATTTAGCCCCAGAAGAACCTGGAACAAGAGGGGCTACCTGGTGTAAGCACACCACAGGGAACTCTTAGAAGGAAGAGCAACCCGATATTTGAGACACTTTGCTAACTGGCATCTGGGGAGTGTAATCCAACTCAGGCTAGGGCATATGGAACACTAGAACCCAGAGTTAGTACATCCTTTGCCACAGGAACAAAGCTGAGCTTCGACAAAAGACAAGATCACACATACACACAAAGTCTAGAAAAATTAGTAAAACACAAAGGGAAAAACTGACCTTAGAATGTTATTTTAGTGACAGGAAAGATCAAAATACAAACTAACATAAAGGCAACAGTGTCAAAATGGAAATATGTGAAAGTTCAAAGAAAAGTATAAGGGTGCATCAAGTCAAAAAAGAAACCTTAGAACAATTCTGAGGGACTTATGAGAAAGAATGCTATCCACATCCAGAGAAAGAACTGTGGGAGTAGAAACACAGAAGAAAAACAACTGCTTGATCACAATGGGTTGAAGGGGATATGATTGGAGATATAGACTCTAAACGATCACCCTAGTGCAAATGTTAATAATATGGAAATAGATCTGGATCAATGACACATGTAAAACCCAGTGGAATTGCTTGTTGGCTACAGGAGGGGGCTGGGAGAAGGGGAGGGAAAGAAAATGAATCATGTAACAATGGGAAAATATTCTAAATTAATTAATCAAATAAACTTTAAAAAATGAAACCTTAGAAGAGCTTGAAAAGATGATAAAAGAACAAATAATGAGTGAGGAAGAAAAAAGTTGAAAGAGAGAGAGAGAGAGAGATTGAGTGAATAACTTGGAAAAACTCACTGAAGGAAACAACTCTCTCAAAACTTGAATGGCAAAGGAAACACAAAAATCCACTGAAGAAAACTTTTTAAAGAACAGAATTGGTCAAACAGAAAAGGAAGCACACAAGCTCAAGGAAGAAAATAACACTGTAATAAGGCAGATTATTTGTCCCAAAGAAGACCTAAAGAGGACAATAGTTGTCTTTAATATTCGAAGGCCTATTTTGAAGGTAAGATAAATTTTGTTTAACTCTAAAGGATAAAAAGAGGACCAACAGGAGGAATAAACTTTCATATTCTTTTCCCCTGTATGTCTCTCTCTTATCTCTTTTAATAGAAATATAGGTCTGCCTATCTAATTTTAACAATTTGAGTTGTCATAAAGTAGAATATGCTTCTTTGGGGAGGAGGTGAGTTTCTAACCATTAGAAGTCTTCAAATGGAGGATATATTAATATATCTTCAGGATGATGTAGAGTCTATTCCTACTCATAGACTAGACTTTGGTCACTTTTGAGGTCTTATATGTGACTCTGAACTAGGGCAACGAATTATTAAAATAAAAGAAAAGGAAGGACAGGAAAACTTCATAAAAATGATTCAATCCTTTTAGCTCAGGACTATTTTGATGGACCTTTTTTAGCAGATGTTTGGAAAGTTGATTAAATGTCACTGATAAAATTAAAATGACTTAGTAGAAATATTTGTCAGGAGAATATGTACTCCTTGGTGGGGGGGTGGGGGGGGCAAGAGCTGCCTTCAGACTTCTTGCTGATTTTATATGAGACACAGGAGTAGTTTAGTCAATTACTAGAGGAGTATGACCCTCCTCCTCCCCCTTGCACTGTAAACTAACAAAATGACCTGTTTTATGAGTGAGTTTGTGATGAATTTGATTTACAAAATTAACTTACTGTATGGCATAAGAACTAATTTAAAAAAAATCGTTTTACCACATGTAAAACTGAGAATTAGAATTTAAGCTTATGGTGATAATTTGCTAAAGTTTAAAATGTAAACTTTTATAGCTAGAAAGTAATAGAGGCATCAT
Organism: Monodelphis domestica; assembly: GCF_027887165.1. NCBI lineage: Eukaryota > Metazoa > Chordata > Mammalia > Didelphimorphia > Didelphidae > Monodelphis > Monodelphis domestica. Next base: position 626,660,924 of record NC_077227.1, read on the forward strand.
CAAATTTAAACTTCTCTTTTAAAAAATAAACAAGACTAGGTTTTCAATAGACTTTCCCAAAGTTACATAAGGAAAGAATTGTAGATCTAGAATTAAAGGCAAGTTCTGGAGCTCTTTCTACTCCACTCAACTATCACACCTATGAAGCATTCTCCTCAACAACTAGGCCTTCCCACTGGCTAAACTTTTCATCATACCTTAAAAGAGATCTCTGTTGTCATGGTGAAACCATGAGTAATGACAGGCTCTTCTTCTGCTGTCCTTCCCTTCCAGCAGTCCAGCTCCACACAGCGACAGCCAGACAAGAGTACTTGGCGATACATCTCTACTGAGGAGTTGCCAGCTAACTGGCCAGCTGTGGAAGAACAAAACTGTGAGGCCAGGGCAGTCAACAAAGGATACAAGAAAAAAAGTTAGTAAAGTCAAGGTCTTTCAACACTATGTGAAAAAGTACTTCTCAAAAATTTCCTAAAAGACTATTTCACATGAGTAACATTTGAACATGGCTGAAAATGATCAAGTACCACCAGAACCACCAGAGAAGTCACATGCCTTGTAGGACAAGAAAAGTTTGTCCAGCTTTCTGAAGCTCTCTACACAATACCAGCCCTGAACATGATAATGGCATTTTGAGGTTCTCTTTATCATTCACTTGGGACATATGTGTACCTTATAAATTTTAAGCTAAATATGCATGTCTGTGTTTCTAAAACTTCTCTATGTTATCTACTGGCCTTTGTGTTTCATCTCTGCCTCCAAAATTCCCATTTTATTTCTTATGCCAACCCATGGTATCCCACCACAATGAGAAAAGTTGTAGAAGGGATAACTATATTTTATTTCCCTCCAATTATCTGTCAAAACAATTTTTAACAATCATTTAAATTTTTTTTGTCTCAAATTCTATCCCTCTTTTTCACTGTCCTTCCCTCATTCCCTCCCTTTCCTCTGTCCTCCCTGAGAAGGACTGATATAGATTTTACATATCCACTCATGTAAAACATTTTTCTATGTTAGTCATTTTGTGGAAGAGATCTCAAAGAACAACAAAAAAAAGAAGCAAGTGAAATATATAGTATGTTTTGATCTGCATTCAAACTATCAATTCTTTTTCTAAAAGCAGATGGAAATTTTCTCCATAAATCTCTGTGATTGTCTTGGATTTCTTAATTGCTGAGAATACCTAGGTTGTTCATAATTTTTCAAGTCTATTGCTGTTACCATGTACACCTCTGGTTCTGCACACTTCACTTTTCAGGAGTTCATGTAAGTCTTTCCAGGTTTTTCTAAAATCCTCCTGCTTGTCATATCTTATAGCATAATAGTATTCAATTGCAATATATGCCACATCTGATTCTGCCATTCCTGAATTTATGGACAATGCCTTAATTTCTAAGTTTTTGCTACCACAAAAATAGTTTTCAATAAATATTTGTGTATAAAACAGGTTCTTTTCTATTAAAAAATCTCTAGTTGTGGTATTGCTGGATCAAAGGATATGTACAATTTAGTGCCCTTTGGGCAGAGTTTCAGATTGTTCTCCAGAATGGTTGGATTGTATCATAACTCTACCAACAGTACATTAGAGTCCCAATTTTTCCACATCCCTTCCAACATTTATAATTTTCATTTTCTCTCATATTGGCCAATCTGATAGTAACTGAGAATTGTCTTGATTTGAATTTCTCTAATCAAGAAATATTTAGAGCATTTTTTTTCATATGACCATAGATAGCTTTGATTTCTTCATTTGAAAACTGCCTGTTCATATCCTTTGACCATTTATCAATTGGAGAATGACTTTTATTTTTATAAATTTGACCTAGTTCTCTATATTTTTGAGAAATGAGACTTTTATCAGAGATATTTATTCTAAATTATCCCACCCCAGCTTTCTGCTTTCCTTCTAATTTTAGTTACAATGGTTTTATTTGCACAAAACTTTGAAATTTAATATAATCAAAATTATTCAACTTACATCTTCTAATGTTCTTTATCTCTTGTTCCAGCATAAATTATTCCCTTATCCATAGATCTGACAGACAAACTACTCTATGGTCTCTGAATTTGTTTATGGTATTAGTTTTTATGTGTAACAAATATGTATTTTTAAAGACAAAAAAGATGAAAAAGTCAACATAATCAATATATTTAAAAAGGCGGAAAAGATGTATAATCTATGTATATCACCTGTGGACCTCCAAATCCATTGAGGGATAAGTTGGGTAAAATACTCCCATCATGATTGTCAGTACTTTCTTTCTGGTCTAAATTTTTCTGACCCCCTTCCATAAATATTGCCTCAGTTATTCTGAAAACAACCTTTATTCTACTGTGTTCATCCCAGAAAACTTTTTGGCACAGTCAAGTCACCTTTAGGTGCCTTTTTGAGAATATTTTAGACCTTTAACAATTTAACCTTTAGACAATTTGACCTTTAGACAATTAACAAGATGAATTTCCACTGCAAACATTCTTTGTCAAAAACACAAAATAAGACAGACTTCACGTTGCTCTTGCATAAAAGCTAACAGATTTCTACCCATTTTCTTAGGAGGATTAGCCCTTCAAATACAAGGTACTCTACTCAAAATAGAATGATTCCAGAGATCCTACAAATATATAGTATATATCCTGGAGACTGATTCTCATTTTTGCTCTTGAACTCTTCCCTTTGCAGTGATTTAGAAATTATTTTAATTATATTAGTGAAGATAGTCTAAAAGTTTTTCTGTACTAAATAGCAAAAATCAAGGAACTGTAACCCAGTTATTATCTCTTATCTGAACTCTCATGCTACACCATGCATCCTTTTTTCCTGCTTCCAATTCATTCTCCTCTAAAATTCTAAATTAGAATTCTGACCATACCCTGCCATAAATAAATTCCAGTGGCTTCTTATTACCACTAGAATTAAATATAAATTTCGCTAGAATTTAAGGTCTTTGCAATATGGTCCCTTTTCTAAATTTCTAATCTTTTACACATTTTTACCCTGCACACACTACTAGTGTGTCTACTCACTATCATTTACACATTAGGCTACATCTCCTATTTGCTATACCTTTGTACCAGCTCTTCTTCTAAGTGCAAGCATCCCGTTTCCCCATTTTCCAATTCCCCTCTCCAGTTACTAGTGCTTTCCTCTCTAAGATTACCTCCCATCAACATTATATTGCGTTTCTCCCATTAGAATTTAGGTTCCTTATGAGTAGGGACTATTCTTTTTAATTGTCTTTATTTCCCCAGTGTTTTACCCAATTTCTGGCACATAGTAAGTACTCAATTTATGCTTATTGGATTGAATTTTTCTCATGTACTCAGAGAATCATAGATTGGGACTGGTAGGGACCTTTGAGAAGATCAAGCCCAAATGCTTTGCAGCTGTGCTCCATTTGTATTATATATGCATATGCATGATTTTTTATTTCCCCATCTAGAATATAAGATCCTTGAGGAAAATGTAATGTTTTTCAACTTAAAAAAATCTCCTTGTAATCCCTTCCCAGTGGTTTTTTTGAATGATGGAATTGGGGAGGGAGATAGTCCCAGCTGCACCTTAAAAATAATAGCCAACTTTCAGAATTTTGGTAGGTGGCACAACTGTGTAAAAACTGGAAATGTGAGTCACTTGGTTTTTATCACCATGTATCTCTGAGGAGTTGACTATAAGTCAGCTTGGCATGGCTTCATAATAATTTTTCCTTGGGCCTGTAGATGTTTATTCTAAGAAGTAGATATTTTAATCTTAATCATAGGATTATGTATTTAGATCAGGAAAGGGCCTAAAGGATTATTTTGTTCAACTGCCTAATTTTAGGCACCTAGGTATCATTCTAGGTAGAATGCTAGATTTGAATTAGGAAAACCTTAGTTCAAATCTTGCCTCAGATACTTACTAGCCATGAGTGATCCTGGATAAGGGACTTGAGTTTTTTCTCCCAAAGTTTCTTCATCACAACATGGAAATAATAATAGCACCTGCCTCCAAGGGTTATTGTAAGGCTCAAACGAGATATATCTGTAAAGTGCTTTGCAATCTAAAAGTCTTACACTACCACTGTTAAGTTATGGCTGAGAAAGATTAAGTAGCATGATTATAAATTTATATAGGTTTAATTTGAATCCTGTTCCTGAATCTATGGTATTGTTTGTTCCAGGTTGAATTTCAGTTTCTTGTTTTTGAAATAAGATTTTATTTTTAAAAAGAAGCTTTACTCCACACCTTTAAAATTTTCTATTTTATGAGAAATAAGTTCAATTCTAAAACCTCCTTTGTTTTGGGACAAGTTTAGAGCAGGGTCTGACCCCAAGAATGGGAGGCTCAAAACTCCATTTAATCCAGAAACATGAAAGAATTTCATATTCAATTGTAGAACAGCGTCTTCTTCAGGTCGGATAGATCTAACTCATCCTAATGTCTTAAAGGAATGCCCAATGGTGGATTTTGGGGAATAGATGCTCCTCGCTCCATACTCCCTTCCAATGACTGCACTCCCCACCATGCAGTAAAAAGTATGACCACATTTCTAGAGCTAGGCAAAAAGCCTGTCTATGCCCCATACAGATTTGTGGCTTTAGGGCAGGACATAAACAGGTGATCACTGTAATGCCTACCCAAGCTGTCTGAGCCTGGAGCCTTGTCCGTCTCTTTAACTATTGCTGGCCATTAAGAGAGAACATCTTGGATAAAGAGGTTAAAGGAGATCAATTTTCTTACCTCAGGGAACTAAGGGAGCTCAAGTGCCAGAGACGGACCACCTGTAGGGGCCACCAAAATTTGTTGCGGGAGAAAACACCCAAGTTTGCAGCAAACTCTTGCCCTGCAAATGGGAGGCTCAAAACTCTGCTCAATCCAGAAGTATGAAATAATTTTATTTAAAGAAAAAGATTTTTTTAAGATAGTATAATCACCTAGGCTGGTGTAATGACTTAACCCTAACAGGATAGACTTGGGGCTGGGGGAATAACCGTAGGACTGCTGGAATAATCCCGAGGCTGGTGAAGTAGCCCAAAGTGTGGATTGGGATTCGTATTGAGGGTCTGGGTGCTTTGGTCTCCCATTCCAGGGAAATCACCACCTCTCACCAGACTAGCCCACCCCTGGGCGTCTTGGGGCATTATAGGCTGAAAACCCCAGAATATAAGCATTGAGTTGGTGGGTTCAAATACAAGTGGAGGTAGGGTTTTAAGTGACAAATCATGGGTGATCCTGAGGACACCAGAAAGGGAATAAGGGGCATGCACAGGTTTGGGAGATGCCCCTGGACTGCCAGAGCCCTTGGTGTGCATATCCCATGTTTCCCCATTGCCCGACCTGTCATCATTTGTCAGTGTAGGTGAGGTCTTGCTGTGTAATGCCTTCATCAAAGATGGGAACATAGAGAGGATACAGTACAGACAACCACTACAGGTAAATTCAGAACTAAGGTAAATACAGAACAATATAAGCAATTAATAATACACAACAAGACAAATCTAGTGCATAGAACATAACAGTACAGAATCATTATGAATGATTAATAATACAGAATGGTTAACTGATTAATAGTACAGACTTTGCCATTTATTCTTAACTAGTGCTAACTAGTGAGAAATATAAGATTTCGGAACATGAGGGTCCTGTTTCTATCACTGCCTACTGCTCATCTCCATCACCTTCAACTAAAATCTTTCCTAACAACTTCTACAGTGCAATTTCAGAAACTCTGTACTCCACATATATTTACACAGTGGATATTGTGAGGATAAAAATTAGGTATTAAATATGGATTTATATGGAAGCAAATATTATTCTTTCTCTATAATATTTAGGCCTAGATAAAGCATTTTGGAAACTTAAATAAATAAAAAAAATATCCTTCTCTGAAGCCCTTAATTTTCCATATAATTTCTCAATAGACACTGACAAATAGGAGACGCCAGTGAAAGCTGTCAAAATGATTTTGCAATATACAATGCCTGTCATGAAAAACATGTAGGGCAAAATATGGGATTCAAACCACTTTATGCTATCCATTTAATAAGTCACAAGATATGTCTTTCAGTATAACAAAAAGTAAATCATTCTTGACTGCTATAGAATCATAATGCAGGTCCTGAAGAGCTCAGGAAGTTTTTGAATAATTACTTTTGTTTTCGAGAAAAACATGACCTCATTAACACACATGCCCTTCCAAATGTGGAACACATCAATGATAAAATCATCTGGACAAGTTTCCTGTGGAATTGAACCTGTCATTCTGTAAATAACTAACTGGCCATGCATTACCATACCAAGGAATAATGAAAACTAGTACAAATTTCCATTTGTTATATGCACATAAAACTTTACAAGAAAAATTTGGTTATCATTTTGAATAGTGCCTATTCTAAAGGCAGGATTATTTTAGTGAAGTGGGGAGCTGAAAAAGTTATCCATGCTCTTTTAAATCAAAATTCCTATTTCTATACCAATTACATAGCTACTGTAATCTAAAACAGATTTTTCTCTGAAATCACTTAGGTTATTATTTCATTTATTTTTCTTTCACATTGCAAATAAAGCCTTGGATTTTCCTCTTTTCACTTAATTTCTGGCTTCAATTCACAATCTTAACGCCAGTTTTGTAGCCATTTATAAAGCCATTGAATGGGTAATGAAAATTTGAGAGGAGAATATGTTCTTTTGGGTAAGTGATTAGGCTCAACTGTATGTCAGGGTTTTAAGAAGTACCATGTATGCTCAATGTTGTCATAAAGGAACTGTTGCAAACAGTAGTTGGGGGCAACTTTATAGATATAAAGATCAATCCTGGTTGCAAAATGTTACCAAGAGGTGAATAGTAGCTAAAGATGGGTTATACATTTAAAGCCTCAGGTTTCTGTGTTTGGTCTGATACATGGGATTAAGTAAAGTATAGATGACAAAATACCTAAGAAATTCTTTCTCTCTCTCTCTCTCTCTCTCTCTCTCTCTCTCTCTCTCTCTCTCTCTCTCTCTCTCTCTCTCTCTCTCTCTCTCTGTCTCTCTCTCTGTCTTTCTCTCTGTCTCTCTCTCTGTCTCTCTCTCTCATTCCTCTGCTCCCTAGAATAACACAGAGTTGAAATAATAACATAACATGGAAAATAGCTCACTCCTTAAAAGGCCAATGACTTCTGACAATTTCCCCATTAGAAAAAAAATTAAATATGACTTAAGACTAGTGCACATCCTCAGAAAACTAAATTTTACTTCTTAGAAAAGGAACTTTCATATCAGAGAGCACACGATAGCAGATAATTTTTTTCATTGAATGAATATCTACTTTCTTGTAGCTTTTCTTTCATCTACAGAATTTTTCAGCCACAAAGCATTAGGATATGGACTCTCTTTTTGCTCTGAGCACTTTAAGTTTTTATTTTTTATTTGAGATGCTTAACCACCATTTCCCTCTGCTTCCCTCCCCTCCAAATTTCTCCTTTCTTTTTATTTTCTATTTGGGTACAGGCAGCACAGAGTACAGCTGCTAGGGCTAGGGGCCAGCCCTGAGTTGGTGTTAATGATGTTCTATGAATCACTCAGCACTTGATGCTTAGGAAGCTAGCAAGCTGCCATCATCTCTCATAAGCAAATCCCAAATATGAGAATAAACTGGGGAGCTGAAGTGACATTTCCCATTAACCCATAATACTGCCTTCAAGCCACAATATGAGATGTCTCACTGTGTTGCATGTAGCCTTAGTGACTGATTATATCTGCTTGAGTTCTTCCACCCAGGGCCTGAGGCATCCTTGGGTGGCACAGGCTAGACTAAGAGACTACAGCCTGGAAACAAAACCTGTAAAGTCAATGGCTTCTGACAATTTCTCTAAACCCAAGAACTTAGCCAGACCTACAAAGTGTTCATCCAAAGGAGGGCAAAGATCAAGTCTAATAACTCAATTTCTCCACCCCTTTCCCCCTCGACCTCCACGCCAGAGGGCTTTTGTTAGCCTTATCATCAGCCTCTATTTATTTCCTTGCGGTCTTCTTTGCTGAATAAGTTTCCAGCACATTGCAAGACATTGTTAAATGCTCACCAATAAAGCCTGTGTGTTGAGATGAGGACCAGGGCCCTAGATATGGATGATTTCTCTGCTGTCACTGAAAGAAGAGCTGCCAAGCAGTCAATGAGGGCGCATCAATCTTGGGATCACAGCTGAGGGAGCTGTTCAGACCCGGGGGTACTAGCTGCCCTGACTGTCCTTCCATGCTGTAGGGTTGCACTAATCAGACTGACCTTTTCATTCATTTTGCTAGAGCACACTAGTGGTATGGACAAAATTCATGGGTTTGTTCCCTATGTGGGTAGTTAATAATTATATGATGTCCTCCTAGGGTCAGTTTTTAATAGTACTTTTGTGGTTGTGGTTGAGCCATTTTAGTTATGTCCAACTCGTTGGGCCTGCATTTCAAGTTTTCTTGGAAAAAATATTGGAGTGGTTTGTCATTTCCTTCTCTAAGTCATTTGGCAGATGGGGAAACTGAGGGAAACAGGGTTAATGACTTGTCAAGGGTCACAGTTCGTAAGTGCTTGAGGTTGGAAGCTAACTCAGGTCTTTTTGACTTCAGGCTGGAATTCCTGTGCTACTTAGCTGGCATTACAGTACTTCACAGTTTACAAATGGCCTTCCTATAAATGCTACATTGTTTGATTACTGCAACAACACCGGGCAGCAGGGTAAATACAGCCCCATTTTATAGCCAAGGGCTAAGAAGACTCAGAGGGTTTATGCGTCTTATCTAAAGTCACTTGCAGAAAGACTAATATCTCAGAGGTTCCCTGAAGGTTACAGTCTTCTGGAAGTATTCCAGGACTTCGGCCTCAACTCAAAACTTTGGGGATTTCACCTGACAAGTGACTTACCCCAGGGTACACAGCTTCTAAATATCTGAAGCCAGATTTGAACTCAGGAAGAAAAGTCTTTCTGATTCTAGTCACTGTACCACCTAGCTGCTTTCTCCTGGGATCTTCCATTCTGGCATCTCTCTAGCCAGATCTGCAGAAAGAAATAGAGGTTTCTAATTTCTTCCCTACACATAATGCCTTAGAAAAGGCTCAAGTTCTTCTCTTTGAAGACTTTTCTTAAACTACTAAAGGGAAACACTCTTTACAATTGCAGTGGGTCTCTAATATCACTGGTGTGGTGTTTTGCCTCTGTGGGTACAGCTCATAGCCCGCCCACATTGCCATTTCCTATATTTTTTTATATCAGTTTCAAAAATCCCACAAAGATCTACTCAAAGTTCTGGGCGGCCTTCTAGTTAGGAAGAAATTAGTTGAAAACTCATCTCCAATATTTCACCAGCTTTAAAATGAGTTAATTTTATGGTACCCAATATGGTGCCCACCCCATAGGATTGTTGTAAGGCTCAAATGAGGTAACACATGTTAAGCATTTTGAAACTTTACAAAGCTATATAAAAAGCCAATTATTATCATCTTAAGCAGCTCTTGGGAGATTAGTTATTTTCTCTAAGTCTCATTCTTTTTCTGACATACATTTTCTATGCATTATCATAGCATTTATATGGAATTGCAAGGCCTGGAAAGCACTTTAGAGATATCTGTTTTCTCCTCAGAATTCTGGAAGGTCGGTGTCTTTATTCTCTTTATTTTATATTATAAGTAAAACAAGGCAGACAGAAGCCAAGAGGCTTGTCTAGAGTCACATAGTAAGTATCTGGGACTGGATTTGAACTCAGTTTTTCTTGACTCCAGGTCTAACACTCTATCCACCTAAGTCCCTTTTCAACTTCCTTACAAAGCTTAATAGAGACTAAGGTATTAGGGTTCAAATCCAGAAACTCACTTATCATTGATGATTGAAATTTATTTTCATAGAGATAAGCATAGTCCATCATTTCCATTTTTTGTTTATTTTTTCCATATCTTTCAAGAATGCTTTAGGACTCAGTTTAGAATGTCACCAAGCTTTTTGTAGACATATTTCTATGTGCAAATCTTCTTTTCACTATGTTATGTAGCTATACTGTCACTTCCCCCTACCTTCCAGGGTATTATTTTACAGGTGTCCCTGGCTGCTACTTTCCTCTGTTGAGCAAAGAGAAGAAATGCTTTTTCTTTATTGATGCAGCATCTGGGCTATTTTGGAGGTTTTGTTTTAGAGACTACTTTCTTTGGTTAAACATTTTTGAAAACAGTGATAATCATAACCAATATCAAAGCCTTCTTCCATCTCCAATGGAAGGGATTTACACAATCCCTTATTGTGTAAATAGCTCAAATGAAAGAACTTGTTTTTATTTATAAAACAAGTATTTTTACAATGTCTTCTCATCTTTATTCTGATTTAATCTTGATTTTGACTTTCCTTTAATCGATTGTTTGAGCTCTATTTTCCAGCAGGTTTTTTGCTTTTTATTTCTGTTCTTTCCATCACATTTAAGTCCCCAACAAGTACCAAAGTACACACTGACCTGGTTTGTAGGAATTTGCTAAATTGTTTATAGAATTTCTTGACTTTCTCATGTGTAACATGTTGGCATTCAAGGTAAAATTCACTTCATGAAGGATTTTGTTTTGTTTTTCTGTTCTGACTTATGCACATTCATCTCACAAACAGAAGAGCCAGATAACCAAGTATCCCAGGACATGATGAGTGAGTGAATAATGAAACCAACTCTGCCAGATCTTTTGTTTGGTTTTCCATGGAGGCCTATCTGTGAGTCATTCTTCCATTTAGCTACAACTTTCTTTTTTCCTATGGTCTCATTTGGTGTGAGAATATTGATATTAATAAGGTTCAATTCTTCCATTAGTATGCCAGCTCACTTTTCAGTGGGCAAAGATTTAGGAAGTGAGTCACTGATTATAGACAGTCTAATAGCTTGGTGAATCTTCATACTTTTTAAGAGAAACATTCATGGAAAGAGAAATATTTACAAGTTCAAAATATGAAATAAGAAGGGAAAGTTACACATTTCTAAGAAGTCTTAAATATACATATATATATATATATATATATATATATATATATATAGGGGAATACAAACAATTTGAAAACATGCCCCCCAAACTGTGGATACCCTTTGGTGCAGCAATACAACTGCTAGGTCTGTATATCAAAGAGATCAAAGCTGGGGGAAAGAATCTATTAAAAAAATATTGAAAGCAGCTCTATTTGCAGTGCCAAAGAATTAGAAATTGAAGGGATGTCCATCAGCTGGGGAATGGCTGAAGAAGCTGTGGTATGATTTTCATGGAGTACTTTTTTTGCTATAAGAAACATGAACAAGACGATCACAAAAAACCTGGAAAGATTTATATGAAGTGTGGTGAAGTGAACAGAACTAAGAGAATGTTGTGTATAGTAACAGCAATAAAATATGCTGATCAACTGTGAATGACAACTATTCTCTACAGTGCAAAAATCCAAGACAACTCCTTGGGACTCCTGATGAAAAAGGCTATCCATCACCCAAAAAGGAATTGATAGAGTCTTGAAGCACACCATATTCACTTTATTTTGTTCCTGAATTTTTCTCTAATATAAATGGTGTGTCTTCTTTCACATGAAGAATATGTATTATGTGATACACATCTACAATCTATATCATATTACCTGCCCTCTTGGGGAGGGAGGAAGTATGGAAAGGAAGGAGAGATCACAAAATGTCAGAAAATGGTTATTAAAATTCTACCTGGAAGTAATCTGGAAAAAGATATATAGGAATACATGCGATCTAGTTGTCAATGAAAAAAAGGCTGTGATCTTTGAGTTTTTTTCTATGCAATGATTCATTATTATTTCTTCAATTAGCCAGTCCAGTTCTATTTGGATTAAATGCTGGAGTTTAGGCCCTGCATTCCTGACGTAAAGAAAATGTAGGTTTTCAAGGACCTGTATTTGTTTCCTAACTGCTATGAGCTAGGTAAACAGAAAGAAATAATATAACCTGTTTAAGCTTTGTTTTAAAATATATTTTCCTCTGAAAATTAAAGAAAATAATAAATAGAAGCCAAGATCCAGAGAATTAAAATCTTTCCTTCCCTGGAAAATTTTACATTGGGGGTTTGCTGTTCTGATTGGTTGTGACTTCAGACATGCCCTACATCTGAGTCTTAATCCAATCACACTTCATCTAACTTCCTGGTCGTCTTTTCTACAGATCTTGTATCCCATTTCCCTATGGTCCCATATACTTAAGAAAATTTTAATTTCATTTTCATTTTCCCTCAAATTACATGTTGATAAGACTTTTAATATTTGTTTTATAATATTTTGCAATCCATATGCTCTCTCTCCCTTTTCCTATAACTTTTCAAATCAAAAATCTCTCTCTGGCCATCTCTATCTTGTACATATCTATCTTATCAATTATTTATTAGCTTTAAAAATCTGCTTCTAGACTCCTATTTAGTATTACTTCTCCAAACTGATATCATATTAATCTGCTTTGGTTTGAGCCCCCTAGTTTAGGCTTATTACTTTGCTTATTCCAGTTAGCTTCATCAAATTTCTATGCAGTTTCACCAATCAAAATGATTCTTTCCTTTCTCTGGAACATACATCAACAGTACTTCCTTATATCAGTCTTTCCTTTCCTAGCTGCTTGCAAGTTGGTCATCTTCAGGCCATAGACAAACAAGCACTCTTGGGGGAGTATGGGGGTATTTTAAGAAGGATTTTTGGTTAGAAAATGTCATAAAGGGATTTATGCATTGCACTATTTGGTTTCTGTGGTCTCTTCTAACATATTTCCTTTGACTCAGTTGTACCACCACTAAACTTATACCCTAAATAAAAGAAAGTAGTACCTCCCCAAACTGAAAATATAAGTACATCTACCTATTGGGAAACAGTTAAACAAAATATGGTATATAGATGTAATGGAATATTATTGTGCCATAAAAAATGACAAAATGGACAATGTCAGAAGAATGTGGGAATACCACTATGAATGCAGGGACTTGAGTAGAATAGAACAACTTATAGAAGGATAACAATATTATACACAACTTTGAAAGATTTTAATATTCTGATCTGTGCAGCTCTAACCTATAATCCTATGGACTAAAGATAAAATGTGATTCATCTTCTGTAAGAGAGATGATGGACTTAAAATTCAGAATGAGACATAGATTTTTGGACGTGGTCAATATGGAAATTTATTTTGCTGGACTGTGCTATTGTTCAGTTGTTTAAGTTGTGCCCAATTCTTCATGATACCATTTGTGGTTTTATTATAAAAAATAGTGGAATGCTTAGGTGAGGTAACTAAGGCAAACAGGGTTAAGTGACTTGTCTAAGGTCAAACAGCTAGTAAATAAATGTGAGTTCAGATTTGAACTCAAGGAGATGAGTCTTTCTGTCTTCAGGACTAGTACTTTATCCATTGTGCCAACTAGCTTCTCTTTGCTGAACTATACATATTTCTTATTAGGATTTTATTATTAGGATTTTAATTTTCACTTTTTTAATTATCAAATTTGGATAGAAGTGAGTGAGATAATGTCTGTAAAATAAATGAATAACTAGCATTTATACAGTATTTTAAGGTTTATAAAATGTTTTATACATATTTGATCCTGTCATCCTTGTAAAAAAAAAAGGTGCTATTCTTATCCTGATTTTGCAATTGAGAAAATCAAGGAAGGTAGAGTTAGAACAATTTCCCCTAGGGTCATATACCTTGTAAGTGTCTTAAAAAGGATTTGAATTCAGGTCTTCCTAACTGCAAGTACTGCAGAAGATCTTGACAGGTATAGAGCTTGACCTGAAGCCAGGGAGACTTGGACTCAAATATTTATTAGCTCTGTGATCTTAGGCAAATTCCTCAATGTTTGTCTGCCTTGGTTTTTCCCACTGTAAAATGGGGATAATAATAGAACTTCCCAGGATGTTAAGAAGATCAAATGATATAATATTTTAAAAACACTTATAATAATACCTGGCACATAGTTGGAGCTTAATAAATGACTATTTCCTTTCTTCTTTCCTTCCTGTATCCCCTGTTTCACAAATATATATATATATATATATATTAATTACACAAATACATTTGAAATAAAATTAAAAAAATTAAATTAAATAAATTTCCCCAAATTAAATGCAAAAGTGCAGATCCAGGAGGAAATTGTTAAAGGTAGTTCATGTCACAACAAACTAGGACAGAAGGTGATTAATGGACTATAACATGTATTAACTGGGTGAGAAGTTGTTAAACAAGATAATATGATCTTAGATAACATTAACAGAAGAATTATATCTAGGATAAGAGATATGAGAGTTTTGCTATAATTCATCTAGGTAAGAACACATAAGTATTTTGTGTCAACTTCTGAGTGCCACATTTAGGAAAAACATTGACCACCTGGAATATATTCAGGGAAGGGCAAACAGAACAAGATGGGGGACTTGGAATCATGCAGTAGAAACTGAGGATGTTTATCCTGGATAGACAAGGGAAGAGTAGGGGCACATGTGCCAAGTGTCTTCCAGGTGTTTGAGGTACTATCACTTTCTTTTACATAATGCAAAGGGTGAAACTAGAGAAACTAGAGAAATGAGAAACATTCAGTTTGTAAAAAGAAAAAAAAAGTAGAAAAAATCTTCAGTTTTAAGTTACAGTAGCCTAAGAATAGAATGGTTATCTCTGGAGATAGTGAGCTCCCCTCCAAACAGAGATTGGAAAACAACCTGGGGGGGACATTATTGTAGTGAGAATTCTTGCAAGGTGACCCCTGTGGTTGTTTTCAACTCAAAGATTCTGCAGTGACAGAATAAAGATAATTATTAATAACTACGGATAATTCTTGAATATTCTTGAAATGAGCCTCATGTCAGGACATACAGTCTACAAGAAGAGAGTTGAGCAAGCATCATGTAATTAGTATTTGAGACCTTGTATTTTTTTTTCCACGAACTTAATGGGCATCTTGATAATAAAGAGGCATCACTTGTTTCAATGAAGGTTTTGTTTTACGTATGATTTGGAGGTGATGGTGGCAATGGGTTGGAGGTCTGGAAACTTGTTGGGTAGTTAAGAAGAAGCACAGGTTGAAATTTCTACATATTGTCCCTACCAAGAAGGACTTTATATTTCCTCATAAATGCTAGACTGACTATGAACAATCATGACTCTAAGTGAATAATCAGTCCTTGATGTACTGCCAACGAATTTTACTAAAACCCTAGGAAGGTGAGCATTACAATTAAAGATCAATTAATAATAAACATATAAGAACTTACAATGATTTTATTTATTTTTCCTCCAGGGTTCATTTGTCTGAATTTAAAAAGAAACACAGGGGCAGCAATTGGCATAAATAAGTCTTAACAGGATTATATTGCAAATTGATAGGCCACTTCATTGCATGATTTGCATATACCAGTCTTTTTATTAGCTATTAAAATATATAATATTGAGACTCTTCTAAGATGTCAACATCTTTGTAAGTTTCTAAAAATTTATCTGAAATGAGAATTAACATAACACACAATGGTCTGACTCTCAGATACCATAAAAACACAAATTATTCCATCTGTTTCTACAATAAAATATATTTCTTTATGTTTTCATTGTGTATAATCCAAAATAAATCCTATCCATGTTATGGTTATAAACACTAGCAAAGGCTTTGCCATCAGACACTTTTTATATCACCTCAAATCTAAGAACAATCAAACCTCAAAGAATAATGTTCTTTGTTAAGCAAATGGCAACATGTGATGATGCCTCCATCATTATCCCTTTCTTACTGCTTTCTTGACTATGCAGTCTTCAATGAAAGGAGTCTTCAGCAGTTGTCCTTTCCTCATACTTGCAATCATTCTAGAAATATCTATATCAATGTCTTTTGATTTTCTATTTTTTTGGAGGGGAATTGGATTGTTCAGATGAATTCTTACCTAAGGAAGAATAAAGTCTGGTCCTAACAGCCAAAACAGTGCAGAATTCAGTGAAAACTTAATTGTGAGGAAGGGTGATGGTATTGTAATAAAACACCCTAAGTTGAATCTGACAAGTTGGTTGAAACCATAGATTTCACCCAATGGAAGTACACTCTGGCCCTGAGGCCTTTCTCTCTCAATGGATGGTTGCTCTCATAACCCTCATTATAAGAAGGCCATCCAGGTCACTAATGCTTTCATTGCTCTGCAGGCTGTACTCTTGACTCTCCTGCCATACTCTCTTTAAAATGCCTCTGGGTAATTTCATCTCTTCTCCATTTCTAGTTTCCTTCTCTACCTTGTCTTTTCTTATTAGAATAGAAGCTTCTTCTATTTTAATGTCCCTTTAAGGAACTTGAGGGCAGGGTCTATCTTTCTGCTTGTATTTACTTACTTTTTACTTAGTTTTTAGTAATTTTGTTCCTGGAACAAAATAAATATTTAATAAATGCTTGTAGAGAAGTGGTAGAAATTCTGAATGTACTTTCTGATGAGGTCAATTAGTTTTGCCTGACTTATTGCAAAGTCAGGTTCAAGAGATAGCAAATAGTATTGGGAAATGGCTGATATATAAAAACAAGCATCAATAAAACATTAAAACGAAACAAGGAATATAATGGGGTTAAAAACATAGGTCAACCATTATGAAACTCAGAGAGATGCAAACAGAATTTGCATATATACTATTTTGATCTCCCTCATTTTTTGACATCATTGTTTTCTCCCCTGATAGTAACTTACTGAATGAATGCCTCAAAGATCCTCAAATTATCAGTGTATCATAGGAAACAGGTATGATGGATATAACTTCAGCTTTGGAATTCAGAGAATTGGGTTCAAATCCTAATTCTGCTGCTTAATACCTCTGTTCTTGGGCAAATAATGTGTACCCTTATCCTTAAAACCAGGGAGTTGGTGTAGAAGACCTTAGGGTCACTTCCAGACCAAAGTCCAAGATCCTACAATTCTTTTCTCACAGGTTGACATTATAGGTCTTATTCGTTGTTATTTTTCCCCCCAAAACTCCATCTGGCTGTATTTATAGCAAGGTCATTTTAGAGGATATTGTTAGTGTGGGGGTAGAGATATAGAGGCTACCCTGACTTAAGTCTATTAAAGAATATATTGGAAATATAGAATATTCTGCTTTTTTTTCAGACCAGTTGTAAAATGGGTGAAACAAAGAATCTAAGGACAAAGTCTTTGGGGAAAAAAAACCCATACACTTTTTCTGAGTTCAGAGATGAACAATTTATCATATTAAAATATTATCTCTAGATTTAAAAAAAGATGTTAGGTTTCCTTTAATCCTTTAATCTATTTTTAAAATGTATTCCTTCATTATCCTGGAAAGTATACTCAACATATGACAGATCTTTTTTTTTTTAAGAGCAATGAAAACTGGGAAAAGCTCTTAAAAGTAATCTGGAGTTTGAATGCAGACTGAAACATACCATTCTTCACTATTTCCTCCATGAACTTTTCTCTAGTGTTAGCAATATGTGCCTTGTTTCACAACATGACACACTGGGAAATATGTATTATATGCTAATATTTGTACAACCAATATCATATAACCTACCTTCTAGGGGAGGGGAAGGAATTGGAGGGGAAAAAAGGACACATAGATTTTTGGACATAGCCAATGTGAGAATTTGTTTCTCTTGGATAAGTAAATTGATTATGATTTATAACAAGTCATATGTATTAATTATTATTATTATGTTTAATATTATATTTAATATTATATATAACCATATACCTATGCCATAGATATATGGTTACAAATTATATATAAATTTATATATTATATATATATACATATATATATATATACACACACACAAAATAATGGTAATGCAAAAGAAAAGGAATCTGGTTAAATTTGGCAAGCCAGCATGCCCATATAGGACTCAATTAAAAATAAATTGCTATTTCCCTTTCCTCATTACCTACTAGGCTATATAATTTCTTAGTGAAGTAGAGAATAGATAATCAATATGATAAATCATAGCTGAAACCTTTCTTAGCCTAAAACAGACAGCACCTATCATCTGAAGACATGTCATGCCATGCCACCAGGGGCCATGGACCATAGACCTTGATATCCAATGATGACAGCACATTGTTTGAAGGCCATCTGTGTAATCTACTCAGTTACTCAGAAAGATATTTGGTCCTAATTAGGCTAGTCATTAGTAAAAGATTTTGAGAAAGTATAAAAATGAAAAGGAGGAAATTAAATTAGGGAGAAGTAATATTTATGCTGCTTGTGGCATTTAGAATTTTACTGCAATGTCTGCACAACTGGTTTAGATACATAGTGACCTTGTTTTTCTAGAAATCTAGAAACCAAGAGTATCTATAGCCTTATATCCAATAAGATAAAAGAAAAACTCCTCAGCTAGGAATTTAAGCCATTTGTAATATTGCTTCAGCATACATTACCAGGCTTATTCTAAGATACTCTCCTTTCTATACTCTGCATTCCAGTTAAAGGTACCTATTTTTTGTTCTAAAAACTCATTATTCTATCTCCCATGTTAGTACCTTTGCACAAGTTAACTCCTATGCCTGAAAAACATTTCGTTCTCTTAGAATCACCAACTTCTCCCAGGATATACTTCATGAGCCAACTCCTATAAAGAATCATTCTTTATCTTCATTCCCCACTTCCACCTCTCAAATGCTCCCATGAATAAAAGGCCAGCCAAGATGCAGTAGAAAAAGTGCTACCCTGGATTTGGAATCAGTCATGATACTTGTCTGGGTTTCATCTTCCAGAGCTATAAAATGTAAGAGTTGAACTAAGTGACCTGGAAGGCCCCCTCAATCTATTATCCAATGATACCACAAATGTTAATTATTTTGAATGAAAGAAATAATTTGTTTTTATTTTTCTACTTCCATCAGCTATCCCACTTAATACACATTCCTGGGAATGGACTGTACTGGCTGTTTTACTTAAAAGATACTGAATTTAAAATGTACTTCAGCTATTTAGCAGTTGAAAGTATAGATCAGTAAATCTGATAGACATATAGATATAGATGCAAGTCAAATAGATGCATGTAAAGTACCTGTGAGGTAGGTGTTGTGTGAAGAATTGATGAAATAGTGAGAGAGTGGCTGAGACATATCTTCATTCAAATCCAGTTTCTCGGGCGGAACGACTCCATTTTCTTCTCCACTCAGATAGCGCATGAATCCATCCACTGAGATCTGTCCTAAAGGTAATAAAAAGAATTTGGGAAGGATCTATGTTTATTTACTGTCTAAAATGCTTCTTGACATATTGCATTGATTTGTAGGAAACTCTGGCTATTGAAGAAATACAAGGGCAGAATCATAGAAATTTTTCAAATAGGCCATTTCAAATTCATACCATTTTTAGTTCTTGTAGTTACTTCAAACTTCTACAAAAAAATAAACAAATTTAATCATGTGGCCCTTTCCTGACTTCCATGTGATTTAATGGTTAAATATTGATCTCTCATTTATTAAGGAAAAGAATCACAATCAAGGGAGAGAGAGAAAGATAGTGAGAGAGAGAAATAAAGAGACAGAGAAAAGAGAGACAGAATCTATATATGGTGAAATTTTGCAAATTGCATTGATATTGTTGTTCTGCAATGTCATATAAAAGAGAGGTAATTTTGTTGAAAATTGTACAGTATGACTTGACTTCCTATTCCTTTAAGTCATTTTTTTCAGTCAATTTCATTTTCAGAGTTAAAATGAAAACTTTTTTTCCACATGATATTTTAGTCGTGGGCTAAGAAAATTAAAGTGAGGAGGTTTAGCATCCATCTCCAGGATGACTTTAGGACAAATGTAAGCAACACATACACAATAGCCAATCAGTAGTGTAGTTTAAAGGATTTTACTCTGTGACTATTTTGAGGTCCCTGAATGCTAAAGTACCAATTTCCATAGACTTAAAATGCATATATCATATTTCACCAGAGAGGAAATCACACAATGGGCAAAAGGCATTGTTTCTTCTTTAGCAATAAAACAATTATCATCAGTTAACAGAAGAACTGACATTCGTAGCAGAAAAAAAAATTCTCAAAATAACTAAGTGCTTTTTAAAATTCTCAAAGATGAATGAAAATGTAGCTTTTAACATTTTCAGGAAAACAAAAAAAGAATCACAGTTATTGGCTCCTTTGATGAGAATTGGATATATATTTTATATGAGTTTTAGAAAGAAAAAATCAAACATTTGAGAACAATTATTTTAATCTTGAAAACTCAAAAATTAATTAAGCAATCTAGAAGTGAAATGGAATGCATCAATGGGGGATGTCAATTCTTTCTTTGAGGACTTTAAACAGAGGGTGAATCTCTCTCTGGTATGTTTTAGTGGAGATTGCTCTCATGTATTGATTGAGCTAGATGATTATTAAAATCCCCTTCCAAATCACAAATTCTGTGATTTTGTAAGTGGCCTGGGCAGCCAAATTAGTGATATGAGGAGTGATATTAAAAGAAAATGATTAATTTTTCAACAATACATATATTTTTTGCTGAAAAAAATTTTTCAACAACCTCCACCAAAACTGGTCAAAATAGGGAGATCAGTGAAAGCTTTGTGGAATAGGTGGGAGGTTGTATCTCAGTTTAAACTTGAAGAAGAAGAATTCTTAAAGGCAGAGATGTGATAGAAGCACATACGCTGCGTGATGGTATGTTGTTTTAAATAATTGAAGAAATATTAACTGTTCATGGGTAGGCAGAGCCAATGTAATTAAAATGACAAACCAACATAAACTAATTTATTAAATAACATGCCAATTAAATTACCAAAAACTATTTTATTGAACAAGAAAAAAATTATTTAGAAAAATGAAAGGTCAAGAATATCACAGGAATTCATGAACAATATAAAGGAAGGAGGTTGAGTAGTAGCAGATTTTGAATATATTATAAAGCAGTAATTATCAAAACTAAGAGAAATTATAAAAGTAGATGAGTGGAACAGGTTAAACATGCAACAGTTATAACAGGTTCTGGTAACCTTCTGTTTGATTAAAGTTCCAAGTGTTTCCTGTGTATTTTAATGTAACAAACATTTTTAAATAATAAAAAAAAGAATGCATGGAGGCAAGAGAATGTTAAGTTCTAGCAGTTTATTTTGACTAGAATTTAGGGTGCAAAGAGGGAAGCAATGTGAAAATTAGGTTAGAGAGATAGGTAAAAACTAGATCTTTGAAGACCTTAAGTCAAGCTGAGTAGTTTGTATTTTATTCTGTAAGCATTGATTTCTTTCACAGCTTTTAAACCCAAGTGGAAGACTTTACATTTATTTCTATTGTACTTCATTTTATTAGTTTGGAATCAATGTTGTCTATCCTGTTACCTTTTTCATTATTGCTTCTATGATGAACTGTGAAGAAATTAATAAAAAGTTATCCATTCAAAATTTGTAGCATCAGCTAATTTGATAATTAAGCTAGCTATGCCTTTATTCAAGTATTTCAATGCACAATGGATCTGTGATTTTATCAATATGGGTACTCCTCCAAAAGCACGGGTAGTAAGCCATCCATTTTTTCCTATCTCATATAACTCTTATGCATGTCTCCCCATTGTAGACATACCTCCATGGAGTCATGTATATGTGATGGGCTTACTTTCCCACTCCCATCACTTTTCCTTACCCTAGGCAGCTGCATCTTTGCCTGGGAGGAACTGTGCCATGTGTATGTGGAGGAAGAATTCCTTTTTTTTTTCCCTTAGTAAAGGTCTATCAACTGGCAACCTCTCAGTGTCCCAGACAACTTTTTATGGTTTTAAATTACAGATATTTAAAGTGCATCACTGGAAGAAAATTTCTACACCAGAAGTTCCCCTATCCTTCCCTGATGATCTCACAGAGATAGGGAGAATTAGGCAATAGTTCTTAATCCATGGTTTATGAACTTTGTTTTTTTAAAAAAAATTATAAATATCCAGTGTGCTCCTGAACTTCCTTTGAAACAATAATCATAATGATGATAATACTAATAGTAACAACAGCTGACTTTTAAAAGGCTAAACTGAAGAGTTTATATTTTATTTTAATGATAAAAATAGTGATTCACTGAAATTAGAGGTATCATAAGGCAAAATCTTTTCTTATTTTCCTCCTTTCCTCCCTCCCTATTTCCTCCCTCACTCCCTCCTTTCGTTCCTTCCTTTGTTCCTTCCTTCCTTCATTCCTTCCTTCCTTCGTTCCTCCCTTCCTTCCTTCCTTCCTTCCTTCCTTCCTTCCTTCCTTCCTTCCTTCCTTCCTTCCTTCCTTCCTTCCTTCCTTCTTTCCTTTATCTCCTTATCTAGCTCAGGCTACAAGTACAGGATCTACTCATGAGTGGCTTAGAGGAGTAGGAGATGAAGCAAGGAGACTAATTTGGAGACTGATGCAATATTCAAGGTGCAAAGTAATAAAGCTTTTATGATGGTTGCTCTGTAACTGACGAAGACGAATAAATCACAAAAGATTTTATAAAGATAACAATGGTATGATTGGCAAAAGATTGAATAGTGTGGAGTGAGAAATCGTAGGGAGTCCAGGATGATACCAAGATTATAAATATGAGAGACTGGAAAGATGTTCCAGTCACATGCATCTTTGATGAGCATCATTATACCACTTCTCTAGCAAAATTCTTCATGGTAATGTGCTGTGGTCTAATGATGTTCATTCCATTGCCCTTTGGATGACCGTCAACTTTATTCTTTGGAGCATGTAGTATTCCATCACATGCAGCCATAGAGCATTACCAGAAGAATATTGCTATCTTTAAAAAATGATACATTGTCCTTAGCTTTCTTCAAGGCCCAGGGCAAAGCTACCCTTTTGCAGCAGTCCTTTCCTGGTCCTCTCAGCTGATAGTGACTTCCTTCTGAGCTTACCTTTCATTTATGCTGTTTATATCTTATACATACATAGTTCTTTGTATGTCTTCTCTCCCACTAGAATGTGAACTTGTATCCTTCTTTTTGCCTTCCTTTGTATCCCCAGCATTTAGGACAGTGCATATTATTTTGTAATTGATTAGTAAATTCTTTTTCAGAGGGGAAAGCTTGATGCCACTAAAAAGAACTATACAATTTCTAAAATGCAACCTAATGTATTTTGTCCTTATTCAATTCTGGGCCCACATCATAGTCTCTCCACTGAGTCTGTCTGAGGTACAGAATCATGAAATCAAATTCATATCTGAAAGTAACCTTAAACATCATTAACCCATCTTTTTTATTTTACAAATGTGGAAATAGGTCTCTCCACCAAAATGAATTTGATTTTCCGTATGGGTCGTTCTTGGGCCCTCTTCCCTTCTCATTCTACACCAGAGATGTCAAACTCACAGCTCATGAAGGCAACCCTCCCATAAATGTAACTGAGGAATGTTTAACAAAATATGTAAAAATACAATACAACATTGATATTGTTAATTTGTAGTTTTCTAAATCAATATATCAGTACTGCTCTATACTATCTCTCTTTGAAATCTCATCAAGTCCCATAGTCCAATCATCATCGCTTTACAAATGATTTCCAGAATTACATATCCAGCTGGTAATGCTGTACTCCATTCAGCTCCTGGTACCTGGTGAGAGCTGAATGTTAAGATTTCAGTATGAATATTTACATATGAATATTTACATATTAGAAATTGCCAAAAATGATAAATCTGGACTTGATTTATTGTCTTGATTACCTAGACTTTCAAAAATGATGGAGAAAATGTTAATGCAGATTAAAGTTGAAGTTCCGTCATGTGTACATTCTCCTCCCTGAGAGAGTTATTAAAACCTTTACCAGCACATCTTTGCATCCAGTTCCAATTTTTTTCCCTGAGTACCTCAGGATCACATCAACATCTGCCTTTTTATCATCTCAAACTTCTTGTTCTATAGGCATCTCAAATTTAATTTCTAAAACAGAACTCATTATCATTTTCTCCAAAGTTTCCTGTTTTCAACTTTTCTATTTAGTCTTGGTAGTACCATAATTCTTTCAGTCCCCTGGATCCACAGTCTCAACATCATCCTCAACTCCTTACTCAAATCTTTCATGAAATATTATTATTTTTACCATTACAACTTCTTTTGTATATATCTCCTTTGCTATACTCATATAGCCTCCATCATGAGATAGGACCTCATCACATCATGTCTAGACTAATAGCTTTCTGGTTGGTGCCCCTCCTTCAAGTCTCTCTCCATCTCAATTTACCTTCCACTCAGCTTCCAGAATATTCCTCCTGTGTTCATATTTGACCATGTTATCCCTAATGGAACAACATGGTATCTTGCACCTTCAGGATCAAATATAAAATGTTCTGTTTGGTACCTAAAACCTTTTACAGTGTGGTCTCCTTCAACCATTTCAGTCTTTTTATATGTTTCTTACTTCCTTTTTATATATTACATATTTATTTGCATATTAACTTCCCCAGTAGAAAGGAATCTCTCTCAGGCTATGTTTTTTGCCACTCTTTTTAATACCAAACATTTATCACAATGTTCAGCATATAGTTAAGAATACATTTTTACTGGTTGATTGATTGGATGATATGCATTCTTTAAAATTCCATTTAATAACTTCAGCTTGTTAAAGTATTTTTTGTAGATTTCAATTCTACCATCCTATTGGAATTCAAAAATTCTGCCTTTGACAGTGGTATTGTGACCATGGATAACTTAAATAAATTCCATGATCATAATCCATGATTAAATTCTTTCATCTGTAAATGAGAGTAATGACAATACCTGTAGAACCTAATAGGTTTTTGAGATGCTCAAATTAGATAATGAATGTAAAATGCTTCACAAATATTAAAGCATATACATGTCAATTATTGTCATTGTTATTGCTGATCTAATTATTTATTCTTAACCTTACTTCATTGAAGTTACTGATTGAAATGCTAAAAATTACATATATCCATTAGGGATTCTCTTTCAATTAGAGAACTGAGACATTATGACTGCTCTCTGTATCCAACAATTTGACCAGTCCAAGTCCTCTGAACTATCATTTGTTCCACATATTTCCATCTTGTTCACAAGGATAGCCTTGCATACTCTGCTAAAATGTAGGCAAACTATTTCCCGAATCTCTCCATCTAATAATCTTGTGAGTAAAGGAAACTGAGTGAAACCAAAATGAATGTTCTGGATGAAGTTATGCAGCTTCTTTGTTATTGACATTTCCTTTTAAAACTGTTTTTATAGCCATCTCTTTAATACCATCTTTTAGAATTTTGCCAAAAATCAAAGTCTATCTCATTGGTCTATAGTTTTCAGGCTCCACTCTTCCTATTTTTGAAAATTGGGACATTTGTCCCTCTCCTGCTCCTCAGCAAATGTTCTGTTGTGCAGGATCTTTCAGAAATGACTGACAGTGATGAAATAATCATATTCACTGGTTCTCTTTACCATTTCATCTCATATGCTGGGATTTGATTTTTCTTTGCCTCGTAACTTGGGCTCACCATAATTAGTAGGTGCTTTTATATCTCTTCATGGGTATATTTAATTTGTTATCAAGTATTTTTGTTTAGTTTTTTCAAATTATTATTTTAAAAATATTTATTTGTTTGTTATATTAAAGTTCCTAGGTATCTCCCACCCTACCTCCCCTTCCATAGTAGAGAAAACATAACAAAAAGATGTTCTCTTTGTTTTGCTCATTTTATTTCAGGTAGATCTTAAATGTGTAAAGACCTACAGATTATTCCTTTTTTAAGAAAAATGGAAAAAATTAAAAAGTTTAAGAGTTCTATCATTTTTTAATCACTTAGAATCAGTGATCTAATCCATTCTTTGGTTCTTTCTACCTTTCCTTTTGCATTCTATATACAACTCCTACAGGACTATATAACCCTTTTACATTAAATCTCTGATATTTGCTCTGTGTTCCAAATTTGTTAAAAGTCTTTATAAAATCTATTGGCTGATGAGTTCCCTGTGTGTCCACATGAATCTCTTTACTTCATTATCCCTCATCTTTCTCACTGAAATTACCTATCTAGATCTTTAAAATTTCTTTCATCTGAAGCATACAATTAATCACTTTATTTCCTTCATGAATTTTCTCTAGTGTAAGAAATATGTCTTCTTTCTCAATGACAACTTGGAAATATGTATTGTGTGATATCACCTTATCTTCCATCTTGGGGAGAAGGGAGTGATGGATGGAAAGGAGAGAACATGGATCTCACAAAAATTTCACTAAATGATTATTAAAAAACATTGCCATATAATGTGGAAAATAATAAAAAATAAAATGATCTATTTAATAAAAACTAATTCCTTTCTCATAGCTTTTCATTTCTCCTTGATGATTTCTTCTGCAAAATTTTTGTCCAAGTAACTCTCTGGAATCTGTTCTCTAATATAGGATGATGATAAACACAATCCCGTAGCAGAGAGCATGATCAAACCTCTACAAAGTTGTAGATAGCTTCAGTGTTACTTTATGCTTCAATACTATTAGGAGGAATGCAACAGGATCATAGATTTGGAGGTAGGAGGGGGCTTAGAAGCCATCTAGTTCAAACCATTAATTTTATAGATGGAAAAAGAAGGCTAAGAGAGACTGAGTAATTTCTTCAGGGGCATAGATTAAGTATCTCAAGTAGCATTTGAATTTAGGCCTTTTTCACTTTAAGTCAGACACTCCAACCACCATGACACTCCTACATAATGAACTGACTGTGAATTAACAAAGCTATATGAGTGCCTGGAGAACAGTTTTTCATTGGCATAAGCTGATATTTCCATGATTTTATTTATTTTCTTTGATATGTTAAATAACTATTCTTTCCTGCATTTATAAATTATGTCTTTTCAAGGGCTAGTGTCCAATAATTAAGTCCCATCTTCTGGATGAAGGCAATAAGCCAGTTATGTAATAAATTCCCAAAGTGTACCCTAGTGCTCCATGTCATATGACAGCCTGTGACATAAGGGTTACCCAAGGTTGCATTCCCTCATTTGGCAAGTGTAGTAAACAATAACATATGAGCCATAAGTTATCTCTTTGTCTTTTAAAGTATAGATTCAAATAAATTCAAATATTTTTAAAAAAATTGCTACCTAGGTATATTTCCCCATTCTTATGTTTTTGCTATTGCGTTTTGGAACCTAAGAAGGAAATGTTACAATTTGTTCTTAAATTCCATCTTGTAAAGAATGGTAAGCATGACAAAGTGGATAAAATGCTAACCTTGGCATCAGGAAGGTATGAGTCTAAGTCTTTATTCTGATAAATTTGTAAGCAGGCATGAGGTCTTTAACCATTTAATGCTCCAAGGCAGATCTTTTAGATAAGTTACCAATTTCTGTGAATATAATTTTCATATGGAGAGATCCCCATTCTGATAAAATTGTAGATCCAGTCCTTTCTCCCAAATAAGGCTTTTGTTCCAGTCTGTCTCAATCTTTTTGCATCTCAATTTTATCATTTAATTGTACTTCTTCCAAATTAGGCCACCTTTATCTTTTATAAACACAGCTTTCTGTCATAACCCCTGGATCCTCATTTTTTCAATTATCAAATTTATATTATAATATTTGTACTACCTACCTCCCACATTAGTTGCCAGGAGAAGGCAGGAGTAGATCTGTAATTTTATTGACATAAGGGATTCCCAGGTGAGGGAATTCCCTATATCAAAGCAGATAAGAACATATGTCATTTAGCCTCCATCTCAACATGTTTTACTTAAAGATATTACGAAGAACTGTTTAGCATCTTGTTGAATAGTGCATAAAGTAATGAAATAGCGATAAAGTTGACATATGGAAAAAATGGACATGGTGATGGAGCTGGATTCAGGAAGATGAGGGTATAGATCTCACTTTTTTATACTTACTAGCCTTGTGATCACAGATAAATCTTTTATAATATCTGAACCTGATTTTCTTTATCTGTAAAATGAGGATAATAATATGTGTGGTACTTATAGGGTTGTTATGAGACTCATTTTTTTAAACTTTAAAGTACTATTTAGTGTGTCCCCCAAATCTTACTACAATTTCAAACCCATACAAAGACTTATTGGATACCCAATATAAATGAAATTTACAGGAATGAATTTGAGTTTTAGTAGGAAAATAATTCTATAGAAAACATTTCCCTTTATTTAAGGTTTTTCATGTCTCCTGAATCTAAAACACTTTCCAAAAAATTCATAAGGAATGTTAGTTTTATTAAGATTTTATTTTCTACTTTGAATTTTTTTGTTTGCCTCTTTTTACTTCCTTCTCAGTAATTAAAATAGCACTTTCTTACTAAGTGGAGGAAGACTCATCTTCCTGACTTCAAATCCAGCCTGTGACATGACTATGGGCAAGTCACTTGACATCATTTGCCTTTATGTTTTTCATATATAAAGTGAGTTGGAGAAGAAAATGGCAAACTTCCAGTATTTTTGGTAAAAAAAAAAGGGGGGGGGAGGGAAGCTATTGCTCAGACCTATATGACTCTAGGCAAGTCACTTGATCTCTGATTGGCAGACAAAAGGATGCATAACATCCACTGAAGAAGGAAATGTCAAACCCCTTCAGAATCTTTGTCAAGAAAAACTCATGAACAGCTATGGTCCATGGAGGCACAAAGAGTCAGACATGAATGAATGATTGAATAGCAAAATTTCAAGTGTACCTCTCTAGTGTTTAGAAATTTTTAAGTATTTTATTATCAACTGAGGCAAGTAGCATTTAGAAGGGTAAAGGAAACATTTGGAAAGAAAATTTTGATTCTTGCCCCAACTGGTTGTACTAATTTTCATGAATATTTTACTTTGACTTGCATTACTCTTTCTCTAAGAGGAGAAAAAAAAAGACATCTGACCTGATTAAATAATTTGGTAATTATTTTGTTTATTCTCTCAGAATATTAGCAAAATAGCTGGATGAAATATTTACTAAAAGCCAGGTAATTTTTTTCTTATGAATCTCAAAATTTTCTAATCATTTATTCCATGGTTAAGATCAAGAATGGAAAAAAATAACCAACAAATAATGGATAATTTGATAAAATTTCACAAGGCCTATGTATAAACATATTCATAAATCATCTAACCAACATCTTTGAGGAAAGAAATCCATCAAATGAGAAAAAGAGCAATCGTCTCATATGAGGAATTAGGGAGGGGGGAAGAAGGAATAAGGACACAGGGCAGTTCAGAAAGTGACCGCAAATAAGTGGACACTAGAGATCAATCCTTTACCACAAAATGAGCAAGCAAAGCAAATATCCCACGGAAGAGTAATATAAGTCAAACTCCACGTGAAAAGCCTAAGAACAATCAATGGAAAAACCAGCAAGTGCCAGAAGTCTCTGGCTTGTACTTTATCAGATGTAAGATGACCAGTCAGGAGCCCATTAACCAAAAAAGACACCGTGACTTCATGTTAATGAAGCCTCTTGAAATAGAGCTCTCCCTGCTCAGGGATGAGAGAGAGCAGAGAAAGCTTCCAGTGAATCAATTTCATTTGACCCATGTGTCTCTACTGCTGGATATATTGCTGGTGATATTGATCAAAATGTATTGTTCTACTCCCAGCTGTTTGGGGTCTCCACAGCTGATTATAAAGTGTTTTCTAATTTACAGTGGCTAGTTTTATACTAGTTTAGAACATGCTAAGTTCTATACATTTCCTAGAAGAAACCAGTAGAAGGACATTTTAAAAATCAGTAGAAAAATGACTCATTCACAGCTCCAAGAATGAGTGAATAAACAAAAAGTTCATATTAAAGATTTACTATACACCAAAGACTTAAGAAGGGCTAGAGATAAAAAAATACAAAAGTAAGACTGTCCATATCGTGAAGGATCTTAAATATTTATGGTAGACCCAACACGCATAAAAGAGTGGCAACCAGGGAAGTGTGTGAACAATCTGAGAAGTCATAAAGATATAAGTAGATCAAGACAGTATATTGAGGCAAAAAGAGCATTGATTTACTTATAGTTTTCAGAGCAAAAAGTAGAAAGAGGGAAGGAGAGGTTATTAATTTCAAACTAGCATAAGTTATTCAGGTGAATCAGGAATCCATGGTCTCAGGGGTTGCTAAATAATGGCAAAGTTCCTCATTGAATAAAATTAAGGGGTTAAATCATCCTAGAAATAAGATCATGCAGAATGGTTATGCTGACCAGTTAGTATTGTATAGGAGAAAGAGAACTATATTGATTCCGAGGACAAAGGTTCAAAGACAGATTTTGCTACCTTACTATTTGTGTAGCCTTCAACAAGTCACTTAATTTCTCTGGGCCTTGGGTTTCTAAATATGTAAAATGTGTGAAAGGGAATTGATGATATCTAAGATTTTAAATCATAGTTTCCAAATGGTTTATTTGTGTTATAACATTGAATGAGATATGAAATTGTGGTGACCATTCAAGTAAAGAAGGGGAGAGATGAGAAAGGTAATATGGATGTAGAATTAGTAGGACCTGAGGGCTGATTAGATATGAAAATGAGGGAGAAGAAAGAGTCAAAGATGATCACAAGATTTTAAAGAGGAGGCTGGGAGAATAAATTGTGATTTCATTGACAAGAAATAGTAAAGTTAGAAGATGAACAGATTTTGGAGAAAAGAATAATAAGCTCAATATAAGATTTATTGAATTTGGGATTTATAGTGACATTCAGGTGTACTTGTCTTGAAGGCATCTAGATATGTAGGTCCATACTTTAGAATCTAGGTCAAGGATATACATATAAAATATATGTGTATAACTATATAAATATTAGCAAACAGAAGGGACCTTAGAGGTGAGCTAGTTTCAAAAACTCTGACTCCAAATCTCATGCTCATTCTAGTACCCTAAATAAGAGCCATCTCCATAGACATAATGGTGGTTGAGATGTGAACCTTAATTTCAACAAAATATGAAAGATTTAATTGAGTACACCTTTCTTTTACAAAAACCTAGATTTGTACTTAACTGTGTGACCTTAGAGAAGTCACAAATTCCCTGAGTCTGACTTTCCTTTTTTGTAAAAGGAATGGGTTAGACCAAATATAGACAGTAATATTTTATTACTTATTTCCTGAATTTTTTGAGGAACACATTTTTAAACTTTAAAGTTACATAAATGCAAATTATTATTATAATTTTACAACCAGAAATTTTATGAGATCTCTTTCTTCCATTTCTAAAATTCTATGGTTTTGAGTGTTCTTGTATTTTTCAGAAGACAAGTAGCTAAATTAAACAAATCTGAACCCCTGGAATTAAATGATGAAACATCAAATTGCCGTTAAAAGTGACACTCCAATTTTCTAGGATAAAATCAAGAGCAGAAGAAGCTAAGTTCAAAAGTAGAAAGCCAGCTGACAGGGACTAAAAATATAGTCTCTTTTCCATGTGTTATTAATAAAAGATTAGTATGCATCCAATTGGAGATGTCACTCACATAGTGAGATACAAAGATCTTTAAAAAATACACATTATTTGAGTCACTTGGAGCTAAAGTAAGAAAAAAAAATATTCTCAGAAGGCCCATGGGGAATAAGGGAAGAACCACATTATTAAGCTTTTCTGGTCAAGAACTTGTACTCGTATTTCATCAAAAATAAATCCTCATTACAAAAGAAAAACAAATCCAATCCTTTTTGTATGGGGAGAATTCTCTTTTACAACACCTGAAATGGAATATGTTGGGCAGAGCAATGGTCCACTGGGTATTTAAATATCTTGGCATTTTTGGTGATAGCTTCATCTCAATAAATTCTTTAACTGTCACAGGGGTTGGCAAAAAAAAAATGACACAGCCTTCTTCTTTCCATTCAGCCAGCTCTCACCTTCCTTCTTCCTTCTCCCTCAGCATATACTGAATTGAATATACTGTTGTGATAACAGAGTGAAGATACCATAGTCAAATGGCTCTGAAATCAATGAGGTTTTGCCACTTCACTATTTTTTTAAAATTACAAAATGGATGTAGCAAAGTGAGTAGGATAAGTGAATGGTAATCAGAAATGTCCCATACTGCCACAAACTGCTCCCTCTCTGACTTTTTCTTTTGGTACAGGCATGACTCTCTTCCTCTTACTCTACAAAGTAAGATATTACAATCTCCCTTGAAACTGGATGCGTTAAATTCCAGGTCAGATGTCTATCTCAGCCACAGAGGGCCAGGTATCATTATATCAAATGTCCATACATATATATATATATATATATATATATATATATATATATATATATATTAGCCTCTGGCTAGTATACTGAGGTTCGAAGCCCAACTCCACCACTAAACAGCTTTGTATCTGAGCAAATCACTTCTCAAAATCTCAGTTTCCTCGTCAGCAAAAAAAAGTTAGAATATATAATTTCTACATTATATCTTATTGCCCTAAATGCTCTGAATTTATGTCTTAGAGCATAATTTTATTATTTTAAAAGAAATACAGAGAAATAGGTTTACTCTATTAAACTATGATTACATGTTGTAATTTAGAGCTATGATTTATTTGATGACAATGGTCTTGTCAGAATTTGATTCCCAATTTTAACATAATTTTCACAGGGAAATAGGAGCAATTTTTTGACAGTATTCTTGGGTTTACAACATTATTTCGGGGTACCCAGAATGGTGGTAAGTAGGAAATGTATGAATATAGGAAAACAAGGTGATCAGATACAAAATGCCATCTATCTTAAAGAGGCAAAAAAAATCTTTTTGGAGGAGATGAAGTTTGACCTCGACCTCAATAACTATTCTCCTGATCTTTAGGAACTTGATTCTATTTCTCTAAGGTACTTTGTAATCACATCTCCCTTCTCTTTTTAAAAGGAAAGCCTGAAGCATCATGAAGAAGGCAGAAAGGGATTTTCCTAAAGTGAAAAACTTGACTGTTTCTCAACTTCCCTTCCCTTCCCATTCCTTCCCGTCCTCTGTTTCAGTGACTCTCTATTGCTTCTAGGATCAAAGTGTTGCCTGTTTGGCTTTTAAACTCTTTCACAACCTGATCCCTTCCTCTTTTTCTAGTCTTTTCACACTTTATTCCTTCTCCCTACTCTAAAGTCTAGTGAAATCTTCCCACGCTACATCCCAAAGACAATTAGATTTTGGAGCCAAATGACAGGAGTTTGATTTCCAGTTCTGCTACTTACCTTTCAACCCCTCTGTGAGCTATAGTCCAACTTTACCAGTTGCCTTTTGAACATTTTAAACTGGAGTTCCAAAGGCATCTTAAACTTAACTGAGTCAAACTAGAATCTATTATCTTTTACCCAAAACCTACCCCAAATCCCTAACTTCCTCTTAAAGTAAAACAAAAATACTACCATTCTTCTAGATTTAAAGAATTTTATCTATGAATGACACCATTGATGTCATCCTTGAATCTTTATTTTCCTTTACATCACTCAAGTCAATCAGTTGCCACATCTAGTCCTCTCTTCCTCCATATCTCATCAAATTGCCTTCCTTCTCTCCATTCACACAGCACCACTTGAATCTAATTAGAACCACATTTTTTTTAATTTGGAAAATTGTATTTAATTAATTAATTTAAAATTTTTCCATTGTTACAAGATTCATGTTCTTTCCCTCCTCTCCCCCACCCTCTCCCATAGCCAATGAGCAATTTCACTGGGTTTTACATGTGTCATTGATCTAGACCTATTTCCATATTATTGATATTTGCACTAGGGTGATCCTTTAGAGTCTATATGCCCAATCATATCCCCATTGACACATGTGATCAGGCAGTTGTTTTTCTTCTGTGTTTCTACTCCCACAGTTCTTCCTCTGAATGAGAATCACATTATTTCTGATATGGACTATTTCCCCACTCCACACAGCTGACAAAATGATTTTTCTAAAGCACTGATGGCACCATGACACTTTCTTAATCAATTCCAGTGGCTCCCCATTACCTCTAGGAATAAATACAAATTCTGAGTGACATTGACAACCTTTCATAACTTGCCTCCCATTTACCTTACCGAACTTATTATACATTACATCCTCTAATGAACTTTATTGTTCAAACTGTCCATCTTGTTCTTTACAGGCAGCACCCCATTCCCCATCTCTAAAATTTGTAAATGGCCATGCATCACCCCATCTAGGATGGCCCGCTTCCTGAATCCCTAGTTTCCTTTAAGATTCAGTTCAAATATCAATTTGTACATGAAGCCTTTCCTGATGCCCACAATAATTCGTATTCTCACCCTCTATTTTGAATCTATATATTGTATGTATGAATGTTGTTCAGTCCTTTCCCGTCAATTCTGACTCTTCATGACCCTATTTTGGGGGTTTTCTTGGTAAAGATACTGGAGTGGTTTGCTATTTCCTTCTCCAGTTCATTTTACAGATGAGGAAACTGAGGCAAATGGGGTAGAGTGACTTGTGCACAGCCACGCAATATCTGAGGCCAGATTAGAATTCAGGAATAGGAGTCTTTCCTGACTCTAGGCTCAGGACTCTATCCATTTCACCATCTAGTATACATGTATGTACATTTGCATGCACTTCTACACATATAAGAAAGATATCTATATACAAACAGATCTAGAGTGCTATATATAGATGTCTATATATCTCTGTAGATGTATATGTTCTCTTTCCCAACAGAATAAAAGCTCCTGGACAGCAGAAGTTGTTTTGCTGTTCTTATTTATATTCCCCAGGACACAGAATAGTAATGTGGCATATAATATATATATATATATACATACATATATATTTAATAAATATCACTGCCTGATTGATCCCTAACGGTTTATGTAAGGGGCTGACAAAACATAGCAACTCAATTTATTCTCCTTTAAAAGGATGTTTTGAATTAATCAAGATTGGGTGGGGGGCTGTGTCATTAGTCTTCTTAAACATGTATACTGTCATGCCACTACTATTATCCTAAATCAGCATGGGGTGGATGGAAGAAGATCCCGGTATTTATCGGCTATATTGTAATTTACTTATATAATTATTTAAAATATATCTAAGTGTAAGTATTTTTAAATGAGCCTATTTTCCTCTATCATTCTCCCCTGGTACTTCAAGGAGAACACACTTAATGAGAAGTTCTTCACATTATAATTATTATAATTATGTTTGTTCCATGAGAAAGCAGGGAAAAAAATCATGACCCATTATCAAGTTATTCTTTAAATGAATTTATGGCTCCTGAATAGCCCCAGAGCTGGGCCATTGCCTGCCTGGTTCTTGATTGTACCAGAAAATACTGTTTCCTAGGAAATGCCCCCAAACCCCAACATGTGACTATTCCTCAGAAGTTTCTGAAAGTTAATTGGAAGCAGTAGGATTCAAGTGTTTAAAAATGGAGAAATATATTAATGTTTGCAAACAAAATGTTTCTAACAACCCATCTTTATCTTGGAGGAAAAAATAAGTAAGTAAGTAAGAATAAGAAAGGGTGGGGGTGGCAGAGAGGGCATTAATAGTGCTATTAATATAGCTTAAAAAAGCAAAATGGATAGCAAGGGTATTTTTGTTGTTGTTGTTATTATTTTTTTTGTTTAGGACATGGCATGAGGTTCCAAATTTTGCTTGTAGAAAAATATAAATACAATTTATTATCTTTTTCAAAACCAAAAAAAACAAAAACCTGTCTTTGATTTCAATGGTATTGAGAATTCCTAAGGAGGGAACATACTCAGCCAAAGTTGCTTTGTGTCTTCTCTGCAATTCAGTAATAGAAAATTGTCTGGTAGACTAAAGATATATGACTCATAGAAGGTCATATTGCCAGTATGTGGCTGAGGCAGGATTTGAACCAAGGTCTTTCAGAAGTCAGCTCTCTATTCTCTGAATGACACATTGTCTCTTCAACAAATCTGTTGCTTATCTTATATCCAAAGGCAGAGGGTAGAAGGGGGAGAGCACAGGAAAATCAAGGATGAAACCAAGTATTGTTAGCCTTAGACCCTTGCACAATAACACTCAATAGACACCCCAGAAGATCATAATCTCTATACTCTAATTATGTGCCCCAAGTTAAAGCATATAGTTTGAGCCTTACTTTCTTTAACTGTAGAAACAGAAAAGAAATCAATATTGCCTTTGAAATATGCAACAGAGTTTCTGGATTTGGAAAAAGAAACAGAAGAGATTTTTGGGAAATCTTTTATAAACTGCCCCTTGAGGTCTGGAAGGTAGACAAAGAAGATTCACATTACGCAGATATCTATAGAATATTTTTTTTTCTTACACTCAGAGCAACTTATAAATTCCCTAATCTGCTTTCATGATAAACTCAGTGTTCAAAAGATGGAGCAAATAAGGAGAAAATGTATTCTGGATTTTTTCTTATCAAGAAGGAGAAATAGATTTCCTAGATGGGGCAGGGCTGACCGCTCTCATTTTAATATTTGTGATAGAGGAAAGGAAAGCAAGGCATATTCTATATGCTACAGCATGGATTTTGACTTCCCAGGGTTCAGAGAAATGATAGCACCTATGGTTAAAATTCTCTTATGTAAATCATCCCAGGAGGAACAGAATGTTCTCAAGCAGGAAATTCTGAAGCCCAAAATAAAACAATTTCAAAAAAGATGTAAAGGGGAATCATTTAAAGAAAGTGATGTGGATTTTCAGGGGTTTCAATGATTAAGCCAATGTTTTAAATGACATCAAGAAAAAGGGAGCTAGGGCAGCAACAGAGGATAAATACAAAAGTGTAGCAGGATTCTATAGGGATAATGCGTGTGCTAAAAGCTCAGAATGATCTGAGGCTAGAAACAAAAGTGAATCATTAAACAAACATTTTTAAACAGTTAATACATGCCTGACACTGTGCTAAGGATTGGAGATACAAAGAAGGCTAAAATAAAAAAATGTCCCTACTCTTAAAGAGCTCACATTCTAATGGGGGAAGGAGAGAAGAGCTAAAAGCTTGTGGTTAGCTTTATTTGTTTTTCTTGTATTGAGGGAGAGGGGAAAGGTCAAGGGAAGAATGGGATTGCCATTTGGAGTAGATGGTACAATAATGAATAGCAAAAGAATGAAGGCAAAACTGCCCATCTCTTAGTTTGCTCTCTCCATCCCCCCCCCCCCCCCCCATCTATAAAGGAAACTAATCACCAGAGTAGAAAGAACAGGGCAAGACTTTCTAATAGGGAATTAATGCCCAAGATAGGTAATAAAATGTTAACAAAACACTTAGCTGCCTAAATGACTATCTTTAGTTTCTGGATAAACTGGCATGTGTGACTTTTTGAACCACAGTGAGTAGAAAATTCCTGGAAAAAAGACTCCTTAAGAAAGGCCAATGTCCTGATTTTCAAAAAAGGTAAGAAAAACATTTGCAAACTACAGTTCACTGAGCTTGATTTTAATACCTGTTAGAATTCTAGAATGTACTATGAAAAAGTGGTGAAGAAGCAGTAATAAAAGAAAAATGTTGCTGAAAAAAGTCCATATGGCTTCAAGAACTTTGGACACTCGATAGTTTCTAGAGTGGAAGATTAAATGCATGGTATAGATTTATTATTTTTATTTTATTTATATGAGAGAATTTGACCGTTTTATGTGGTATTCTTAGAGAAAAGTTGGAGACAATATTACAATTTATTGGATTCTAACTTGGTTAAATGGCCGGAACCTCAGTAAGTCATCAATGATTAAGTGAGTTTGGAAAGAGGTCTTTAATGAAATGTTCCACAGATCTGTGTTTGTTTAGCCTTGTGCTTTTTAATGCTTTTGTTCATCATGGTAATAATGACATCAGTGGTATACTTAGTAAATCAGCAGATGGCACAAAGTCAAGAATGATCACTAATATACTTTGTATTGTGTTAAAGTTTTGTGACAAGCTCATATAATGGGCTGAAAGTCAGAAGATGAAACCTAACAAGGCCAAATGCAAAGTCTTGGGATTGGATTCATAATAAACAATTTCAGAAGTACAAATTAGAGGAAGCATGGTTAGACAGCAGTTGATTTACAAAATATTTGGAAGATTTAGTGAAATTTTAAAAGCTCCAAATGAGTCAACATAATGATGTCAGCCAAGGAAGTCAAAGGAAGGGTTGTTGCTGTTTAGCTGTTTTCAGTCATTACTGGCTCTGCATGACTCTTTTTGGGGTTTTCTTGGCAAAGATACTGGAATTCTTTGTCATTTCCTTCTCATTTTATAGATGAAGAAAAAGGGACAAACACAATTAAGTGATTTGTCCAGGGTCACACAGAAAGTAAGTACCTGAGGCTGGATTTGAACTCAGATCTTCTCAGCTACAGGCCTGGCACTGCACTGCCTGCCTAGTTTCCCAAAGCAAGCAGAAACTGCATTAAAAGAGATACCATAAACCTGGACTGGGGAAGTGATTGCCCCACTGTACTCTGACTTGCTACTTTACATATGGGATATGTTCAATTCTGTGCATCCTATTTTAGGAAAGCCCATAATGATAAGCTGGAAGGTGTTTTTAAGAGTGCAACAACATGGTTGCTAAGAGGATTAAAGAACATACCACAGAAAATCAGTTAAAAGAAAAAGATGAAGAAGAGAAGGCTCAGGGGAACATGAGAGCTGCCTTCAAAATGTAAAGAGCTATCAAGTGAAAGAGGAATAAGGTTATCTGGCTCCAATCCAGAGACCAGAAATGAAGGTGGGGGAGGTAGAAATTGCAAAGAGGCACATTCAAACTTAATGTAAGGAAACGCTCCCTGACAATTAGACCTATCTAAACGTGAAATGAGATTCCTGGGGAGATAGTAAATAAGTCTCCTCCCTTGAGGTCTTTAAACAAAGGCTGGGTAACTAACTACTTGGGGATTTGGCAGAGATTTTTTTGGGGCGTTATGATGGTTAACTTCCAAGATTTCTTTCAACTCTGAGATTCTGTGATTCTAGATTATACAATATAAAATCTCAGAGATGTTCTGCGGAGAGCATTATAATTATCTAAAGTGAACATATAGCGAGCTGGTGATGCAATAGAATGATTGATCTGGAGTCAAGAAGAAACAAGCCAGAATCCAGCCTTAGATGCTCCACTGGATGTGTTTCTCTCCCTAGGCAAGGCACTTAACTTTTCTCAGTCTCAATTTCTCCATGTAAAATGGGAAAAATAATAGCACCTACTTCTTAGGTTCTTAAGAGGATAAAAGAAGATAATATTTGTAAAGTGATTTGAGAACCTTTGCATGTTGTTTAAATGTTATTATTATTAAAGTACCAAAGAAGTATGACTTGAGTTGTGATTATCTCCAGAGTATTGCCTTCTCTATTGTAATTATTAACAGTATTGGAGTAAAGAATCATGAACAAAAAAATAATTTTAAAATGAAAACATCTAGATCTGTATTGATTAATAATACACTCAGTTATTCTCTACAGTGTAGAGAATTTTTTAATCAAATGCTTCCTAGGATAACAGGATCATAAAAGAATGTTACAAGAGAAATGTACATTTTTGCTGAGGGCAGAAATCCAGAAATATTTGGAGCATGGGGCCCCTGGGAAAGACTCAGATGGACTTCTACAATAGGACATTTTGGGAACTAGAGTGCAACAGGAGGACATTAGCCACATTATGAGAGGGTACATTAAAGAAGAACTAGTCCTAAATATCTAGGCTGGAGAAGTGTTTCTGGGGATAAACTGCATTTCTATATAAGCAAAGACTTTACCCTGATCAGTAGGGAAAACCTGATGTGGATTTAGAATATGAGCTCAAACAGAACATGTAAAATCCATTTTCTACTTTGGAACTCTGATTTTAAATTCAACTCAAAAGCTAGGCTTAAACCTTATTATCCTGAATATTTTCCCCTACTTCATTCCAGGTCCCTTCTGAAAATGACTTAAACTAACAACTTGTAAATTAAATTTCACTGTATAATTCATCAGAAATTTATTCTGTAATGTGTAAGGCATGGGCTAGATTCTAGTCATGCATTTGGATGAAAACTGATAGTTTCTGCCCTCAAAGAGCTTACAGTATAATTATGGAGAGGTTTTTTTTTTTTTGGTATCTCCAATGCTTTGAACCCCTGCCTGGTGCACAGATACATGCAGACCTTTCAGTTCAGAGCTCAAACTTCATTCTCTGTGTGGCATCACAGGAAATATTTACTCTTAAAATGCTCTTGAGCTCTGCAGGGCTTCAGTTTAATTGAGGCCCAACTGTACTTTTTGTTTGTTTGCCTGTGTTCTTTTTGAAGAGGAAAACTAGAGTAGAATTCCTAGCAGAAATGAAACTGAAGAAAACAAACATTTAGAGCTTTAAACAGAAAAATAGGAATTAAGGGTCAAGCCATGATAGTAGCCAACTATAGGAGAGCAGCAAGGTGGCAGAATGGATAGGATACCAGATCTAGAGTCAAGTAGACTCATCTTATGAGTTCAAATTTGGCATCAGACTTACTAGCTGTGTGATTCTGGCCAAGTCACTTGGCCCTTTTTGCTTTAATTTCCTCATCTGTAAAAATGAGCTAGAGAAGAAATGGCAAACCACTGCTTTACCTTTGCCAAGAAAACTGCAAAAGGAGTCAGGGAATCAGAAACAGCTGAAAAGCCTAAGCAAAAACATCTAAACATTTTTATATGGATGATGCATCTGTGTCAAAGCTTGAATATAAAACTCCAGAAACCATGAAAAATTATAATCATAGAGTTAGCAGTTCTCAAATTTTTTGTTCTCAGGACCCTCTGGTTGTCTTAAAAATCAAGGATGCCCCAAACAGCTTTGGTTGGTTATATTTATTAATATTTATATTAGAAATTAACATGTGATTATGAAAATAGTGTTGAGCCCCTTGAGAGGGGCTTGGGGAACCTTAGTTTGAGATCAACTGGTCTAGTCCAATATCATCATTTTTCAGATGAGGAAACAGAGGCCCAGGAAGTTAAATGACATAACACATCATGATTAAACACAAATAATTAAAAACTAAATTCGATGGATCATTTTAATCCCAGGATTTCAAGCTTTTGAGAGACTTTACAAATTCTTGAGTGTGACTAGAAGAATCAGGAAGGAGGACCAGGTCATCAAGGCATGCCAAATGTCAAAGCTGCCATCTCACACTTTCCAGTCTTCACTATCCTCCTTTCCTTGTACTCTTCAATCCAGTGACATTGGCTTTCTTGATGTTCCTTTAAAATTCCTCTTTTTGGGGGCATTTTCAGGGGCTGTCCCTCAGACACAATATGCTATGCTTTCCCTCTTCAACTTTACCTCCTGACTTTCTTGACTTCTTTCAAGTCCCACTTAAAATTCCACCTTCTCCAGGAAACTTTTAATGATCTTCTTGAAACCTAGAGCCTTCCTAGGTTCTTTATTTACTGACTATTCTGTATTTGAATTTGTTTATTCCTAGTTCATTGCATGTTGTCATCCCAATTAGCTTGTGGCCTCTTCGTGGGCAGGGACACTTCTGCTATTCTTTATATTCTCAGTGCTTAGCTCAATACTTGGCACATACTAGACATTTAATGTTTATTGTCTGACTGACTGACTCCCTTATTTTACAAATGAGAACACTGAGATTTAGAAGGCAAAAAAAGAACCTTGGGTGATCACCCAAGTAGTAAGTGGCTGAGCCAGAATTCCAGCCTGAGCCTGGTCTGCTAATTAAAAATCCAACACTTCCCATCGCACATATCATTAAATAAATAAAGTACATTTCTAAATAAAATTTAAAATAAAATAAATAAAAAACAAAAGGACATCTTTACCACATATCATATATGTTGGGAACCTTTGCGATTGCTACTCTTTTCCCTACTGCAAGGGTGTGGGATTTGAATATCATAGATTAACGTCTAAAAATATGCCAGGAAATAACAGAATCACACATTTCCTTTCACTGCTACTTATCACGTTAAGGAAGTGCTATTTTAGCCTCCTTGTTAGGAAGCTGAGGCATAGACAAGATAAATAAATGATCAATTTGCTGGGGAGGTAGGTAAGAGTTTACTCTTGGGATCTTGCCTTTCCCTCCAGAGTTCAAGATCTACCTTTTCCTTCCTTAATGATATTCTCTTACATGCAAATCATGGAGAACACATTTTCTGTAAGAGTTTTTATTTGTTTTCCTATCTCTGGCTATGGGTTCAACTTTCACCACTGCAGAGGAAACCCAATATAGGAAGAAACATTATTATCATACCTACTGTGGGTATAAAATAGATATTAATCAAGGAAGGCAGCAGTAATGACTTGTGGGTTATGGGAAAAGCTTCCATGTCAATTAAAGCAATTCAAATACCAGGATTACAAGATACAGATAGGAAAAGAAATCCAAAACCTTCCTTAGAATAGAAACAGCCTGTAAATTCAATAGGGACCCATTGCGCAGTAGGAACAGATAAATGGTGATGTAGACAGAGGAGAACAGTCATCAGCCTCCATCTTGTTTTATTTTTTTTTCTGAACTGGTATAAGTAACTCCT
This sequence comes from Monodelphis domestica, assembly GCF_027887165.1. NCBI lineage: Eukaryota > Metazoa > Chordata > Mammalia > Didelphimorphia > Didelphidae > Monodelphis > Monodelphis domestica. Next base: position 626,703,234 of record NC_077227.1, read on the forward strand.
ATATGCAAAGACTCTTATCAGTGGAGCTAGAATGTGTTCTGAAAGTTATTTCTCAGAGAGCTACATGACATTACTGAGAAAGTGAGTCACTCGCCCAGGGTCACAATCCATATATTCTCAAAGGAATGACTTGAATCCAAGATTTCCTGACTCCAAGGTTGTCTCCCTAACTACTACTCCACACTGACTTTCCTTGGGTTTACTTAATTTCTAACAAAGTAATATTTAGCTGTCTAGTATTTGTATGTCACTGACATCATTCAGTTGGGACATTTTATGTTATGCCTGTGGGGTCCAATGTGTGGTGCTGTCCTGTAGCATAAGATAGGAAAAATCACCTCCCAGACTAACAGAAAGATCTTATTTCACTGGCTCAAGGTGGTTTCAAGTCCTGTCAACATTATTGTAAGGTCTGCCCACAGACAATATGAATGGTTTTGGAAATCTCATGACTGGGCAGATATTTATCTGTCCCCGTGAGAGATAAACTATAAACTACAAGATATTCTTATAACCTCTTCTAGGTTTCCTCAGGATTTTCCTGTTCTTCCAGTCTAAATGTAAGCATTGTTCTGAGATTCTATACCAGATGCTCCTCTCTTACATGATTCTTGTTGTCTCTGTCTGTCTGTCTCTCTCCCTCCCTCCCTCCCTCCCTCTCTCTCTCTCTTTCTCTGTTTCCTTCTCTGTCTCTCTGTCTGTCTGTCTGTCTCTCTCTGCCCCGCCCACCCTCCCTCTCTCTGTCTGTCTCTTAAAAATAAACAAGCTTTTCTTAATCATCCTTTAATTACCTGGACCAACATTTGTTGTGGGGAGAGGGGAGATACTACAGGGGGAAGGAGAGAAACAATAAAACAATTTCTACCTTTGTTTCAGTAAACTTATGTTCAAACAAGATGCAAATACATTCAATTACAGTATGCTCATTTTGTGTATGTGTATTAAGTACACATATGTGTATGTCTAAATGTATACAGACAAATGAATATAAAAAAAATGAATCAAGATTGTTAAATTCAAGGTCCTTTGGGACAAAAAACACTAGAAGTTGGGAATTTCAGGAAAAAGCTTCATTTTGAGGGACCTGAGAAGTCATCCAAATTAATCTCTTCATTTGAAGATGAGGAAACCAAGACTCATAAAAGCTTGATAACTTGTTCATGTTCATACTGGGAGCAAATATCAGTGTCAGATTATAGAAATCAGTATTCTGACTCAACATCTAGTACTCTTTCCACTACCTTACAATTTCCCTGCCTCTAATTTTTCTAGAAATGAAAGTCTAAAAGCAGTATGGATTGATGCCAACAATTCTAGGCTTAGAATCTTAAGAACTGCGATCAGATCTCAGCTCTGCTATGTATTACTTATATGGCAAGTCACATGGTTTGGTTGGTCATCAAGTTGCTGATTTATAAATAAATGATTTGGATACACTAGTGGTTCTCAACTTTTTTGGTCTCAGGACATTTTTATCTTCTTAAAAATTACTTAAGATCCAACTTGCCAAAGAGCTTTTGTTTATATAGTTTATTTTTACTAACATTGACAGTTAGAAATTAAACTCTTTTAGTATTTTATGAAAAAGGTTTTGACCTCATGGATCTCCTGAAACATTTTCACTGATCCCTCAGAAATCCTCACACCATAGTATGAGAACTGTTGGACTAAATGACCTCTGAAGTCTCTTAAGCTTTATACCCTGTGATCCCTCATTTGTCCTCTCATCACAAATTTCATTTACTCTGTGCATTTAGGAGTACATAAATTTTCGATAGTTGAAGGTCTTCCTTCCTTCTTTCCTACCTTCCTCCCTCCCTTCCTTCCTTCCTCCCTCCCTCCCTCCCTCCCTCCCTCCCTCCCTTCCTTCCTTCCTTCCTTCCTTCCTTCCTTCCTTCCTTCCTTCCTTCCTTCCTTCCTTCCTTCCTTCCTTCCTTCCTTCCTTCCTTCTTCCTTCTTTCCTTCCTTCTCTTCCTTCCTTTCTTTCTTCTTTCTTTCTTTCTTTCTTTCTTTCTTTCTTTCTTTCTTTCTTTCTTTCTTTCTTTCTTTCTTTCTTTCTTTCTTTCTTTCTTTCTTTCTTTCTTTCTTTCTTTCTTTCTTTCTTTCTTTCTTTCTTTCTTTCTTTCTTTCTTTCTTTCTTTCTTTCTTTCTTTCTTTCTTTCTTTCTTCTGCATGCTCTGCCTATGTTCCTTTGCATTGGTGGTTTTTTTTTTTCCTTTTAGAGAACAGAGCTCTTGTCCAAACAGTTTTGTAAAGAACCTAGCACAAAATATGCATTCACAAATGTCTGATGATACTTTTGGATGACTATAGTAGGATCAGAGAACACATAATCTGATTTCTACTGGATATTTCAATACTTTCCCCAAAAGCCTTTGCTGATTAATCTCACACTCTTCTGATTGCACTGATTGTTCTATTATTCTGCTTGCCATCCATTTTCCCTATATTAATTTTTACCACTTGATTAAAAACAAAGTCCCCTAAAGTTATACCATCTTCTTTCCATTTTCCCTTCACAGTTAAAGTACTGCACAAACTATAATCTTATTAAACATACTTCCTGTTTCTCAATCATTTCAGTTATGTCTTATTTTTTGTGACTCCATTTGGGTCTTTCTTGGCAAAGATAATAGAATACTTTGCCTTTTCTTTCTGAAGTTCATTTTACAGATCAGCAAACTGAAGAAAACAGGGTTAAATGATTTGCCCAGGGTCACACAGCATAAATATATCTTAGGCTGGATTTGAACTTGTCTTCCTAACTCCAAGCACTATACTCCATCCACTTATCCACCTAGCTGCCCTCACTTCATCCCTTAAAATCTGAATTTCCTCTGGAACAATTTATTAAAACCTTTTGAAGGTCTTTCATGACCACCTATCATGAAATCAAATGCCCTTTTCTTAGTTCTAACTCTGATTTCCCTGAAGCATTTGGCATTTCAGTCAACATCAAGCTTCTCTGAGAAACTCTTCCTCCCTTTTCTTCTGCTAAACTGCATTTTCTATGTTCTATGACTTACTTGTCTAACCTCTTCTATGTTGCCTCAGGACTCTCCTAGAAGTCAGTAAATGGACCTTAAGTACCTAAGAACTGTGATTAGCTTTCTTGCTATCTAAATTTAGGAACTAATATAAATTTTTATGCTCAGAGCTCTTAATTCTGAACTTTTTGTTTTACTAATCATTCATTCTCCCAGCTTTGATTGTCACTGCTTCCCAGATGCCTTTCAAATATCTAGCTCTGGCCTAAAACTGTATCCCTGACTAGATCTCTGTTTCTAACTACTACCTGAACATCCCACTGTATTCACAGACTCAATACCTTCAATATATAATTCATCTTCCTACTTAGTTTAGTTTTTCTATTCAACTTCCTTTTGTCCATCAGTTATATTGCCCTTCTACCAGGTACCCAGGCTCAAAAACCTCATTATAGAGACAATCTCCTTCCTCTTTCCACCCACACCTAGATTTGCCATAATGCCATAGCTTCCATCTCCGTAACATCTCTCACATTATCCACGTCCTCTTTCCATTCATCAGCCTAGGTCTGGATTCACTATATAAAGGGCTATATAAATATGACCTATTAGCTTTTTGTTTATTTCAGGGTTACTTTTTTCTGGACTACACCATTGGGATAGCTTCCTGAACTGGCCTCTCCATCATGGAGGAAGAATAGGAGAGTTTCCAATTTATTTACTTTTCACCACACCCCTATAGTCTGAAAGCTGTATTAATGTATCATAGGGAAAAAATGTGCATGTTATATTCATCAGAGAGAGACAGAGAGAGACAGAGACAGACAGACAGACAGACAGAGACAGACAGACAGACAGAGAGACAGAGACAGAGACAGACAGAGAGGCAGAGGCCAAGAGACAGGCAAAAGTGTGTGTATGTGAGAAGAGAGCAGGAGAGAGAGGAAAAGAGCCAGCCAAGGGCAGAAAGAAGGAGGGAGAGAGGCAAGTAGGGAGGAAGAGAGAGAGAAACAAAGACAGGAGGCAAAAAGGAGAGACAGAAACAGAGAACGAGACAGAGACAGAGGCAAAGAGGATGGGTATAAGAGGGCAGCAGATGTAGAGGAGAAGAGAGCCAGACATAAAGGAGAGAGAAGGAGGGAAAGAGACAGATAAAGGGGAAGAAAGGTAGATATAAAGATAGGGGGAGGGAAGGAGAGATAGAAATGTAAAGAGGAAAGATTGAGAGGAGTAAGGATGTATATATGCATGTGTGTGTGTGTGTGTGTGTGTTTGTATAAATCAGGCTAATAATCCTATTCTAGTATCAGGATGTTAGGCTCAGTTTTGACTATGTGCTGAGACGATTATCATTATTGATGTTTACTGATTACCTACTATGTGCAATGCTCAATGCTAGTCTCTGAGATTTATCAGAGCTGTCATCTTTAATTTAGGCCTGTTATCTGAATAGATGTATTACCCTCTCTACATCAGTAATGCTTAATGGGGTAGATTTAGATCTTGAAAGAACCCTTAAAAGGCTCTAGTAAAACCTCTACATTTTATAGATGAGGAAACTAAGGAATTTAAAGCTGAATCTACTTGTCTAAATTCAAATAGCTAATAAGTAGAAGACCTGGGGCTTGAATTTAGGTCTTTTGACTATAAATCCGTGTTTCCTGTTTCATATCTGGAACTCTGTAGCCTTCAGAATTTAATAGCTTAGATCATTTCAGCAGCTGCCTTAATTGATCTCTCCATCACCTGTGGATATTTTCTCATTTCTTTCCTTTTGACATTGCTTCCTGTGCTCTGGAGGTCATGTTTCTGCATCTTAATCCATTCCCTTCTAGACTACTGTAATGGCATCCTAATTCAACTTCCTATCTAAAATTTCTCCCTTTCCAACCATCTTCCATATAGTTGTAAGAATGATATTACTAAAGTACAATGTCTGACGCTTTCATTTTCCTGCCCAATAAACTTTTGACTATATCAACTTTAAAAATCAAATATAAATGTTTCTGTCTGGTATGTAAAGTTCATCACATGCTGCCCATAATTTGACTTTCTAGATTTATTATAATTTCTTCCCTTCATCTATTCTACTGTCCAACCAACTGACTTTCATACTCTTCCTCCAAATGGATATATGACAAATCTATTTCCCATCTTCATGTTTTTTGACTGACATTATCCCATTTGTGAGATGCCTTTTTTTTAAGATTTCCTAGTTTCCTTCAAAGCTTGGTTTAGTTGCCACATAAAGTCTTTCCTGATCTCCCTGGCTCCAAGAGCTTTCATCCATTCTCAAATTAATTTGAATTTATTTTATATTTATATGCAGACATGCTGTTTCCCCTGACAGTATACAAGCTCTTTGAGGGAAGGGAAGAATATTTTCTAATAATGTTCATTGATGAGCCAAAGCAGACATAACTTTATTTCAATAACAAATGAAATTTGCTTCTCTTTCAATTTGGAAGAGTGGTAAAGTGATTGGATAGTAGAGACTTTTGCCTTTTAAGTCTAGAGCTGGGATTGTCTATCCTCATTACATGTAGCCATATACATCTTTGGAAATTGCCTTTAAGTGCTACAATATTAATTTTCTTCCACACAGAGAGCCTGGGATCCTTTTCATCCCTTCTGAGTCTGGTAGACAATCAATTTGTAGCTAACACTGGATTATGTCATGAAACAACCTCTACTTAATTCCTGCTGCTCTGGGGTCTTTCTGTCTTATAAGCATGCCATATGCCCTGTGCTAGTCCAGCTGTTTCTTTCTGCTGTGTTACAATATTATGTTACTTGCTATATAGTATTATAGAGTACCTATAATGGAGAACAAAATGTTTAAAAAATTGCCACTGATAAATTTTGGACTTTGCTGATAGGCAACTTCTAGAAAAGTTATTTCCTCCTTCCTCCATTGTTTTGCACAGTTGCTCTTACATATAACGGTAAAGTAGAGTGAGGGAACAATTTCTTAACCAAAATAAGTAAATAATATGAACTGTGGTCCTGAGCCTCCCAAATGTTCCAGGCTTACACAAAGAAGTTCTAGTAGTGGGAGAGGGCAAAGTAGGAGGGGAGGTTGGCAGAAACAGAAACTTTGACTCATTTCCTCTATCCCAGAAATGTACTTTAATGAAATATCTAAGAGAAAGTGAGATATTATTTTTATTGAAGACAATATATCATGGGGGCTTCTTAGCACACATTCCCCATTTACCACAGTTCTCTATTATTCAAGTAACTCACAGCTATAGTAGGGTAAAGTTTGTAAAGGACTAGATCTTATTCTGGTTCCCTTTTGTCCTCTCTTGTCCTGTCCTGTCCTCTCCCCGGTGACATGGCTCAACTCATCTGACTAAAAGGCTAAAGGTGCCTTGCTGGTCTATTTCCTCCTCCACAATTGATGCTATTAATGAAAGCAATTCCCTTTAGGAAACCAGCACTAAAACACTCAAACTTGAAAATTCTCAGCTTTAATATTATGTGTAAAGTATAAACATTAAATCTAGCAAAGACTACTTTCAGGACTTCTTCTCTCAAGCTATATATAAACAAAAGTCTATCATTTTCCTGGGCCAATGTAAGAATTTTATTAATGTCCTAACTCTGGCTGTATTTTAGGTGGAGAAAAACCATTTATAACAATTTGAATCTCTTTCCAAAGCTCATACAAGTAAACTGAAAGGCAGAAGGTGGTCAGGAACCTCTGGCCACCTGGGCATGCATATTCTCTTTGCTCTTTGGTTCTCAGATAAGTCACTGCTTTCTGTTCCAAGATAGGAGGGAAAATAAATCTGTCTTCTTTAGTCTCACCTCTTGGTCTACTCTGTTCTGGTTCTCCAAGAGAAAGAGAGCTCTCCAGAATCAAAAAAGATGAAGACGCTGGTGGAATAGTTATGAACAATATGTATTGCATTCAAACTGGATATGATTCTGAAAACAAGCTACCTAATCCCCATCCCTCTATGAAAAACAATTGTTCATTTCTGTAATGCTTTGAATAACAACAAAACTCAGTAGCTACTAAAAACATCTCATTACCCAGGGCAGTAAAATGGAAGAAGTGGATCTTCTACTAAGTTTGTCCCCATCATGGCTCAGTGAGCTAATTATCAGAAGATAGACCCATTTTGTCAAATCTAGTGAGTAAGGCATGGTCATATCTGAAGAAAGATGGCTTTGATTACCACTGTTCTTTCCTACCCTTTAATTCTTCCTCCTAATTGCCCTTTGATTTCAACTTTTCCTCCCAGTTTCCACATTATAAATTTCTCTCAATTACAAAACAAGTGATGTTTTCTCCCTTACTAGGCATTTCTCAAACAAAAGAAGCTTCAGTTCTGAATGGTAGTTATATTTTTTAAGATCAGGCTGGAAAACCAATACAAGACAGTCCTTGGGTTCACTGAAAGGTCTCTATATGGAACGGGACCAGAACCCCTCCACAGGCAGCTTGCCTATCCATCAGGCCTCAGCCGTTTTCTCCCACTCAAACACTGCCTGCTTTGTCTGTGGGTAAGGCAAAGAAATAAAGAAGAACAGGGACAATGGGGAATTGCCAAGCAAACCTACAAACTGATAGACACTATTCATGATATCTGGATGGCTCCACAAGTTAAATGAAATAGAATGCTTTTTTTGTCTTTTTCTAGTTATTCTCAAATACTTTTGGGAATAGGAATAAAAAAAGAGATGTTCAAGTTTGAAGTGGAGTGATAGATTCCATATATTGCACTTCTGTGATCTTCTCTAGAGACGAATAAGTCAAAATGTGGAGTTTGGATAGAATCTTAATCAATAAAATAGTAGAAGTGGCTTTTCAACTAATTTTTCAATTTAGTAATTTAATTATAGAAAGGAAGTGACTTTCATATGTTTTCCATTTGACTTTTGGAAGCAATCTCATCTTGTATGAATTTCCTTTATTCCTTCCTATTGCCTTTTGCTCTGAATACTTTCATCTTTTTCTAATCACCAATACAAAAATAACTAAATGGGCTAACTTTGTTAAGGGGATCTAAAACAGATTTTTAAATCTTTCTGTCTCTTTTTTCATCTCTGCAGCTAGATGACAGCTAGGTGGAGTAGTAGATACAGAACTGGTCTTAAAGTCAAGACCTGAGTACTAATATTGACTGAGATAATTAATAGCTCTATGACTGTACAAGTACAATGTACTTGTTACCTGATTAAATAAAATGTCCAAAGATAAAAACAAATATGTCATCTGCTTCAGTTTCTGTATCTCTAAATGGGAATAATAATAGCACCCATGTTCCAGGAATATAGTTATGAAAATCAAATGATATCATGTATGTAAAAGGTTTTACTAATCTTAGGGTGCTAGGTAAGTGTTAAATATTATTATAAGCTTTATGCAAGGTCATCATGGCTCACTTCTAATCAACAAAGATTGCTTGAAATGATAGTGTTGGACTATTTCTCATTTCAAAATAAGACAAGGGCTCCACTCTTTATTGTATGACCTTGAATTTTATGTGTTTAAGTATAATTCCTCATCCCTCCCCCCCTCCCTCCCTCTCTCCCTCCCTTCCTCTCTCCCTCCCTCCCTTCCTTCCTTCCTTCCTTCCTTCCTTCCTTCCTTCCTTCCTTCCTTCCTTCCTTCCTTCCTTCCTTCCTTCCTTCCTTCCTTCCTTCCTTCCTTCTTTCCTTCTTTCCTTCCTTCCTTCCTTCCTTCCTTCCTTCCTTCCTTCCTTCCTTCCTTCCTTCCTTCCTTCCTTCCTTCCTTCCTTCCTTCCTTCCTTCCTTCCTTCCTTCCTTCCCTCCCTGTCTCCCCTTCTTCCTCTTTCTTCTCCCTTCTCCCTTCTCCCTTCCCTTTCCTTCCCTTCCCTTCCCTTTACTTTTTTTCTTCTCTTTTGACTGCCTAGTGTAGTCAACTCCTATCTGTGCTCTTTCATAAATTCACCATAGAGAAGAACCCATCAATTTCCTATAACACAATCTAGGCTGCTTGAATTCCTCTATAATCGTTGTCAATAAGCTAAATTTGTTCTGAACCACTATAATGCACATACATTTTGAGAACCATATAAGTATCAACTCTTTGCAAGGCATGGCCAAGCACAATTTATTTTAGATAATTTCTACTGGGTATATGATCTAGAAGTTACAGAAACAAATTTAGGTAAAGAAAAACTGTCTAATAATTAAAAATGGAATGGGCTATGGCAAGGAGTCCTCTGATTTTACTGAATGTCTTCAAGCAAAGATAATCCTATCCAACTATTTATGAAGTAATTTATTTCACCTGTTTTTGTATCCCCAGTGCTTAGTGGCTAGGTAGTGCAATGGGCTAAACATTGGACCTTGAGTTAGATGAGAGTTAAAATTTGAATTCAAAAATTTATTAGCTTTTGTGACCCTGGACAAATCACTTAACCCCTGCCTGAATAAAACTGGAGAAGAAAAGGGCAACCCACTCCAATGTCTTTGCCACAAAAACCCCATAGACATTTGGTCTGTAAGGTCAAAAAAGAAGGAATGATTAAAGAACAGCAAAATGCTTGACATATAATATTTTTAAAAAATGTTTGTTGATTGATCTCAGCTCAGAATTTGAGTTTTTAAGCTACCATCTATATAGCAAAGCATTTTTGCAAATATATGCAAAGCATATATTTGCAAAGCATTTTACACAATATTTAAAGTCAATAATTATTTGTTACGTGTTTAGTGTGTGCTAGGCACTATACTAAATTGTGAGGATATAAAAATACAAAAAAGTAAGAAAGACTGTCCCTGTCTTCAAGGAACTTACAATTTAATGGAGAAAGAAAACACAAAAAAGGATGCTGAAAATTGGAGGTGGTAACAGAATTTGGGAGTATAGCAGAGATGTTAAAAAGTTCCAAAGTATTCCAATTAGGTGATAATTGAGATGCCTGAGCTACACTTCTTAAATAGGAACATTCAGAATTCATGACTTTACCTTCTAATCAGAGAGGCAGAAGATAGTAATGGGTAGAATAGCAAAGCTGATTCATAAGGTTTCCCCAATAATGGGTTTCCATAGAGGAGAAGCAATAGTAGTTCCAAAGTAGTATAGTCAGGGGATATCTTAATTATCTTGATAGCAACTCTCTGAGATAGATGCTATTCTTATCTCCAATTTCTTTATGAGGAAATTGAGGCAGATAGTGATCAAGAGACTTGTTCAGCGTTTGAAGAGCTAGTAAGTGTTTGTGGAAGGGCTTTTACTCAGGCCTTTCAGTCTGCAAATATATACATTATCCACTGTATCACTTAGTTGTCCATGAGTTCAATCCAATCCAAATGTGACGTAACATTTGTCTTACTCTGTATTTTCCTTAGTTCAGGGATTCAACTAGAATCAGTATAAATAATTGTGGTTATGTCAATGATCTTTTTAAAGAAATGCTAAACAAACAATGATGACCACAGGGTCTATTTACATATTTCCATTGATGTAGTGATCACTTGCTAACTTCTCTTGGTAACCAAAAGGCTTGCTTATGACTGGGCACAATTTTATTCATTTAAGACTTCTAGAAACATTTTATTGTCAATTTGGGGGTTTATTTCATCTTTTTCATCTTCAAAAATTATAAATGTAGTGGCTATTGAACAAATACAGCAAGAGGATTCCTAGCTCAGCTTTTATGCTTTATTATTTTTATTATTATTCAAATTTTAATGTGGCATGATGTTCTCTGTAATTACAGGATCACAAGGCATGCTCTTGATGAAAATGAAGGAATATGCAGGATTTACTGCCTTGGTATCCTGCAATATTTTATAATCTCAGATCATCACCAATTATGAATAATAGATGACGTATAGAAATGAAAGGTCAGGCCATATCATCTTGTTTCAACCTCAAAATAAATCTATAGAAAGGATGCTGTCATTAGTCCCATTTTATAGATGAGAAAAATGAGCCTCAGAGAGATTGGATGACGAGTCCTCTGGCAGACAGCTCCTGTCTGGGGAAAGATCTGAACACAAGTCTTCCTGACAAGTCCAGAATTCTATCAACTACCCTCAGGTTGCACATCAATGAGCAAGATATAATAAAGTTTTCCTTTAGTTTAGCAGTTGACTTGAGCCAAATTTTGCCCTCAGACACTATTTTATTGATTAAATCTTCAGGGCTCAGATGCAACTACTGCTGCTACCATTACATACCAATTGCATTTATTATGTTACTCAGTACCTTCTGGAGAGTTCAAGTGATAAAAAACACTTCTATTCCAGAGATATCAATCTCAAAGCTATGAAATCTGTGTTGTGTGATTTAAACACACAGAGATCAGTGCTGACTTTTGTCTTTTTTTTTAAAGATTCATAGTGCAAAAGTGTCAAAAAAAAAAAAGAAAAATGGCTTTTAACTGCAGCACTGACATTTATCGGGCATGCTTTTTAAGTTTGAAAAATAAACTGAACTCCATGGAGAAGAGTATCCTCTGTGGCAAGCTTTAAACTGTTTCTGTGACACTAAAACAGACAGCAATTTCGTGTTAGACTACAGAGACACAACACAATTTGAGTGTCTGTAGTCAATTGATATATCTCTGGAAAAGCAGAGTCTACTTGAAGGAAAGGCCAGCTTGATCATTACAACAATAAGCCCCTTTCCTCCCATCATTCTGTTTTATTTTTTAACATTCATTCAAAAAAATTCAGTTCCAAATTCCCTCCTTACCTCCAGCCTCTACCTCCCAAAGGGAAGGAAAGCAATATGATACCCATCATACATATAGTCATGCAAAACACATTTCTATTTAATCCTACTATTATTCTTTAATATTTAACATTCTATCAACTATGTAACAAGAAGAAAAAAAAATATTCTTTATAATTAAGAACGAGACTTGAGATGTAAACTAACCCAAACTCTCTTCAGGATAACTCCAAAGGAGACAGGACACATTGTGTATGAAGATGGCAAAACCTCTTATAATGATGACTAACATTTATATACCTCTTTAGGATGGGCAGAGTGCTTCACCTATATTATCTAATTGGATCCTTCTAAAGCTGTAAGATACAGTCCCAATGCAAATTAACTGGGACAACGAAGAAATAATTAAACGTATTGACATCAAATAAACCTCACAACTGTTTTTTTTACATATTTAAAAAGTTTAAAAATTGAATGTCATCTTTTTTGCTTCAGTTTCATTTTAAGTGATTCAGCTTTCAGTTCACAAGAATTTGACATCTGTTTTTTAATTATTCAGTATGAAAACGTTGCATTGATTATTAAGCATTCTTTTGAACAACAATCCATTTTTTCCTATTCTAGCTTTAATTTTAGCAGATTAGTTTTAAATGAGCTGTAAATCAGAAGAGTTTCCAGGTCACTGAAGCATGTTTATTTCCATCTTTTGGTTAAATTCATCAACTTTTCATGACCTGTAGCATAGTGTGTATTCCATCTATTTTTAGGAATTTCTATAAAACTGGAGTAATTTTGCCTCTCAGCTTATCAATCCATTTATCAGTGGTAATTCCTTCAGTGGAGACAATACTTCCAAGTAAACTGGAAGTTAAATAATAATAAGAAGAAATATTTGCATTTGTGGAACTTTTATAGTTTAATGAGGTTCATCTGTAATTCTTATTCCAACAGTTTTCTGTTTTGAACAAAAAAAGGAATTTCAAAAGTAGAAATTACCATTTAAGATTCTTCAGCACTCCAACTCCTGTATTTTCTCTTTCATAGTGAGTTTTTTTCCTTCATAACAACAATCAGCAACATTTTTTCCTGACTTAGAGAAGCTAATTCCTTATATAGAAGAATCAGTAATAACCTTTCAGTTGGTAAGTTCCTTAAGAGGTAATTTCTTGTTCATTGTAGATTTATTGTTTTGTATCAGTAGTTTATCAGTTTTGGGTGTTTTTCAATGTAGTCTATATTTTCCTGTATCCTCCAAAATTTTTCACAATTCACTGTGAATGATTCTGTTTCACTGTGTTACTGGAAATGTCCTTAAAACTCTTATCTTTATTATATCAATAGCCACTGAAATATCTCTAACAGTCAATAATATGTGCTCTTTTAGAGTTATAACTTTTTCTTGTTCCCTTAGAGAAAAAATGTCTCTTCTTAAAAACCACAGAATTTAAAATCCCAAAGAAATATCAATGAAATGGGTATATGTTATGAAATTTACTATTCAAAGAAAACAGAGTTAACTAAAGCAAGTGGGGGAAACTCATCAATAGTCTCATCTCATCAGTCATAATTCTGAATCAGTTCTGAATCAGTTTGTTGATTTTAAGTTCATTGCCATAACAAAACAAAACAATATTAAAATCATTACTTGTCCCAAGTAATTCACATACTCAATTGGACATACAATTATCATAAATATTTTATAGATGAGCAAACTGGTCATGAGATAGTTTTAATGACTTGCCCATGGCCATACAGCTAATAAGTAATTTCAATCTAATTCTTCCTAATTCTGACTAGCAACTACTTCATCTTGCCATGGGATGATGTGCATTTCATCCTATTATTACATGATTTTTATTTCATCTGATGGGTTTTTACATTTTGAAAGCTTTTCATTCTACATGATTGAGAAATGAAGAATATTTGATGTGGTTGCATTGGTTAAACAAATGTTTCCTAAATTTCATGATTCAATGTTATATCTAAAAAAGTTTTTCAAAGTTCTCTTTTAGTAATTCTTCCATCACAGCACTATTTACTTATTGAAATCATATGGATGTCATAGTAAAGTTCATGCATTTAGTGTGAATTTGTTGTCAGTTGTCAGGGCTATGAGGAGTTCCATGCCAATATCTATCTCTATCTATCTATCTATCTATCTATCTATCTATCTATCTATCTATCTATCTATCTATCTATCTATCTATCTATCTATCTGTCTATCTATCTGTCTGTCTATATATTTATATATTCTGAAGTCAGAAAATTATTTCAGATCTAGCCTCATACACTTAAGGGATTTGTGATCCTGGACAAATCACTTACCCTCTATCTTCCTCAGTTTCCTCAATTGTAAAATGAGTACAGTTATAATCTCTCTCTCCTAGGATTATGGAGAGAATCAAATGAGACAATATTTGTAAAGTGCTTAGCAAATTTTTCTTAACAGATACTCTCTCCTTTCCCTTCTCCATTTAATTCTAGTCACATAATCACATCATTTTTAGGTTTCTAGGAGATGCTAAATTTTTGTAACTTGCAGATATGTTGCACAGCTTTTCCCTATTTTATTGCACCGTCTGAACCAATCAATATGTCTGGGTCTTGTGAATAATCTCTCTATAATCTGTCATGGCAATGGCTTGATCCCGAATAGCTATCAGAATCTCTTCCATTTCTGTAACTAAATCCACATGACTCAGCCACTTGTTTGATGCTTTATTTGTCAAGATATTGTTGGCTGAGTTCAGTTAGATGTTTCTTGTGTGTTCCCTTTAATCCTGCTCTTGAAACTTAGCTCTTTTATAAGCTCTCTTTGGAGATAAACCACTTCTAGTTATGCTCAATACATCCAAAAGTATATATTTGTTCTCATTCTTGTACTTTTTAACCTACTTATCAAATATTCTGAACATATGTCATTCTTCCTCCTCATTATTATTAGAATTATTATCTGAGAATTAGGGATAATAGCTGCCTTACCTCCCTCATATTTTTTTCTGAGTCTCTAATGTATGGGAAGGTATTTTCTAAGCATAAATCATTATGTAAGTGAGTTGAAACCATTATTCTTCACATAACTTTGTAGCTAATATTAAAAATGGAACTACCTTCTTACAATAAATATAATTTACTTGGTTGATCAGAGAAAAGAACCTTTTAATTTGAAAAATGCAAAATATGTGATAGAAAAATCACTAAAACTTTGAAACTTTAAAAGGTTTTTGAGTAAAGCTTGAGGGAAAAGAGTACTAGATTTCTTAGCTGAAGACTTAGATTCAAAACTTATTTTGGTTACTCAGTTGAGTGACTTTTGACAAACAAATTCAATTCTCTAATCCTGGTTTGTTTGTTTTTTTTTCATTTGCAAAATGACTGGGTTAGTCTGGATTGTCTTTAAGATTCTTTCTATTTTATAATCATATAGACCTATGATTTCCTAGATTTGGGAGACCCTTGTCCCAGAACAAATCAGAAACCAATGCTTATTCTCAGTTCTTGAGTTGTAGAGTCTGAAAATAATTTCCCAATTGGGCATAAACATTCTTTTTTTTTTTTTAACCTTACCTTCCTTCTTAGAATCAATACTGTGTATTGGTTCCAAGGTAAAAGAGTGGCAAGGGCCAGGCAATGGGGGTTAAGTGACTTGCCCAGGGTCACACAGCTGGGAAGTGTCTGAGGCCATATTTGAACCTAGGACCTCCCCTCTCTAGGCCTGGCTATCAATCCACTGAGCTACCCAGCTGCCCCCCATAAATATTCTAATGGTTATACTCTCAGTTTAGTTAGGCTATGCATACTATGCAACTTTGCAAGCATACTGAGAGCAACCACAACTTTCACTGAAAAGTTTCAATAACCCAGAATTGTCTCCAATTCACAATGGGATATTAGAGAAGGTTTTTGGTGTAAGGATATTGATTATAAAACCTTTTTTTGTACAAATATAAGGAACTTGGAAATTTTGAGTTGTACTTCTGATCAGATGTTAGATATACATTAATGACAACAATTATATTAACAATAACAATAGCTTGCTTTTACATTTAATTTTATAGTAGAAAAACAACATCTATATATAGATATGTAAATTCAATTCATCTTTACAACACTGCTGGGGCAGGGAGCTTAAGGATCATTATCCCCTTTTTATGGATCAGAAGACTGAGTTATAGAGAGATTAAATGACTTATCCATGGACACTCAGCTATTAAGTGGCAAAGGTCAAACTGAAACCATTATTATAGGTTTTTCAGATTTTTCATGACATTTCTGTTCTGATTTGGGAGAGTATAAAAGTGCAAGAAGGAATAAAACATAAGCATATTTTATAGCCCAACTTTGATTATGTAGGTCAAAACCAACTCAATAATTATTTTTATTAGGTAGCTATCAGATCAAGAAATACTAAATAAAGGGCAAATTAAAAAAAAAGAGTCACATTTTCTCTCTAATCATCTTCCTTTTTAATATTGGATAATTCATATTACTTCACTATTTAGTTGTCTCCTTGGCCAAATGAAAATAAGGAAGCATTGTGAGCATGTCATAAAAGAAACCGACAGTGACTTAAATGAGAAAGAGCATATTTGTCACCTAATAACCAACTTAGTTAAATTTTTAAAAGCTCATCATTTGAAGCTCTTTGCTTAGCCCTCAGATGACTAAATTTTGACTATAGGAACTTAAAAGGATTATGTTCTAAGGATCTGAGGGATTGTCAACTATATCAGAAGAATTATTTACACCATTAGAATAAGAACATTTTGATGTTTTGAAGTTCAACTAAGCCTCTTAAAGACTTCATGGTTTTGACAATGGAATCATTCACAAATATTTTAAAGTGACATTACAATCACAACTAAAAATAAAATTTTTAATTAGAGAATATTTTGTAATAACATCCTGATTTTCTTACTTATAATGTTTTTGAGACAACTAAATACAACTTTGTGAGAGAAGCCTTTTGAGATTTTATACATACATTATACTATGACATGTAAGTCATGACTTCCTGCAATTATATTTTTATAATCTTATCATAGTAATATTTTTAGGAAAACAAAAAATGCTTGCATTAGGGTCATTTCCAGGCAGCAAAGAATCATGTCTCTGATTTCCCTATGGTAGTCATCAAAATTCCTGTTCAGGAATAAAAATTAAATTTATCATAACTATTATGTTTTAGAGAAAATTTTTATTTTTATTTTTATATTCAGTACTTTGGTGAAAATCTTTGAGATGTGATATGAATTAAAACTCCATACTTCTTTTTAACCAAAGAAAGTTAGAGCAGAGAGAAAAATATCTTCAAGATGTTCAAGAGTAAAATTTCTCAAAGCAAAAACAACCCCCTAGTGATTGATTAAAGCTGAGAGTAAAAGACATATATATTATCACCATGGCTTACCATCTGTTGCTACATTTTATTATCTATTTTTCAATATTAATAACTTGTGGCATTTCATAACTTTCCTAACTAAAAGCAAAGATTTATTTCTAAATACCTATACAAATGATTTTCTTAGCAGAACCACATGAGCAATCCTAATGACAAAGATTAAGAGGAAAGAAGAATAATACAAGTCTCAGATCTAATGTTTGAGAAATTTAAAGGCTGTCAGTTTGTCACAAGGTTATAGTCTCTAATTGTATTTGAAATGATTGCAAAATAATTCATAGTTCCAAAGGAGGGTCTTGAAAATGTGTGAAATAAATTCTACTGACCTTTTTTTGCTAAGGAATTGTTAGGTTCATACTTCTCAATCAGTAGTTGGACTTGTTCCTGTTTTAAGGGTGGATAAAGGATTTCATTGAGTCGGGGATCGCGTTGCTTTAAATTGATAAACTCCATCATTTGATCAACAGTAAGATATGGTCTACTCTTGGCACCGCTAAAAATAAGTAAAAGAAAAAAAATGAATTTTTTCAAGAAGTCATATTTATTCAATTAAAAACAAGAATGTATTAACTGCTCCTAAGTGCTGGGCACTGTTTAGATTATATCTCAAAGAATACTTGTCCAGGGCATGTAAGATCAATGTAGTCATATGAAAAAAATAAAACAAAATAAAACTTTCACATTGTCCCAAGTTATGTTTATAGTTATGTTTAGGATTCAGAATATAACTGTACACTGTAAACATTTTCTAAAATATTTATCATGGAATGGGCATGCTCAAGAATACCCCCAAACATACGTAGATAAACGAAAATGTCTAGGAGTTCATGCTGCTATAAATTCCAAAATATAAACCCCTTTAAGAAGGAAATGGAAATATAGACATGGTTTGGGCAGTGCACTTAAATTTTTGGCTGAATCTCCAGCTTCCCATATCCAGTTTATTTCTATAAGGATGTATCTATTTATGGCAAATGAAAAAGTAAGTAAATTCTGTCATGTTTTTCCTTGACTCACAAGGGGAATTATAAACATATGTATATATATATAAAACCTTTTATTTCCCAAATAGGAAGATAATCATCTCTTTAGGAACAGAGATTATACCTACTGTAAGTAATCTTCTTAATATCCTGGGGCCTAATTCTCTAACATGTACTCCTTGGGCACTCTTTTAATATTTGATCATAATAAATATTGCAAAAATAAAACTGTGCTTCAAGTATATAAGGTCCTAATACTTTCCCTTTTTGAAGACAGTTATCCTTTCAATCAGTTTCAATTAATTCTCTAGTAGGCTTTAATAGCAGACAAGATACATAATTTCTATTTTTATACTTTTACATAAATTGCTTTTCATGTAAATTTTTCTCTTTAAAATGTGTATATAAGGTCTTAGAACTGAAACAATAAGCTCCGGAGAATAGAGAACAGTTTAGTAGATGCTATCTAACACAATCTTGATTTATTCATGGTTTCACCAAAGCTGAAAGTTGCTGATCTTTCAAGAACACTCTCAAATTCAAGGTAAAAATCAAGGGAGGGACTGATGGCTGCATAAGGCAGTTTCATTAGGCAGAGAGCCAGAACTAGGAAGAGGGGTATATATCTTTGTGTAGCAACCAATTAAGGCACCTGGGAAATGGACATTGGAGTCCTGGAATATTCTTCAATAAGTCTCAATTCCTCCTTTATCAGAATTACACATAAACTGGAGCTTACATGAAAGTGTCTATTAAGAGCAGAGATGATCTTCATCTATTAGTATAAATAGAATAAAGGAATTAATAGATACAAGGGTTCTTAAAATTATATAATTAGCCCCCTCATTTTAAAGTTGAGGAAATAAATTTTAAGGGACCAGACTCCAAAGATATTAATATCAATTTGGGTACTTTCCCAATCTTCTATTCTTTCTACTGTATTGCATCTGTCTTTCCATAATGTTAAAGCCATAAAGAATCACATCAGAAGAATACAATTGTATATAGCAATGAATATTAGGTAGCAAATATTTTTTAGTTTAGACTAATAGATAATCCTAGGAAAAAACATGATCAATGAATGCATGTTAATCTGTTCTCATAGCTGTGTGATTTTCATAAACTCAGATACCCAACCTACCATTATAAAGTGAATTAAAAAAGGTCAGATTTAAAAGAATTCCTTACAATTCAGAAAAGATGTTATCGATTTCAGGTCGAGGACAAAGATTGTTTAAGAAAACTCTGTATACTTCTGGAGTGAAGTCCTCTTGTGGTATTGAATCATTCTGAGAAGGAAAAAAAAAGGAACAAATGAAAACAAGAAATATTTTTTCAAACTGCTGGGTTTATATCCCAAAGAGATAATAAAGAAAAAAGACTTCTAAAGAAATATTTATAGCTGTGCTTTTTGTGGTGGCAAAAAATGAAAATGAGGGGATGCCCTTTAACTAGGGAATGGCTGAACAATTGTGGTATATGTTGGTGATGGAATACTATTGCATTATAAAGAATAACAAACTGGATGAATTCCATGTGAACTGGAACAACCTTCAGGAATTGATAAAGAGTGAAAGGAGCAGAACCAGGGAGAACCTTATACACAGAGACGGATTCACTGTGGTACAATCGAATGTAATAGACTTCTCTACTAGCAGCAATGCAATGATCTAGGACAATCCAGAGGACCTTATGAGAAAGAACGCTATCCACATTCAGAGGAAGAACTGTGGGAGTAAAAACACAGAAGAAAAACAACTGTTTGATCACATGGTTCGATGGCGACATGATTGGGGATGTAGACTCTAAATGATCGCCCTAATGCAAATATTAATAATATGGAAATAGTTCTTGAACAGGGACACAGGTAAAACACAGTGGAATTGCTTGTTGGCTATGGAAGTGGGTTGGGAGGAGGGGAGGGAAAGAACATGAATCATGTAACCATGAAAAATATTCTAAATTAATTAATTAAATAAACTTAAAAAAAGGAAATATTTTTAAAAACCAATGTGGACATTTTGAACCTATCTAGGGAACAAACTATTCATTGTGTCTTGTAGTTCACTGGGAATAAATCACTCCATCATTAGCCACTGGATGAATGTAGGCACTACTGAAATAAAACATGTTCACCAAAGAATTGAAGAGTACAGTAGATATAACTAATAGCAACATGAAAACATATTCTAATTTTATTTGGCCAAACTCATAACAAGTAGTATTCGTATCAATTGTCAATTAAGTTTCATAAATAAAAAATATTTTACCACTGAATACATCTGATACTGTTTGTTTAGGAAGTAAGTAGTTAATGTAGGAAATAGTTTTTTATAATTTATTTCACTATTTTTCTGTGTTACCATGCAAACCGGAAGGAGGCATTCATGCTTTTGTTAATAGGAAGGACATTTTTTTCATAACCTTTCCTGTTTCATGTACATGTGTTAAGTCTATTTTCATTTTCAGGCATGACTAACTGTCAAAACAGAATTTCTTCCCCCTTATAGTCATATCAGTTTTGAAATATGTATTATTTCAGAAATGACTAAATATTTATTTTAAAGTAGTTCTTAACACATTGCCTAGAAAATGATAACAGAATACCTAGTTCAGTGCCTTGAAAAGTAGAAGCTCAAGAGATATTTGCTGAATAAATGGAATGATTAAAAAACCATTCTTTTTCCAGATGGTGTCATAGGGAAGAGGAGAATACTTTTATTTTTAATGTTTGTTTTTGCCATAAAGAATTATGGTCAATTATACAAGAAGTCATAAAGA
This sequence comes from Monodelphis domestica, assembly GCF_027887165.1. Classification (NCBI taxonomy): domain Eukaryota; kingdom Metazoa; phylum Chordata; class Mammalia; order Didelphimorphia; family Didelphidae; genus Monodelphis; species Monodelphis domestica. The sequence goes on from NC_077227.1 coordinate 626,724,048, forward strand.
ATACATATACATATATATGTATACATATACATATATATATATATATATTTTTTTTTTACACACACACACACACTAAGGACCATTATGTCTTAGATAATTGAGGACATGGGACAGGTAGGTTGTACAGTGGTCTGAACTCCGGAAGACTCATCTTGTTGACTTCAAATCTGGTCTCAGACACCTACTAGTTGTCTGACACTGGAGAGGTCACTTAACTTTGCCTCATTTTTCTCATTTGTAAAATTAGCTAGAAATGGAAATAATAATCGCTTCTAATATCTTTGCCCAAAAAATCCCATGTGGGGTTACAAAGAGTCAGTCACAACTAAAAGAACTGACCACCACAAACAAAACAATACCATTTGCAATCATGAACCAAGAATTTATATCAAGGATAAAGTGGAAGATACATTTGAGGTCTTCAAATAAACTTGCCAGGTTATTTCATTTCATATATATATATATATTTATATATATATGTATATATATGTATGTATATAAACTATTTCATTATATATAAATTAAAATCTCTTACTTCTGCTTATTAAAATCTTTCAACTGATTGGTTATAAAATCCCCATATATCAATGTCAACTATCTATACATTTAGCTAATCAGTTCAGAAATTGCTTTACAGATAGTTGATATGTTTTCTCACCTTTCTTATTCTCTGGGAATGAATGAATTAGGTACACAGTTTATTCAGTGATTTTCCTTGAGCAGTCTTGTTCAAGGGATAAGTGTATCCAGCAAAGCTTTATTTTATAGGAAAAAAACTCATTCCTTGTTTACTGTTTTGTCAATCAAGTAGAAAGTTTATGAAGCATAGATAACTGAACACGATTGTAGGTAACAGAGATTGAGCTAATAGACTGGAAGAGTCTAACGAGAGTTATAGCAAGAAAACAAAACAGAATAGTCAAAGACAGAGAAAGAGTCAAACAAAAAACATTTATGATGGTGATGATGACATGATAAATATAATGGCAATATTGTTGCTGCTGCTCTTGAAATGTGGGTAATCTGATGTAAGAAGTGAAAGAAGATGAAATCAAGGGAATGCACATTGAGAAAATGTTACAATTCTATCTCTTCATCATAAACTAGGAGGAAGGATGAAAGAAACAAGTATGAAATGAGAGATTTTTGTTGTTTAAATTAGGACAGAGAGAGCATGATGATTTACCTCCATTTTCTCATTATTATATAAGGAATGATATATGAGGCTTAAGGATAAAAAGGGTCAGGGAGTATGTTAAAGAATCAATTATTCCCCCTCTATCCTGAGAATAAAGACTACTTTTAAGGTAAAAATAAAAGTCAAGAACAAGGCTGGGAAAATGAGCAAACATTAAAGAAAACCCAACCTTATAAAATTAATGAGGAGATAAAGTTCCAGGCACAAATTCAGAAGAGGACAATGAGATCAAAGACATATGTAAATATATATGCAAAACCTCAAATAAAATTGGAAATTGGTCTCAAATGCCAGAAGAGCTCAAAAAGGATTTCAAAAATCAAATAAGAGCGGAACAGGAAAAGTGAGAAATAGACACTAAATCAAAGCAAGAAAAGAGTCAGTGGCTTGCAAAAGGAGTCACTAAAATACCGAAGAAAATAATACTTTAAAAAAGCAGAATTGGTCAAATAGAAAAAGAGGTACAAAAATCCAATGCAGAAAAGAATTTCTTAAAAAGTAGAATTAATGAATTCATGAGATACCAAGAAACAATAAAACAAAAATCAAAAGAATGAAAAATATATAAAATATGAAATATCTCATTGGAAAAACAAACAACCTGTAAAATAAGATACAGCAAAGGCAACTTAAAAATTATAAGACTACCTGAAAGCTATGATTAAAAAAAAAAACTAATAGACATGTTATAAGAAATTATCAATGAAAACTGTCATGATTTTCTTGAACAAGTGGGCAAAACAAAAATTGAATTTAGAATAACTTCTGGAAATATATCCCTAAGTGACAACTTCCAAAGCTTCCAGGTCAAGGAGAAAATACTATAAGTTGCCAGAAAGAAACAATTCAAATACCATGGAGCCACAGTCAGAATAGGACTTAGCAGTTTCTATATTAAGTGATTGAAGGCTTGGAAGATGATATTCTGGAAGGCAAAGGAATTAGGTTTACAACATTGACAATGCCTCATGTAGTCCCTCAAAGTCCAAGATAATGTGAAAAGTTTTTTTTTTTAATATCTTCTGGTCATCACATTGCTCCCTCTGGATTTATTCCTTGATGTTCTAGTAGTTTCCTCCAAATGCTGATTCACTGGACATAGTTTTCAGGTATCTAGGATTCTGTAGGATCATCATTATTATATGACAATGTCATAATGCTGCTATCATTGAGGTGTCTTTGATGAGATTATTGCTGTACTGAATCTCAGTACTTATTATGGAGACTGCTGAGATTGAACTGGTACAAAATGTTCTCTACCATTTTCATGGTGACTACTGGGTACATATTCGCAGTTGCAAAGTGGGCAGTATTTGCTGGCTGTTGCTCCCTCGCTCATCTCTTCATAGCTTCTTATCCTGATCAAGAAATATTTTCCCAGAGGAGGTTACATCTGAACTGAACCTTAAAGGAATTTAGAAATTCTAAGAGGAAGATGTGAGGAGAAAGTAAATTCGACTTATGGGAGATAGTCAGGATGAGGCACACAGACAGGAAAAGTATTTCATGAGAGAAAGGACAAGGAAAAAAAAAAAACCTCTTTCTCCATTTTGTGGCTGTGCTGTGTGCAAAGTTTTTAGAAGAATATTTGAACATGCAAAACCCACACATTGTAGCAGAGAATGGGTAATGATTCCTGGGGCAGGAAAAGGTTGAGTACTATAGGCAGGCAGTAGGAGAATATAAAGAGAAGGTAGAAGACCCTCTAGAAAGAATAAATCTGGCATATTAGTTTTGTTAACCTAATGTACAATGACTATGAGTAGGCTTTTACTCTATTGTGTGTACATGAGACAGGGAGCTATTATCAACTTTTCTCTCCCTGACAAGTCTTTGGATTACAGTTTCTCAGTAAATTCAATGAATATAATCTGTTTTTAACTGCTTCTTTAATGTAGTTTAAAAAATAGAGGCTAAATGCAAAAGTTAAAAGTGAAATGATAATAAGGGGCATAATAGTCTGTGTGGTATTCAACTACAATTTGGATGCTGTACTAAACAGGATTTTCTTTTCCTAAAGAAACATATAATTTCAAAACTTACAATAATTACTTTGAAATGCTCATTGGTCCATGGTAAAAAGAGGATGTGGGAACAGGGAACACACCCTCAGTTGACCTGGAGGTGGCAGTTTAATACAACTTTCAATTTAATAACATTAAAGTCTTTGCAGCTAAAAAATATTAGTTTTCTTCCTTGTAGAAAATGAAGGACCATCAGCCTAAGTAAGATTTTTTTTAATGTAGTAAGGTATTTATGGATTTGGAGGAAGCAGTGCTGTATAACTTATAGCCTCCTGCCTTTGACATATAGTAGTGCTTGGGAACCTGGGGAGATCATGTAACTTTTAAGGGGTCTCTCTCTAGGGCTATAAATCACCAAAGGGTTATTGGTCTGCATCTCATTATTAGTAAAAAAAGAACTGATACACATGGAATTCTATACCTTAATAACTGGTCCATCAGTCAACAATCCAGATCATCTTTTGCATTCCTTTCCACACCCAGAGAAATTGAATTTGCATTCATTAAAAAAAAAAAAACCAACAATAGCTATGTGTTCTTATACTAGTGCTACAAGAAAATTAGCAGAAACTCTTCCAATTACTACTTCACTCTGTTCATGTTAATGGTCCTTAAATGCAGAGTTGCAAAATGGTACCAATCTAAAATCTAAGGAACTGGTGTTGAAAACCGATTTCTCTAAATATAGAACAAAAAAACACTTTAAAGGACTTAAAAAGGCAAAGGCACTGTTCTTTTTTACATCATGCTGTCTGGAGGAAAAGCTATTGTTCAGCAATTAAGTTTAAAATGTGGCAGGGGTTGGGGAAGACAGGGAATCTGAGGTAGACCCATCGATGAATTTTTTTGGAGGCAAGTAAAGCAGGAACAAAGGAAAAACTCAACAGAAATCACTGCATCATGGTTAACACATCCATTTTTGTAGCACAATTAAAATTAGGGGAAAGGGCTTTTGAAGACAATGGCTACAGAGAAACAATCCTATTTAAAACTTCTCCAGTGATTTTGTCCTTCTATAGAGAGTTCCATATCTCTCTCACTTATTCTCTTGGAATCTGTTCTGTTGACTGGAAAATGTTTTCTATTTGGTTGTTGTATTAGTAGGTCTGGAAATCAAACATATATGATTGATGTGGACACAAAATGGCAATTTAAGTCTGTATTTCCTTACTTTGGAATAGATTCTGTCTTTCACATCTTTATATGAATAAATAAGAATTCAGTAGAACTCATGAAACTAATTAGATTTGAAATGAATAAGGTTTACATTCTAAAATATAGATTGATTTGGAAAAGCAAATAAATGCTGCAGGTAGGCACTGTTGTCTTTGTTTAGAACATTTGCATTATCTTTTAGTCACTAGAGATGTTTATTAAATTTTATAAAACTTCCAATCCTTTAAATCTTATTGAAGGTCCTTTGAAGTGGGACTAATTAAATCCCATGCCTGCGGTTGGAAAGAATGGAAATTTACTTGAAACATGAAACACAGTTATATGGTTTTGTTTGCCCAAAGATTCTGTGGTACAGTAAAAAAAAAAAACAAAGAACCTAGGAGTCAGAAGACTTAGGTCTGAATCCCACATCCACCTCTTATTACTTGTGTGACATTGGGTAAATTTTAACCAAATCTTCTATGCTTCAATTCCCTCATCTATATAGTATAGGAGTAAGGTTAAATAACTTCTAAGCTCACTCCTAGCTCCAAATCTATGATCCTATATATTATTTTTATTATCATAATTTGTTTGATGAGGTTCCATTAAGTGCCATACCTGTCTTATTTATTTCTTTAGCTTAAAATTTTGTGGAGAATAGCTTTGTTCAAAATACTTCATGAAATGCTATTAACCCAAGTATATAGCCCTTTGCCTGGAACATACTAAGCATTTGATAAATGCTTATTAATGATGAAATTAACTTTAAATCAAGGGAGAGCTCAGAATAAAAGAGATGATACTTAAACTTTATATAGTGCGCTTTAAGGTTTATGCCACAGTCATAGAAGGTAGGTTATATCATTATCACTATTTTATAGATGATGAAACTGAGACAGTTATGGGTTGTGTCTTTTCCATGGTAACACAGTCAATAAATGTCTGAAGGAGAATTTGAGTTCATCTTCCTTATTCTAAGTTTCCTGCTCTACCCACAGGGAAAACTAGACTATTAATTAAATTAATTAATTAAAAATAATTCATTTCCTATAAATTAACTCAAAATATTTCTTTTGAAAGCTTACATAGATATTTGGTGGTTTTTTCTCCACTACTAAATATCCTCAAATTTGAATACCCATAAATAGAAACATATTTAAATTTTTTAACTTATTTAAATGAGAATACAGCATTAAATTCATGCCATCAAGACCTTACAAGATCTTTTGTCTCTACTCAGTCTCAATTTTCCATCTCAAAATCATCAGCTTTATTTTCCCTAAATCATATAATTTCTGAAGTCATCTGCCAGCTGTTTTCATATGCAAGTCATAAAACTAATGCTACTCATAAGATTCATCTTCTTATTAACCAAGAAAGCAATTAATATAATCCTTTAATACAAAATATAGCTATTCATCTATTTTTTTGAGGTTTGGTAAAAAGGTAAATTATTTTTCTAATGCTCCAAAAATGTGACTACAAGGCTAATTTATAGGAACTAGAATTTTTCCCTTCTAAATCAATTCTATCTGTGTTTCCAAATACTAATATAAAAATTAATTTCTCCATCAAAAATGAGAAAGATTTCATGGGCTAAATTCATTTCTTTTAGAAACAGTAACACGATTCTATTTAAAACTATACTCTGAAAATTCTTGTAAAATTTAAGCTGAATTTAATATCTTGAGAGACATCTTGTGGACTCCAGCAAAAAACTCTTTGTAGTTATGAATTACCTCTTTCATTAAATTTGAGCTAAGTTTGAGCAAGATTTCCATTGGATTTTGTATGTACTGGTAAAAGAATGTATCACAGATTTTAGGCTTGAGGATTTTTTATGCCAACTTCTCTTAATAGATTCCCCCTTTCTAAAAGCTAAAGAGTTTTACTAATTAATCAATATTAGCTAATAGGACAAAAACATAGTAGCTAGTGTTTATAAGCTCCAGCAAGAGAAAATACTCCACCCCTTCAATGTTATTCATACAAGCCTGAGAGGAGATGGAGCAGCTGTCCTTGGGGGACTCAACCTCTTAGATAATGGGATTTGGGAGAGTAGCTTCAGAGCATGTACTGCAATTATAATTATTGCAAAAGTTACAACAATGAGGGGTCCAAAAGAGCTCAGAAATTATCTCAATCAGTAAACACAATCTCCATGCCAAAAAAAAAAAGTTATAGCAGCCAAATATCGTGCTAATTTAGATAAAACTCATTCTCATATGCAAAACATTACAGAGGAGGAAGAAGAAAGTTTATTATAAGCAATACTGCCTCAGGAAACCCCAAAACAAAGTTGAGGAGAAAACAAGTTTAAAGTGAGATTATACTAAAAATATTGGCAATATAACCAAGAGTGAGACTACAAACAGATATAAAATGGAAAACATCTGCAGGGAGTTTTTTTTTTTAAGAGATCTCTTATAGCAATAACAGAATCTGAACTCTACTAACTTTTCAGCACACCATTTGAAGAAGTGGTAATGCTACTTAAGAAGAAAAAGTCTGGGAGATCAAGTAAATAGAGGGAAAAAATCTCTATAATTGAAAGTAAATCTTTTGTTATTATATTCTTAAGATTTAGTACAGTGTTTTGAACAGGTTATTCAATAAATTCTTGCTAGTTGGGATTGGAAGCTAAAAATAATCATTTAAAAGAGGAATGTTTCTCTAAGAGATTGATGAATCTAAGGGATTGATTCTCAAGAGATGTCAAAGAGGGGATGCATCCAAATAAAGGAAAAGAGAAAATACAAAAGCAATTATTAATCCCATACTTCTACTTTCTCATCTCTTCAAAATATTTATGATAATGTTATATATACACAACTCAAATACTGTTGATAAAACTACAAAAAAGAGGACAGGTAATTTTTGAATATTATATTTTATAATACTAGATAATATCTTTATAGTTACAGTCAATGAAGAGGTATAGACAGTCATCTTATTGTTTATTATTTATTGATTTTAAGATAGAAAATGACAACATAGTAAAATGAAACCTCAAAAATTCTCCTCAGAATAGATGTGTGCTACATAAATATCCACATCTCAGCCTTTGTGAAAGACTTAAATGATTAAGGAGATACCCTTCTTAATTAGCAGGTTTAAAAAAAAATTTCCTATAAACAGATACTTAATTGTATCATACTGAATCCTGATATTTGTCCATTATTGTCACATAAAAAATGTTAGGTGAGAAATCAAGGGAGTCAAAAAAACTTGATAGCTTTAAAAGTTTAATAAAATTACAAGAAACACAAGAGAGAGAATGTGGCCATAAGTTGTGAATGCAGATAGATAATAGCACCTTTCCTGAGTTTTGAATAGCCCCTAGAAAGAGTGTGGCAGGTACTCAGGAAGTTATCGAAATACATATACTTTTACTTTTCTTTCTGGGTGCAGTAGTCAGAAGTGAGATACTCACTTTAGTGTAAAAAAATGGTAAGAAAGAACACAATTATCACTAAGTACAATAAAAGATCCCAAGACAAGGCTTTAAAAATGGGAATGCAAGTCTGTCTGTGACCACTATGAACCATGTAAGAAAAGCTGATGGTTCTTTCATAGCACTTTTTTTGAAAAGCAGATGTTACTAATATGAGGTATTATGGTCAATTTAGAAGAGAATTAATTGGATCAGTTTAGGGCTGAGGCCAGGGTTTTAGTAATAAATCAGACCATGTTGGTTTGACCTTTTAATAAGCCAATAATTTCTGTATGACTCAGTTTCCTTAATCATCAAATGAAGATGTTTTATCTGTCCTATTAATGAACAGGCCACTACGCTGCTTTAATGACAAAACATATATTAAAATGCTTTAAGAATGTAGTATATTAGCAGTATATTTGGAACAATTATTGTAGTCTTCATCCATCTGTTGAGACCTTGATCCTGAAGACAACCAATATGTTATAAAAAAAAGTAATAAAAAAATAGAAAGGTTGGTGGTTTTAGAGATAGTTTCACAAGTGAGATTGTATAATATAGGAGGAAGGATAGCTAGAGGAGGCCTCTATTTTAAAATAATAAATACAGAACAGGAAATGGTCTTAGAAATGATGAATTATAACCTTCTCCTCCATTATTTTAAAGTCAAACAATATGAAAATCATGAGAAGAAAAGTGTCTTACTCCAGTGCTCCACACTAATTTCACATTACTTCTATCAAGTACAATCTACCTTACAGTCAACGGATCCTCCCTAATCTTCTTTGTACAGGAAATTTCATCTCTCGCCTCTTTGTGTCTGGCTTGTAAAATCCTTAGTTAACTTGTTTCACTTCCTCCAAGATGCCTATCTTGATTTCCCCTTAGGGATAACAGAATAGGCTCTAAATTCAGAGGAGACCATTTTAAACTCTTAATTTTATAGATTAAGTAACTGAAGCCTGAAGATGTTAAATGACTTCTCCAATCTCCTATGTGTCAGGGAGAATTTGAACTCAGTTCCTCTGATTTCCAAATCAGTGGTCATTATCCTGTCCCACCTTGTATTAGGTGCCTTACACTCATAGGGTCTACTTATATCTGCTCCACCACCCCTCCTAGTAAAACGTTAGCTTCAAAGACAGGCCCTATTTGGTTTTGTCTTTATACATAGAAAAAGGCTTTGTACAGAATAAATGTCTGTTGAATTAAAAACAAGAGTTTGGCTGGCATTCTTCTAAGGTACTTTTCAGTTCAAATAATTCATGGTTTATTTTCCACACCATGAAAATGAAGAATAGGACCAAAAAGACTTGAGCACCAATCACATCTGTTCTGTAGAGAAAATAATTAGATCATATAACAGTTATTACTGATAATAGTTTTCAAGTCCTTCTTGTCACTATTAAGTACTATGAAATATATTAAGTTTGATAATTATCTTTTTTATTTCAATATCAAGGCAATTAATCATTTGTAACCAAAAATCAAAGCTGAAAACGATGGTGTCAGTTTCCGTCCTTTAGATTATTGTATAAGACTATGGTAATAAATCTCCAATGGAAGAGAAGGGGAAGGTAAGTTAAGGAAGAGCCTATCTCTTTTCACATTTTATTTAAGAAATGTTCGTTTGACATAAGTAAATATAATCAAATTTCTTTTGCCAGAAAAGATGTATAGTAGAAATATATATTAAAATGGAAAATGAAGCATATATATTCCCATTTGGAAAACATGCTATAAAATTAAATTGTAAAGGAGGTTAAATATATGTATATATACACATTCCTTGAGAATAAAGCAAGAAGAATTCACAGTATTAAGTAATACTATAAATATCATATTTATATATCCACGCATCTTGAGAAGAAATAAGAAAGTATTTGAGTAAATGCAAAAGTCTCACGAATTGCAGACATAACTAATAATGCCATTGTTGTCTCATTTTAAAAATAAACAAGTGCCTTAAAAATCACTGGGTTACAGATATATTTTAGTAAAAAGTTACAAGGAATATTTCAGTTGAGGTTGCTCAAAGAGATGTTAATAAGCTATTCTTAGGTAGGCCATATGCTTACCCTTGAAGATGGAAGACTACAAGCTTCTAAAGCAGTTTCAACACGTTTTCGATCTGCTGAAAACATGCGATAGATGCTGTGAAATTAAAAAAAAAGAAATGACAAAATGAATATTGTTTTTTTCCTTAATTCCTTAGAAATTTTTCAAGGTAAAAATGCTATTAGCTCAAATTCTATCTTATACATTAAAAAAAAAAATCCTGTAGACCCTGTGCTAAACAGAAAGGATTGTGCTTGATTCTGTTATTCTGTCATATTTAAAATACACAATACAGATCTGGAATGTAATCCACTCTATGACATATGATAATGCTATTGAAGATGATGACAAATATAGTACTTTAAAGTTTGCAAAATTATTTGCAAATATTATATTATTTGATCCCCGCAACAATACCATGAGGTAAGTGCTATTATACCTCTTTTATAGATGAGAAACTGAGGCAGATAGACATCAAATGACTGGCCCAGGATGTCACAACTAATGATTATCTGAGGCTGGAATTAAATTCAATTCTTCCTGACTCTAGGTTCATCACTCTGGCCACTGTACCTCTTCAACTGAAATACTAATTTAAATGAAAGGAGACTCAAAGTGAGAATTCTCCTCACATAAACTTATCCCTTGTAAAAAGATTCTGAAAGTTCTAACATCTAGGAAGAACAGGAGCAATAGAGGAAAACTTCAATCAGATACAGAAAATTGCTATCTCAGATTTATATCTCTGGAGAAATCGCTGAGGGAGAAGGAAAACAATGAAGCAAAAGTATGGATTAAAGAGGAAGATCCTTAACGTTAAGATCTTTCTACTATGCCAAGGATACCTAACTTTTTTGAGGTTGCCGTAGACTCTTTGGGCAGTTTGCTGAAGTCTATGGATCCTTTTTCAGAACATTTTTGTTAAATGTATAATCTATAATGCTTGTGATTACAAGGAAACTACAATGAAATAGAACATCAATAAATTACAACATTTATATACTAAAAACATGTATGTAACACATACCTACACACTATACATATGATACATTTATGTTATGTGTGTATATTTAGATAGTTCTCATTTAAATATATTTGTATGTATGTATGTATATATATATATATGTATCTATGTACATAGATATATTTGTATCTATGGATACAAATATATATTTGTATCTATATACCTAGATACAAATCTATATACCTAGATACAAATATATATTTTCTTTTTTATTCTTTTTTCAGGGACTCTGGATTAAGAATCCTTATACTATTATAATGTAACCTTATATTGTCATTTATTTTTACTCAGCAGCCTATAAACCTAGTGTAGTATTCTGAAAGAGTTACATGTGTGTATGTGTGTATGCCAAGCTCTTAAAGTTACTGATAAGGATAATGCCATATGAAAAGAAATGTCTATAACAGAAAATCCAGTTATCTAATAATGATTTCTAATCTCATCACTTTCATTAGTGGATTTGGTGACCTACCTTGAATCACAGAATTTCCTTCTTCCACAGTTTCCTTGTATGTAAAATGAGGTGATACTTAAAAAAAATTACTCAAGACAATTTAAATGTTTTATTTTTTTTAAAACAAAGAGCAATATCTGGTGATGGAACTTACTTTTTGAGAGGAATTCTTCCTTCAGGAGTAACTTGAAGCTTGAGTTTGGTATAGCTGTTTGGAAAAGAGAATAAGATTAATTCATTTTTATTCATAATACAAGAAAATAAAAATGAAATTTCACTAGTCACACAAATGTATGAGTCCTATAGTTCTTTAGCATTCTTTGGGTCAATATCATTCCTGACTCATATAACTGAATTGATAGCTGAATAAGGAAATATAATTTAAGTGATATAATTATTGTTTTAAAATTTTTCCTTCAATACTGAAAAAACAAGTCCTTTCAGAAGAGTTTGTAAGTAAAAGCTATTCATTATCGTTTTTTTAGTTTTGACCCTTCACAATAATTTTAGAAACTGGGAAGTAGGAAAATCAAAAGAAAGTTAGACTTGGGTTTTGAACAGACTCTCTATGTTTGGTTTAGATTTTATAAAAAAGCCTTACCTTCCATCTTAGAATGATTATTGTATTTTTGCTCCAGGGAGGAGGAGTGGTAAGGGCCAGGCAATGAGAATTAAGTGACTTGCACAGGGTCACCCAGGTAGGAAGTGTCTGAGGTTAGATTTGAACTTAGAACCTCCTATCTCTCTATCCCCCTGAGCCACCTACTTGTCTCTGGTTTACTAGAATTTAAAATAGCTACAATATAAAAGAGATGAATGTTTCAATATATTTGTGATCTCTCATCACAAATGAGTTTTGCCCACATTCTGTATACTATATACCCAATTTGCCAGATCTAGGTCTCTTCACACTTCCTGGGTGCTTTTAACGTTCTGGGTGCTCATCATTCCTAGATTACTTTCACACAAGACCAACACACTCTTTTTTCCAATTGCATTTTTTCTTTGTAACCTTTGCTTCACTACTTCTTGCACTGATTAAGTCAATCAGTGCAATGTTGCACCAACAGTCTCTCTGTTGTCTTTTGAGACATGAGTAACTTGGATTACTCAGAGGTTGTGATATTCTATTCCCAACAAAGTATTACCAGAAGACTATAGGGATTGAGCAAATGTGTCTTTGCTCCAGGAAGCAATCTGAAATAACTAAAAGCAGTGTAATTTTCCAAATGCAATCAATTCCATCATTCAATTCGGGCCCAAATTGTTAGCCATCCATTGTTTCTCTCCCAGACCTATGTAGCACCTATATATGGGCTGTCTAACTCCTTGGATTGTCTATCTAACTTACAGCCAGGATAATGAGTGTTTTTAATCCATTTAGTTTTGTTTATACCAACTGTTCAGCCCATCTCTTTTGAATAATAATGGATCTCACTGAGTACATCTTGCATCACACTTGAACTTGATGCCACCAGGAAAATATCCTATATAAGTACATCCTCTAAAAGACCTAATCCTCTATCCATAGCAGGAGTTTTCAACCTGAGGTCTGTGAACTTTATTTTTGATATTTTGACAACTGTATTTGAATAGAATGTTTTCTTTGTAATTATATGTCTATTATTTTAGGTATTTTATAACAGTTTTCTAAGAAGTCCAAAGACTGTACTAGATAATGAAAGAGGGCCATGAAACATTAAAAAAGATTCAAAATAAATATTTAGGGAACATTCTATTCCCCTTCTCCATAGGTACAATTATAGTAGTACATAATATTGACAAGCTACAAATCTTAATGTGTCATATAAATGCTAGTTATTGGTATTTTTCATTTGGTAAGAAAAATAGCCATAGAGTCACTTAATAAACTTGTCTCCATGTTTGCATTTACTAAGAAATATTTTATGATCTTGATATGAGCACAAGAAGTTTTTTGTTGTTGTTGTTGTTGGGAGTCTTTAAGGTTGAATTTTGTTCTACTAGATCAAATGTTTTTCTTTTTTTTGGGATCAACAAAAAGCTGAGGACATGAATCTTATATTTTCCAGACCTCTTAATTATGAGACTATACAGATATGGTCTGCTATGGAAAATTATTTTCAAAACTTGGCCTTTTAAGTTTTCATACTTTCATTGAAGATATCTTTGATATATGTGTAGATGAAAGAAAAAAAAACAACCTAGGAATATAGTATTGGTATTTTTTTTTAACCCTTACCTTCCATCTTGGAATCAATATTGTGTATTGGTTCCAAAGCAGAAGAGTGGTAAGGACTAGGCAATGGGGGTCAAGTGACTTGCCTAGGGTCACTCAGCGAGGAAGTATCTGAGGCCAGATTTGACTCTAGGACCTCCCATCTCTAGGCTTGGCTCTCAATCCACTGAGCTACCCAGTTGCCCCCAGTATTGGTAGTTTTGAAGTGCTCTCAAGTCACCTTTTTCGCAGTACTGGTGTCTGTCATTCAATTTTATCCATATTTTGGTATTTTCTGATCTCTCTAAATATTTCCTCAATGCTTTCAAGATTGTAACACATTTAGTTTTTATTTCTTCAGTGTATACTTGTTCTGGTCCAACTGTTGTCCCCAACTCTATCTTCCCAACTACCGTTTCTATTTCTTTACATAGCAAATGAGGTGCAAAGATGTTTAAATCCAAATATAACACTCTCCCCATGATGATAAAAACAAGCCAAAAATAGAAATACTGAAAATTTTACTCTATTTTATATTTACTTGTCCTTTTGCAAATTTCATTCATGAAATGTCCTTGGGACAATGATGCTCATTTGAATATGAATGCCAAGTACCATTTTTTTGGGAGACTTGTTTTTGCTTTTTACTCCTTATTGCTAATTTTAAGGCAATATTGTTAATAGTTTCCAGCCATTATCTTTCACCATATTTTATAAATGTGATTGGCAACACAGGCTATAAAATCAATTGTATTCAAAAGTGATGTTGCCTTTGGCACCATGTTTCCCTAATGCAAAGAAATCACGTCTTTGGTCGTGGAAATAGGCAGGTAAAAGCTCAATCCTTACAGCACGCTCACATCTAAAATTCCCAAGGCGTTATATACTGAGCTTTTACACTAATTTCTAGTTGGGTTTAATCCCATACACAGAGTCTTCATAATCCTTCTTTTAGCACATAATTGAACATCTCCCTTCCCCCCCGCTTAGAGAATGAGCAGGTATTCTTTGACTTTTTTCTTGTTGGCACATCATGGAGGAATGAGAAATCTCTTAATTGGCTGCTGAGTTGGAACTGAGAGTGCCTACAAAAGGTTTGAGCTGAAAATCTCAGTTTCTTTCCTGTAAACTCCAAAGTGATAAGTATTGTGAATCACAATATGAGCAAAGAAAAGAATGCCTTATCTCCCACCAAGCTAGCATGAGGCTTTAGGGACATGGCAACTATTTTTCTATTGTGCTTTCTTCTTTTATGATCTTAGATGAATGAGGATTTGGAGATGTAATGGGACAGGTCAGGATTTCATGACTGTCAAAAGGTCAGTAAAGCCTTAGTTACCTCAGCTACAAGAAAGCAGAGACCACTGTAGCCAGTAGCAGCAGTGGCTTAGTTAAAAGGGGAGCCCTACCCCCACAGCAGCTGAGCAACCTTCTAGAAGAAAACATTCATGTTATATAGATGTAGGACTTTTATCTACAAGTTTTGGCCTCTGTTTTTTTCTCTAATCAGGGCAATATTTTTCAAAATACTTCCCTATTAGTTCCTGTGACTGACTGACTGACTGAAAAAAGATGCTGGTACATAAGCTATAATTTATCTTCAGGTTACTTTTTATGTGGATTGTCATCATGAATCCTGAAAAAATAAAAATTTTATATATCCCATTAAATAATGTGTCTTATTGTTTTGGGGTATACAGAGAAATAATCTCTAATAATTAACTGTTTGTTTATTTCACTCTCAGAGCTTATGCTTTGCTCAATAATATTTCTAAATTCTAAGTCATCTCTGCAGCAAATGATAGGAATTTTTAGAGAGAAAAATGCATATTGCTTAGATTGTGATATATAGTTGGATTAGAACAGTCAATTAACATAATCCATGAGTTTAGAGACATATATATTTATGCCTATATGATATGTATGTGTAATATGTACACATATATACCTATCCATATCTACATCAATGTGAGGAAAATTAATTTTTGATTATATCATTTATTA